>NC_059343.1:24728750-25356041 GCF_018350155.1 Leopardus geoffroyi
TTTGGATGAATATTCTTATATCATGGAGGAAAAATGCTTTAAAAAAAAACAACCATACAGGAAGAAAGCCATACTGGAAAAAGACAAATGGATTTAACTGCATCATAACCTTCAAATATTGTTCTTAAACATTGGAAAATTAAATCCATGAATGCCAACAGTTCATGGTGGAAGTTCCAGTATTTATTGTAATATACCTGTCATGTTTAAATGATAGGTTTTTGTTATAGCAGTTCAAACTGCAGCTTCTTTTTCTGTGTTTGATGGCTTTCTGTAGAAATTCCCCCAGCTGCCAGACCAAATTTTCTCACCCAGACTTGGAGACTTTCAACACCTATCCAACAGGGCACTGATGCTGCCAAGTTGGCATCAACTCTCTGATTAGCTTCAAGAAAACTTGAGACAGAAGCTGTCAACACTTCATCTTTGGCATCTAAGTGGCTGTGAAAGATGATCACGATTTAGTCAAAAGACATAATCTTGTCCGGGTCCACTTGAGAAAAATCATGTTTAACTAAAGAACACATACTGTTATCCTTTCCTGTTTAAACAGTGTTCACAAACATCATGGGGATGATGACTAACTTTTTGTCATCTTTCTGGTTATAGTTTAAAGAAGTAATTCTGTAAAAATTAAGGAAAAGGGCGGAAACACTAATTTTCTGAGATAATTTAAAATATTTAATAATGTGCATTCAATAATTCACAAAAGCAGAGCAATTGAAGCCATTTCAAGCCACCTGTACACAAAAAGAAAGCAGTCTTGTAATTATTTTGTATATAAAGACAGAGTTATTTAAAACAGTTTGCTTTTATTTGTAGATTTTCTTAGATCTTTTAATAACTACTAGAAAATATTGTCAAGGTTGGAAAGTCCTTTCCATCAAATTTTAGTGTATTAAATTTTGGAATCTATAAAGGTAGAAACATAGCAGTCATTTATTTATATTTTAATCTTTGGGTAACCATTGGGAATTAATGATTTCCTTAGTTTTCTTACCTACAGTAATGTGAATGCTTTTATCTAATTGACCAAAGTTTGATTAAAGACAAATGTCTTTTTGGCAGTGGACCAAACTATGTAGTAGATAAATTTTCCAAGAGATATTAATAAGTATTTCTTGGTAAATAATTCCGCGGTCAAACAATCTGAGGAAAAACTAGAATCAGTACAGTTAAGTTGAATGAATGCCTGCAGAATTTCTTAGCACTTTAAATTTGCTAATGTTTGTTCTGATACTCTAAGGGATGTTCATAGCATCCAGCATGTCCTATAAGTGTTTGAACACAACCCTCTTTGCAAACACTATCTAGTGATACCTGTTGAGGAACATGTGTTACATGCAGTACAACTGGGAAACTGCTACAGCAAGGTTTTGTAGAATCTTCAGTATAAAAGTCTATATATCATCTTATAATAGCTGTTGCTGTTAATTCTTCTAAATAATATTGATTGAGGATATTCCCTTTCAGGCACGATGCTGAGTGGCTCAGTAACTAGAATTCCTTTCTATTTCAGCTTTATAGTATGGCTTAGATCCAATGCTTTGTGTATGAGCACAAATAAATATGACCAGGTAAAGCACTTTCAGGCCATCATTAGATGACTCCTTCATTAAAAATATAGTTCACTGATCTTAACTCCTTATTTACCATTGTACATGTGATTAATAATTTAAGTGTGAATTCATTTTTATGTTTTTCATATGCTCATATGTTTTAATTATTGTGACTTTTAAACTTGATGTGGGAAAGGTTAGTCCTTAGATGAGGATTAACACAGGAGTTTTCTATTACTTGTTTTTAATTTCTTAGGAGTTTCTTTTATGTGAGTTTCATTGTACTAGAAATGCAATCATGTAAAAAAAATTATACAATCTTCTCTATTTTGGGAATCAGTTCACCCCTGAATTGCATAGTGATTTCTGTGGGCTGCAAAGCAGTTACTATGTTTTTTTATTTATATTTTATATGTGTTCAAAATGAAGGGTAATGTTGATGTTATAATAAATGGTATGACACATAGGTTGCACGAAGAGGAGTGTACAACTTAATTTTAAGACAGTTTACCTTGAGGATTGTGATAGGCATAGTCTTTCTAAGACAAGAATGTACATCAGCTGTCAGAGTGAACTAGAAATTATAGCTCTGCCTTATTGGGACATAACACGAGCTCAAGTGACCCCTCTTCTCATTGTTCATCTATGTCTGACACTTTCCATTAAGAAGACATGATTGGGTCAGTTTTCTGTGATCCAATATGGAATACCTCTGGTAAACAAGATTTCAAATCAAGGTATCTCAGAAAGGCAATTGGCCTTCTAGTGCCCTGACTTCCCTTTTGCTTGTGTACAAATTCAGCCCACGTCCAGTCAGTGGAGGACAGCCCCTAGGATAGCTTCTCTCTGTTCACATTCAACATGATCCAGGCAGAGCCACTCTGCAAAAAGCATTTTGCATGGTGCCTTTTTTCTCGGAGGGGCAATGTTTCAGATACTTGGAGACTTCATGGCCTGTCAAGTACACACATGTCGAAGTAATGTAGGTGAGAGATTCTTCTGACAATTTATGGAAAGTAACATTTTAATCTAGAGCTCTCCGTTTGCATGAAGTGTAAGCGTAGATTAAAACCTTTTCGTTTTCATGCTCGGTCTTTGCAGGCTTTTGTAATTTGCTGAGTCTGCCATTATAAATATGTCCTCATAAATAAATACCTGCCTCTAGAAAGCATGTATCTTGGGCATATATCTTAATCAAATGGTAAGTTGCATATATGGCCATTTAGGTGTGCTATAAATAGTAATGGAGTATTTTAAAATATTTGAAAATTAAGTAAGCAGGTTTTTGACTTGAAATCAATGGTTCTCAACATTTTTTTAATTTCCCAATACCATACCATGACCCAGCACATTCTTATCAGTAATATGCTCTCTCAACACTTGGTGCTTCTAGAGTGAAGCCCATTAGTGTCATTCTTGGTGAGTGACAGTGGACAAAGCTTGAAAATCTCTTGTGGAAGCTTTTTCCAGAGTGGGGCTGACTTATCTGATATAATAAAGACCAATGGCTTTTAGGCTACAGCTGGAAATCATAAAAATAAATTATATACTTGAAATAAACATTTACTTAATAAAAACAGAAGTACATTAATTTATTAATCTTTTCATGTAGGCCCAAGACCTTTTCCCTTAAATACTGGTTTCTATATTGAGGTTCTAAGTCATTTTTGCAAAAACTTCTTAATGCATCATTTACAATTTCCAATTTCATTTTCATTACAATGGAATAAACCATAAATGTGTTACTCTTTCAGCAGTATGATCCAGCAATCCCACTTCTGGGTATTTATCCAAAGGAATTTAAATTAGAATCTTGCAAAGATACTTGTGCTCCCATGTTAGTTGTAACTTCAATCACAGTCACCAAACTTGGAAACAACCTAAATAAATGTTCACCAACAGATGAATAGAAAATGAAATTGTCACATGTATGAATATTATTCGCCCTTAAAAAAGGAAGGAAGTCCTACCATTTGTGACACCGTGGAAGACATTATGCTAAGTGAAATAAGCCACACAGAAATAGAAATCCTCTATGGCCTCACTTATGTGTAGTAACTCACTTTAATCCAGCTGTTGCAAAACTTAAAACTTGTTTTTTATAGAAATAACCTTTGTTTTTTCACTTATACTTTGTCCTTTTGCCTGAGTTGTAATTGCACAATTTTCTTATATAGTAAAATAGTAAACAGACTGTTGTTCAGTAGACAGCTCTCTCTGGTCAAGGAAGCATGCAGAGTGTTGAGGGAACAGAGATGCCCTTGAATCCAGAAAATCTATTAGAAACAAACAAACAAACAAACAAACAAACAAACATGCTGCTTGTAAAACCCCCTCGCAGGAGTTTGAGAAGTCCTTCCTAGTTCCCTAGTTCCCTACTTCCCTGTCCTCTACCTGGCTTTCCTCCTCACCTCCTCCCTTGAGAATAAGCACTTTAAATTGGTCAATTCCATCTGATGAATACTGCCATCTTCTTGAATGGTTTTCTTCTCCCTAAAAAAATGGAATTTGTGGATATTTTTTAGTCTGCTGATGTTTCCTATTTATTAAGGAGTGGGATCACTTTCCAGTTCCTCAGACACTTAGGAGACAGGCATTGCCCAGAAAAGGCTGAAGAAGAAACTCGCTTCTTTATTTCTCTTCTTTACCCCCTTTCCTGCTATAGTTTTTCAGTAGTGTAAATCCTCCAGTCTATAACAGAATGCTTTCCGAGACTGCAACTCAACTCAAGCAGGATGAGCTGTGAGCATCTTGAACTTAGAGAAATGCCCCAGAAATCATAATCCTCAAAGAAAAAAAAAATCCTCAGGGCCATTCGAATGGATGCTGGCCAAAGACCAGATCAAGAGATTGATATTTCCAGATTAGCATCCCTCAGGAGGCATCCTTCCACCATACCTCCCATGAATATTAACAGCCAAAGAATAAAGCCATAAATCTTCATCCTAATTGTACATCAAAATTCTTTGTGGAGTTTTGAAAATACAGAAATCTGTGTCCTCTCTCACAGTTACCAAATTAGAATATTCCAAAGCAGGGGCCTATATTAAGGAATTAGTTTTTAAAATATTATAGGTGATTGCAGTCTTCATCTTCACCCAAGTTGGGAAAGTCACTAGAATAAATATATGAAACATAGTTGTATTTTTGGAAAAGTGAGTTTCTAATGATAAATATTTTCCTTCTTACATATGAATGTGTCTTTTAGTTTAGGATAGTTTCACCTTGGCAAAGAAAGTCATTGCAGAACCTGAAAAAAACACCTTCTGATAAAATATTGGGGCAGGGGGAAGCACTGGCTCAGTGAATCTGTGCCTACTAGGCAGCCTGTCTTCCAAGGTTCTTTTCTGTTCCCTCTGAACCCAAAGGGGTGCTCTTACTTAAGCCAGCTGCTTCTCAAAACATGTGCATAAGGATTAATTGGGGGCAGGCAGGGGTGGGGAGGACAGGTTTGGATTGAGGTGGGGTCTGATATTGTGCATTTCCAATGAGCTCCCTGGTGGTGATGCTGCTGGTCCAGGGATGACCCTGTGTAGCCAGGGTTTAGGCATCTTCTTGGCATTCAAAATTTACGTCTGCATTCTCTGATACTTGCTTTACCTTGAAAACTGATAAAAATTTATTTGCTCCCCTTCAATAATTAAATCCCTGGAAAAGAAAAGAAAAAAGGAGAAGAAAAGAAAACATCTTTTATCAGTTTAAATGGAGAGATAAGGTGGGGGATGTATTCATGCTGGACCTTTAGTGGTATTAGCTCTCTGCCTGTGGATACCAGGAACTGGGTCAGCTCACTGTAACTGAGATCAGATCAGCTAAGTCCTAATGGAGCTAACCACCTGAGTCTCCCCTCAGGCTCACATCAGTAAATGCCAGTGATTTGTTAGGTTATTTGTTAATTGTAAATGTTGTAGATGACTGGTTAGTATGAATACTCAAGCATGGTGGGCATAGTGGGGGCGTTTTGCTCTTGTTTCAATATATTGTCAGTGGTGTAGCATTTCTAGTGTAACAGTAATTTTCCTCTTTGATAGTGAAGTGTGAGATTTGGACTGAATTCTAACACAGAGTGTATGAATCCTTCTTAGAGATAACTGTGTTCCTGTGTTTCCTCAAAGAGCATAAATATTTTAGTGAATGTTGTCACTGTGTTTGTCTTCATACAGCCCAGTGAATGTCTGCACACTAGAACACTGAGGAAAAACTCTGTTTCACTTAGAAAAAGGCATATAATGCAGTGAAAGTTGTAAACCTTTCCTAAACCCTAATCTGCTTTCCCTGAGATCTTGTGGGAAATACCCTGGCGAGCATTTACTCTCATCTTCATTGCCACTATCTGCCCTTCTTTCTATACATGTAGGTACCAACCTTCATTAATCAGTATTTGCTGGGCTTTACTTATGCTAGGCAGTGTGTGGTGCCCACAAATATAGCATTAAAGATCCAAGAAATTCAGCCTGCCCCTAAGGGGCTTACAGTCCACTTTGTCTCAGTTTTCACAATCAACTGAGCAGAAAATTATCCAATTGAAGTAGAATAATATATGTACTTTTAAAGTGCTTTCAGGATTCATTGTCGCTTCTGTCTTGATTAACATTCCTGAAAAAAAAAAAAACAATATAGCATAGGCAATAAGTACAAGAGAATGTGCTGAAGGTGATGAAATAACACTGGGATAGAGGGATGGGCATTCTAATAACCTACACACTGTGTCAGTTCTTCCTTCCACATTTACTCAGCACCTATTAGGTGCGACCAAAATAGGTAACAGTTTTATGAAAACATTATGTTTTGGATAGAGTTTAAGAATGTTGTCTCAATAAGTAACTCACCTAAATACAGAGATCCTCTGGCCTCATCTGTAAAAAAAGGGTAATATCCTACTTGTTTAAATGCAGTGAGCTGACCCTGATGTTTATAGCAGCATTACAATAATAGCCAACTATAGTAAGAGCCCAAATGTCCATCGACTGATAAATAAGTAAAGGAGATGTGGTATATATATACATACACATATGTATATGTATATGTATATATACACATACACATATGTGTGTATATATATATATATATATATATACACACAATGAAATATTACTCAGCCATAAAAAAAGAATGACATCTTGCCATTTACAAAGACACAGATGGAGCTAGAGAGTATTATGCTAAGAAAAATAAATCAAAGAAAGACAAATATCATATGATTTCACTCATAAGTGGAATTTAAGAAAACAGATGGACATGGAGGAAAGGGAAAAAAAGAGAGGAAGGTAAACCATTAAAGAGACTTACCTGTAGAGAACAAACTGAGAGTTGCTGGAGGGGAGGTAGACCGGGAATGGGTTAAATGGGTGATGGGTATTAAGGAGGGCACTTGTGATATGCATTGGGTATTATATGTAAGTGATGAATCACTAAATTCTACTCCTGAAGCTAATATTACACTATATATAACTGACTAGAATTTAAATAAAAACTTGAAAATAAAAAAAAAAAATAAAGGCAGTGAGCTGACTCAAGTGGTATCTGGTTTTATGTCTACGCAATAATATCTAAGAAGGAGAGGCAAGGTAGATGGGTAAAACTATTAGCTGGAGCCTAAAGTGACTTTCTGGGACAGTATTAGAAGTGAAAGCCAGCTTGTAGTTTCAATCATTGAATGTGAGGTTCATCCTCCTCCTCCCAAAAGATACCAATTGTTCTTTTACCAGTTAACCAGTAATAACTGGGGCTTAGAACATAGACCCACATGCCCATTTCTTCCATGAGCAGAAGAACTATATTTAATTATTTCCAGCTTGCTGTTACTCCATAAAAACCCCGGTGGGTTTGGAGTCTAATACCATGTGCAACTTGGTGTCTTCTATGCCTCTCAAAAGAGTTCCTCCATTCGTTTCTATAAGAAGACACCTAATCTTCTTGAACACAAAAGTTTTAACTGTGACTAGACTCGGTTCTATAATTCCCATTTGAATTTCCATTCTAAGAATAACTCTAAAGAGCATTGAAGACATTTTCCCATCGATTCTGAAGCTGAATGCAAATGTGTTCAATGACTTTGGGCAACATTTTAAACTCTCTTTTTGCAGATTCCCATTTATAACATGGGAATAGGCCACTTTCAAGATTTAATGAGATCATGTATATAAAGTGCCTAGGAAAGTGACCAGTATGTTTTCAGCCATCATTATATGTGTAATTATGATATTATTGGTTTCCATTATAGAAAATTTTTTACTGAACTGGGGAACAACAGAAGGAACATAAGACTTTTATCTTGTCCCTTTCTAGATTTGTATATATTTAAAGACACTTAAAAATAGGTATTTCTCCGCAGATTATCTTACTGTTAGGTATAAAAATAATTATGGAGAAAATTCATCAACATTTGAACTCCCTATGAAAATGTGGTGAAATAATATATTTTAATTGGTGTTTTGATTCCATGTAATAGCAAAAAAAAAGACAAAGAAAAAGAAAAAATTCTTAAGATTAATTTAATATAAAGCTAAAAGTTGCCTTAGCATATATTTCCTACCTAGTAGAAGTATGGGTGTCACACACCTGTTCTCCCTAAAGCAGTTCAGTTGGGGTCATGCTATTAAAAGGAAGCAGTTCTAGGAAATCAGTGCTATTGGTAACGATGTGTAAATGAGTTTATTTCTCTGTAGCTGCCATAGTGCCTTATATTGGCTTTAAATCTTTTTACCCCTTTGATCTCTTTCTCTATAAATTGAATTTCCTTTGCTGTATTCTGAAAATCCATTTCATTTTCATTTTATGATCCATTGATCCATTGATTTCATTTTATGATCCATTGATCCATTCTTTTTTCCTGTCCAGAGTAATTGATCTTTCTTACCAAGGGTGTGGCCAGATATGCTCTTCTTTCAAGTCAATTCCAGCAAACTATGTCTTGAAAGGTCAGTGCATCATGTTGCTACTTATTTTTTTTCCCCTAGTCCATCTGTTTTCTTGAAAATTTTCACCTGTTTAATAAAGGGTGTAAAGCTCTGACAAACATCTATACCAGGAGGTGGTGAAGTTCACCAATATTTTAAAAATCTTTCTATATGGCACCTCTTCATTTGAGCATGAGTTGCCACTTCACCCCAAATGTCCTTCTCATGAAAACATGGCTCTGCCAGAACACCAGTGGCTTTCATTAACCTGCCTAATCTGTGAATCTGAACTTTCCTGAAATTCATTAAAGGAAAAATAGCTAATTGAAAATGAATGTAAAAATACCCAATGGGATCTTAAGACCTAGACTTTGAAAGTGATGTGCTTTGGCTTTAATAGGTCTTTTATTTATTTAATTTCAGTCTTCCCTTGGTTTTTGTGACAGGGTGAGTAGAGGAAACAAACCCAAATGTCTTGTAAACTGTCAAGCTGGATGCTCATCTCAGGGGAGCTCAGAGGGTATCATGTTTTAAGTGTTATCTTTCTGGAGCTTGGAGTGTGTCCGCTGACAGCTCCCCTGGGTTATAGCAGTGCAACATTGTTAAGACAGTTGTGTAAGCTGAATTAGAGGAAGCTTTTTGATTAAAATAACCAGATGGAGGGGCGCCTGGGTGGCTCAGTCGGTTAAGCATCCGACTTCAGCTCAGGTCACGATCTCGCGGTCCGCGGGTTCGAGCCCCGCGTCGGGCTCTGGGCTGATGGCTCAGAGCCTGGAGACTGCTTCCGATTCTGTGTCTCCCTCTCTCTCTACCCCTCCACCGTTCATGCTCTGTCTCTCTCTGTCTCAAAAATAAATAAACGTTAAAAAAATTAAAAAAAAAAAATAAAATAAAATAACCAGATGGAACTTTGAAAAAAACTTTTTTGTTTTGTTAAGGACTTTGAAGGTAAGTTTTGTTGCAGGAACCACTTAAAAGATACTGAGGATGTGTTTTTCCTATTTCAAGTTAAAAAAAAAAAACAACAGAAATATCTCATTGCTCTTTTTGAAACTTGAAGATTAATACATGGCCAATAACAGGGAATCTATCAGCTGACCATGGTATGCAAATCAGAAATGTTCTTTTGTGTTTAAAGGTCTTATTTCTTCAAAGTAATGGACAGTGCTGTCCAGCATTGTCTTACTCATCTTTATAATGAATGTGAGGAAGCCACATAGGCAGTATTTGGCATTATCCACACATAATACATTATTTTTGTTATTTTTTTAATGTTTATTTTTGAGAGAGAGACACACACACACACACAGAATCTAAATGAGGCTTCAGGTTCTGAGCTGTCAGCACAGAGCTTGATGCGGGGCTCCAACCCATGAATGATGAGATCATGACCTGAGCTGAAGTCGGACGCTTAACCCATGTGCCCCAACAATAGATTTTTTGTTAATGGGACAATGAAATCAAAACAAGCCTAGCGACATGTTAATGCTCACAGTGGAAGTTTAGCAGTAGAAGTGAACTAATGTTACCAGCAAACCTCTTACTCTGTATTGCTTTTATAATGATTGGCTAGAACATTTCTTATTTTTTTTTTCTCATGAATGACAAGATTGCCTATACTGTGTTGGACATGTGGTGGTTTTACACTTTGCTGTAGGCTGTTTGTGGATTTGTGGATGTGATGGAAAAAAAAAATACTTAGATACCTGATAGATTGGGACTATCTTGCCGTCTAGAGGCAGTTTAATAGAAGAGGCAGAAATTATCATTCATTGTTAAGGATTGAATGATGGTAGATAAACCGGGCCATCGAATTTGAATGGTTCAAGGCACCTCATTTGGCTCTAAGTTTCACAGTGGACCAGATTGTAGTGGGACAGACAGGGCTCAAATCCTTTGCCACATTCAATTTTAGTAGATATCAATAAAAAACAGAAGCTAAAGCTTTGTTTTAACTTGTGTACTTCAGCTCTTGGGTCTGTGGGCCTACCACGCAGTACAGCATTCATTACACTTTTTAGTTTACTGTAGGCTCTCAAAATATGGTAACTAAATGGGTAAATGAAAATGTAGTAATACAAACTAATATGGGTTCTTTTGTTAGCAGAATGTGTGATTGCCAAGTAAAAATTTTATTCTTTATTAAGTTCCTTTTCCTTTTACATGCATGTATTCATATACAAATATATTTCAAAACCATAGGCCGGATGAATTCCTCCCATTTTTTAATGGCTGATTCTTAGCACAATGCTTATATACTATTAGTCTACCATATTCCTAAAATCCAGTTACTCCTATGGAGATTTTTAAAATTTGTTCCCAAGTGGCATGCCATTTGATTTGCTGTCTTATCTTTGAAGTAATGTGTTTATGGACTAAGGTATGAACAGAGGTAGAAGCAGCAGTAGCAGCAGAACATGCTTATAAGTGCTCATCACATGCCAGACAAAGCACTTTGTCACTTAATTCTCACAAGACTCCAGTGAGACCCTTGATTTTCTATATGACAAGACCAAGCTTTTAAGAAGCCACATATTCTGGATCACATAACCACAGAACTGAGATTTGAGTTTTGTGCACAGTGATGGCAGAGTTGGATCAGCCAGTAACCCTGCTCCCCACCTCCAGTTCCAGAACTAATGACTGACCTCACCCTTGTTCAGCTCTGTCACACATGGAAGTTGGGATCATCAGATTTTCTGTCCCCGCACCACCTTTGGAGCAAGGAAATTACAGCATCGGTGGTCTTGATTGTCCTCAAATGGAGGAGAGGGAATGGAGGAGCTGGTGAGACAGAGATGACTCACTTTCATTCACAGGTTCATCAGGCTTGAGTGGCTGAAGTAGTCATAGCCATCATCCTGTCTTGTTAATTGCTGCCCTTTAGAGATAAGGGGGGAAAAAGTACCTGTCACTTTACACTTTACAAAACCCATTGAAGTGAAGAGCTAACAGGGTTCCAAGCACATAAACCTTCTGTGTGGCAGAGTCTGTAATCGAATCCACATGATGTGGTGGTAACTGCAGTGTCATTTCCACCCAGCCACATGACCTGACCTCTGGTAGTTGTCATTCGGTTGCTAATATCTTTGAATAGAAAATAAAAACTGGTTGTATGTTTTCCAGAATCTCTTTCACTTCACATACATTCTTAATCCATCAAAAGTTTCATCCTATATAAAGGACTATATCTACATGATGTGTTAATGAAGAATGGCAGGGGGAAACAAAACAAGCAAAAGGGCCTTGTAGTGAAGTTTTTCAAGCCATACCACAGCTATTTGAAAAATGACAATATGATGTCACACAACTGCTACTACTACTACTAATGAATCGACCTCACAGGTTTTTACATATTCACTGGCATGTCTTGTACTTTAGACTAAAGACACACACTAACCATCTATAGCAGTATTACAACGCAGATAGCATGTCGTCAAATGCTGCCATGGATGACAACTTCTCATTTGGTCTTGATCTGTTAAGATGAAGCTCTTGAGAGTTGCAGATGCATTTATTACCAGAATTTTCCAAATGGCAAGGACATTTGTTGCTAACAGTCTCTGATGGGAAGGGGGACTTTGGGAATAAGGCTAAAGTTAGCTAATACTTCTTGAACTAGAGACACAGTGAACAGTGAACACCTTATGCTACCTGTAACCTTCAAGATTGAATAACTTAATGAAGACCCCCATCTTTTAACCTGCTCAAGGTAAATTCAGCCTTTTTCCTAAAACTTCTTCCATTTACTGAGCTGGACATCCCCTTTTGTTTTTCCTCTTCTAATCTCTTATGTGTCCTGCATCTTTTTATATATTTATCATATTCTACCCTTGTCCTGGAACTATTTGTGTATCAAACTTCCCCATTCAATTCTCTGTTGTCCCTCTAACCAATTCCTTAAGAAAAGTGTGCTTTCTATTAGAGAGGGACTCATGCAATTGTGTGTGTTGGTATGTAACTCTGTGTGTGTGTGTGTGTGTGTGTGTGTGTGTGTGTGTGTGTGATCAGCCTCTAGTGCATATTATTGTCACATGTTGATGAGTCTGTCTTATATTAGTGTCTCTTTATACGAAGAAAGAAATTAGAGATGACTTAAATGGGTGGTGTAGTTTGACTTACTACATGGGTCCAGGTAAAACAGGCCATCCAAATTAAGTTTTATAGTTTGAATCAAAACTACCATCCTACTAATAGTTACAGATGTTTTTTTTTTTTCATGAAGGTGCTAGAATTCCTAGCCAAATGTTTTGTTAGCATCCCATGCCAAAAATTCCACTCATCAATGATTTATTTCAATGATAATTACCCCAAATTTCTGAATGTTGGTATCAGATGTTGAATATTAGTGTCCTGGTGCTCAGGGAGTCTTTCCCAGGCTTTTACATATGCTTCTCAATGTGATTCCAATTTTATCCTAGAAATATTTTATTTACTATCAACCCACTTAGCCTATTTGTTAAGAAAATAGAGTATTCATTGTATTTCTTGAATATTTTATATAATACCAATTTCAACTTTGCTGCTCAATTAATGTTCAGGTAGAGAGGAAAAGTAGGGAAGGGAGCCAATTCTGTGTGTAAGACAAAAGTGGAAGTCATTCGCAAGTATAATTTGCATCAATCATTTTCTCCTAAGTGTTTCTGTATTAGTGCTAAGTATAATAGTACCAACTTACATATGAAAAGCATAAAGAGTTGGTCACCACTTTTTTCAAATGTAAAATGAGTCGATTTCAAAATGCATCTCTATTGTACAGACCACGGAGGAAGAAAATAATGTTGCTAAATTAAACAATGATGTTTGATTGTAGGCTATATCTTGATCTTAGAGATACTAAAATAGATTCAGGTTTTGAGTCTTAGAATAAATAAAATGTGATATTTGTTCAATAAATACTTATTCAGTGCTCTGTACTTTCAATATGGATCCCCTTTTTGAAGGGTGAAGATAAACAGGGTGTTCATGACACATCCTCTTCTAGGAATCTGAGTCAGGCCTCATGTGCATTGCAAGACCTGTCACTACATTTCTGATTTCTGCATGTGTGAAGATCTGTTCACTATCTCAGTTGTTACATACAAACATAAAGCTTGTGCTGCCACACCTTTCCAGAGGATAGCATCTATCCCACAAAGCTGTCAGTCTTTTTCATGCATTTTTCATAGCATTCATTGACCTATCTTGTGGCAGGTTAACTGAGAGCAGTTTGCTCTGTACACAAAGTTGAAATATTCTTAAACATTAAAAACAGTCACCAACATTAGTATAGTTTTCTCTTCTTTCTAACAAGTCAAAATTTTGCCTTTTAAACTTCTCCATTGTCAAGAGTTTTAAAACATTTGACTTTCAGTTAGCTAACAGCAAAGCGAATCTTTTCATATCTTGGCTAACATGGACAGAGCTCGAGGGTATTATGCTAAGTGAAATACGTCAGACAGAGAAAGACAAATAGCATATGATTTCACTGACATGTGGAATTTAGAAAACAAAACTAATGAACAAACAAACAAACAAAAAAACAGACTCTTAAATGCAGAGAACACACTGGTGGTTGCCACAAGGAAGGGGAGTGGCGGGGGTAGGTAAAATAGATAAAGGGGATTAAGAGGTACAAACTTCCACTTATAAAATAAGTAAATCATGGAGATGAAAAGTACAGCCTAGAGAAAATAGTCAATAGTATTGTAATAATTTTGTTTGGTGACAGGTGGTGGCTACGTTTACCATGGTAAGCACGGATTCGTGTATAGATTTGTTGAGTCAATATGTTATGCACCTGAGACTAAGATAACATTGTATGTCAACTATACTTCAATAATAAAAAAAAATTTACAGTTCCCCCTAAGTTTTAATGGCAGTCAAAGGGAGTATGACTGCGTATCTTTGTAGATAATTGGAGTAAGAAATGTAGTAGGAAGGGTGTGGTGCAATAGGACAGTGAAGATGGGGAACTTTATCCCTACTGTTTTCTGTCCTACACATATTTGACTTTCAGTCCTTCAGATGCAGGACAGCAGACTGCCAACGCTTATCCCTGTGATCCTTTGTAATTACTTTCTTGTCTCCTTCCCCTCCAATATTTATCTTCATCTCTGCCATGGGTGCAGAGTTTAGCACATTACTATTTCTAACTACTAAAAGCTAATATTTATTTAGCATTTATTATGTGCATGGCACTCTTCTGTGTCATATATTAATCAATTTAACTGATTTACTTTAAAAAATAACCTTTAAATTTTGAACTGATTGTAGCTTGATAGCAAAGTTGAAAATACAGTGCAGAGAGTTGTCACATATTCTTCATCCAGTTTCCCCCAGTGTTTATATCTTACACAACTGTCATAAATTTTGTTGAAACTAAGAAATTAACCTTGGTACCTTACTGTTAACTAAACTCCAGACTTCATTTGATTCACCAGTTTATTCACTAACTTCCTTTTTCCATTTCAGGATTCAATCCAGGATGTGAATTAGCTTGCATTTAGTTGTCATGTCTACTTAACCTCCTCTCATCAGTGATTGTTTTTTAGTCTTTGCTTGTTTTCCATGACTATGACACTTTTGAAGAGTACTCATTGGATATTACGTAGAATGTTCCTCAACTTGGGTCTTTCTGCTATTCTTCCCATGATTAGACTGTGAATATGAGTAACTTATTCACGTTTCTCAACCTATTCAAATAATACATTATGATTCTCTTTTATAAATAGGGTAACGTACAGAGAACAGTTGAGTTGAGGGCCTGAGTTTGAACTCAGAATGCCTGGTTTTAAACCCTGAACTCATAGCCACTGTGTTATTTTGATTCAGAATTCCTAGGTTTGAATCCTTACTTACGATCTCTCTACTATTTGATGGTTTCAGATTACTTATCTTATCAAACAGTAATAATGATTTATCTTACCAAATATGGTCATGCCTCCTGCAGTACCTGGGTATATTAAGTTTCTGGAACATGTTCACTGTTAGTATTGTCATTATTTTTCAGAGGGCCAGCTATGTCTATTTTGTTAGCTGCACAATCACAGTTCTATAAGCCTGAAAGAGGCATGAAATTGTAGATTTTGTTGATTCTTCCCTTTATCTTGTTTCTTGAAGGAGGTTCCCTTTATGTGGCACTCTTTTTTGGTGTCTTGTTTCTGGGGAGAAAGTGTTCTAGGAATTCTGCAAAGCAATTCATGTATAGAAGAGAAGATGGATACCCTGATTATTCCTGCAAGTTTGGGAGTCGATTAAAAAAGGCCATTTTCCAAATGAGCTTTTAGAATTTCTAGAAAATAATTTTCAGTGTTAGCTTAGAAGGCTCTGTCTGTACATATGCTTATGCATGTTCTTTGGAGGTTCATACTCTGGCATTTCGCAATACCAGAATTTCTGTGCCAGTAATGTTAAATGGTAATTTCTCTGTCTCACACTGGAAAATGTCTCATAGGTTAGCGTGTGCATGAAAGTGTGGATGGCTTTTCCTGAAGTAAGAATTGAGGGAAAATAAAATAGCTATGAAATGTGTTCATTTCATTTAAAAAAAACATGAAAAGCTATTCCTCAATACTGTTATCAACTCAACATTGGCCATCTTTTATTTTTTTAAAATGGTAAATTAATTTATTAGGTCTTTGGCCTAATTGTTAGCCAAGCAGCCACTCGCCTCTGGGGCAACTCTAGAGATTCCAAGAATGTTGGGAAGCCATTCAAAAATCTTTTCATTACTTTTTAAACTAGTATTGATTGATTCAGTCAACATCATTAGGCAGTTCAGTAAGCCAAGCTAGGATTAGATCAAATAAGCATTTTACACCTGTTACTTCTCATACTCCTATAAGTTATAAAATAAACATTTTTTTCCTTTCATATTTCCTTCTTTCATGCAGATTTGGACTGTAGAGGACAGGACATCTTTGTTTCTAATCTCAAATAGTTCCTACTACAAGCAAGGTACTTTCCTTGGGGCTATGTTCTAGATAATACTTTGCAGTTAATAATATAGAATTGTCTTCCAAAAGGCTATAATGCTTGAAAAAGTATTTCTCAGATATGTCAAAGAAAACATTTTCATTTATGAGACTATTTATCCTCTTGAGGTACATTTTGATAAGTAAACTTTATAAGCCATAAGAAAATACCCAGGTTGGAGATCGAAATTAGTTTGGCCAGGGATCATGAAGCAGATGTCCTCATTGTGTAGGATATTGACATTGGTGGGCTGATGGTGCTTTTCAACTTTAAAGTCCTAAGTTTGTCTGATGTTAAGTTACATGGTTATAATTGCAAAGGTCTGCCATCATTCAAAGATTTGGAAGTCAGACTTCCTGCTGGTGTTTAACACTTGGGAATGATCAGTAAGTTGGATTTATTCAGATTTTTCAATTCATATGATGTTACACCTGTGGCCTATAATGCATGTAGTTGTGAATAACTAACCTTGTACAGCATTTCATATATTTAGGTATCCCTTAGTAGTGCCAAGCAGTGGGAAACATTATTTTTGCCCTTGGATTTCTTATTACATATGTATAAAATGATCTTGGGATTCCATGTCTGTAAATGAATGAGACTCTCTAGATTCTTGCCCTGTATTCCTCTGTATTCCTTCCATCTCAGGGGGAAGGAAATACATGTTCACTTTTAAATGTGATTCTACTCCCTTTATTAATCTTTCACAAGGCTTCTATTTTGTGTCTTTGATGGTTTGTAGTAAATAAAGCATGTTTATCTTTCTGCTTTTCCCATAGTCTGCTGCAAATCAGTGAAGATTCTTCCATTCCCTCAGCTACTCAGAACAAAAACCTAGGGGGTTATTCTTGACTCTTCTCTTTCCCCCAAACCCCCAATCCAAACTATTAGCAATTTGCTTACTTCTACCAGGTAGGAAGTGTATCCTGAGGCAGTTTTTAGCTTTACATTAAATTATTCCTAAGAGTTTTTTTTTTTTTTTGCTTTTGCTTGGAATCAAAACACGAATTAAAATACATTATCTTCCTGTGTTTTCTTTTTAAATTTTTTTTAAAAAATATTTATTTTTGAGAGAGACAGCATGAGAGGCAGAGGGGCAGAGAGAGAAGGAGACACAGAATCCGAAGCAGGCTCCAGGCTCTGAGCTGTCAGCACAGAGCCCAATGTGGGGCTTGAACTCACGTAGTGTGAGATCATGACCTGAGCCAAAGTCAGCGGCTTAACCGACTGAGCCACCCAGGTGCCCCTGTTTCCCTGTGTTTTCATAGAAAGTTCAAGTAGTTATGAATTTTCTCCCCAGTTATTTTTTATACATAACAAAAGATAATCTGCAGAGAAATACCTTTTTGAAGTATCTTCTATAATGTATACAAAGCCTATAGTTCACATTATCATGGATGTACTGCAAGGCTTAGAACTGAAAATACACCTATGTTCCTATTACTTGATTCAATCATCATTGTGAAATGCACTCTTAATAAAACTTGAAAAAACATATAATGGTATTAGAATGATACTGACATTCTTTCACAATATACTATTGAGTATGCTATGCTAAAAATAGCCACTTCATTCAGTAGGAGAAATAAACATGGCCTAGATGAGTGTGAAAATAAAGATATGTCCTTGTCTATTTTGAGCAACAGAATAGAGTTTTCATGTTTGTTTTTTTAACATTTCTCAAAGCAAGTAAAATGTGTAAGGGGATGATTTTTTTTACGTTGCCTACATGATTTAAGTTATAAAAATAACAAGAGTGACGGGGTACACACTTTAAAGACTCATGCTTTTGTATACACATACTATGTGGCTTATAAATCATTGCGCTATTAGATTGACTTTTAACTTACTGGAAATTGGTCTTCTCATTTAGATGCATGCGTATGACTCCCCATGTCTATTTTAAGATAGATTTAATCATAAAATGATTTACCTTAGGCAAATTAGAATAAACTCACTTGAGTAATTAATTTAGGTGTTTTAAGGAGTTACTTTAGTTCACATAAATAAGAACTTTGTCTCAAGGAATATGAATGTTCTGTATTGCCGTTTGGCCTAGACTTTATTACTTACCCACAAGGCAATCTATTGATAAGCTTTTTGTCATACCTTCTGTTGAGTGAGATGTTTACTGTATTGGATGCTGTCTTAGAGTGTGTAGACACTGGTGCTTCAATATTGGCATAAACTCATTAGAAATGGGATTTTGATCAGTCTCTAATCAGAATCATTGCTTTTATATGTACATTTTTTTCAAGTTCATGGCTAGGGATAATGTTATTGAAGATTTGGGTCAATTTACAGTTGATCACGATTCACAGACTGATACAAAAGGAGACATCTTGTCATATGACTATATATATATATATATATATATATATATATATATATATATATGATATTAGCAATAGTGATTTGTACATTTTCGTGTGCATTCTGCAGTTTGCAGCTACCACAACACTTCACATCAATAAAACACTAATGGTGATTTAGTTTAAATCTCATATGTAAGTGTTTATTCTAATTTTCTTTGAGTAGTACTGGACACTGGTATTAACAGAATAGTAACTGTTTATATCACCTGTTAATAGAATGTACATTACTTCCACTCAGTAATTTTTCTTCATGTGTGAACATGTTATTCATTATCAGACACAGGGAAATATTACTTAGTAGTTAGGAAAGTTTAATCATTCTGAAGTTTAAAAATAGCTTATTACTGGGGCGCCTGGGTGGTTCAGTTGGTTGAGCGTCTGACTTCAGCTCAGGTCATGATCTCACTGTCCGTGAGTTCGAGCCCCGTGTCAGGCTCTGTGCTGACAGCTCAGAGCCTGGGACCTGTTTCAGATTCTGTGTCTCCCTTTCTCTCTGCCCCTCCCCCACTCATGCTCTGTCTCTGTCTCTGTCTCTCTATCTGTCTCTCTCTCTGTCAAAAATAAATAAACATTAAAAACATTTAAAAAATTGCTTATTACTTTTTAGGCTGTGAGAGTATTTCAGAGTCCCATACACATGAGTAGGAAGTTTTGTTTTTCCATTTTTTAAATAAATCAGATGAAATTATCACTTTAACTCTTTAAAGCCAGTGGGATTCATTTACATAAATGACCATATTAGTATAAGTAGTGTTACCTGCCAGTCTGAAAACCTTAACTGAAGTTCCAAGAATTAGTTCCAGGGGGTAATTCCTATCCTGGCAGCTGTATGTGCATTAGGACAATTAAATTGCCTAAGGATTCTCATTTTATTTCTTGGTTATTATGTCTAAGTAAATTGATGGCACATTATTGAGATCTGTTCAGGATCCGATGATTAAAACAAAAATGATGATCTCATCTTGATAGTCACATAGCACATTTATCCATTTTTCTTTTGATTTATAGTTTATTTTTACCTAATGCAGTTTAGTCAAGTCTCCTGGGCTTATATATTTTTTTAGTCTCTGATAATCTATACTAATGGACTGCAAGTGTAGCAATGTAATCTAATGGAGTGGCTAACCCAGAGTCTTGGGAATGAGTTGTCATAGTTTGAAGCAGATTGTCTTTTGTTAGCCTAATTTTATTATTGATTCACATTTATTAAGCAGTTTTAGCTGGATGGATAGTTTTGAATGGCTGAGATTTGAGTAGAAAGTTGGAGGGTATCACCAGTGTCAGCTTCTAAGGAGTAGAAGTAGAAGCCAAACAGATACTTAAAATAAACACTGTGAGTCAACATTTGGTGTTACCTGATAATTCTCAAAACCCCATTCTCTATTTAGCTTTGATAAACACATATTTGTTAATTAAGCTCATTATAATATATGACAAGGACTTACTAGTTATGTTTATTATTATCTTCTTCATTGTAGTTACTAAGTTCTGTCGATGAAGAATGACCAGAGTATTAATGTTAAAAGTATGAAAGTACACTTAAACCATCCCTAGGTAAAATGTCTCATCTCTAATTGAAATGCCTATTTGGATGACAGCATTATGAATTTCACTTCTGTACATACATTTCTGATTATGGCAATTTTAAATCATCTTTATGCTTTATATTTAGTACTAGAAAAAAGTCATTTGTGGCTAATATAGCATTCAAGTAAAATTAACATTTATTTTAGGGGCATTCAGGTGCTACATACAGTCTTTCCCATTCATTAGAACATTTTGTACTTATCTGCCAAGAGACTCTCCTCAGAAGAGAGTCTGTGGAATTTCTGCATCTGATCTGGCATCAATCACTTTGATTAGGGTCTCACTCCACAAACCAGGCAGCTTCTCTTCCACAGCAGCTCCATATGTCTCCTACAGCTGTTCCACTTTCTAGGCAGAATGCGACTCTCTTTGACTCATAGTTTGTGTCCCTGTCAAAAAGGCAGTCAATAGCTCCTTTAGTTTTGATTGGCCCAACTCTCTTAGGGCTTGGCATATTACTTGTGGTCTGTCTTATTTCTCGGTACTGTCGAGTAAGAGAAATTGTGTCCGTGAACATTCTGATAAGTGAAAGAGTTGTATCAGTGCTTGTGCTAAGGAGCACTTTGAAGAACAGGGATAGGGTAGAAACTTTGCTTATGAGAAAATTTCTCCAGGGAAATTTTCACTTTACAACCCAGTGATGAAAGACTACCATCATTTTGTTCTGTGTTAATGATGATTAGATTGACTCTTCTTTTTCTCTGTGACGGGTTTATGCAGATTTTTTCCTTGGAAAACATATTTGCTCTAGGTCCATATACCTGTGTATTTTCCTATGGAAAGACAGAACAACTATTATATATTAACTCTACAGCCAACAGAATTTTCTGTGTGTTTTAGAACTTCCTGTCAATCTCCTCATCACTCAAAATGTTAACTGCAATAGCTTCACTATATGAAAACATGTGGAATAAATAAAATGGGAGCAAAACAGGTTCATAATAAACTATCATTTCTGTAAATGGCTACCTGATTCACTCATATCTAAAAATATAGTTTTCATAGAGCTTAATGTAGAAAGAAAAAGCAAAAAATCTTTGAGAAAATAGTAGAGTATTACCTGAAGCTTGCTGAGCAAACATTTTTTGTGGAAAGACAATAAAGCTTTTGAACTTGAACTTCTGGGATTGCAACTGAAAGATCAAGCATAAAGAAACTCGATTATCCTGTTGACAGGATGATGTTGGGATGCCTTTGCCTAATTTGGTAAGACTTACACTGTTGAGTTTATGTCTTTAATGGGAACAGCTTCCAAAATCCACATAGTAGTTACCATACCATGAAGAGTCTAAATGAAACCTCACTGTACCTACTCATGGATTTGGGAGGGTTATATGAGCAATTGTCATCACCAACATCATCCATAGTATTTTTTAAAAAAAACTAATAGGGTATAACAAAGGAGTTTAATTGATTTCTGATTTTAGTATGCTGTACCCTTGAGTTTCAAATGGCTCTGTTGGTAGCCACTTTCCTTATTTGTGGAAATCTAGAAGTGGTTTAAATGTTACTTGATAATGTTGTTTTATCTCAAAGGCAAAAAAAATGGTAGAGTACTTGAACTTCTCATACAGAATTACATATTCAAACTAAAATCTAGTTGTTTAAAAGGAAGAAGGAGGAGGCAGATGAAGTAATATAATTACAGAATTGATAGGAGGTTGCTAATGAATAAGCAATTGGTAATTTGAGTAGTTAAGAACCCTATCACATTTTATTATAGCTGTAATTTTTGAGTTCATAAAGCATATTCAAAGAGGAATACACACACACACACACACACACTCATTTTTAGTAAGTATAGCAGTCAAGTCATTTTGTGACTTAGGGTTGATCTTTATATTATTAGTCCATAATTCCCTAAGCTATCTAATTCTACTGATCCAGTCCAGTTCTACCTGCCAAAGTACTCTGTGCATTAAACTCCCTGTCCTTCTATTTTGTATTATAATATTCATGTCCACAATTTAAATCTGGGAGGAAGGTTTTGGTTAGACCTGTCATTCCACTGACTTAATCATTGGAAATCCTTAATTTGCCTAAAGTTATTGGCATATTTTTTAAAGAGCAAGGTAAATACCTCACTGAGATACCAGGTAGTACATGACAGAATAATTCTAGGTAGAAGTAGGAAGGGATTGTGTGTGTGTGTGTGTGTGTGTGAGAGAGAGAGAGAGAGAGAGAGAGAGAGAGAGAGAGAGAGAGAGAGAAATGACTCTAGGGTTAGATCTGCCTGCTGGGTGGCTCAGTTGAGCATGCGACTCTGGCTCAGGTCATGATCTCACAGCTTGTGGGTTCAAGCCCCGAGTCAGGCTCTGTGCTGACAGCTCAGAGCCTGAAGCCTGCTTCAGATTCTGTGTCTCCCTCTTTCTCTGCCCCTCTCCCACTCATGCTCTGACTCTCTCTGTCTCTGTCTCTCTCTCAAAAATAAAATAAACATAAAAAAATTAAAAAAAAAAAAAGAAAAAAAAAAGATCTGCCTGCCAAGGGGTCCTCTACCTGATCCTGACTTTAGTGAGAGCTGTTCATGAATTACCTGATTCATTGATTGTTTCATCCTTATGTTACTGAATCATAAGATTATTTAGAAGCTTTACTATTATTTTAACAATTTTTCTTTTTTTGTTTTATTTCTAAACAGTATAGTCAGAGCTTTTCAGTGACTAGATAAGGCAAATAGAAGGGTTGGATCAGGAGTAGTGCACACCAAGGGGAAATATGTCATAAAAATGATAAAACATCATCTTTTGCCAGTCCAGTGCACACTGCATTCAGATGCATTGATCTCTTGTTTTACAAATAGTTAATATATTGTTTGCATAAACTGCTTATAAAACAAATGTGCAAACATAAATACCATAAAACATAAAGCTATAAAGAGAGGACATCAAGACATTCATCACACATACCAAAAAAAGCAATACGACTTTGGTCATTTCACAAGTCAAGGGAGTAAACTAAAATATCAGAAGAAAGAAGACCCCCAAATGCACTAGTTTTTAAATATGCTTTACTTATATTTAGCAAATATATATTAAGTGCAGTAAAAGATTCCAAATATATTCATACTTGTTCTTTTCAAGATCTTTATAGTCTGCTGAGGGAAAGGTAGAAATTTAGTTATTGAACTGTTTGCCAAGTGCTTCCTGAGTGTTAGAAACACATATCCAAAGTTATGAAGCTATGTAACACATGATCCCTTTGCTAAAGAAGTTCCCAACCTCAGTAATATTGGGAACATTTTAATACTCTTTTACCCTCATCCTTATCCTTCCTTCCATTCACCACCGACCTTTTAATTGGGCACCAAGTCTCATCTTCTAATTTGTTAACATAATTAATTGCATGTACTTGTTTATTCACATGTATTTCTATTACCATTAGACTTCTTGATGACTAACACTCCACAGTGGTGTCAACTATTAGCACTTAAATGTCTGTCAGAATAATGAACAAATGAATGCATGGAAGAATGCAAAAGTAACGATTTGTGAGTATCTAGTAGGGGAAATAATTTCCTCACTGGTCATACCAATGAGACCTTTGTGACTGATAGGAGCTATATCTTAACCTCTTAAAAGTTAGGAATTCTAAACCTGAGGAGTTGAGACATACAGATAGCTTACATGCCAATGTCATTTCCACTTTAAAAGTCTGAAATGAATATTTTGAAATTGGTATCTAGATTTAAGGTTTCAATCTATAAATTTAATCTTGAATCTAAGCACTATTATTTCTCTTTAATTTTTCACAAGAAAGACTCCACTTTTTCATGTCAGGGAATGTTGCAAAAAAAAATCAGGTAGAATTGTTAGATTGCCTTTGTGAGGAAATATGGATTTGTTTTGAGGAAGACCTAGTGGACAAATAGTCAATTTTCAGAGTAATATTTTCATAGATTTATGGCTAATAACTTCCTAAGATAATTTTGTAATGTTTGGTTTTCCACAATGAACTGTGCTCAGCTGGAGAAACTGAAATAGTCATATAACAATTTTCCTTTCTTTGTCACTGGATAATCTTACCTGTTGCTATAACCAGCTGTTTGTATCTTCAAAATGTATCTGGAATTATCACCTTTTATTTCTAATATTTACCTCCATGACTTTCATTATCTTTCTTTTTTCTGTAGTATCTTACACACTGCTGCTTGATTTCTCTTTTTAAAGCACATATCTGGGGGCGTCTGGTTGGCTCATTTGGTTAAGCATCTGACTCCTTGATATTGGCTCAGGTCATGATATGGTTGGTGGGGTCCAGCCTCACATCAGGCTTTGTGCTGACAGCCCAGAGACTGCTTGAGATTCTCTGTCCTCCCCTCTCTCTGGCCCTCCCCTGCTCATGTTCTCTCATTCACTCAAAATAAAATAAACACTAAAAAAATAAATAAAACACATATGTGGTCATATGCTTAAACATTTTTCATGATTTCCTGTTGCCTCTAGAATGTAAAATTTTTCAAGTGGCATTCAGAATTATATAATCTGTCCCACACATGTTCCTCCTTTTCTCTTTCATGCCCCTTTGTAGCCCCTCCAGTCTTGTGTAATCTAAATGATCACCAGGTCCCATGAGACCCAATCTTTTAATGATGCCAAGTATAAGAAAATAGTCTGATATTCAAAGGGTCAATAAAAGTATTTCAGAATTAATTTATCTCACAGTGAAACACTACGGTGGTAGAGTTAACTATAATTCACAGCTGACATATTAAATGTTCTTTTTTTAAGTTTAGTTATTTATTTTGAAAGAGAGAGATGGGGAGGGTCAGAGAGAGGGAGAGAGAGAATCCCAAGCAGGCTTCTTCCTGTCAGTGCAGAGCTTGATGCTGGGCTGGAACTCGCAGGGCTAGAACTCACACACCATGAGATCAGGACCTGAGCCAAAATTAAGAGTCAGAAGCTTAACCGACTGAGCCACCCAGGTGCCCCTTAAATATTCTTACCCATGGTCAGTGTCTCTCCAGTGTCTTACATTGATTGGAAGGACAACATCAGTCTCCCTTCCACAGCAGCCTTTCCCACCTCTGAAACTCCAGTCATTGCTTTTTTATTCTATCCTCCTTAACATTTTACTTGTAAATATATTTAGCCTGTTTGTTTTCTTTAGTATCCATTCTGCTTCTCTCATTACTCGTTTTTTTTGGTTTTGTTTTGTTGTTTACAATAAAGAAAAGCTCAGAAGCTGATGCTGTAAGCAAGACCTATTATCTGTCAAAGCCAGGGAAATGGGAGAAACCTTGAAATCCTCATTTTTTTTTTTTTAATTTTTTTTTTCAAAGTTTTTATTTATTTTTGGGACAGAGAGAGACAGAGCATGAACAGGGGAGGGGCAGAGAGAGAGGGAGACACAGAATCGGAAACAGGCTCCAGGCTCTGAGCCATCAGCCCAGAGCCCGACGCGGGGCTGGAACTCACGGACCGCGAGATCGTGACCTGGCTGAAGTCGGACGCTTAACCGACTGCGCCACCCAGGCGCCCCGAAATCCTCATTTTTAAATCACTTCTGTTTTCATTATAAATCTATGCTATGTCGCAATTATTCAACATATGCTACTGACTGAAATTCCTCCTTTCCCCTTTTTCTCTTCCCTCTTATTATTCAATATTCATTGTTTTTTCAGCTTAGGTGCCCCAGTTCTTAAAGTCACAATTGTCTGTATTCTTCCCTATGTTCGCTCTGCTTTTTGCCTTTTCTTCTGGTGCAATTACTATCTTGAACAATTTTGTCTCAGGGGTTTCGTATCCTAGATTGTGAAAGAATGTGGTGGCATGGCTAGTGGTTTTATTCACTTTGTTATCCCCAGTATTAAACACATTGCCTTTTACAAAGGAGAGACTCCACAAGTGTTTGTCAAATTGTTTTAAATTGAAGAAGTATATTATAAGGGTAGATTTAAATAAATTCACAAGCAGTTGCACTCTAGACTGTCAATAGAAGCTATGTAGTTTTGAAATAAAAGTGCAGGCATCGTTTATCACTTAACATTTATCACTGATTTCAGTATAAATTCCAATCATATGGATGGGCTGAGGGATGCAAAATTATAACCAGTATTTTTGGGAAAAAGCATTTCATCTTCATATTTGTAATTTCCGTTGAAATAGTTGGACCAACACTACAAAACCATGTCTTCAATCTGATCACCTTTACCCAGAATGTGCATTTTCTTTGTAAACGTGGCTTATAGGTAATTTACTTACTTTCAGTTACCTATGATAAATGTCTGCATGACCGATGTTATATCATTCTAGTATTTTTAATGTCAGGTACAATGCTGAGGCAAACACAATTTAAATTAAAGATATTTTGAAAATATTTTGGTTAAAGAGTTGAATCTAAGATCATGAAACTATTTTTGTTTTTACTTAATTTTTCACTATAATATACAATATATAAACATTTGAATAAGATTTTTTGAAAAAAGAAGTCATTCAAAAATATTCTTGTGAAGCCTAATTTAGGAATTAGTGCATTTTCATTTTTACGTAAAATAATTATGTAAGGGAAGATAAAAGTAATCTGAATATGTTTTTAAATATCTTGATTAATCAGTGCCAAAACTATCTTTTTTTCATCATGTGAAGACATCGACATAATGTAAAATTTCCAAATTTAGTTAAAGTAAACTTACAAACTGACATTATAAATATGTGAAAACCAGTTGAGGACTTTTGAGAACTTAGAAATGCTAGATACTTTTAAGATTTGGAAATAAACTTCAGTAATGTTTTGGACATGCTAAAGTATAATTAAGTGTGTAATTTTAAATGTTTTTTTTTAAGGTTTATTTAGTTTTGAGAGAAGTAGATACAGAGCATGAGTGGGGGAGGAGCAGAGAGAGAAGGAGACAAAGAATCTGAAGCAGGCTCCAGGCTCTGAGCTGTCAGCACAGAGCCCGACACGGGGCTTGAACACGTGAACCATGAGATCATGACCCGAGCTGAGGTCAGACACTTAACCGGTTGAGCCACCCAAGCGCCCCAGTGTGTAATTTCAGAGAAAGGTAAACAATAAAAGATTATTTTTCAGATCTGAACTTAATGAAAGTCTATACAAGTTTTTTGTTCATAGTAATATGAAGTAAAATTACTTTACCGAACTTGCTGAAGGAAGTAACACACGATCTATTTTTGGACCTTGCAGCGTGGGTAACCAGAAGGCAATGCAAGGAAGGGGAAGTCAATTCTTTATAACTAGGGAATACTTGAAAATATTCATCCTGTGAATTAATGGTTGTTTACGGCCCTTGCCTTCTAAAGCTGTCTGATAATGGGCATATCTGTTATTTTTTCCTGTCCTCCAATGGCATAAAAAGCTGTGGTTAACTCACTGCCCTTTCAGTTTCTTTCCCACCAGGATACAATAAACAGCCCATCCTGCTTTGCGTTCTTGACATCTCTCCTCTTCCTTGTTGCTCTGGTGTACTAACCTCTTGGTGGTAGCCTTTATTCAGCAAAGCTTTTAACAATGACTATAGTTCTTTTTTTTTTTCTATGTTATCTTTGCATTTGGACAACTACTTCAAAACACATATTCTACAAAGTTGCCCTTTTCCCCCATTGTGTCAATTTGTACATATCTGCATAAACCCACAGCCAAATAAATTTATCTGCTTGTCCAAGCCTATACCCTGGCAGCTTAATAATGACACAAAGAAACCACACAACCATGAAGATTAATATCCCTGTAAACTGTAGTCACTGCCTTCATGTGTGTCTCTCATTACAGTTAGCCTTTGTAGGTTTGGCATTTTCCTCCTGACGTATCCCCATTCTCTACCATGGAGATTTCAGTAGCCTCTTTTTTTCTTGAAGCCTCTGAGACTGCTCCCTCACATTCATCATTAACAGATAATTTTACCACCAACTTATCAAAAGAAATAGAAGTCACCATTTCTTCCACAGATTTACATACTCATTCATCCTATCTCCTCCCCTCTGGCATGCTTTCTCCAGTTTACACTGAGGCATTCTCTCTGGTGACCATCTCCAAATTCTCCTTCCCAGCTGGCTCTTTTTTTGTCACTACCTAAACATGTTTAAATATCCCCCATAGAAGAATAAAAATAACAAGAAAAATGTATTTTCTCCATCCTGTGCCCTCCCTTGACTTTAACAGAACCTCACACTCAAGTCTCCAACCTCACCTTCTATTTTGTTTTACTGTTTCCCTTTTCTCCATTTACCCCTTAAATGCACCTCAGCTCTCTATCTTAATTCTTCTTCTCTGAAAGTGCAAGGAATATAGCACAAGCACAGTTCATGATGCAAATTAATTTCTCAGGATTTAATAGATGATTGAATCAGAGAGTGAAAGCATGCACATCTTTGCCCCCACAAACATTCTCTTTTGCTCTCCTTCAAGACCAAATCTGATGGTCACATTTGAAACTTTCCATCTCTCAGAATTCTTCCTCCTGAAACACCTTATATTTTAACCCTGAACAAATCTATGTATGCTTCACTATTTATTTCCTCAGATTGTCGTGAAGATTAAATAAGATGTTACAAAATGTGAAAGTATTTTAAAATGGAATGTTCTGTAGATAGGTTACACAGTACTGTCATCAATATTTCTTAAATATTGCGCATATTAAATATTACCATTAAAATTATTTTGATAGTAGTTATTTATAAACATTAACTATTTTTAACACACAGTTATTATGTAAGGTTATTTTCACCAAGGATGAAATGAAAAATTATGGCTTTTTTCAGAGGGTGTTCTAGAGTTTTACAATGGAGTTAAATAAGTCAAGTCCTTACATTGTCTATATGAAATGTTTAAGACAGCAACATCTTTTTGATAAATGTGGGTTTAATTTAGTGTCTGAGGAAAGCTAACCCATAGTTCGAATTGTATCCATAAATACAGCATTTTTATTGTTAGAATATAATAATGCGATAGGTAAATGTCTATTCAATACTAACTGAACCATTGAACAATAATTCTGAAAGTGTTTTAGAAACTGTAAAACACTATACCAAACTATAAAGTGCTTTCACTAATCAATTTGGAAATCTTAACACCTGGTCTGATGAGCATTCTATATTATATAGAATAATAAATGAAGAACATATATCCATTAAGAAATTTCAATAATACATTTATAACCATTTAACACATTTTTGTACTTTCTGTACAGGTATTACACATGGAATTATACATACCCATTATGCACTGTTCTAGATTCTTCTTTCTATATATACTTACAGTGCTTTTTCTGAAGTGCCTACCTTTCTGAGCATAGCTTATGATCAACCATCCACTTTTGTTTCCCAACTATATTTTGATCTGTGAGTTAGAATATTTGAATCAATGTAGGAAGAGAGGCGCTAATACAGAAAGACAAAAGGAAAAAAGGAAAAAGAAATTGAAGTAAGACAGTAGAAGTTCTAAACCACGAGAGTAAATGGCTAAATTGTGCTTAGTGCAGTGCTTTCTACCATGTATACTAGGGTAATGGAGCCTTACATTTATGACAGTATCCTGGTAGTTGCTTTCTAGAGGGCAAACCATGCATATTCCAAAACTGTGTTCTTTCCATTTAACTCAGTAAATACTTCAGGTAATGAAAGTTCTTCCTAAATTTGGCATTTGCTCTATTATGTTTTTAAAATCCAGTGGGTTTTTTGGTGTGAATTTTAATAGATAGTTGGGGATAGCATTTCAGGTACTGTTAATTTTTTTTTAACTGTGTAAACATTGAAATTACTACATGGACCTATTTTTCCTAAACCTTGAAATTACTACATGGACCTATTTTTCCTAAACCTTGAAATTACTACATGGACCAGTTTTTCCTTATGGAACTACTGCCACAATCTGGCTTTCCACAACCTGCCCCATTGATCCTTGAAGTCCATCCTTAGGAAGATGAATGTGTGAGGAAGGCATACACTTACCCAGCTGCGTGGGGAATCATTGCCTCAAACCCAAGAATAGAGCAGAGAGAAGAACCCCCCAATTGCTCAGTCATGAAATACAGATCATTGAAGGTCAGAATTTTACCGTCTTGCCAATCATATTGCTCCATTCTTCTCTTGCAAGAAAGATTGAGTTAGAGGTAGGAAAAAGGCTGAAAGAATTTTTCTAGTATGTTGTTCCAAGGAAATAGTAGGAGGAAGAAGGCATTTTCTTCTAATAACCCTTTACCAAGGTTTGACTGGTTGTCTCTTTTCTTACTCTCTGCTCCCTGAGGGTCTATTATAAAGAGCAGAGAGGGAGCTAAGGTTTATGCCAGACAGTAAATCTATGCTGTATTTTAAAGAAGCTGGTAGAAGAAAGGAGAGAAAGTACATATTTATAGAGTTTGTTATATGAACTTTCTTACTTACCATTTCTTATTCTCTTTATTATTTGTTCCCACAGGCACAATTTATCCTTTAGTGTCATTTTCTTATTCCATTTTCTTATTCCTTATTCCAGCTCTGCTCCCATCTACCTGCTTTGTATTATTGTCAAATATATTATGTAATATATAATATATATTATTATGTATATGTATATATATGAGGTCTTACAGTACAATTATATAGCATGTTTTCTACAATTGCCTTGAAATCAGTTTTAAGAAAGGAGAGGGAATTTGCCTTTATACTGTCTTTTATAATTATGTTATTACTTTTATGGTTGCCCTTATTTTTTTCTGTGAGAAATTTGGCTTATCATCTGGAGCCACTTACTTTCAGCCTGAACAATTTCCTCTTGTATTTTTTGTAAGGTGGTTTTGCTAGCAACAGATTTTCTCTGATTTTGTTTGTCCGAGAATGTCTTTACTTCAACTTTATTTTCAAAAGATGTTTTGAACTGAATATAAGTTTCTTGGTTGAGAGTTTCTTTCTGTCAGCAGTTTGAATATGTTATCCCACTGCCTTCTGGCCTCCATAGTTTCTGTTGCGATGTGAACTGTTGATGTGATTAGAGTTTCCTTTAAGTGATAAGTTATTTTCCTCTTGCTACTTTCAAAAATCTGTCTTTCAGAATTTTTCCTATAATGTGTTTGGGCATCATTGTCTCTGTGTTTATCATGCTTGGAGTTTGTTGAGCTTCTTATATGAATAGATACATGTGTTTTTTAAATCAAATTTGGTAAGTTTTCAGCTATTGTTTCCTTGAGAATATGTTTTCTACTCCTTTCCTCTCTTTCTGGTATTTCCATTACGTGTATATTGTATGCTTAATGGTGCCCCACTTCTAAGACTTTGTTAATTTTTCTTTATTCTTTTTTCTCTCTTTTCCTCTGATTGCATATTCTCTATTGAACTATTTAAAGTTTGCTGATTTTTTGTTCTGCTAGTTCAAATCTACCCTTGAGGCACTCTAGCAAATTTTTAAATTTTAATTACTATAATTCTTAACTCCAGAATGTTCATTTGTTTTTACTAATGTCTATCTTTGTATTGATAACTTTTTTTGACCCAACATTGTCGTCATGTATTTCTTCATTTTTTTAAACATGTTTTCCCTTATTTGTTGGTAACGTATTTATAATGGTTGCTTTGAGTACTTTGTTAAATCTGACATCTGGTCCTTCCCACAGGCATTTTCTGTTTCCTACTTAGCTTTCTGTGTATGGGACAGATTTTCCTGTTTCTTTGCGTGTCTTATAATTTTCTTTTTGCAAATTGGACATTTCAGAGAATATGTTATAGCAACTCTGGATAGTGACACCCCTCACACCCTGGGGATTGTTGTTCTTTTTTTGTTTATTTCTTTTGTGATTGACTGAAGTATTTTAATAAAGTGTATTTCTCCCACCCCACAGTATGAAGCCCCTGATGCCTCTCCTCAGAGGGTAAAGCTTTAGGCAGACAGTAGTCACTCTGAGTTGACAGTTTTAGGAAGTCTCTCATTGTCCCTTTCCCTGATGTCTCTGTTAAAATGTCTGCCTTTGCTGGTGTTAGACCCAGTTTTTAGACTCCATTAATTGTCTGCTAATTGCTCTTTTGTTTTGGATGATACCTGAAGGTATAAATCACTCTACATTCTGATTCATTTAAACTCATGCTGCTTTGCATGTCAGTTTTTGAGGTAAGTCTGAGTTTTTCTTGACCTCAGAAGGGCTCTTCTTAGCTCTTTTCCTCGTTCTTTCCAATGAACCAGCTACCCTGTGGTTTAGCTTGTTGCTGGCAATGCTTACCACCAAAATATCCATAGTTTTCAAGAGTACTCTTAGGCTTCAAGTTCCCTCTCCTCCGTTTCAAATAAAGTCAGTTCTCTGAAGAATGTTTCAGTTCTGTCTCATTGATTCTGCCCTTGGGCAAAATCTCTGAGCTGCTGCTCCCGTGCTGGCACAGGACAAACAGGCTGCTTCTCATGGACTGGCACCTGCTTTATGACCTGTATGCTGGAGAGGGTCTGTAGTCTCTGGGCTTTCTTAGTTTACCTCTCCCAGAATGGAACCTCTGCCCTATGAATGTCATGGGGGGAGGGTAATCTGAGCCCAGCTCCAGTATTGTCAGCGTGTCACAGCTGGAATAGAGCCTCTGTCCTATGGGTGGGGGGAGTCAGCAGAGGAAGAGAATCCCTCTTTTCTCAGCTGCACTCATCAGGAATTTAGCCTGTGTAACGCTGCACTGTGGAACTGCAGGGGATGAGAATTGCTGGTGTCCTGCTGATCTGGGGAAGATACCATAGCCCTTGACTGGGAGCTAGGACCACACCTGCTCAGATTTGAGTTGACATCCTTATGGTGACATGTGGAAGGGGGATGGAGGGACTAGGTAATTACTCAAGTCCCACAGATGCTTCTTGTTCTTACTGCAATTTAGTAGAGTTTGTTGAATAAATATTTCTTCATTTGCTGTATCTCCTTAGGATAATTTGCTGTATGCCCTGAGGACAATTTAAATGGTTGTTTTCATACGTGTGTTTTAATAATCTTTATGAGTTATGGTTCTTTCCTGGGGAGTAGAAGTACACAACTCCTCAAACTGCCATTCTGTAAGTGGAAGTCCTCCATTCCATATTTTTTCTTTTTTTTTAATTTATTTACTTGGTGGGGGGGGGGGCAGAGAGAGAGCGCACGAGCGAGAATCCCAAGCAGACTCCATGCCATCAGTGCAGAGCCGATGCAGGGCTCCATCTCACAAACCCTGAGATCATGGCCTGAGCCAAAATCAAGAATCAGACGTTTAACTGACTGAGCCACCCAAGCACCCCACCACGCCATATTGTAAAGGCCTTTTACAATCATTTTTGCATAAATATTAAAAACACCTAAGTGTTAAGTATTTCTGTATGTTTCATGCTACAAGTAAGAAAAGTAAAACAAGACTTTCTGAACATCCTTGACTCAGATTAAGAAATAGTAAGCCCTCAAGACACAGTGTTTTGGTGAAATAGGGGAAATGCTAGCTTCTCAATCACCATTGGATATGGACTTGGTTGTTGAAGTTAAGTGAAAGAAAATACTCCTTCATTTTTAAGCTGGAACTCTGTCATCATTGAAATGTTCCACTAGCTTGTTTCACACTGCTTGAGAGCTGAGCTAGAATTTAAGATGAATGCAAATATCAGTGTTTATGATACAGATCACACGTTGGGAAGGACGACTGTTTATATAGTTTTCTCCCCCTCATCTCCTTTCACTCCTAGAAAATAGCATAATGTTAGAATCAGACTACTTGGCGTTGGATCCTTGTTTCACTACTGCATGGTAAAGACTTGGAGAAGTTACTCCAAACTTCAGTTTCCCATTTAAAAATGAAAGTATTAATATGGCTATTAGGAGGATTACAGGTAATTGATCATTCTTAAAAAGTGCTAAGTAATTCCTAATGTATAATAATACATATGTGTCATAATAATCCCTAATGTATAATAACAAGTGTAACATGGTAATAAAAATGAGGTATCATGAAACCATTAATTGAATATTATCCATTCAGCTGCTTGACATAATCAATAGAAAATTGAAGGGTACAGACCTTATTGTTTAATGAAGTATAGCTTTGAGTAATAAAGAGTTTTCTAACTGCTCTCATATTCAGTGATTTCAGTTTATTGGATTTTCTTAAACCCTAGATATTTTTAATACCTTCTCTGTGAGATACATAATAATTTTTATTAGCCTAGGGCCCATAAAATTATTTTTATCAATGTAGATAAACTAAACAGTGAAACTGGTGATGCCTGAGTTCCCTGTATCCTTCACTCCTGTCTCTCACATAATTTGTTAGGAATTCATATTGTTTTGTGTTCATCTCCAATTTAGTACCTGAAATGAGACAAACTTTTATGCACAACACTCTTCCTCCTGCTGTTCATTGAGTAGCTCTTACCCAGTCTCCTTCTATTGCCCCAGGTGTTTGGAATGCAGAAATAAGTGAGAAATGATATCTTCAGTCGAAAGAGGGAGATAGCCATGAAAGTAAACCATTAGGGTAAATATTCATAGGTACTTTTGCAGAGATACTTCCCAAATACTGTAGAAACACAAAAATCAGGGACTGCCTAGGAAAGCTTCAAAGAAGAAAGTAAGGAGAAGTCGTGTGAGGTTGTTTATAAATGCCACTGAAGGATTTTGCAGGTATGGTGAGAGGTAAGAAGACCATTTCTGACACAGAGAACAACAGATGTACAAGCACAAAATAATGAGAATGCTTACGTTATTCAAGAGATGCTGAAAACACCAGGCATTTGGAAAGTTCAGTGAATGGGATGGAGAAGGATAATTTCAAAGAGTTTGGACTTCATTCCATAGACACAGAGAAGCCAGAGAGGATTTTAACCAGTAGGAATGATGTGGTCACTTAGGTCTTTAGAATAGCAACTTTGGCTGCATCATGAATGATTGGAGGGCAATGGTGCTTCAAATTCTGTTGCAATGGTTTGTGTCAGCGTAGGTCAGAGCTAGGCAAAATAGCTCGATTCAAGGCACCTTTTCTCTTCCATGCAATAGAGTGTTTCCTCCTTAATCTCCCCTGTTCCCCAGCAAATATGTTTCATCTTGTTTTATGAAACTAGTAAAGCTGTTAAGAAGCAGCCACCAGCTTTCTTTGCTTAGCCAGCTCAGGTAAATTGCTTTAATGATGTCCATGTGGTAAGGGAAACATATTCTAATTTGGGAAATATAGATCAGATGCCTCTGAAATTGTGCATTTTAGTGCAATGAAGAAATTGAAGTACATAGTGAAATGTTTTGAAATGTTTTTACTGATGGTATTATGTACCACCTACATAATGTAATGTACGTTTAGAAGAAATAAAGTTAATTTTGTGTTTCTTCAGCCCTAATAATGAGAGGATAGTGGTAAGTATCTGGGAACTTAACCTAATGTGTTGATTGTTTTAAAGTGATCTCTTTTCTTCCAAACACAGTAATTTAATGAGAAAGATATATTGATGTGTACATATGGCAAACACTTGATTTGGTAGTTGAGATTTATATGCGTCTTTTATAAATGATTTACAGTGCCTTTTGCTAGTCCATTCTGTTGCTGTCTTCAGCTCCAGCTTTTTGCCAAGGTCACTACATGGCACACTAAACGCATTCACCCACCGTGCCCTTCTTTCTTCACATTTTTCTTGCAGAACACACACACACACTCACTCACACACTCACACACACACACCTCTTTGCCATTATTGGTATTTTTTTCAGGGAAACCTGTGATTTTCTGTCATGTTTTATCATTACGTGTATTTTTTTTTACAGTGACTAATTTTCATTTCTTAACCTTGTTACTATGATGCATAGTGCTTTCAAAATTGTTCTCTTTTCCTGAATATCACCAATAACAGCCCTACCATCAGTTGTGGATGTTGCCATCAAATTAACACATGGGGTGTGTAGATTTACAAGTAAGAGTGAAATTTTATTAGAGATAATAGCTCTTGTATTGCTTAAGACCAGATCACCCCATGACCATCTGGTCCTATATCAGTTCATTTCTCTTACAACTCAGGAATTACTGTTTTTAGAGTGCATAGGGTATAAACCATGCCTAGAAACTTAGTCGTGTATGGGATTCTCTTGATATTTATGATTTCTTCTGTTATCTTTGAGGAAAATAATTTTTACTGCTTAATAGTACAAAACACACTTCTCTTTATATTTTCAAGTAACCTAAAGACAGTTAGAATCCCCCCCTCAAAAAAAGACGTCATTTATTTTGACATCCTACTTTTAATTGTCACAAGCACTGAAATGATATAGATTGTTTCCAAATGAGTAGATTGGTGCCTGGCTTACACTGTGATTTTAGGCCCATATTTTTTTCTTTACTGTATAAGCTTTAGAGTGTTGATAATTTTCTTTGAAGCAGCAGAACTCAGCACCCTAATTAACACCTTCCACCATCCCTCTTCTGATACTTGAGAAGTTGGCAGCCCAGCAAATGGAAGAGAGGCTAAAATACTAAACATGGACCCAACACAGATGGACATCAGTTGTCTTACATGACCTTGGGGTGCTTTCACATTTATTTTGTGCACCGATTCCCCTGAATCCTGCTTCCCATTTCCCCAGTACATTCCTCAAGCCTAAGATACCATGTTCCAATGTGAAAAGTAGTCACATAAATCTGGCCTTTCTGGTACATTTAAAGTAGAATGAGGATGTGATTGGTAGAAGGAAGTATGAAAAGGTATGTGAACACTTAGGGGTTATTAATATTTTTGCTGGATACTTAATATACTCTAGAAAATACATAGTAGATAATTTTTAAAGTTAGTGGAAATATGTTGTCAATGATTTCAATATAGGAAAAGTTTTAAAATAATGACTCATGGGAGAGGCTGGGAACATGGCGGCATAGGAGGACACTGGGCTCACCACATCCTTCTGATCATTTAGATTCCACCCACATCAGCCTAAATAACCCAGAAAACCATCAGAAGACTAGCATAACAGATTCTCTGGAGCCAAGCATAGACAACAGGCCCACAGAAGAGGTTGGGAAGGGCAGAGAGGCGGTGCACACTCCACGGACTGGCGGGAGGGAGCTGGGGCCGTGGAGGGGCAGCCTGCCCATTAAGGCAGAGTCCCCAAGTCTGGCTTGCAAAAGTGGAAGGGCCGGACTGCATGAGTTCTGCCAGCCATTGAGACTTAACATCTGGAATGTTATAAGTCAACAGCTCTGCTCGGAGAGTGGGAGGGCTAGAGGACAACGGGAGGGAGAGTTGTTGAGCCCCGGACGACAGAGCTCAGCGCAGCAAGGAGCAAAGGTGCTGGGAAGCACCATCTCCCTCTCCCATCTTCCAGCCAAAATCCTAAAGGGAACCAGTTCCTGTCACGAACTTGCTTGCACCGCACAAACACCTAAAGCTGTGCTTCTGCACATCCATCCCTCTGACGGGTCTGCCTCCCTCCTGGTGCCACAGGGCCCCTCCTGAAGTGGACCACTGAATGCAAAGCAAGCTGAGCCTGCCCCTCCCGCCCCTGCGCACCTTGCAGATTCACCTCAGCTAATACGCCATATCCCATCGAAGCAGAATACAAGTGTGGCAGTGTGTAAGTAGCCCAGACAGGGGCCATACCACTCCACAGTGAGTTCCGCCCCTGGGAGAGGGGAAGATAAGGTACACACCAGTCTGACTGTGGCCCCAGCGGTGGGCTGGGGACAGACATCAGGTCTGACTGCAGCCCTGCCCACCACCACAAGTTACTCCAGACAGCACAGGGGAAGTGCCCTGAAGTTCCGCGCCACTCCAGGGACTATCCAAAATAACAAAACGGAAGAACTCTCCTCAAAAGAAACTCCAGGAAGTAGCGACAGCTAATGAATTGATCAAAAATGATTTAAGCAATATAACAGAAAATGAATTGAGAATAATAGTCATAAAATTAATCGCTGGGCTTGAAAAAAGTATAGAGGACAGAACAGAATCTATTGCTACAGAGATCAAGGGACTAAGAAACAGGAGGAGCTAAAAAATGCTATAAATGAGCTGCAAAATAAAATGGAGGCGACCACAGCTCGGATGGAAGAGGCAGAGAAGAGAATAGGTGAATTAGAAGATAAAATTGTGGAAAAAGAGGAAGCTGAGAAAAAGAGAGATACAAAAATCCAGGAGTATGAGGGGAGAATTAGAGAACTAAGTGATGCAATAAAACGAAATAATATACGCATGATTGGGATTCCAGAGGAGGAAGAGAGAGAGAAAGGGGCTGAAGGTGTACTTGAAGAAATCATAGCTGAGAACTTCCCTGATCTGGGGAAGGAAAAAGGCATTGAAATCCAAGAGACACAGAGAACTCCCTTCAGACGTAACTTGAATCGATCTTCTGCACGACATATCATAGTAAAACTGGCAAAATACAAGGATAAAGAGAAAATTCTTAAAGCAGCTAGGGATAAACACGCTCTAACATATAAAGGGAGACCAATAAGACTCGTGACGGATCTGTCTACTGAAATTTGGCAGGCCAGAAAGAAATGGCAGGAGATCTTCAATGTGATGAACAGAAAAAAAAATATGCAGCTGAGAATCTTTTATCCAGCAAGTCTGTCATTTAGAATAGAAGGGGAGATAAAGGTCTTCCCAAACAAACAAAAACTGAAGGAATTCATCACCACTAAACCAGCCCTACAAGAGGTCCTAAAGGGGATCCTGTGAGACAAAGTATCAGAGACATCACTACAAGCATGAAACCTACGGACATCACGATGACTCTTAATCCATATCTTTCAATAATAACACTGAATGTAAATGGACTAAATGCGCCAACCAAAAGACATAGGGTATCAGAATGGATAAAAAAAAAAAAACAAGACCCATCTATTTGCTGTCTACAAGAGACTCATTTTAGACCTGAGGACACCTTCAGATTGAAAGTGAGGGGATGGAGAACTATCTGTCATGCTACTGGAAATCAAAAGAAAGCTGGAGTAGCCATACTTATATCAGACAAACTAGACTTTAAATTAAAGGCTGTAACAAGAGATGAAGAAGGGCATTATAAAATAATCACAGGGTCTATCCATCAGGAAGAGCTAACAATTATAAATGTCTATATGCCGAATACGGGAGCCCTCAAATATATAAAAAAATTGATCATAAACATAAGCAACCTTATTGGTAAGAATGTGGTAATTGCAGACTCTTTAATACTCCACTTAAAACAATGGATAGATCATCTAGACACACGATCAATAAAGAAACAAGGGCCCTGAATGAGACATTGGATCAGATGGACTTGACAGATATATTTAGAACTCTGCATCCCAAAGCAACAGAATATACTTTATTCTCGAGTGCACATGGAACCTTCTCCAAGTTAGATCACATACTGGGTCACAAAACAGCCCTTCATAAGTATACAAGAATTGAGATCATACCATGCATACTTTCAGACCACAATGCGATGAAGCTTGAAATCAACCGCAGGAAAAAGTCTGGAAAACCTCCAAAAGCATGGAGGTTACAGTACACCCTACTAAAGAATGAATGGGTGAACCAGGCAATTAGAGAAGAAATTAAAAAATATATGGACACAAATGAAAATACAACAATCCAAACGCTTTGGGATGCAGCGAAGGCGGTCCTGAGAGGAAATACATTGCAATCCAGGCCTATCTCAAGAAACAAGAAAAATCCCAAATACAAAATCTAACAGCACACCTAAAGGAAATAGAAGCAGAACAGCAAAGACACCCCAAACCCAGCAGAAGAAGAGAAATAATAAAGATCAGAGCAGAAATAAACAATATACAATAAAAAAAAAAACTGTAGAGCAGATCAATGAAACCAAGAGTTGGTTTTTTGAAAAAAGAAACAAAATTGATAAACCTGTAGCCATGCTTCTTGAAAAGAAAAGGGAGATGACCCAAATAGATAAAATCATGAATGAAAATGGAATTATTACAAGCAATCCCTCAGAAATAGAAGCAATTATGAGGGAATACTATGAAAAATTATATGGCAACACACTGGACAACCTGGAAGAAATGGACAAATTTCTAAACACCCACACACTTGCAAAACTCAAACAGGAAGAGGTAGAAAGCTTGAACAGACCCATAACCAGCGAAGAAATTGAATCAGTTATCAAAAATCTCCCAACAAATAAGTGTCCAGGACCAGATCGCTTCCCAGGGGAATTCTACCAGACATTTAAAGCAGAGATAATACCTATCCTTCTCAAGCTATTCCAGAAAATAGAAAGGGGAGGAAAACTTCCAGACTCATTCTATGAAGCCAGCATTACTTTGATTCCTAAACCAGAAAGAGACCCAGTAAAAAAACAAAAACTACAGGCTAATATCCCTGATGAATATGGATGCAAAAATTCTCACTAAGATACTAGCAAATCGAATTCAACAACACATAAAAAGAATTATTCACCATGATCAAGTGGGATTCATTCCTGGGATGCAGGGCTGGTTCAACATTCGCAAATCAATCAGTGTGATACATCACGTTAATAAAAGAAAAGATAAGAACCATATGATCCGGTCAATGCAGAAGAAGCATTTGACAAAATTCAGCATCCTTTCTTAATAAAAACCCTCGAGAAAGTTGGGATAGAAGGAACATACTTAAACATCATAAAAGCCATTTATGAAAAGCCCACAGCTAACATCATCCTCAATGGGGAAAAACTGAGAGCTTTCTCCCTGAGATCAGGAACATGACAGGGATGTCCATTCTCACCGCTGTTGTTTAACATAGTGTTGGAAGTTCTCGCATCAGCAATCAGACACCAAAAGGAAATCAAAGGCATCACAATTGGCAAAGATGAAGTCAAGCTTTCACTTTTTGCAGATGACATGATATTGTACATGGAGAATCCAATAGACGCCACCAAAAGTCTGCTAGAACTGATACATGAATTCAGCAAAGTCGCAGGATACAAAATCAATGTACAGAAATCAGTTGCATTCTTATACACTAATAATGAAGCAACAGAAAGATAAAGAAACTGATCCCATTCACAGTTGCACCAAGAAGCATAAAATACCTAGGAATAAACCTAACCAAAGATGTAAAAGATCTGTATGCTGAAAACTATAGAAAGCTTATGATGGAAATTGAAGAAGATATAAAGAAATGGAAAGACATTCCCTGCTCATGGATTGGAAGAATAAATATTGTCAAAATGTCAATACTACCCAAAGCTATCTACACATTCAATGCAATCCCAATCAAAATTGCACCAGCATTCTTCTGGAAACTAGAACAAGCAATCCTAAAATTCATATGGAACCACAAAAGGCCCCGAGTAGCCAAAGTAATTTTGAAGAAGACCAAAGCAGGAGGCATCACAATCCCAGACTTTAGCCTCTACTACAAAGCTGTAATCATCAAGACAGCATGGTATTGGCACAAAAATACACACATAGACTAATGGAATAGAATAGAGACTCCAGAATTGGACCCACAAAAGTATGGCCAACTAATCTTTGACAAAGCAGGAAAGAATATCCAATGGAAAAAAGACAGTCTCTTTAACAAATGGTGCTGGGACAACTGGACAGCAACATGCAGAAGGATGAAACTAGACCACTTTCTTACACCATTCACAAAACAAACTCAAAATGGATAAAGGACCTGAATGTCAGACAGGAAACCATCAAAACCCTAGAGGAGAAAGCAGGAAAAAACCTCTGTGACCTCAGCCACAGCAATTTCTTACTTGACACATCCCCAAAGGCAAGGGAATTCAAAGCAAAAATGAACTATTGGGACTTCATGAAGATAAAAAGCTTCTGCACAGCAAAGGAAACAATCAACAAAACTAAAAGGCAACCAATGGAATGGGAAAAGATATTTGCAAATGACATATCGGACAAAGGGCTAGTATCCAAAATCTATAAAGAGCTCACCAAACTCCACACCTGAGAAACAAATAACCCAGTGAAGAAATGGGCAGAGAACATGAATAGACACTTCTCTAAAGAAGACATCCAGATGGCCAACAGGCGCATGAAAAGATGCTCAACGTCACTCCTCATCAGGGAAATACAAATCAAAACCACACTGAGATACCACCTCATGCCAGTCAGAGTGGCTAAAATGAACAAAACAGGAGACTATAGATGCTGGAGAGGATGTGGAGAAACAGGACCCCTCTTGCACTGTTGGTGGGAATGCAAACTGGTGCAGCCTCTCTGGAAAACAGTGTGGAGGTTCCTCAAAAAATTAAAAATAGACCTACCCTATGACCCAGCAGTACCAGTGCTAGGAATTTACCCAAGAGATACAAGAGTACTGATGCATAGGGGCACTTGTACCCCAATGTTCATAGCAGCACTCTCAACAATAGCCAAATTGTGGAAAGAGCCTAAATGTCCATCAACTGGCAAATGGATAAAGAAACTGTGGTTTATATACACAATGGAATACTATGTGGCAATGAGAAAGAATGAAATCTGGCCTTTTGTAGCAACGTGGATGGAACTGGAGAGTGTTATGCTAAGTGAAATAAGTCATACAGAGAAAGACAAATACCATATGTTTTCACTCTTATGTGGATCCTGAGAATCTTAACAGAAGTCCATGGGGGAGGGGCAAGAAAAAACAAAAAAAAAAAAGAGGTTAGGGAGAGAGGGAGCAAAAACTGAGAACAAACTGAGGGTTGATGGGGGGTGGGAGGGAGGGGAGGGTGGGTGATGGGCATTGAGGAGGGCACCTGTTGGGAGGAGCACTGGGTGTTGTATGGAAACCAATTTGACAATTAATTTCATATAAAAAAATGACTCATGAAGTTAATAATAGCTTAATGTTAATCAAAGCTTTACTTGTCTTTATTTGCTTATCTAACCACATATCACAGAAACTTAGGTTTCCACAACTTTGTGGAGAATATTCCTTATTTACACCAGATATAATCAGGGATCAGTATCTGTCCCTAAAATATACTTTATATTGCATACACGAATGACAAAATTAAAAATTATATCACCATGTATTGAACAGATTTGAGGTACATGAAATTAGAAAAGAAGTTCTAAAACTTTTCAGATTTTGAGAACTCCTGGATGGTAATTCTGTTGAAGTCTGTCTCAATCCTAAGTGAGTCCTTCACTTGTATTATTAGTGTTTGTATTGGGATTCTAAGCAAGAGAACCTGACTCTGCCTATCTTATTGAGAAGGACGTTGGTTCAGTCATAGACTTGTTTGCTGTCTATCGCAGACCTCAAGGATGAACAGGAAAAGGATATGTCTAGGAAATGCAGTAAAAGTTTTATGAATAGTCTTTCTAGGACATTCTAATCTTCTAATCAAGATAACCGTGTTCTTACCATTTCCCTCCAAATTTCCAGAGGTGTATCTGATTGTCTGAGCTTCATTCTTAGGCCTACCACTTGTCCTGATGTGGGGAGGAGGACACTGTGGTTGACCCTACCTTCAGAATCCCATGAATTGATAGATGCTATTGCTTATGTTTGCTTATTTCTCCAACTGCTGAACTATATATCTGCCAAAATCTCTTTTGTCTGTATCCTCCAATGGAACAGGATACAGAACTTCTTCCCTGCTGAAATCGAATGCTCAATCTTTTTATATTTTTAACAATGTATATCCTGAAGCAAATAATCAACACAAAACAAGCAGATGCTGCTAAATACAGTCTTTAATCTCAGTTCTTCTCTGTGTATGGTTTGTTACTTCCACTGGAATTGCTAGTTTCTGTCATATGAATCAACTTTGATCTAGACAGGTTAAATCTAAATAATGTAGCTAGACAGATGGTTTGGGTTGGTATCAAGTCTAGAAACGACTGGCTATATGTTCTATTTCTGATTTACTATTCCTAACTATCTTCAAGAACTCCCTCTTGTGCATCCCTCCCATTCCACTTTGGGGTCTCTGCATTACTTCAGTGAACATTGATTTAGGCCTCTTGTGTGTCAGCCCAGAAATGGTAAATACTTTTTATCATGTGTGCCAAATCTGATAAATCATTAAAGGTTTATAGTATGCAGTGCTGATACTTGTGAGAGGAAGAACATTGGAATCAGTTAACAGTATCTGGTAAGAGTGAAGAAAGGGAGTGTGGGTACAGTTTCTGCACACTTACATAAACCTACTGTGGTCCAGCCCTTGTGGGGATCTTTATAATCCGGTTGGAACGCCTGGAGCTTTTTATCCCATTTAGAAAGTTCCCATAGTATTCTACGTTAGTGGAGAGGAAACCCTGGATAAGGCAGCGATACTAGAAATGGAATGGATGATGTGGATAAGTGAAATTTTCAGTTTAGTGGTTAGAGCTGAAAAGATGCAGTGGGTCCCCTAGCACTTTAGGCACACTTTTTGGTAACTGTAACACCGAGGAAGGGAAGCTAGCTTGCTCTTTCTGCAGTTTTGTTTGCTGGAAGTACGTTTACCAATTTTTGTAAGTCTTTCCTTTCCCGTTTCCTTTCCACTGTCTTAAAACATACAGACGCTAGGTCTCACCAACTTGAGAGTCCTTCTGTTCATCAGGAGTCTCTCTGTATTACCAGCCAACTTCTGCTGTAGTGTATGACTCCCATCCAGTGACCAACAACAGGGCAGTTAACTAAAGAAGTTATTATGGACAACATGTGATAGAACTTTACCTGACTCAAGGACCCAACTTTTCCCCACTTACATGGATTCTCTGACTCCTCATTAAGGAAAGAGAGTTGTTCTCTAGGCCCTTACCATCTTTGCTTTATAATACCAGCATGCCTTAACCGTGAAAGGAAAACTGTACTTGCAGGTGTAGTGATGCAGTCTCACATCACTACTGCTTCACTCTTAACTGAGCAGAGCGGTGTGGAATCCTTTATTCTCACAAACTGTTTTTATCTCTGCTCTGGGTATAAGGTAAACTGATTTTGATTTTACCTGATCGAAATCTGTTCTAATCCTTTAGTTTAATCAGTCCCTTTAGCTTTAACTTAGGCTCATTTGAAGACTTTTTTTATTGAAGATTCTTGTACTTCTCTCTAACATCTCAAGTATGGAGAAGTGGCTTTCATGACGCTCTGTGGTTCAGAGGCAATGTATCCCCTCACCTTAGGCTGGTTCTTGAGGTTTGGTGGAGGAAGCCATCCTGTGGGTGTTCTGCCAGCTGATTGAAATTGACAGTTGGTAAAATTCTGAGGCCAGATTCTCTCAGTTTGGTTAAGACCTTCTAAATACCCCTGGTTTCCTCACCCACTGTAAACCCATCCCTAAAAGTATCTGCCTTGTCTTCCTTTTTTCCCTCCAAGTATAGGCTTTTTCTCTATTGTAAAGTTACCAGGCCCTCTTTACACTGGGCCCAGTAGCTGAGGAAGGCCTCGAGGGCAAACTGAGTCATCTCTGCGCTGAATCATGTCAGTCTGTTTCATATGCGGTTACAAGCTCTGGCGTTTCCACAGTCACCCTGTACAGCAGTTTCCCCCTGGCGATCAAAATGGTGACAAAAATGTCTTCACTGCTTCTCACAGTTTATGGGACATATTGTTTCTCAGCTGAAGCCTAAGTAGGGGAAATACATATATATATGCACCCCCTCACATGTATCTGTCTCCTGTCTTCTTCCCACAAGCCTCCAGTAAAAAGAAAAAGATCACACTTTTAAGTTTTCAAAAAACTTAATTTTATTACTTATCAGTAGATCATAGAAATTATAGAAATTTTATTAATCTCTCTAAGTCTGTTAGGTTTGATTGTTTGCGATACTTTTTAACATGTCTCTTGACTCTTTTTTCTTTTCACACTCCAGGCTATTTTGCATTCTGTTGCCATATTATTCTTCAAAGCACTATGCTATGATTATACTGTATTATTTTCCTTTCAGCCAGTCTAGGATGTACTCCTAACTATATTCCTTCCTCATTCCTTTGTTTATCATATTACCGTTTACTGATAAGACATCCATTCACCATCTGTTTCTTCACAGCCTAGCCTTACACCCACCTGAGTGAAACTGACTCCTTCCATACTGCGCTCCCTTCTGTAGGTTCACTAGGGAGTTGTGTCCATAGAACATACCTTGAAGTGACATTATAAGTATTGGTATTCTCTTTTTCCTTTTTATCTTTCCTCCAAACTCATTTGTAAGCATCTTAACCAAAAAATCGTATTTACTACTTTTCTCCAGGTTTCCCATTGTTTCATAGGCAATATTCAGCTCTATTCACTTTTTTTTTTTTCAACGTTTATTTATTTTTGGGACAGAGAGAGACAGAGTATGAACGGGGGAGGGGCAGAGAGAGGGAGACACAGAATCGGAAACAGGCTCCAGGCTCTGAGCCATCAGCCCAGAGCCTGACGCGGGGCTCGAACTCACGGACCGCGAGATCGTGACCTGGCTGAAGTCGGACGCTTAACCGACTGCGCCACCCAGGCGCCCCTCTATTCACTTTTTTAAACGTAATTGGATAGGATTATAAAAATAAAAGCACATACAGAGACACATGGGCCTGGATGATGGGAGTATTGTTTTTATATGCTATTCTTTAGATTTATTTTGTATGTTTTCATTAACAACTATGTGCTGTTCTTATAATTTAAAATTGAGTTCAACAATACTGTAATTTAATTACATTGTGATTCAAACAATTAGACTGTGTAGTTTTATTTATGATACACAAGGAACTCTATAGTTAATCAAAAAGCAGCGTTTTGGGTGTTTATTTCTAAACATTTTATCTACATTATTAACATAGTATTTCCAATGTGCTGCTTCTCACCTGTGACCTTGATTATTCACTCATATTTATATTTCATCATTGAAGAGAGGCTCTAAATTTCTCATTGAAACTAAATCTCAAACTAAATCAACCTGACATAAATCTAATAAAACTAGGGTTGTTTAGAACAGATGGCTCATCAGAAATTTGAACCCAGGCTAACATGATCTGGTAGATTCTGTGAATTATCAGGCTTTTTATTTCCATTAATGGCCGAGTTATAGTTCTCTTTAACTGTAAGGATTTAGACAACACTACATTTAGGTTTTATCTATATAAAATGAGAAGATTGATTTGGATGATGTTTTGTTTCTTTCTAATTGTTACGTTTTGTGGCTATACGATCAGTCTGCCAGGTTTTTTAGGGAAATTCATGTGTGAGTTAGTGGGGACTCACAAATGTTAGGTTTCTCTGTAACCAAACATATTTAGACTTGGAAAGCACTTTCCCCCTTGGACAGTAAAGGTACTGAGTAATCTCTTTCTGTATTTCAAAAGGTTATGTGGACCTTAAATAGAAATAGCTCACAAACGAGAATGAAGATAAGAGAAATGTACCTATTTAATTGAAAGTGTTAATTAACTACTGCACTCAAAAATTATTTTGGTGGAGGGGCGCCTGGGTGGCTCAGTCGGTTAAGCGTCTGATTTCACCCGGGTCATGATCTCGCGGTCAGTGAGTTCGAGCCCCGTGTCAGGCTCTGGGCTGATGGCTCAGAGCCTGGAGCCTGTTTCCAATTCTGTGTCTCCCTCTTTCCCTGCCCTTCCACCATTCATGCTCTGTCTCTCTCTGTCTCAAAAATAAATAAACGTTAAAAAAATTAAAAAAAAATTATTTTGGTGGAGAAAGAGCAATGATGCATTTTTTATGAAGTAGTATTTAACTGTCTAGTTTTCGAATAAGATGTTCTTTAGCTCTAAACAGAAGATGTTGAAGAAAACTACGGAAAAAAAAAACACTTTAGTAAATGTTGGATTTATGGTATGGGCTTGCCATTTTCTCATCAAATTTAGACCAACCCTGAAAATATTATAAGAGTAATATTTTCTCAAGGATGAAATGTTCTTGCTCAACTATTACATAGAAAAGAAGTATAAATGAGCCTATTGCCCGAATATTTGGATACATGGGTCGTCATTGAAATGTGTTCCACTCTTGTTAAGAAGAAAACAAAGAAGTGTGCTTATCCTAGAGTTGGGCAAGTTGGACTGGTGCATAGAAGAAAAGGCTATCTGAGATACATATACTAGGCACCAGAATAAAGCAAATATTGCAATACAGCAAATTGCACAATAGAGCAAATAGTGCAATACAGTGAATATTGCAGTAAAGCAAGTGAAATGAAATTTTTTGTTTCCCAGTGCACATAAAAACAATGTATACATTATGCTATTGTCTATGAAGTGTACACTAGTGTTATGTCTAAAACGATATATGTAGCTTAACTAAAATACTTTATTGGTAAAGAATGCTAGCCATTAACTGAGCTATCAGCAAGTCATAATGTTTCTGTAGGTGGAGGTTCTTATTTCCATTTTGATGGCAGCTGACTAATCAGGGTGATGGTTGTTGAAGGTCAGGCAGGCTGTGACCATTTCTTCAAATAAGACTGCATTGAAGTTTGCTACTTTAATTGACTCTTCCTTCCACAAACGATTGCTCTGTATTTGATACTCTTTGATAGCATTTTACCCAGAGTAGAACTTCTTCCAGAATTGTTGTAAATCCTCTCAAACCTGCCATTGTTTTATCAGCTCAATTTATGTAATAGTCTAAGTCCTTTGTTGTCATTTCAACAATCTTCTTAGTGTCTTCACCAGGGGTAGATTCCATCTCAAGAAACCACTTTCTTTGCTCAGACATAAGAAACAAGTCTTCATCTGTTTTGCTTTTATCACGAGATTACAGAAATTCAATAACATCTTCAAGCTTCGCTTCTATTTCTAGTTGCCTTGCTATTTCCACCAACATCAGTTACTTCTTCCACTGAAGTCTTGAACCTCCCAAAGTCATCCATGAAGGTTGGAATCAACTTTTTCCAAACTCCTATTCATGTTGATATTTTGAGCTTTTCCCATGAATCATGAGTGTTCCTACTGGTATCTAGAATGGTGAATTCTATCCAGAAGATTTTTAGTTGACTTTCCCCAGTTCCATTAGTAGAATCACTATCTATGGCAGCCCTAGACTTATGAAATGTATTTTGTAAATAATGAGTTTTGGAACTTGAAGCAACTCCTTGATCGATGAGAAGCAGAATGGATGTTGTGTTAGCAGACATGAAAGCAATATTAATCTCATTGTCCATCTCCATCAGAACTCTTGGGTGATTAGGTCTGTTGTCAGTGCACAGTCATATTTTGAAAGGGGTCTTTTCTTCTGAGGAGTAGGTCTCAACAGTAGTCTTACATTATTTAGTACACTACGTTTCAAACAGATATGCTGTCATCCTGGTTTTGTTGTCTCATTTATAGAGCACAGGTGGAATAGGTTCGGCATAATTCTTAAGGGCCCTGAGATTGTCAGAATGGTAAAGAAGCATTGGCTTCAATTTCAGTTCACCGGCTTCATTAGCCTCTGACAGGATAGTCAGCCTGTCCTGAGAAGTTTTGAATCTAGGCATTGATTTCTCTTCTTTAGCTATGAAAGTCCAGATTGCATCTTCTTCTAAAAGAAGGCTGTTTTGTCTACACTGAAAATATAGTTTAGTGCAGCCACCTTCACAAATGCTCTTAGCTAGATCTTCTGGGTAACCTGCTGCAGCTTCTCCATCATCACGTGCTGCTTCACCTGGCGTGCTCATGTAACGGGAAGAACTTTCTCCTTAAATCTCATGAAGCAACCTCTGGCGGCTTCACACTTTTCTTATGTGGCTTCCTCACCTCTCTTAGCCTTCACAGAATTGACAGTTAGAGCCTAAAGCTCTGGATTAGGCTTTGGCTTAAGGGAATATTGGGGCTGGTTTTGCTCTTCTATCCAGACCACTCGAACTTTCTCCATATCGACAGGAAGGCTGTTTTGCTTTCTTATCATTAGTATGTTCACTGGAACAACACTTTGAATTTCCCCTAAGAACTCTTCCTATGCACTCACAACTTGGCTAATTGTCACGGGAGGCATGGTTTCAGCCTGTCTCACTCTCAGCCTATCCTACTTTTCTCACTAAGCTTTTGATTTAAAGTGAGAGACATGCAACTCTTCTTTTCACTTGAACATTTAGAGGCCATATAGGGTTATTAATTGGCCTAATTTCAGCATTGTTGAGTCTCAGCCATTAGGGATTCCTGAGGAAAGAGGGAGAGATGGGGGGATTGGCCTGTCGGTAGAGCACTTAGAGCACATGAAATGTATTTATTAAGTTCCTGGTGTTATATGGATATGGTTTGTGCTGCCCTAAACAATTACAATAGTAACACCAAAGATCACTGATCACAGATCACTGTAAAAAAATATAATAATAATTAAAAAGTCTGAAATATTGTAAGAGGCACCAAAATGTGACACTGAGACACAAAGTGGGCAAATGTTGGAAAAATGGCACCAAGAGACCTGCTTGATGCAGGGTTGACACAAACTTTCAATTTGTAAACAGTTTGATACCTACAAAGCTCAATACAGCAAAGCTCAATAAAACAAAGTGTGCGTGTATTTCAGGGCTCTTTCTCTCTACCTAAATAAAAAGATCATTACTTTTATTATCTTGCATTTTAAAAATTATTTCTGATAGAGTGTCCTTGAAATCATCTATCTCATATATTTTAACCAACATACATAAATGTTACAATTGCTAAGTAATTTCATACACTGAAAAACATGACTACTACCTCTGTAAAAAATAGTCCTTCTACAAAGTACACCGTAAGAGTAAAGGGATTGCTTTATTAAAAATTATACTGAAATGCTTAGAAGTGTTACTTTCCTAATCTTCAAAAGAAAATATGTAATCTTTCATATTCACTGTTTCTCTTTGTGACTTCATTTTAATGTATGACATTAAGACTATATGTTACTGATAATCTTTCCTTAATTTTCTTCTTCACCTTTCTATACTGCACTCCTTTATGTACAAAAGTCTACCAATATACCACAGGAGAAAAAGTCAGAAAGATAAAAGAGAATTTCAGTGTATACCTAGCTCCAAACAGTTGTTATTACCATCTAGGCATAAAACCATCTGATGCTTATCACAAATTCAGTATTTCTCCTGGGGTAAATTCTCCTATATTTTTGTAGCTTATGCCAGACAATTTTCCTTTCTTTCAATTCACTGAGTATAATTTTCAACCAGGAAAGAAAACTTTTTTTCTCCCATCCCTTATGAAATCTCAATTTTATATTTGAAGATCTAACTCTGTTTTGTATTTTTTCTGATAGATTTTCATTCATTAATTTGTTTATTCATTAACAAACATTACTATGTACATGCTGTAGATTTTAAACTTCATTAGTTATGAGAAATATCAAAATTAATAGGATTCTCTCTCCTTTGAAGCATGTTTTCATGGGAGAAGACACAAAAATATATAGTTAAACTATAATGTGGTAAATTAGATTGTTTAGGTGTATGAAAGGGAAATGAAACACAAAAAAGGAGAGATGACCACCTGTAGCAGTGTTGTGAATTTGAAAAAAGTTCATGGATGTGGGAATCCTGAAGGATTACTGTGAGTATTCCATACAGCTAATGATGGAGGAGCAGGGCGGGCCGAAACAGTCCAAGTAATGTGAGAAGAATTTGTAAGGATGTAATATGTTGGGGATATGCAAACACTTTTTCTGGACATCTTGACTCCAGAAAGGAGAAGTGTTGAGATAAGTGAATACAATGGTAAATATAGAGATAATAATGAATAGCTTTGAAAGCCATGTTCAAGAATTTGAACTGTATCCTAAGGGATTATGGAGGACCATTGGAGGATTTTGACCACCTGCACAATTAGGTCATTTTAGTGGAAGTGTGTGGAATTGGCTGAGTGAAAAGGCTAGTGGAGAAAAAGGCCAGTGTGAACACTTTTACATTAGTCCCCTGAGAAATGAAAAGAAAACCTACCAAGTGATGGGGCGCCTGGGTGGCGCAGTCGGTTGAGCGTCCGACTTCAGCCAGGTCACGATCTCGCGGTCCGTGAGTTCGAGCCCCGCGTCAGGCTCTGGGCTGATGGCTCAGAGCCTGGAGCCTGCTTCCGATTCTGTGTCTCCCTCTCTCTCTGCCCCTCCCCCATTCATGCTCTGTCTCTCTCTGTCCCCCAAAAAATAAATAAACGTTGAAAAAAAAAATTTAAAGAAAACCTACCAAGTGAGATGAAATACATAGCGAGAAGCAAACCAGAATATGTTAATAGGGTATGGTGGCTACTTTGATGGCTGGTGTGTAGACAACAGACACATTGGAGCAGTTGTAAGAAAGAACAAATCTAGGAAAGAATACTATATAGTTTGAGGTATAGACTAATCCATGATCCATGGAAGAGACTGAGCTGGGAGTAGGATGTAGCATGTAGAAAGTATGCATATAAATAAAGAAGAAAAGCCATCCCAAGATAAGACTTGCAGAACTTCATTATAATGAACAATAAGCAGGGGCGCCTGGGTGGCGCAGTCGGTTAAGCGTCCGACTTCAGCCAGGTCACGATCTCGCGGTCCGTGAGTTCGAGCCCCGCGTCGGGCTCTGGGCTGATGGCTCAGAGCCTGGAGCCTGTTTCCGATTCTGTGTCTCCCTCTCTCTCTGCCCCTCCCCCGTTCATGCTCTGTCTCTCTCTGTCCCAAAAATAAAACGTTGAAAAAAAAATGAACAATAAGCATGATGAGAGGTTTGTACATCATGGTTTAAAAAAGTTAAGGCAACTGAGGATACTACCTAGTATTTCAGCCATTTGAGAGTATCTTACCACTTCATATGCTTGCAAATGGAATCTTGACTACATATGTTTACAACCAGATAAGTTTGGTTACCCAGAAAAACACATGAGGTCATGACCTAGATTTGAAGGCCAGAAAAAGTTATATAATTAGTGGTCCATCAATTAGCTATTATCTAGTTGGAAACACATTTAACTCTGTGCAGATTCTAAATATTAAGTTATTTTATGCATCATAACAATTTACTATCAAAATTCCATGGAGAAATAAGAGATTATATTTATTTTATACTGAGTATAGACCATGAAGATTAAAAATAGCTCGTGACTAAAGGATACACTAACTCTATATGTGCGATTTCACATGATCATGGTAACAATTGTTTGAAGATACTGTGGTCTGTTATGTAAATTTGTACAATCATGATAATTTCAAAAGCCATGTTATTTACTCATTTAACAGCTCCTTGTTGTGAAGTTGTGCAGGTGTCAACTCAGGAGGGGTATCACTATACTGCCCCCCAAAATGAGGATGAATTTGACCTTTCAAGTGAATTGAAAGTGTATTTTTATAAGAAAGACCTCAGAATTTTAAAATGATTTACTCTGTTTTTATTTTCAAACAAAGAAGTACTGCTACAGTAAAAATCATTATTACCCAAGATCAGGTATGACATACATGAAGACTTGTTGATGAATGGTCAAAGTGAACTGGTAGTATCCTCAGAGATTTTTCTGGGCCATGGGTGCTTTTTTGCCTGTTGTGCCAGGGTCCATCGTAGGAGGTATGAGTGCTCTAACGTGAATCCAAACTTTGTGAAGAAAGGAAACTATGATTCATCTGTTCATTCAATTAATATTTATTCAACGCCAAGAGTGTGTTATTGATCGGCCGAAATTTGGAGACAACAAAGATAAATGATGCACATATCTTCAGTGAATATATTTCAGAAGAAATTGGATACACGGATATTGGATACATGGAAGCTTGGAGATTAGGTGTGGGTTGGACACATGGATTGGAGATTATGGACATACAGGCAGTAGTGAAATTATTGGTTGTCTAGGGAATGTATGATTTGAGAAGGAGATTAAGCAAAAATATCCATTGACATTCATATATATATTTGGGAGACCGGCTGTGGAAAAGGCACCATAAGAGGAGAATGAGAAGGAATAGTTATGGCCAAAAAGAAAATGAAAAAAATGTGTTTTTTTTTTTCCTAAATGTAAAGAAAGTGATACTCAGGAAGGTACTTATTAAAAAGGGCAAGTGTTGGGGCGCCTGGGTGGCTCAGTCGGTTGAGCGTCCGACTTCGGCTCAGGTCACGATCTCACGGTCCGTGAGTTCGAGCCCCGCGTCGGGCTCTGGGCTGATGGCTCAGAGCCTGGAGCCTGCTTCCGATTCTGTGTCTCCCTCTCTCTCTGCCCCTCCCCCGTTCATGCTCTGTCTCTCTCTGTCTCAAAAATAAATAAACGTTAAAAAAAAAAAAAGGGCAAGTGTTGCACAGAAGTTAAGTAAGATGAACGTGAAAGAGTCTATTGGAGTTGAAAATTAAGTCATGAGCAACTTTGCCGAGAGTATGTTCAGTAAAGGTTTGCAAATAACTGAAACACACTTTGCCGAGAAGGCGTTAAAGCCAGTAAAACAATCCTAAACAATTCTTCTAAGAAGTCCCATAGTGAAGGAAAGACGGGTAATGTTCAGGGTGTTTATTTTTTGCTTTAGGTTTTTTATTGTGTGGTTTCATTTTTGTTTCCTATGGTAAGTATTGAAGCATGTGTATAATACAAGAAAGAATGTTTAGATGTGATAAAATCAACACCTGGAAAAAGGGGAGTCGCATTAAGAGCAAAGAAGGAGTAAAGGGCTTTGATCTATGAATGAAATAAAGAGTTCATTCCTATCTGAAGGAGGAAGGATGGAGGGAAAGGTGGGTTCTAATAGAAATGCATGCAGAAAGTTCTTACTTTTCACTTAACGTCACACAAAAAAACGTGAAAGTAAAGTCACTGAAGAAAATAAAAATAGGTTTATATTGTATTCAAAGGCTACTTTGTTTCCCATCAATTATCATTCTTGAGTGCAAATACTTTCTGGCCTGAATATTTTCTAATTTCTGTAAGAGTCAATATGTATTGTTTAGGGACCAGCAGGCTTTTGCTCCCTAGGAAAGGACATCAGAAACAAGTTAGTTTTTTGTTTTCTTTGATCAATATGGCTCACTCTTTAAGAGGAAGTTGTTAATTTCTGTGAGCCATTGATTGTTCTTTTTCAGAGAATGTACAATGGTGTGGCAATTAAGAATGACACATATTGAAAAGATTATTTGTCTCTTTTCAGATTGTTTAGTTCTGATTTTAGAGGTATCATCTGCCTCTGAAAATTTTCAAACCTCCATTTGTATTCTTAGCATGTAAGAAGTGGTTCTGGTATGCCATTGCGTTCTTATACTGACGGTGATAGGTCTTAACTCTCCTTTGGGGAGTTCAAATAGGAGGCAGAAGATCTGTTGTGGATATCCAAAGTGCATACTACCTATTCATAATAAACTTTTAGATAATCATATCTTTATAAGAGCTCCCATAACAGATATTTTGTAGGAGAAGTTCTGAAATGCAATTTCTGTAATAAGCTTCGCCAAACTTTAAACTGTTGATTACTGTGCTGTCATCAATGTGTTCATAATGTTTTGTGGCTTATTATGCCATTAACATGATCCTCTAAAAATAAAATGTTGATTTCACATTACCATAGTCCTATGTATAACTTTGAATTCGAGCCCTTTCATGAGCCCGTTGTCAGAAGGTTATTTGGAAATAATGGTAAAATCTGCAGCCTTTGACTTTTAACCAAAATATTTTGGCCGTTTGTAACATCTTCATGCATATAGAATGACTCTGTAATCATTTGTTCTGGCTCAGATATCGTACAGAAAATCAAAAATAACCTTTTTTTTTCTTTAAAAAACTACGAGAACATTTGTAGTGAAGCAGCAGTAGTTTTTGCTGTGTTTAACCTAGTAAAACACGTAACCAATAAACTTTTACAGTGTAGGGTTAAAGTCTCTTCTGATGAAAAGTTCCTTTGGGGCACGCCAACCATATTGCATTTGTTACCTGTCACTGACCTAAAACCAAATCATTGACTTGGGGCAACCATACACCCTAAATTGAACATTCTACAATCCATTCCATGGCATGCTGCTGAGGGTCTTTGGAATCTGTCTAGGTCAAATAAAACGCCCAAGGAACATGAAATGTTGGCCAGTTTGCATTTACCTACCCCTGGAATCCTTTTCTGTCATATGTCAACATTGTGGGAAGTGTCATGAGTCAGCACACAGCTGTAAAGAGAGCTGTATGATTGTCTAATGTTCTCCTAGTGATGTTTCTGTGTGGTTGTAGGAATAAATATCTGAATTACCAGTTTCAGCACAACTGATAGGGGACTAAATTAAATACAAAGAAAATATACATACTCTTCTTCTTTACCATCTTAAAATATATATAAAGATACATATTTATCATTATATTCATTATATTGTTGAGTATGTGTATTTTAATATATAAGAAGGTAATGTATAAATATATAAATTACATTTATATTGACATTTGTATTAAGCCATCTCTATGTGGCTAACAGTGCTAAATCTTCTATAGATATGGAAGAAAATGTCAATCATATAATTGCTCTTCTAATATTTGTGAATGCTGCTGTGTCATTTTCTTCAGGAAGGTGTTTGGTTTGTATTGGCTTACTTACATGGAAACCAATTAAAGGAAATTAGAAAGTATTTGGGGAGCAGAAACAATGTTTGGCACTGGTACAAACATTATTGAAAAAACTTGTATCTATTTTTGTATGTAGTAGTGATTCACATATCCATATTTAACCTCATGAAAATCTCAGGGAATTAGATTCTAAAGACCAGAAGATGCACAGTTTCCTGAACAAATAGGGCTTGTATCAGCAAGCCCTGTTAACAAAAGAGCCAGTGCATCCCATCTTGGTTGACCAAATTAGAAAACCCATTTAGCATGCAGTTATAATGCTTAGGAGATCATGGTGCTTTAATAAATCCCTAAACATAGCCATGGACAGCATCAAAGTGAAGGGCTGCCCAAGCTAAATATAGATGCATGTACCTGGACATTCAGAGTTTTCCTGTTTGGCATGTTTTTTTCAGCACTCCTTATCTATGCATTAGTGGCTAGTGTGGTGTGCTGGAAAGTTTGAGGCCTTCCCTTGCCACCAATTAGCCGAGGGAACTTAGTAAGACCTCTTCAGCTCTCCTGGTACTACAGTAAGCTATGGGAAGAAAGATTTGGACTAGGTGGTTTTTATTGTTCTTAATGGATAACAATCTGGCGAGTTCGATACTAGGATAATGGTAAAGAAAATGATAGCCCTGTCCTGTGGTGGGCATGTATATAGAGTGTAGTTAGCGATTCAGATAAAGGTTATAAACAGCAGCCTAAGAATTTATTTCAAGAAATAATGGACAAAGATTATATGAAAGCAAAGAGAGTTAACAGGAAAACACCTTCCAAAGTAGTGCTTCTGTCTTCGAGAGAGAGAGAGAGAGAGAGAGAGAGAGAGATCAGACAGACTCATATTATTGGGAAACAGGTAGCCAAGCCCCTGCTTGAAAAGCTACTGGAGGGAGACTTCTTCAAAGGGACTGGTGCATTGCTGAGATAATCCCTGCTTTAGCCTTTGACAGGCTTGCACCTCAGCACTCGCCTCTGTTTGAGCTATTATGTGCTGACTTCAGCATGAGAGCACTGAAATTGGGGCATGACTGCACATTTCATTACCCACACTGTTCTCCCAAGCCCTGGGAAAATAATACTCTTTAAAACCTGTACCTGTCAATCCATTGAAAAGGATATATAATTATAATCAAGTTGTCTTACTGTATTTTTTCATTTATAGAACATAATCTAGGATGAAACAGTCCTCAAATGAATAGAGTCATGATTTTTTATCATGAAATAAAGCTAACCTAACTGTTAAAATAGTTTAACAACCAGTGAGAAAGCTTGTTAGGCTATGTGTAACCACATAGTCACATTTTGTAGAAGTGACTAGACCTGGGTTTCAAAATAAAGAAGTCTGCTCTGGAAAATATGCAATTAAATGCAACAAAAAAATGACTATTTTATTTAGTGTAAGGCTGTTAAACTGATAGAATGTTATCTTAGAATATTTGTACGTGAGAATTTTTACTTGTGTATTAACTTTAAAAAACGTAGAGAGTCCTAATAGTTAAGTTTATTGAATTAAAAGAAGTACAGAGGATGACAGCTTATTTCTACATTTTGCACCATTATCTGGGTTCTGATGAAAGCAAGGGATCATTTATTCTTTCTAGAAGCATATATTGAGATTCCACTTAAATTAAAGGGGTACACAGATAAATAAGGACCCTGCACTTGAGAAGCTTAGCTTTTTGGGTGAAATAATAGAATCCTATTAGAATAGACTGATGGAATTGTAACAGAATTATAATATGATAATACCTCTTCATAATTACCGTAAGATAAACATATAATGTACCAAGGTATAATATCATGTTCTATAGAACTTAGAGGAATTTTGTAGCTGGCAGTTGTGCCTGTTAAAGAGCTATGGCAGCAGTGGTGAGGATGATGAGGATGTGATAATGAGAAGAAAACGAGGAGGGAAACAGGAGAGCATTAGAGGACACAGTAGAGGTTACTGTGTGCTAGATATTTTTCTACAAGTTTTTCATCTATGAAATGTTCTTTGAAATATGTACTATTATTAGGCCAGTTTTGAATTTAGGGAAATTGAGGATCAGAGAACTTTGCCTGCCCAAGGCCACACAGTCGTTAAGTGTATCGTTGTTGTTAAAATTGGGCTGTGCCCATGGAATGTGAACGTTGAATGTTCCAGAGAAAGACTGAGAAGTGTTGATGGTGTACATCACTGAAATATCTACAGTGGCCAAATAGTAATGTGTATAATACAGTGCACGACAAGGGTGGACAGACAATATGGCAACCTGGAGGGGATGGATGATAAACTGGACAGCTTACAACACATCCCCAGGTGGCAACTAAACTCCAGCCAACTGTGGCTCTCTAGCCATGCTGTCCCAATGTTACCAGATCATCCAAATTTGTAAAGAATCTGAAATAAGGATTCATAAGTGAAACCCCCAGGTTATGAAGTATTTGACAAGTGAAACCTCCAAATGATTAAATGTTGGACAATTTTTTAAAGATATAATGTTAGATGGGCTCCAGAGAACACATCAGTCACTGAGCCTGATGTGGCCCAGGAGCCACCAGTGCACCATTCCTTCATTATCCGGAGGCATTTACTGACTTTCTTAACTTTCTAGTAGTCTAAACTCAAATTACACAGTAGTTAAAAGTCACTTTCAGTCAATATCGATATTCCTAATTGCTTAGTGAATTGATTTCATTTCTAAAATAATTGCTTTAAGAATAAACACAGGAGCATGCAAAATCAAAGTTCAGCAATATATTTTGGGTTTGTCGCCTTAGCTTTTATGCTCCAAAATTGTGAGCATCCCAATTCCCATCTGATTAACTTCTCCTGAGCAATGGCTGTCTCAATCCATTTCTCTTATACCAGATTATAAAAAATAGTGGGAAAAAAAGAAGTCCGATGTCCAAAGAGTAAGTTATGAAGCCCTGTTGGAAACCCATATGACAATATTAAGTCTTTTTATTTGGCGATCTGAAGGTCGAATCAGGCTCATATTTTGGATAATAGCAAATGCTGGGAAATGTCTCAACCAAGATGTGACACACATATCAGGTGTGTTTTCCTACTTGATGTCTTGCTTGCTTCTTCCTTTCTCCATTTCATCCTTCTCCCTTTCATCCTCACCCAGTATGCTCATAATCCATGTTTTCAAGGTTCTTAATATTGTTCTCCTTGATCTCTAATCCAGTTGTAACTTGATGGTCTTGGCACCAGATGCCACTTGTTACAAGACGAGACATTGAAATGCTAAAAACTTATTGACAAGGTACTGAATGTCCTGGGTAGAGTGATATAAATGGTGAAGAGCATCAACACCATGCCATGTGAAGAATAGTTAAATAAACTGGGGCAAGAAAGAGAATATTTAGGGAAAATATGATAGTTCTTATCATTCACCAGGTCGGCAGTGAAAAAGCTATAGTATTCAAAGTAGTTTGAAAGCTTACTCTCACTTGGAAATACGGACTGTGAGGAGTAGATTTTAATTTAATAGATGAAAATATTCATAAAGAGTACTAACTAAATAGTGTAGTGGATAGCTCAAAAAGTAGTTAAGGCAACGATATAAAGCTTCCAGATTATATGGCAGAAGTTGTTGACCTCTAAATGCATGCTCTGTCTCAAGAATCTTAGAGAAAAATTATTAATATGAACTAATGTTGTCATTCAAGATGATTTCTGTGGTATTACAGAGGACACCATTTTATCTAAACTAAGTATAAACATGGTAACAGACTATATCATAAATTGACATTGGAGGGGCACCTGGTTGCCTCAGTCAGTTCAGCACCTGACTTCAGCCCACGTCATGATCTCCTGGCTCGTGAGTCCGAGCCCCACTTCGGGCTGTGGGCTGACAGCTAGGAGTCCGGAGCCTGCTTCGGTTTCTGTGTCTTCCTCTCTCTGTGCCCCCCCCCCAACTTGCACTCTGTCTCTCTCTCAAAAATAAACAAACATTAAAAATATCTAAATAAATAAATAAATAAATAAATAAATAAATTGACATTGATCAAGACCCATGGTTCATTGCTATATAAAAATATGAACAAATGCCACATTCTCTTGTATTGAGCTTATGTTTTTGATAGACTTATGAATAACAAGTGATTCAACAACAAAACCAACACATCTAGAGTAACATTTAAGAAAACATCACAGTGTGTCCATAATTATTCCCCTCTAGTATATATTTTCACACTTTGTAATTGACCTGTTACATCAGATGATCTTATTTTTAAGTATAGACAGTTTGCATAGCACTTTTTGTCCTTGCTTGGGTCTTTCATAAAGCTATCAAAATGCATGCAGATTATGTCTGCTTTTTAGCACTAAAAGCTTTTAGCTCTTTAGCACTCTTTCCTAGTAATAGTTTGTCTAAAAATATACTGGCCTCACTATTTTATCCCCTGCTATCAAAAGGTCGTGACAGTTTTCTAGGAAAATGAGACAATTTGAGATTATTCAAGAAAAAGATGTTTTTTATTTTAAATTATGTGGTTAATATTCAGTTGTTTATTTGCTTTCACTGTATAGGTCTGGCTTGGGGTGTATTCCAAAGTGGCTGGGGAGGTAAATGGGGTTTTTGTTGCACATTTGCATTGAGAAAAAAACTAGGCTTTTGTAGGAAATACTCATAATCGTCTTCAAAAGAAGTAGCTTTTAAATAACTTCCAAGTGATGCGTAGTGCTTTGCTCATGAAATCAAAATACCTTCCCAAAGAATTATATTTAATCCAACAAAGTGTTGTAGAACATCCTTATGAAAAAATAACAGAGCCTGCTTTGTAATCTTAGTCTATGGCCCTGAAAATTTTAGTCACTACTGTTATTCTCTACAGACTTCAGCACGTCATGCTTCAGTGTTCAATAGTTGTCAGGGAAAAATGTTTGTTCCCTGGAGAAAATGAGATCAGTCTCACCTATAAGCAAATTGATATTGATGCCTTTTGTCCTAGAAATGCACCTGTATTTTATTAATGTTCTCATTTGGATCATTTTGTTTTAACTGGTTAATGTTTCCATGTTATTCTGCATGGGGAGGGCGCAGCCAAAAGAGAAGCTATGGAAAGAGGCAGAACAAAGCACTACTGGATTGAGGGTAGGTAGACATAGCTTGGGTTACTCAGAAGTGTGTTTTAATTGAAATTTGAAATCTTCTCCTGTAGTGAATTCTTCATAGTTATTATTAGGTTTCTTTTTTGTTTTGTTTTGTTTTTTACTTAAAAGTAGAAAAACATGAAGGGCTGCTGCTTTCTACTTATCTGCATTCTCTCTCTCTTTTGCCCCAAGTTAATAGTGAACTGCTGTGCTGGAATTTGAGGAGAGACCTGTATGATTCACTTGAGCATGCTCAGAAAAAATTGTGTGGCTCTGTTTGGTGAGGTCTTTTTCTTACTCATTTCATCCAAGGAAAATGGAAGCCTTTGTGTCCCTTAAGTTTTGAAGCTAGGTGGCATCAGAAACAGTCACTGTGAGGAATGTACTATTGTAATTAAGTTTCCTGCACGTGATCTCAACACTGCGTTCTCTAACATTCTGGGGTGCATATCTCAATATCTTTATTTCTCTGTTTTTTTTTTCCTCTTTATCTCTTTCAGCTCTTTAACTGTTCAGCAAAACCTCCTATTAGTCAGGGAACTAAATGGTTTGAAACATGATTTTCTTAAAGCTGGTTTGAAGGCTTGGAAGAAATAGATTTGTTAAACATATTTTAATTCTGTACACTTACTTCATATTTTCTTTGTCTCTCACTACCCTAGATTATTACAAACTGTCCCCCAGAGTATACCCAGAGGAAGAAAGCAGTTCAAGTAGGAGAAGCCCTTAAATGCTTTTTTAATAAAGCTCAAACTGAGAGGAAAACTTCCACATTTAATTAATGAGAATTCAACCCTCTTAAAAGTTTGATGACTTTTGAAACTTACATACTCATATAATCTGATTCCATCTCTAGGGAGGAAAAAAAAGACATTTTGCTTTCATTAAAGCAAAAATGACCAAAAACGTTGACCATACATTTGCTGTTAAAGATAACTGTATTTAATTCAACAGAAATGGGTTTTTCACTGAGTCTAAATGACCTGCAGCATTATAGAATTGGCTGCCATTCTCTCAGTCAGAAACCAGTCTGTGGAAAGCCAGAACTCTCCTCTACAGCTGGTACAAAGATTGTGCTTAGGGTTTAAATAAAATGAAAAGAATAAGGTGGAAAATTAGAATATGTTGAAGGTTGAAAGATTTGATCCTGTGACTTTTACATAACTCAGGAAGGAAATAACCCAATTTCTCTCCACTTTTAGTGGAAAAGCAAGTCAAAGTCATAGAGGCTGAGAACTTTATATGGATTTTCAAACGATTTATTTAAAGATGTTGGGGAAATTCACAAAGACCTGGATCATGTTGGAAAACCTTGTGTTTTGAAGGCAGGACAGAGCTTCCTGATACAACAATGCCATCTATTGGCTTCCAAGGAATGGCAGTGACCACAGCTTGTTTGGAATGTCTGAAAAGGCGAGAAAGTTTAGGAGTTTGGAACCTGTAAATAGAAGCTAATTAAAGGAACAGATGCTGTCGCCTATGCTTTACTCTTGAATGTGCAACTATATATGAGGCACATACTGTACATGTATAAATGTAATGCATATGGATATACTCACACACGTTGTCAATCACTCTATGCTAGATCATGAGCCTTCCTTATCCTATTTTTACAGTAGTTGGGTTTTGTCTACATATGGAGTAGTAGTTGTCACACAGGAGGATTCGTTTTTATCAGAACAGACGCCACTCTCTTTTTTCAGTATGTTACTTAGGTATTAAGTCTCCCACACCTCCTATTGCCCATAGTGATTGTGATTTCTAAGCAGACTTAGCATAGGAAAAACACACTGGACAGGGACTTCTCTCCGTTGAGCTCAATCAGTTCTACATCCAGATATTAAAACACAGCTCGTGAAAGCGAAATTTTGGCTGCTTTGAGTAAAGAATAAAACAATTGATTGTGGTTGTCTTTCTTTCTTTGCCTTTAGAGCTTATCAAAAGATGTGCCCTATAAAATCAGATGATTCTGAAAGATAGAGTCTAGATTATAAATGCATGCCTAACATTTACATGTGAGTCAAAATACACAGGGAGTATGCATATATTATTTCAAATAATATTAATACCAAGGGGCTCGGAAATACAGTAACCTGAAAACATTGAAGATGTCAAAATTGTCTACCTAAAATGGAGCTAGAAGTTATTGAAGTAATCAGTTCCCATTACTTTTTGTTCTTGAATATTTATCAGGCTCTGTGCTGGCACTGTGGAGCCTGCTTGGTATTCTCTGTCTCCCTTTCTCTCTGTCCCTCCCCCAATCATACTCTCTCTCTCCCCTCCAAATAAATAAATAAACATTTTTTAAAAATTGAGATGCAGTTTGCCCAGATTTCTTCAAAGATGGTAAAAAACTGTGTAACAAAATAATTGGTTCAAGGAATTATTATGTTATATTTAATTACAGGTTGATAGTTAGATTTACTTGATGTAGTTTTTAAACAATCATTGCAGATAGAAAAATCTGTGCTAAAAAGTAACGTGTTAATGTAAATAACTCCTTTTCCCTCATTTTCATCAATTTGATCAGTTTAATTTTGGGGGTTCTAGGTAGCACTTCAACTGACTGTTACTGATGAGTAATTTTGCTAATTGATTCTCAAATTGTAGTAATTATTCCTATACAACCTAAGTGTTTACTTGTGGATAGTAAGACTAAGTCGTTGTCATTTAAAACATTTACACTAGTGCAGCCACTCTGGAAAACAATGTGGAGGTTCCTACAAAAATTAAAAATAGATCTACCCTATGACCCAGCAATAGCACTGCTAGCAATTTATCCAAGGGATACAGGAGTACTGATTTATAGGGGCACTTGTACCCCAATGTTTAGAGCAGCATTCTCAACAATAGCCAAATTATGGAAAGAGCCTAAATGACTATCAACTGATGAACGGATAAAGACGTGGTTTATATCCACAATGGAATACTACGTGGCAATGAGAAAGAATGAAATCTGGCCTTTTGTAGCAACATGGATGGAACTGGAGAGTGTGATGCTAAGTGAAATAAGCCATACAGAGAAAGACAGATACCATATGTTTTCACTCTTATGTGGATCCTGAGAAACTTAACAGAGGTCCTTGGGGGAGGGGAAGAAAAAAAAAGAGGTTAGAGAGGGAGGAGCCAAAGCATAAGAGACTCATAAAAACTGAGAACAAACTGAGGGTTGATGGGGGGTGGGAGGGAGGAGAGGGTGGGTGATGGGTAGATGGAGGGCACCTTTTGGGATGAGCACTGGGTGTTGTATGGAAACCAATTTGACAATAAATTTCATATTAAAAAAAAAAACCTTTACACTAATAAGACTGTTCAAAAAAACATCTTTATTTGAATACCATGGCTCATTTGAAAGAAGAATAAAGTTATATAAAAAATCAAGTTTATGAAGTTATAAAATAAGAACCTATTTTATTGTTTCGATTGCCTGAGTAAAAATATAAAATAGCACATTGCTCGAAACTGAAGTGCTGTAAGCCCCAGCTTGTTTATGTGTGCCATGTTGATTACTACCTGTGCTTTATATGCATAATATCTTTCTTTATTTAAAAAAAATATTTAGGGGCGCCTGGGTGGCTGAGTGGGTTGAGCTTCTGACTCCAGCTCAGGTCATGATCTCGCGGTCTGTGAGTTCGAGCCCTGCATTGGGCTCTGTGCCGACAGCTCAGAGCCTGGTGCCTGTTTCGGATTCTGTGTCTCCCTCTGTCTCTGACCCTCACCTGTTCATGCTCTGTCTCTCTATGTCTCAAAAAAATAAATAAACGTTAAAAAAAATTTAAAAAAGCATAAAATATTTAAAAACGTTTATTAATTTATTTTGAGAGAGAGAGCAAGAAGGGGGGGTGGGGAGAGAAAGAGAGAGAGAGAGAGAGAGAGAGAGAGAGAGAGAGAGAGAGAATATCCCAAGCAGGCTCCACGCTGTCAGCTCAGAGCCCGGTGTGATGCTCGATGCCATAAATCATGAGATCATGACCTGAGCCGAAATCAAGAATCGGAGGCCTAGCTGATGGAGCCACCTAGGCACCCCCATAATATCTTTCTTAAAAATGACCTTTATTTTTTACTAAAATATATTTTGAAAGAAAGATTTATAATACTTCTATAAATGCAAAACCAGAATTTCCCTAAGTAGTAGATTATTTTTAAAATTTGAAGAAAAATACAATTTTGTTGAATTAATAATAATAAGTAAACCACTTCCACATCTAACTGATTTACCAAAAATGAGACAGTTTTCAGCAAGAAAAATTGAAGTCTATTTCATTAGCCAGCAATAATGGCATATTTGGTTTAATTCATGTTATGTTCAAGTAAGGTTCTTGGTAAAAAAGGAAGTTTCCATATTATAGTTGTAATGTGAAGTAGTGCTGAGAATCACATCTTGCATATGTAAGTTCTAGGAAAGGGTTAAAAGGTAAAATCATTTAACTAGTTTTTAAAATAATGTTCAACACTAAGATCAGTCCTACGCATGTTGTAAGTGACTTTGGTTCAACAAACCTTTGTGTCAAGCATTTGTGTTAAACTATTTGAAGAGCCATTTGCTCTTTGGAAAGAATCTGGATTAACCACTCATTACTGCCATGTTGCTTAGAAAATACTTAAAAGAAAATCAGAACAAGTTGTTTATATATCTTCATACTGTATAGAATATTTTCATTAGTGTTCAGATATTTTAATAACTAGGCCAATTAGGTAACTTTGGGTATTAGTAATTGTTGGCGTATTGAATATATGACTTTTAGGAAGGCATGTTCTTATGATGCTGGCTGGAATAATGCAGGATGATCACTTTCTGGAAGGGAACATTTGTTGTGTGTCAGGCATTATAGTAAATGTCTCATATTAGTTATTATGTAATTTAACCCTCACTACAACCTTCTTATGTGGCTACTATTATTATTCCCATTTTGTAGGTAACAAGCTGAGGATCAAACAGATGCAGTGATTTGACCAAAATCTCTTAGCTAAACTTGCAACCTTGATGAACAGTGGCGAGATCGTGCGTGCTACAACTCTACCTCATGCTTAGAGGACCTGGTCTCTGGCTTCAAGCCTGGCCTATGGTTCCTCCCCCAGGAAACAGAATACAGGCTAGCCCAACTCTTAGGAATCATTACCAAGTATCCACCCAAACTTTCTCCCTGGAAATCCAATGTCACAGAGTCTGGTCAAGGATATACAAGTGTGATTTAGAGGAGCCAGAGAAAGAAATAATGACAGTTCTCTAAATCTTTTTTGTTGTCTCTTCCACTTGGTCCAGTCTTTCCTTTCATTCCCCCCGCCCCCCATAGCCCAAGCACCTACACTTTAATCTGACTAAGTTTGGAAATTATTTCTTTTACCATGAGTACACAGAGCCACTTCAGGGACACTGACCAGTAAAACCAGTTTCAAATGTAGGAGTCTTCTGGAAAGTCTTTGACTTCCTTACAAATGTACATATTTTATATACTTATGTCTCTACATTTCTACATGCTTATGTTAAAATATGACAAATGAATTCTCTTAAAATGGTAAAATACGTAATTCATTTCTGAAAGTTGCAGTGAATGCCTACGAAGCCAGTCTGGCATTATGGTGTCATTGGTGGTTTCTTACTTAGTTGACAGCTTTTGGTTTTCTTTTACATTTCTAGATTTTCTTGTTTTATTTAAGGGAAATGGCTACTTACTTAAGAAATTTTAGAAAATGCACCTATGATAAAATAGAAAAAAACATAAAATCACTATTAATCTCGCTGCCTAGGGATATCCACTTTTAAGCTTTTTTGTGTATATCCTTCTCCGTTTAAATTGATTTTTAATTTCACTTAAGTGAAAACTCCATTTCTTTTTTATGGTTTTGCTTTAAGGGAACAATTTCCTTTACCTTGGTTTAGAATTTCATATTCATTCCTCTTTAAGTCCTTATTTTTTATGGGTCATGCTATTATCTTTTTTTTAAATTTAAGAATAGAAAAAGTATTATTGCTTCCCCAAGAGGGTATGGAAATCATATATTTCAGCAAAAATATTATGCTATTCTCTATTTGAAGGATGTGAATGTTTTATTTCTTTGTTCTCAGAGATGTGTTTATCTTTTCTTTCCCTAAATTTTAGGGGAGTGTTAGTCTTCACTTTCTCACTAGACTACTCTTGTTAACAGCTGTAGTTACAGTAAGGCAGGCAGTTCTCATCCTGTTAGTTGCCTGATGGTAGTCTGTGAATCCAGACACCCTATCTTAGTAGTTTTGCATTGGTATAATCCAGTGGTTTTCCAAACTGGCTGAGTAAGTGAATCACAAGAATGTTCAGCTTTTAAAGCATATGTTCTAAGCTCTACCTCAGCCATAGTCAACAAGATCCTCCCAATGCTTCGTGGTTGAGAACACCCTGACTGAACCAACCCCGCTAACCCACATCATATCATAGTACCTGGCACAAGGTAGGATCCATAAATACATGTGTTTTAAAATGAATGGAATTCTGGCAAGATTTATGTATGTAATGCATGAATGGAAAATATATAGAGCATTATTATTTGGTGACTCTTCTCTTTTGTACAGAAATTAATTGCTTACGGTTTTCTCAAAGACTAATGTCCCCTTCCAAAAGAATTGGTTTATACTGTGAGCTTCTAGATGTAATTTGAATTCAGGGCAATAGTGCCTTTTCCATTGCTTTTAGTATCTTTTTGAAGAACCCCCTGGACATAAGAACTTAAGTGGGATGTTTTGTAATTTTTACAGTTCCTTGAGAACTGATTTTGTTGTGTTTTAAATGGCATTACAAATAAAATTTAAAAATCCTGGGCATGTCTAATAAAAGTTTGGTTGTTCATTTGGCATGTAAATGCCTCATACACCTTTTTGTATCACTTCAAAATGGTATTGATTGATTGATAAGCAGAAACTTTAATTCTCTTACATTTAAAGAGGTATCAATGCTCATTGAATGTTTAATTCCCCTTGGTAATCACCGTGATCCTTTTTAGAATTCACTTGAAAAATATTTGTCTATTAGAAACTGGAGTGCCAGACAATGCTTATTAATATAGTGTTGAATGTAGTACTATACAAGAAACAGTCCTGGAGTTGCTTGATATCCTTGTGCTCTGGTAAGGGATTTTTTTTCAAGTTGGAAAACAAAAACGGAAAACGTTTAATGAAACACCTTCAAATATGGCCATTGTTCTTACAACCCAGGTGCTTATGTAAGTCTGCTCATGGGGGAATATTGGTGCAAGCAAGGTAGCTGTAAAATTAGTCTGTGTATATTAACATAATTTCATTATAGATAGGGCTATCTGTGAAGAACCTCATCTTCATATAATTTTTTTCTTCAAATAATGGCCAGTCCCTAGGGGAAAGTAACTATAATGTAAGGACAGTTGCCAATTATTAAAAGCATTGTTTAGATGGAAACCCAGAATAATTCACTCTATGAGGTATAATTATTCAGATGGTAGTATTAAATTCAAAATATTCCTTTCTTGAAAATAAATACTTCCTTGAAGAAAGTAAATGATTGGAACAATAAAAATATGTAAGACGTGTGTATATAATATATGTAATATAACATTTTTTGTATTGTAATATATAAAAATTTTCAAGGTGGCAGAGTGAAAGAGATTAATCCAACAGCCCTTTATATGAGCTGAAGGGCAATGATAGTTCAGTATTCAACTTCAAAAACATACACTTCAGTCATCTCACAATTGTTTGAGTCTATTGAGAGACCAAGTAGAAGAGTGTCCATGGTGAGAAAGATTCAACTCTAGACTAATATTGGTTCTGATGGAAAAAAAAAAAAAAAGGAAAGGGAAGATAGGGCACATCCTTCCATTTCATGGCTTCCTTGTCAGGAGGAATCAGCACAACTTAAATACCAAACAACTCATTTAAGGCATCAACTTTGTCAATAAGCTTATCTTTATTTGTAACTCTGATATGTTTATTCATTCAGAGTGTCAGTAATACACTTTATAACTTATGCCTAAGATTGGAAAAGTATTGGAACACCCACACTTTGAGTATTCTTTTGCTTTACTAATTATCATAAATGTGTCATGGGAAGCAGAAGAGGAATAGAATATCAACCAGATAACCCTGCGCTGCCTGCCAGAGTTTGTGGTGGTGGTCTTGCTTTGTTTTGTGTTTCTTTTTTTCACATTCACTTTGGTTGTTCTTTATAAAGTTATGATAAACCCATAGGATTATTAGATGGACTCTTGGAATTAAAAGAAGAACTCTTATTTTTATACTATAGTAACTATAGATACGTTTGAGTACCTTAAATACATGCATAAGAGAAGGTCTGTTTTCTAAAAGCGTGGAGCAAGTATTAAAACTTTTCCACTTAGGAACAAGTGAAAAAAATCTGTTACTAAGGCCATTTGTTCCTACTTCTAAGGTATTCAGGGAGTTGTTAGAGTTTTCAGCACCTTATGTGTTTCCATCAAATATGAATATGAATTAGTCTTTCCAGTTGTTAAGACCAGTCATCCCCATTTCTCCTTTACTGGTCTATACTTTATAGGGTATTTAGTTCCAGATGATTTTCATCTACATCGAAACTCACTTGATTCAAGTTAAGCATCCTATCCCATGACACTCAGAGGATGGTTCCAGAAATTACTGCACAGCTTAACATACACATATCTCAGCTTATCTCTAACATTGGCGTTGTACAAATTGAATGGGTCTTAAACTTGTGGCTTGCAGCAAATAACAGCAAAAACACTTTCACCAAAAAACTAGATATGTAGCAATTGGTTTCCAACCCCCCCCCCCACTATTTTCATTATTTTTTGAATCTCTACTGATTATACACCATCTCTTATACCCAGTTGCCTTTGAACTGATCATGTTATGGGATTAACCATGTTCTTAAACTGTTTCAAACCTGAGGTGAACAATTTAGAGATACAGCAAACCTGCTAGAGATGAATGGCCTGGTTTTAAATTATCTTGTTGACTTCTAAACTCCTCTTTTTTTTTTTTTTCAACGTTTATTTATTTTTGGGACAGAGAGAGACAGAGCATGAACGGGGGAGGGGCAGAGAGAGAGGGAGACACAGAATCGGAAACAGGCTCCAGGCTCTGAGCCATCAGCCCAGAGCCCGACGCAGGGCTCGAACTCCCGGACCGCGAGATCGTGACCTGGCTGAAGTCGGACGCTCAACCGACTGCGCCACCCAGGCGCCCCTAAACTCCTCTTTTTGATGCTGGGCAGAGTTGATATGCTTTTGCTCTGGGATATAACTATGTATGGATTTATAAAAGCCTAGCTAATGCAATGGAAACCTCTATATCCAATTTACTAGGAAGAATACCGTTTTTCTACTTAATTGTAATGTTAGAAAGGCTTGAAAGATGTAATGGAACTTCACAATTGTCCAACTAGTTCTTAGTGAGGCTCTTACCATCTCTGGATGAGGGTTAAATCTACACTATTTTAGCCTTTCCCTTCTTTCTGTTTGCCCTATGTTCTTTTTGCCCTTTTTTGTAACCCTCTGCTTTATTCCCTTTGAATGCAGCTACACATCCACATTTCCTGCCACCACTGCCTCTGGCTTTTCCTGTTCTTGTATTTTCCACTTACTTCCTATGTCCTCGACAATTTTGTTGTTGTAGTTTAAACAAGTATTCTCCATGGATATCCTATTTAGTTTTGGTATGAATTCATCACTTTAAAATTATTACAGTGGGTCATCACTTAAGCTTTTCATTGCTAAGTTTCCTATTAGAGATTTGCTACTCAAAGCATGGTCCAAGGGCCAGCAGCTTGACCTTCACCTGAGGACTTCCTAGAAACACACACATCAGGGTCTGCCCTTGGCTTTGAATCAGAATGTGCAGTTTACCAAGATCACCAGGTTATTGGAATACACCTGAAAGTATGAGATGGAATGTGGTAGAATGCATTCCATATTCTAAAGTAGCATTAAAAAACAGGTTTATAAAACAGTGTTAATTATTTGCAATTTGAAGGGAAAAAGGCTAAAAGAATATAGTTTCTTTTTTCTTTTACAGTGGAGGCTTTGTAAGGGCAGAGATAATCTTCTTAAGCCTTTAATAATGCTCTTAAAGCTTGGGGTGCCTGGGTGGCTTACTTGTGTAAGCATCCAACTCAATATCATCTCAGGTTGTGCTCTCATGGTTCATGGGTTCCGGCGCCACATTGGACTCTGCACTACTAGCCTGGGATTCTCTCTCTCCCTCTCTCTCACCTGCTTGTGCTTTCTCTCTCTCTCTCTCTCTCTCAATAAATAAATAAATAAATAAAACTTAAAAAAATAAACTTTATCATGGTATTAGCTGTTATTCTAGGAAGATTTTTAATCATTAAATATTGAAAACATTAAGATTTGTCACGTGTATATAGAGTAAGGGGACAGATAAAAGCTCAGCTTCATTTATATCCTTCAAAGTATGCAGGCCATATATTTTACTATGTTTATGTTTGGGTGGTAAAACAATATGTTTATCATTATTATAGGTAGTGATTATGTAAACTTGACAACTTGAGAGGCATGGTGCAAAAACACTTAATGCAGGTTAACTTATTTGGTGCTTACATCAGCACAACTAGATAACAAAGTTACAATCTCCATTTTCAGAAGAGGAACCTGAAGCTACCTTTCATAGTCTAATCATTGGCAGAGTTGAGATTTAAACCTAAGTCCATCTGATGCTAGAACTTCAATTTCTAAACTTCATGTTGTGCTGCTTCCTTTAATGGGTAGTACACAATTTGGTTCATCACTTGAACTAGCAGTAAAAACAGTTGTACCATAATAGCAAATCATAGTTATCTGTCAAGTTTTCATCACTACAATGTTGGTATTCTTTCAACAGTCACAGTAGAGTCAGTAATCTCCATTTATTGCAGTCTTTCTCCATTAGTTACACTCCCTTTATAATTTTTAAAACCCTCAAAGCATTTCATTTATGTATTATTTTTATTAATACATTTTATTTTATAACCTTTTAACTATTTGTGTATGAGCTTCTCTCCTTCCTATTATAATATGGTAGTTAAAGCCTTAGTTTTGGAGTCCAACTCTCTGAGTTCTCCTCTGGCTTCGGTGTTTATAAGATGTTGCACGGCATATTAGCCTTCTCTACTTCAAAGATCTCATCTTTAAAATGTGGATATAAAAGAGCATCTGTTTCACAGTTTTGGTTTGAGGTTTATGTTGGGTAATTTATGTAAATTGCTTAACACATTGCATTATAAAAATTAAGCACTCAATAAATAGTATCTCTTAATGTTATAAGATTTTCACATCTTGAGAATACAAATTTTGTCATACACATCCCTATATATACCAGTTCAGAGATATGATGGGTAATTTTGGGATTGTATTCAGCTGGAAGCATTAAAAAGCCTATCAATAGCTTAAGCAGATAAAGGTATATTTTTCTCATATAAAAAGAAATCCACAAGCAGGAATTTGAGCACGGATGTGCCACTAAGAATTCAAGTTTGTTTCATCTTCCTGTACCACTGTTTTTTAGTTTGTGGGTTCATCCTCCTGTTCACGTAATTGCTGCAATAAGCTTGATACTGTGTTCACATTCCAAAAAGATATGAAGGAAATAGTAAAAGAAGAAACAAAAAGGCTGGGGATGGTGGTGGTGAATGCTAGATAAGTCTGTCCATGCTAAAAATCTTTACTGATATTCCTGTGAAAGGATTTCTGCTTGCATCTTCCTGGCAAAAGATTGGATATCTCTACGCGAAGCTGCAAAAAATTCTAGGAAGGTAAATGTTCGGCTTTTAGCCTCTGTATAAAGAAAAACAATAGAGAAGACGGGTCCTGAATACCTTTGACGTAACTGATCCAAAATATCCACTCTAGTACTCTTTAATTAGTCTTTCTATGAACCAAAGAAAAAAGTCAACATGAAACCCTCTAAACAGCATCAAGCATTTTTATACAAAAGGAAATCCATATATATTTAAATATAATGATTCCCTTTATCTAGTATTTTGCCACTGAAGTGTTTGAAGTAAGGAATGAAACTTTACACAGATAATTTATTTTGGCAGTGTTGCCATGGTGACAGGGAAAAAATTGTCCCTAGAACAGACCCTGGAAAAAACTGCTCTTAGCAAATACTCGGAGGTGTTTCTGCTGCTACAGATAATCACAGGAGTTGCCAGAAATTAAAAAGTACAAAGAATAAATACAGTTTTTTCTCCTTCTTTACAGAGTTGGAAAGATCTTCTTTTTTAACCTCCATAGTCTTTTTGTCACATTTTGTAGCTTCTGTCTTTGCGTTGTCTCTGTGACAGTTCGGTTATCACTATTTCCATCTCAGTAACCACTCAGACTTGGATCAGTCATGGATGTGCGATCTCAGGAAATTCTTACCTGCTCACTTTGGCTCTCACTAATCCTCCTCCAACGCATCCATTTATGATGCTCCTGTATGCCCCCCTCTCGGGCTCACTTAATCTACTGTGGACTTTTTTAATCCTAAACATCACCAGCTGACTGCACCTAGTGTAGTGTGGTGTCACTCTTCTTCCCCTTGCTACACCCTCATAGCCTCACATTCATAAAGACACTCTCCTATTGGCACAAAAAGTCCTTGTCTTTCTACTTGTACAGAGATAGATACCTTTGACCTAGAATGCGTTTGATTAACATAAGATTACTTGAACTAAACTGATTCTGCATTAAATTTTTCTGTCCATTCTTAGGTCTTTGTCACTATTCTGTCTTTATTAATTCCTTGATTCATTCACTGATTCACTAGTAGATACTTTTTGAAGTGTGTGCCAGACCTTGTGGAATATATAGGATTTATAGAAATAAAGAACTGAGGGTACGTTGTCAAGGTGATTTCAACTATTGGGGGAGAATGATTTTATCCTACTCTTAAGATAGTCTCTAGTTTTTTAGAAGTTTTGAACTATAGGTGATCCATCCTCTTCTCACCTCCCCCAGCCAATACACACACGTACACACACACATTGATAGGGAAGTTTCTTGAGGACAAGAGGGATTCCATCTACGCGTTTCTTTTGGGATTACATTTTCTACCACAAGGACACAATAGGGTCTTAATAAAAATGAAATTAGCTTTTCTAAAATATTCTGGGGAGATAACTGAAAAACAGAGAGTGAGTGAAGGATTAACTGTTTTTCTTGATTTGTGAGAAGATAACACAACAAAATATCATACACTGTAATTCAATGAAGATTTGTGAAAATATACATCTTTAAACTTCAGAAATTAAAAATAATATATATTATTAATAATCTTTCCCCATGTATGTATATAGTATGATGTTGTTATACTAATTGGTTAGCAGAGTAGAAATTTGAGCATAAGTAGAGATAAAAAGATGGTTATTTCCACTTCTGTGTTTTTCCAGTTTACTCTGTTCTTCACAAATCTATCAAAAATTAAAAATAACAGGGGTGCTTGGGTGGCTCAGTCTGTTAAGCCTACAACTCTTGTTTTGGGCTCAGGTTACAAGCTCACAATTCCTGAGTTCGAGCCCTGCATGGGGCTCCATGCCCACAGTGCAGAGCCTGCTTAGGATTCTCTCTCTCATTCTCTCTGCTCCTCCCCTCTGTCCCCCCTCTCACCCTCCCGTCTCTCAAAATAAATAAACTTTAAAAATTTTTTTAGATTAAAAATAACAACTGATAGTTTGTACAGAATTTTATTTCATATTTTCTTATTTTTCTTATAACACCTTGTCTTTGATTTTTTTTTTTTGTTTGAAACATATATTTGCCACAGTTGAGTTATGCCTACGTTATTTTTTACCCATGGAAGGTTATTAGGGTCCCATAAAAAGGATGCAACTCCGTTTTTTACTTCTCTGTCAAACAAACAGAGCACCTCCTTTTACAAACTTGGGTGAAAACTGAATTGATTGCTCGCAATGTAGTCTTTTATGTGAACATTTAGTAAATCACGTCAATCATTAAATGAATTTTTCTCATCTTAAGAGTAAGTCGTTTTTTTTCTTCCATAGTAACATAATCTTTTTTCTGTGATCTGTAATATTTCCCAAGAAGTTAGACTCTTTGCAAGTGTTTGAATCTTAAATTATTTTTTGTTCTCTGTTAGCTCAAAGATCTCACTCATTGGAATTACAAAACCCTTTCTATTATTGCTGAAAGCATTTAATGTATGCAAACTTACATTTGGCTTGAGAGCATTTTTTAAAAATAAACTTTTCAAGTTGGAATGTTCTTAGTGAATTCAGGCTTTTATGATGCTGTTTGATTTGGCATATGTTCCTTGTGATATCTGCATTGAAAACACTTTGCATTTGAGAGACTTTCCTTGCCTTATTGGGACATTTCAACTCAATTTATAGTTATCAGTAGGAAAAGAAAGAAAACATTTCCATCCAAAAGAGGTTTCAGTAGGATTTAGCAGCACGTACTTTAAAAAGAACAACAGCAGCAACCTTGAACTTTTGCCCACTTTTCTAAAACAAAGCAACATAACAAGATTATCTCTTCCTTTTTTAAGGATCCACAGGAGGAAGGTTGTTCCTAGTCTACTTGAAAACATAGCAGTCTTCTTCAAGAAACTTTGCTGTTTTGCTGGATCCATTATCACTCAGAATGAGACTGAATTTATTTCATGGTTTTAGCTTTAATGCTAAAATGTTAGCCATTGCCTGAATGTGTGGATCCTTCACAGAGTGCGTGTATCTTTTAAGATGCTTTTGGCCTCACATAATCGTCAATTCTCAGAAGTTTAGACCATGAAGATGGTTGCCATTTACTTAAAAGAAGCCTGAGGGTAGATGTTTCCATTGTTACAAAGGTACACATATCATAAATGGCCAGCTCCTGATTCTTCACAAATGGAACGCTCCTGGGGCATTAGCTTTTAACTCAGAATCCCCCTTTTCTGCTCTGTGGTAGTCCTTACTCTCCAAAGGCAACTGCTGTTCAGACTTCTGACAGTGTAGGTTATTTTTCTTATTTTTGTACCTTTTATAAATGGGATCATACATGATGTACTTCTTTGTGCCTGGCTTCTTTTGTTCAACATTATGCTTGTGATATTTGTGTACCTTATTACATGTAATTGAAGACTGTACTCATTACTGTGTAGTATTACAGGGTGGGAAAGATACTGTAATGGTCTCTACACTCCACTGTTTGAGTAGTTTCCACTTTATAGATAGTATTAATAATGCTGTCATCAGCATTCATGATATGAGCATTTAGTAGATACTTTTAGGTGAACGTAGGTATGTGATTCTATTTGGTAAGTAGGTAAGAGAGGAATTACTTAGTTGCATCTATATGTTAAACTTCAGTTGATATTTAGAACCAGTTTTCAAACTCAAGACATCTTTTTCTTCATTCTGTGGATTCTATTTTGAATTTTGTAAACGTATTTCCCAATCATTAGGAAAAACTAGAATATGTAAACTAAAAGCACGTGTGTGATGAATTGCATTTCATAAAAAATGAAGATATGAAGCTTTGAGGGGAAAGAGTATATTTTTATTAGTTCACGAAAGAACACATCCATAAATGCCAAGAACTGTACCTTGAGTATATTAGAGAGTTAAAAGGTTAAAGCCCGGTTTTTGAAAAGTGACCTAGTTTTTTTTTTTTTCTTTCCTTTTGAAAGAATATGATAGGTCACTGAGGGGAAAATAAATCCTTGTCATTTCAGAAAGCATTCTGGTTCTTTCTTTGTAGAAAGTAAAATTCTACGTATAAAACATGAAGATGAGACTTGAAGGAGGTCACTGGAGATAACTCTACACACTGAAACACTTTTTATAGTTTTTCTAATGTAAAAAGTTAAATCATTAACCTAAGATATTTGTAGCTGTATTCGTTTCCTATATTTCACTTTTTAATAATACTGATCTATTTTAGGACACCTGACCTTGTCATGAGAACCATCAAAAGTTTTGATAGAATTTTTAATAGATTTTGAATGAACCCATTCCAGATTGTGTGTAGACTTGTATATCAATCTCTTAAGGGCTGCAGGAGGTGTTTCCTTTGTGTACAGAGTGCCAGTTCGTACTTAAATTGATTTAGCTAACAATTTTCCCCCAAAAAGTTAGTTCCATGGTACTAGTTTACTTCTGTCGCAGTCTTCTTCAGTGTCATTTTAAGTGAGTCAAATGACACGTTGAAACATTGGCTTGAAGAAAACTGCAGTTCATTTTGCTTTGATGAGAAGGAAAAATAATTTCCAGTATTAGATTAGACTGAAAAGAAATATAAAAGAAGTTGTCCTGGAAGATCTTTGCCTTTCATTCTTTTAAGGTTTCATGGAACTGTTGTAGGAATATTCCATTTTGTCTAAGACGTACCTTAAGGCATCTTCTAAGCCCCAAGGCATTTGTCTCAGGCACTGTACCTTTCTGCTGAATTGCCGGAAGTCTTTTGTTTAAAAAAGCCTTTGGTACAATTCTTTACATTTGAATTTAGGCTTGAACAATAACAACAACAAAGTACTTAATATTGCTGCCTTTCTCTATGTAATGATGAGCTCCTCTTAGGCTGTTTTTAATAGTGGTGAGCCATTTTCTTGAATGCTTTTCTAAAAGGAGGTTAAGGAATATTGTGACATAAATCTTATATGTATGCTCTGATTTTTAAAGAGTCTTTATTTTTACTTTTGTTGGTCCAAATATAGAAATTATCTCCTCCCATTCCCCTCTCCTCAATTAGCTGCCAATGGCCTGGAACTTCACAATTTTACCTCATGTGATTCTATTTGTTTGTAATCCTATATTCAACATTGTACTGAAGTCTGTTAAACATTGATAAGCTGCTTTTTATGCAGCAGGTCCTCAGAGAGCATTGCACTAAAATGCTGTAAAGACTGGATTAGGTTTAGGTATTGTAAGGTGGTTTCGAGACATTTTCCTAGTGTCTGTTCTTCCAGAGGTGCCAAATCAACTTGGCCTTGATTTAATATTGCTAAAATTGTAATGCTGAGCTGACTTGGAACGTTGAATACTTCAAAATGAGTTTTTCTGGGAGTGATTTAACAAAGAGTTCATGTTTTTTTTTTAAGTACGGCAGAACGCAGCGCACACATGGGACGTCACTGTGTAGTTTCTGTGAGGCACTGAGTTCTTTGCCAGGATCTCAAGTTCCCTTTACTGCTATTCTAGTTATACCTTTTTCTGTTATCTCTTGTCAGGATTCTGATGGCCTCATCTGATACTGTTTTTATTTACTAAGGAGAATTGTATTGTGTTTGATTTCTTGTGTTGTATATGGAATTAAAATCTTCCTGCATTCCAGAGATAACCACTATTAACATTATATCCTTTTTATATGTTTTCTGTATACATGGACATATTTTGAAAATTAAAATGGTGTGCTTCATCGGTCATTTTATAACTCAGTTTAAAAACATTCCTATTAGGGGCGCCTGGGTGGCGCAGTCGGTTAAGCGTCCGACTTCAGCCAGGTCACGATCTCGCGGTCCGTGAGTTCGAGCCCCGCGTCGGGCTCTGGGCTGATGGCTCAGAGCCTGGAGCCTGTTTCCGATTCTGTGTCTCCCTCTCTCTCTGCCCCTCCCCCGTTCATGCTCTGTCTCTCTCTGTCCCAAAAATAAATAAACGTTGAAGAAAAAAAAAATTAAAAAAAAAAAATAAAAACATTCCTATTATATAATATTTTATGTACATAAAAATATATATTTCTTTATAGGATATAAAGAGTAATAAAATGAGCATACCTGTAACTACCACCGAGCTTACAGGATAGTACCAATATTTTTAAGTCTCATGTGTTCCTATGAAATGTTAATCCTTTCTCTCTCTCACAAAGATAAGTGCTCTTCTGAATTTTGTATTATCATTCTTGTCCTTAAAAAAATTGTTTCGGGGCGCCTGGGTGGCGCAGTCGGTTAAGCGTCCGACTTCAGCCAGGTCACGATCTTGCGGTCCGTGAGTTCGAGCCGCGCATCGGGCTCTGGGCTGATGGCTCAGAGCCTGGAGCCTGTTTCCGATTCTGTGTCTCCCTCTCTCTCTGCCCCTCCCCCGTTCATGCTCTGTCGCTCTCTGTCCCAAAAATAAATAAACGTTGAAAAAAAAAAAATTGTTTCACTATATACATATGTATCCACAAATAGTTTTTGTGTGTTTTTGAACCCTCTATCAATGTTATATTGCATGTAATCTCTTCTACCTCATAATTCATCATTTTCTCTGAGATTCCTCCACACTGACAAATACAGCTGTGGTTCCATCGTTTTGAATTCCACTTAGGAGTCTGTGATATTAACATTTGACACTTTGTAGATATGGTCTTGTTGATGGGAGGTGGCTTGCTCTCCGATTCTATTGTAACAAATAATACTCTTATGCAAATTCTTATATATATATATCTCCTGGCACACACTAGCTAGAATTTCTTCAGAGTCCCTGACTGAGAATGAGATTGATGGATTCTGATGTAGATGTATGAACTTCAAGATGATATTCATTTCCAGAATGGTCCACAAATAACCCTAAAACCATTAGTGTATAGAAGTTCACTTCTTTCCATATTTTTACCAACCCTTAGTGTTATCTAAAGTTGTAATAAAATGTTGCCTTATTTAATTTACATTTCCCTGATTAACAGTCATTTTGAATATCTGTTCACATTTGTCACTCCTGTCTTCTTTTGTGTGAGGCAACTATCTCTCCTCATATTCTATATAATAATTTTTGTCAGCTTTGTGTTGATAAATATATTCTCCCTGTTTGTAGGTTATATTTTTGCCTTATTAATGATATATTTTTAGAACTGGAAGCTCTTAATTTTAGTGTGGTCATATTTGTTAATCTTTATTTATCGTTGTGTTTGAGTCTTGTATAAAGAATTCTTCCCTACCATATCATGCACATATTCTCCAATATTTTCTTTTAAAATGATTTAAATTTTCCTTTTCACCTTTAAACCTATAATCCACAGGAATTGAGTCTTTGAATGGTGTGACAGAATTATTTTTCTTTTCTTTTTTTCCCTATGTGAATAGTCCTTTATCCCACTACTTTATGTTAAATAATTTATTCTTTCCCCACTGAACTGCGGTAGCAACCCCTGTCCAGTATCACCTGTTTTAGAATACAGCCAGGTGCTGTAGAAAATAATCTCCCATGTGAAAAGATGCTCAGTATCACTTATCATCAGGGAAATAGAAATCAAAACTACAATGAGGTATCCCCTCACACCTGTCAGAATGGATAAAATTAACAACTCAGGCAACAACCAATGTTGGCAAGGATGCGGAGAACAGGAACCCCTTTTCACTCTCGGCGGGAATGCAAACTGAGGCAGCCACTCTGGAGAACAGTATAAAGGTTCCTCAAAAAATTAAAAATTCAGGGGCGCCTGGGTGGCTCAGTCAGTTGAGCATCCAACTTCGGCTCAGGTCATGATCTCGCTGTCCATGAGTTCAAGCCCTGCGTCGGGCTCTGTGCTGACAGCTCAGAGCCTGGAGCCTGTTTCGGATTCTGTGTCTCCCTCTCTCTCTGACCCTCCCCCGTTCATGCTGTGTCTCTCTCTGTCTCAAAAATAAATAAACCTTAAAAAATAAATAAAAATTGAGCTACCCTACAACCCAGCAATTGCACTACTAGGAATTTATCCACAGGATACAAAAATGCTGATTCGAAGTGGCACATGCACCCCGATGTTTATAGCACTAGCAACAATAGCCAAATTATGGAAAGACCCCAAATGTCCATCAACTAATGAATGGATAAAGAAGAGATGGTATATATATACAAAGAGATATTACCCGGTGATCAAAAAGAATGAAATCTTGCCATTTGCAATGATGTGCATGGAGCTAGAGAGTATTATGCTAAGCTCAATTAACCAGAGAAAGATAAATATCATAGGATTTGTCTCAAATGTGGAATTTAAGAAACACAACAGATGAACTTAGGGGAAGGAAAGGAAACGTGGTAAAAACAGAGAGGGAGGCAAACCATAAGACACTCTTAAATACAGAGAACAAACTGAGGATTGCTGGAGGCATGTTGGGTAGGGGATAGGCTAAATAGGTGATTGGCATTAAGGAGGGCATTTGTTGAGATGAGCACTGAGTGTCATATGTAAGTGATGAATCACTAAATTCTACTCCTGAAACCATTATTACACTATATGTTAACTAACTTGGATTTAAATTTAAAAAAAACATCATCTCCCAAAGTTCACTGTCCTAATACAATGTGACTGGTTTTAGCCAATGTTTTCCTCCACTTCATAATTCAAAGTACCAGGATTTTTCTTCTGTTGTGCTGTCACCATCCACTAGGACATTGTAGTCATCTGTACCCAGCTGGCAGATTGAGGAAGAAAAGACTAGAGAAGGCACACCAACTTCTTAAACACTTCGGTCAGAAAATGATATCACAGCCCATATTTCATTGGCCAAAACTAGTCGTGTAGCCCTACATAAATGAAAAGGGTGCTGAGCAACATTGTTCTCTGATGAACAGGAGCTTCCCAGAGGCATCTCTCTACCCTATGGAAGAGTATGATTTTTGTAGTTTTCAGTTAGCTATATCATTTATATCAGGTTTCTGTTTGTGCATTGATCTCTTTCTGTTTGATAGGGCAAGGGCCTCCACCTTCTTGATCTTCCAGTGTGTCTTACCTATTATTTGTCCCTTTGTCAAATATTACAAAGAAAAATTGGGTATTTTAATTGGAAAGCATAGAATCTGCAGATTGGTTTGGAAAGAATCAATATATTTAGATAACAAGTGTACTCATCCATTAGCATTGTATCTTTCTACTTAAAAAGGCTTAAATATCTTTCTTATCTTTTATAATCTTATTCAAAATAATCTTACACTTTTTTGTATTTATTCCTAGGGATTTTATTTGTGTTAATATTATATTATTTTGTTAATATTATAAACCACATTTTCTAAAATTTAGTTTTCTTTTGCCAATACATAAACATGTAATTGATTTTTGGAGATAAATCTTATGTCTTGATATCTTGGTTTGATGAATTATTAATGGCAGCATTTGTATTCACAGTTTTGGGGTGGGTCGGTTATATGTGGATATCATGTAATATATACATGATAGGATTTATTTTCCTGTTCATTTTGATATTTGCTTGGTGATAATCTTGATTTGTTTCTAATTTTGAAGGGATATTTTGACATTTCATCATCAAATATAATGTTTGCTGTAGATTTTGTTTATAATGCATTGTATCTGTTGTAATACATTGTAGTATTCTGTTTACCTATATTTTATTTAGATTTTTCCATCTCTTCCTAAGAAAAATTGACCTGTGATTTTCTTATACTGTCCTAGTTAGTTTTGGTATCAAGATGACACTGGTTTCATTTTGGGGTTGATATTTTCCCATGTTCTGTTTCTTAGAAGGTTTTTGTAAGTTTAAAATTATGTGTTCTTCAAAGGTTTAATAAAACCCACCTATATCATCATTTGAGCTTCATGTTTTCTTTAAGGAGATACTTTAACTACTCCTGGTATTTTACTAGGGTTTAAGGAACTATTCAGGTTTTTTTTTTTTTTTTCATTTTTTCTTAGATCATTTCTCATAGGTTCTTAGTTTCGCGTAATTTGTTTAATGCATTTAGCTTTCACATTTATAGGCATGCTTTCTTAATGTCTTTTAAAATTCCTTTTGTGTGCCTCTTTCCTTTTTTTTTTATCTTCCTGATCAATTTTTCATGTGGTTCTAAAATTAAACTTTTCTCTAAATATTGGCTATTTCTATGTTGTCGATTAACTTTTTATTATTCTTATATTGTTTTCCTTACATTTTATTAGGATTTATTTGTCATTTTTCTAACTCCTGATGATCAGTATTTAGTGTATTTAGCTTAATTTCTGCTGTAAATTTTAACAATGCAAAAGTTCTTCAATGTACAGGTACTTTGTTCATTTACTTCTAAGTATTTTTGGGATTCCCTTATAATTTCTTCTTTTTCCTTTGAATTATTTAGAATTGTTTTTAAATATCCAAATGTATTGTCTAGTTATCTTTTTGTTATTTCTTTCTGACTTGATTGTATTCTTTGGTATCATATTTTTGAAATTTGCTGAGATTTGCTTTGTTGCATAGTACCTGTCAACTTTGTGTAACTATTTCATATGAGCTTAAGAAGATGTGTTGGGACACATCTGGGAGTATGGTTTTTAGATGTTCATTCAATCAACCTTGTTAATTGGGTTGATAGGATTTTTCTGGTGAATGTGTTGAAATCTCCTAAGCTCATGGATTTTACCATTTCTTCTGTAATTCTTTCAGGCTCTTTTTTTTTTCTTTATATATATATATAAATATATATATAGGAGCTATTTTAAGTAATTCATTTAAATTTTATATTAGTATTATTGGCTTGGAGGATCGATTGTTCTATTATTATATAGTGACCCCTTTTATTGCTAATAGTGCATTTTAGTTTAAAATGCCTTTTGAGTGATACATTGTTACATAGTTATCTGAGGTTCCTTTTGATTTGTATTTTCTTGGCATGTCTTTCTGTATATTTTATCCTCATGCTTTCTGCTTCTCATATCCAGGGATGTCTCTGTCTGTATCTTTAAACATTATATTGTTAATATTTAAAAATATGTGTATCTAGATAGATATCCAGTCTGACCATATTTGTCATTTAACTAGAATGTTTAGTTCACTCATATTTACATGTATATTTGTTATAACTTTATACTTGAATTTACTTGTAGCATAATACTTTCTGCTATTTACTTGCTCTGTCTTTGCTTTTTTCATCTTTATTGCCTTTTTTTGCAGTTAAGGCTTATATTCTTATTCTAATTTTCCCCCTTCCATTTTGGAATTTATGTGCTATATTATTTTAGTGGTTACCCTTAAAATTTTATTATAGATTATTTTACAAGCTAAAAAAATAATCAACTCTTTAATTTATCCTCCCAAACAAAGCCAGATCCTTGATGATCAGTCACCTTCCTCTCAATTTATCTGGTCTTACTACCATTGTTTAATTCTAGTTTGTATGTGTTAATCTTCACTTTTATATATTATACCAATAGGTTTGTATTATAAATTTAATGTAGATCACATTTACATATTTACCACATTCTTTGTGTACCGTTTTCAGAATGTTTGGTTAAGAATTGAGATTTTTATCCAGTAGGAAGGGAGGAATTATGGACATATTTGACCTCAGGAAAGACACAATCAAACTGATACTTTAAGGAGACTAATCATGTGCAGTTAAAAAAAGAACACAGAGAAGAAAAGATGAAAAATAGAAACACAAATTAAAGGCTGTTTCAACAATCTAGCAATTTGAAAGAGTCAGCTGAACTAGTGGGATGGTTAAGAAGACAGAGAGTAATAATCAAAAGTAAAATTCACTGTGGAAGAATACATAGAATTTAACAACTAGTTTGGCATAAGTGGTGAAGAAAACAAAATGATGAGGTATTTGGACCCATATTATTAAAAGGTTGGCAGAAATACTAGCAAGTAGTAAAGTCAGAGAGAAGAGCTGCTTTGAGAAGAAAGATAAAGCAGTGCCTATGGCATGTACCAATGATGTCATCAGCACAGAGTTCCAAATACAAGAGAGTACTTGGGAGAGATATTAAGACTGCAGAAATAGACATTACAGAGGTAAATGTATACAGGTAATAACTGGAAACAGAGAGAAGGGGAATACGTCAGATGAAAGTGCTTTGTGGAAGACTGGCCACAGGTATTCCCCACAGAAACTGTTCACAAGAAGAGTCAGCCCTGGATGTATAGAATTCAAGACAGGGAGAGTTCATTCTTGTGGGATGTCAACTTTATGTAGTACCAGCCTAGGTATTTCGTATGCATACTATCTCATGTAACTATTTAAGGAGGTGGTGGTGTGGTATTAGTGAAGAAGAATGGTTCCAAAGAACACAGCATTCCATAGTATCAAATGAAGCAGAAGCAATAAGAAGAGAATTAGAATTAAGGAAGAGGGATTGTGTCATTAGAATGTAATTAATGAGTTTTTTAGAGGATAAGTTTGGATTTAAAAGAGATGGAAACAAAACTGTAAGGACTTGATATGAGAATGAATCTTGTGTAAGTGAACACTGAAATGCAAGCAAGATTTCATAATGCAGTGGCAGAGGATTGTAGCAAGGCTGAGAGAAGAGGCTTTTGATTTAAAATAGAAAAGATAAGCTATGTGATGAGCATACTGTCTATACATAATGGGCACTCAACAAATATTTTGTGAATGCGAACTAAATGGTAAGAGTTTGAAAAATAAGATCCAGAGGGAAGGACAGATAAGCAATTGAAAGTTACTGAATTGATAAGTTATATGATTTAAAATTTCCAACAATATCTATAAGAAACACTACTTGGTGAAATTGCACAGATAAAGCATCAGCTTTGGAGATTTTTCGACTTTTAGTATGTATTTTTAAATGTACAGCAAATATAGGAAAAGAAAACAAGCACTGATAAAACATTACTTAAGAAATGGCAACTTGCTATCAATAACAGTTGGCGTTTACAATTTGAAAGGCCAAACAGAAATGAATGTTGATAAAAAAAAGAAAAGAAGAGAAAAGGTTCTTACTTGAAAACATGTGTGTGTAAGTACACTGAAGAGGTGTCCTTAGTATACTATTTTATAATTCATTTGAAATGTTAGTAGCCCCTTTTTATCTTTGGCTTTCAGAACACATCCTCACCACTCATAATAGCCAACATTTAAAGCAGATCCCTCATGATTGTTATTTGTTGTTCGCTTAAATATGCCTATTTTTGATGACTTCTCAAGTCCCCAAAGCAGTTTTTTCCAGGTGGATTTTTCCATCTCTACCTTGCAGTAGTTATTGAAAGTGATTTCACTTGCAAGATAAGACATTTATTGACACATGTAAATGGCTTACTTTCAACCAAGAGATTGACTCACATTTCAACAACTGCAAGATGGGGTATCATGCCAAAATTTGTTCTGTTTTTCAGATTATAAGCTAAAGTCTAAAATTTGTGCTGCACAAACATTCATCCTATTCAGTCTAACATATTTGCATGCATATTTATTTTCTTTGTAAGTACTGAATGACTAAAATATGTTTTCTATGTGCTTACATAAATATAGTACCAATGAGACACTGATAATAATAACAATAGAAACATTTATTGATTCCTTACTAAGTGCCAAGTTCTAATCAAAATGTTTTATGGGTATCATTGTACAAAACACTTAAATAACCTTATGTGGAAGATACATTTAGTCCTGTGTTATAGAAAGGGCGATAGACAAAGGGACACAGAGAGGTTAAAGCACGTGCTTCTGATTACAAAGCCAGGAAGTTCTGGAGCTGAAATTCTAACCCATGCATGGTCACCGCAATATCCACTCTCTAATGAAAAGAATCTATTCAGATTTTATAGTAGTTGAAATTCATAAATACAGAAGTTTTGAGAATTCCTAACTCTATTTAATTTCCTGAATTTAAAATAATCCACAAATTTTTCTTTCTGCCATTATATCATAAGAAAATAATCATGTAAGCCAAGAGTGTATGTATGTGTGTGTGTGATGTATGTGTATATATATATGTGTGTATATATATATATATATGGATATATATACGTATACATATATATATGGATATATATGGGTATATATTTGGATATATATGTGTGTATATATATATATATATATGGATATATATGTATATGTATATATATCCATATATATATGGATATATATGTATATGTATATATATCCATATATATATGGATATATATGTATATGTATATATATCCATATATATTCATATATATATATATATATATATATATATATCTCACAATATACTGTTAAGTTGTAAGAACAAGTTATATTCTAGTGTATACAGTTTGGAATAATATTATCAAATACCAAAACTTAATATGCTCAGGTGGTAGCATTATTTGGACAGGTTATGTTTGATATGGAGTCTCTCATTTTTTTAAAAGTGGATTAATTTTGAAGTAAACTATGAAATTTTCAAAAATTTTATATAAGTAGACCTAGGTTTGCAATGTAATATAAGAAGTACTTTTAGCTTTGATTATCCACATATGATAGCCTAGCCTGTATGAAGTGATATTTTATAATTAGTTCATCATAAGTTTTTTAAAAAATACATAGATCACAAGCCATTGAACACTGTATTTATGTATTAAAAGCACATGTGTTAGGCTCATGGCTTGGGAGAACAAATGCCATTAAAATGTCCATACTACCCAAAGCAATCTACAGATTTAATGTAAGCCCTATCAATCACCAACAACAGTTTTCACAGATGTAGAACAAATAATCTAAAATTTGCATAGAACCACAAAAGGTTCTCTGAATAAGCAAAGCAATCTTGGAAAAAAATAAAACTGGAAGTATCACAATCCCAGATTTCAAGATATACTACAAAGCTGTAGTAATCAAAACAGTATAGTAATGGTACAAAAATAGATGCAGAGTTCAGTGGGACAAAATAAATAGCCCAGAAATTAACCCATGATTGTATTGCCAGTTAATCTGCAACAAAGGAGGCAAGAATATGCAATGGGAAAAAGACAGTCTCTTCAAAAATGGTGTTAGGAAAACTGGACAGCTACATGCAGAAGAGAGAAACTGGACCACTTTCTTACACCACACACAAATAAATTAAAAGAGGATTTAGGACCTATATGTGAGACTGGAAACCATAAATTATCTAGAATAGGGCACAGGCAGTAATTTCTTTGACATCAGCCATAGCAACACTTTTCTATATATGTTTCCTGAGGCCAAGGAATCAAAAGCAAAAATAATCTTTTGGGGCTGCATCAAAAGACAAAAGTTTCACACAGCAGAGGAAGCACTCAACAAAACAAAAAAACAACCTAGTGAATGGGAGAAGATATTTGCAAATGATATATCTGAAAACGGGTTAGTATCCAAAATATACAAAGAACTTACATAACTGAGGACAAAAATCCCAACTAATCCAATAAAAAATGGTCAGAGGGCCTAAACAGATTTTTCTGAAGAAGACATACAGATGGCCAACAGATAAATGAAAAGATACTCAGCATCACTCATAATTAGGGAAATCACATCAAAACCACCATGAGATACCACCTTACACATGTAAGAATGGCTAAAATAGAAGAAAACATAAGAACAAGGGTTGAGAATGTGGAGAAAAAGGAACACTTATACACTGTTGGTGGGAATGCAAAGTGGTGTAGCAACTGTGGAAAACAGTATGGAGGTTACTCAAAAAATTAGAGCTACAATTACCATAGGATCCAATAATTCCACTCTAGGGTATTTACCCCCAAAAGTGAAAACACTAATTCAAAAAGATAGATATGTCTTTGTGTCTATAGCATCATTATTTACAATAGCCAAGACATAGAAGCAGTCCAAGTGTCCATCCATAGATGAATGGATAAAGAAGTGGGGTGTGTGTGTGTGTGTGTGTGTGTGTGTACGTACACATACACAATAGAATATTACTCAGCCATAAAAAACAATGAAATCTTGCTATTTGCAACAACATGGATGGCCTAGAGAGTATAATCCTAAGTGAAATACATGTGAGAGAAAGACACATCCCACATGATTTCACTCATGTGGAATTTAAGAAACAAAACAAACAAACAAAGAAAAAAAAGAGACAAAAAAAAAACCCTCTTAAATATACAGAACAAAATGGTGGTTACCAGAAGGGAGATGGATGGGGGGGATGGGCGAAATAGGTGAAGGGGATTAAGAGTAAACTTATTGTAATGAGCACTGCATTATGTATAGAATGTTGATTCACTATATTGTACACCTGAAACTAATATAACACTGTACATTAAATACGTACATTTGTTAATCCAAACAAATAAGAGTATAACTACTATAAAAACCCAAATTTGAGTCCTTGGGACCATTAAAAAAATTTTATATTTAATCATAAATATAGCTGGGGGCACCTGGATGGCTCAGTTGGTTAAGCATCGTACCCTTACTTTTTAAATGTTGACTACATTTGGGTTTTTTAAAATAAAATCTATCTAAATGTGTATTTGCAGGTCAGATTTCTCTCACATCCTTCCCATCTTTATTCATTATTGCTACATAAAAATATTACCCAGAGCTTAGTGTGTTAAAATGAAACATTTCATATCTCATGGTTTCTGTGGATTAGGAATCTTGACATGGCTTAGCTGGGTCTTCTGGCTCAAAGTCACTCACAAGGCTACAGTCAAGATTTTAGCTGGAGTAGCAGTCATCTCAGGGTTCAGTTGAGATAAGATCTGCTTCCAAGCTCCCTCAGTGGTAGTTGGCAAGGTTCAACTCCTTAAAAGTTGTGGGACCAAAGTTTTCTCTGGCTGTTGGCCGGGGGGCACCCTCAATTTCTTGCCATGTGGACTTTTCAATAGGGCACCTGGCTTTATCAAAGTGAGTAGTGAGGGAGTGCCAGTAAATTGGAAATCAGTATTTTGTAATTTAATCTCAGAAGTGACCTCCCATCGCTTTTGTATTATTAACCATTCATTAGGTCCATCCCACACTCAAAGGAAGAGGATCACCCAAGGTCATGAGTACCAAAAGGTAGGGATTAGTAGAGGCCTACAGTAGTAATATATCAAATTAACTTGGGTATTGTATAAGCATCTCAAACTTAAAGTATCCAAAATGGATCATGGCTTCTTAACTTCCCAAGCTTGGTATTCCTCTAGCATTCTTCATCTCACTTAATGTTAGTACAGTATACTTCTACTTTCTGGCCAGACCTGGGATTGATCTTTGATTTCATTGTAACTCACTGACACACCCAACATATTTGTGGCTCCTGTTGGTATTATTTCCAAATTGTACATCATTTCTGACAATATTGCAACACTAGTTTTGTTAAAATGTTGTCTTAACCAGTATCAGTGTTTGTCTCAACTACTGCATTAGCCTCCAATCTAATTAGTATCTCTCTTTCCTATTTTTGTTCCATTATGGTCCATTCTTCACATGGTAGTCAAGGTAAGCTTTTAAATAATGTATATTATCTTATTAGTACCAGTATTAATTCCCCGTGGCCACATCAAGAAAATTATCACTGGGGTGCCTGGGTGGCTCAATCGGTTAAGTATCAGACTTCTGCTCAGGTCTTGAACTCATGGTTCAGGAGTTTGAGCCCCGTGTTGGGCTCTGTGCTGACAGCTGGGAGCCTGGAGCCTACTTCAGATTCTGTGTCTCCCTCTCTGTGTGTTCCTCCCCCATTCATGCTCTGTCTCTTTCTTGTCTCTCAAAAATAAATAAACGTTAATTTTTTTAATTGTTGGAGAGGCAAAAAGGTTTCCAGATAAGCAAAAGCTGAAGGAGTTCATCATCACTAAACAAGCCTTTTAAGAAATAAATGTTAAATTATTGATCACACATTAAGCTAGTTTAAAGGTTAAAAAATGTAGTAAAATAAGTATAACTACAATAATTAGTTAAGGGGTACACAAAATCAGAAAATATAAAATGAAACATCAAAAACAAAATGGGAATAAAAATAGAGATTTTTAAAAATGTATTCAAAGTTAAGTTTCTCTCAGTGTAGACTGTTATAAACATAGGTTGTTCTTTGTAAACCTCATGATGACCACAAAGCAATAGCCTACACTAGATACACGGAAGCAAGAAAAGTATGTAAACATGATAGTAAGGAAAACATTGAACCACAGAGAAGAGAGCAAGGAAAGGAAGTAAAAAACAACCAGCAAACAATTAACAAATTGGCTTTAAGTACATACCTGTCAGTAATTGCTTTAAATGTAAATGGACTAAATTTTCTAAACAGAGGACATAGAGTAGCTGAATAGATAAAAAAGCAAGACCCAGCTATATGCCTTCTATAGAGAATCACTTCAAATATAAGGACACACATACTGAAAATGAAGGGATAGAAAAATATGTTCCATTAAAATGGAAACCAAAGGAAAGCTAGAGTAGCTAATGTTATATCAGACAAAATAGACTTTAAAATAAACACTGTAATAAGAAACAAAGAAGAGCATGACATAGCTATAAAAGGGTCAATCCAATAAGAGGATATAACAATTATAAATACTTATATACTTCACATAGAATACCTAAATATATAAAGCAAATATTAAGAGACCTAAATGGAGAGATAGAAATACAATATTCAGAGAGGACTTTAATACCCCATTACATCAATGGATAGATCATCCAGGCAGAAAATCAATTTAGAAACATTGGCCTTAAAAAATTCATTAGACCTTATAGAGTTAATACATACATAAAATTGATACAACAGCAGCAGAATACATATTCTTCTCAAGGAAACATGGAATATTCTCCAGGGTAGATCATATGTTAGGCCACAAAGTAAGTCTTCATAAATTTAAGAAGATTGCAATTATAGCAGGTATGTTTTATGACCACAATGGTATGAGACTGGAAATCAAGTACAGGAAGAAAACTGGAAAAGTCCCAAATATGTGGAGATTGAACAACATGCCATTGAACAACCAATGAGTTCTTAAAGGAGGAAAAAGAGAAAAAAGTGCCTTGGGAAAAATGAAAATAGAAACACAACTTACCAAAATTGATGGGGTAAGCAAAAACAGTTCTAAGGGGGAAGTTCCTAAAGATTTAGGCCTATCTCAAGAAACAATGAAAATCTCAGTTAGTTTATACGTCAATGAACTGGAAAAAGAAGAACAAAGCCCAAAGTTAGTAGAATGAAGGAAACAATAAAGATTAAAGGGGAAATAAATGAAGTAGAAACTAAAAAGACAATAGAAAAGATCAATGAAACTAAGAGCTGGTTCTTTGAAAAGATAAACAAAATTAAAAAACCTCGAGCTAAATTCACCAAAAAAGAAGAAAAGCTCAAGTATGTAAAATCAAAATGAAAGAGGAGGAGTTATAACTCATACCACAGAAATACAAAGGATTGTAAGAGACTATGAACAATTATACATCAACAAATTGGACAACAAAGAAGTGGAAAAATTCCTAGAAACATAAAACCTTCCAGTCAATAATCATGAAGAAAATCTGAATAGACCAGTTACTAGCAGGTGACTAAATCAATAATCAAAAACTTTTCAGCAAATGAAAGTCTAGGACGAGATTGCTTCACAGGTGAATATCCAATATTAAAAGAATTAATACTAATCCTCTCAAACTCTTAAAAAGAGAAGAGGACAGAATGCTTCCAAACTCATTTTATAAGAACAGCATTACCAGATACCAAAACTAGCCAAGGAAACCATAAGAAAAGAAAATTGCAGGCAATATCCCTGATGAAAAAATGTGCAAATTTTTTTTAAAAATGTATATATATTATCAATCTGAATTCAACAATACATTAAAAAGATCACATACTGTGATCAAGTGAGATTATTCCAGAATGCAAGGATGGTTCAACACTTACAAATCAGTCACTGTGATATATCAGCTTAACAAAATGAAAGATAAAAATCATTTGATCCTCTCAATAGCTACTGAAAAGACTTTGACAGAATTCAACATACATTTATGACAAAACCTTTCAACAAAGTGGGTAGAGAGGGAATATACCTCATCATAAACAAGGTCACAGATTTTAGGCTCACAGCTAATATCATGCTTAACAGTGGAGAGACAAAACATTTCCTGTAAAATCAGAAGAAAGACAAGGATCCCTACTGTAGCCACTTTTATTCAACATATTATTGGCAGTCCTCATCAGAGAAATTAGGCAGGCAGGCAGACAGACAGACAGACAGAAAGCAAGCAAGCAAGCAAGCAAGCAAGCAGGCAGGCATCCAAATTGGAAAGGAAGAAGAAAACTGTCACTATTTGCATAAGGCATAATTTTATATATTCAAAATGCTAAAGAGTCCAGCAAAAAACTGTCAAAACTAATAAATGAATTCAGTAGTTTCAAGATACAAAATCAATATACAGAGATTAGTGGAATTTATGTACACTAACAATGAATTATCAGAGGTATTTAGAAAACAATTCCATTTACAATTGCATTTACAAAAATCTAGAGATAATTTAACCAAGAAGGTGAAAGATCTGTACAATGAAAACTGTAAGACACTGATGAAAGAAATCAAAGAAGATGCAAATAAATGGAAAGATATACCCTGCTCCTGGACTGGAAGAATTAATGTTATTTTTTTTTTAATGTTTATTTATTTTTCAGAGAGACAGACAGTACAAGCAGGTGAGGGGCAGAGAGAGAAGGAGACAGAGAGTCTAAAGCAGGCTTGAGGCTCTGAGTGGTCAGCACAGAGCCTGATGCAGGGCTCGAACTCCCAAACTATGAGATCATGACCTAAGCTAAAGTCAGACATTTAACTGAAAGAGCCACCTAGGTGTCCCAGAAGAGTCAATACTCTTTTTTTTTTTTTTTAATTTTTTTTTCAACGTTTATTTATTTTGGGGACAGAGAGAGACAGAGCATGAACGGGGGAGGGGCAGAGAGAGAGGGAGACACAGAATCGGAAACAGGCTCCAGGCTCTGAGCCATCAGCCCAGAGCCCGACGCGGGGCTCGAACTCACGGACCGCGAGATCGTGACCTGGCTGAAGTCGGACGCTTAACCGACTGCGCCACCCAGGCGCCCCGTGTCAATACTCTTAAAATGTCCATATTTTTTTTTTAATTTTTTTTTTCAACGTTTATTTATTTTGGGGACAAAGAAAGACAGAGCATGAACGGGGGAGGGGCAGAGAGAGAGGGAGACACAGAATCCGAAGCAGGCTCCGGGCTCTGAGCCATCAGCCCAGAGCCCGACGCGGGGCTCGAACTCACGGACCGCGAGATCGTGACCTGGCTGAAGTCGGACGCTCAACCGACTGCGCCACCCAGGCGCCCCTTAAAATGTCCATATTACCCAAAGCAGTCTACACATTCAATGCAATACTATTGAATCAAAATTCTAATGGCTCCTTTTTTGATACTTGTGATATTTGGTACTTTAAAATACCCTGTGGAATTGATTACGTAAATATTAAAAAACAGAGAGGTGGGTTTCCATTCATTATTTAACTGAAGTCACTTATCTCTATATTTTTATGTAATAATTCTCTACAAAGCTCTAATCGAGTCCACAATAAGTATAAATATTATGGAAATATTGTTCTTTAAATTGTTGTAGAAATGTGACTTGTTCAGAAAGTTGTCATCATTATTTAAACTCATTTATGTCATTTATTTAATACCTTCATGTGTCTTTGTTAATATAATAAAATCTCCATTTCTAATGAAAAAAGCAGTAAGCATCACTCAAGATGTGAACCTGTATTAACAGATTAGATGAAATATTATCTTCTAGTTATAAGAGTTAATTGCCATGAATATTCCACCATAAATACTCTTAATAAGTGGTATACTTGGGTGAAAATAATTTTTACTTTTGAGCTGTCTCTTAGTTATAAGTTGGGTGCTTTTATATTCTCCATCATGAGTATAATGGGAAGCCACTATATATTTCTATTATCCAAGCTATTTTAGTGTGTGTGTGTGTGTGTGTGTGTGTGTGTGTGTGTGTGTGTGTGTTGAAAGAGAATTTTTGAGGGCACCTGGGAGGCTCAGTTCGTTGAGCATCCAACTCTTGATTTCGGGTCAGGTCATGATCTCATTGTCGTGAGATCAAGCCCCATGTCTAGCTCCTTGCTGGGCATGGAGCCTGCTTGAAATTCTCTCTCTCTCCCTCTCCCCCTCCTCTGCTTGCTCATGTATGTGCATGCATGTGCTCTATCAAAAAACGAATCTTTTTTATTTTTGAGAGAGCTCGAGCAGGGGAGAGGGACAGAGGGAGGGAGAGAGAGAGAGAGAGGGAAAGAGAGAGAGAATCTCAAGCAGGCTTCATGCTCAGCATGAGTTGAGCCTACAACCTTGGGATCATGAACTGAAGCGATATCAAGAGCCAGACGCTCAAACAACTGAGCTACTCAGGCCCCCCTATTATCCAAGATTTTTAAGAAAGCATTTTGTAGTATTTATTTACTAATATTTGATAATACCTATGACTTTAAAATTAATAAAGGCAGAAAAAAGTGACAATTAGCAACAGTGAAAAGACTAAAAGGCGTCAGGATTAAGGTAAACATGAAGTAGAATCATTGCAAGAGACTCCTGGTGGCAGAACGTCCTGGTGTTTGATCTGGCTCGATGCTTGGAAACACATTTCTGAAATAAATAGTTCCTAGTGCTGACATTATGCTGAAGTTCCTACTTAGGAAGAGCTTTCTTTTCTTACTGCCTAGCTATGCCCTTGAGCTAAGCACTAGAAATTTCTAAGGGTCAATGGAAAATAGAAGAGTAGGCAGTATTGGGAGTACACGTGTAGTTTCACATTTCAGGTTTATAAATGTAGATGTATAATGTAATCTATAGAATAGCACATTTCTAGATTTGCTTTATCTTCAGGAAACATAAAAAGAAAAGAAAGATCCTTGAAATTTTTACTAGTTTGGAGGGAAACTTTGTAAACAAATAAAAATCAAGTTTGATAAAATAAATATTCACGTGATACATATGAAAATATTCAACTGCAAAACATGATTAAGACTTCTCTCTAATAAATGTCATTATGACATACTCTGTGGTAAGCTATGGCCAGTGTATATGGATGTGATTTTAAAATCTTGGCATAGCTCATTACTATTTCTTGTGTCTTTAAGGCATTAGTTTTACTTAGGACATGCAAATGAAGAGCAAGTCTGTCAAGCAAGGAAGAGAAAATGTGTTGCTTTCTTAAGTGATATAAGTAATACATTTTAAAATTATTAAGGGTTTTTTTTTTTGAGCTGTACTGTCTAGTATAGTAGCCGTTTGCCACATGTGATGATTAAACACTTGAAATATGGCTAGTCTGAACTGAAACGTGTGAAAAAGCAACTGAACTTTAAGGACTTAATATGAAGAATAAGCACAACATTTTATTATATTTTTAATATTAGTTACATGTCAAAATGGTAATATTTGGGATATATTGCACTAAATACGTAGATTTTTAAAATTAATTTCACTTATTTCTTTTTCCTCTGTGACTCTGAGACCTTTTAAAAACTGCATATATGGCTCAAATTTGTGGCTTGTGTGATATTTGTGATAGACAATGTTCCATTTTTTTCTAATTAATAAGATACTTCTTTCTTGGTATGAAATTTTAATTCATGAGTTAATGATAAAGCTACACAAATAAAAATATATATACTTAAAATATATGGTAAAATAATAAAATATTAATGTTAGCGTTTCATAATTTCTTGTTGAATTTTATTCTTGAGTCAAGATGTGGAAGAGAATTATCCCAAAGGATATTTACAAATTCATCCACTAATCAAGAATGAGAGTGATAGATCCTGCCCTCCAGCCTATTCTAGTCAGAAAAGTCTGTGTCACCATTTAACATTATTTCTCTTGTGGATCGTAGGGTATCATTTGCTATATTAGAATCCTTCTGGAAAAGTAAAATGCATAGGAAAGATTAGCAAGACATTAACTATCAACTTTGATTTTTTTAAGGACATGTGAAAACTAATTTACTCTAATTACTCTGTAGCTGCAAAACAAGCTTTGTATGCCACACACATAATCAAAATCCAACAAAACTACTAAAAAGGATTGGTAAAATGACAACAAGTGCTGGGAAGGGTTTTGTAGGTTGACCAGTGAATTGGAACTTGAAATTGTTAGTCTTACAAAATGAATCCTTGAAACTGGAACATCAGTGTAATTGACAAGCCACATGTCACCATTTTTCCCTAGAGGAATAACAGATCATTTCCATAAAAAAGTACAGAGCCTATAAAAATATAAGAAAGTAATGAGAAAATGTAGAATAAAATTAAATGGACAAGTATTTTTGGTAATATATTTGGTACTGACTGATAATTAGGCATGAAGGGTAAATTGCTCACAAATGGTACATTGGGACAGGAATAGTGTGATGCACACTAAAGTATCTCTGAAACCAAACCCAAGGCGCAGCATTTTGTGGAAAGGAAAAAAATGAATCAATGACTAGTGTTATATATATATATATATATATATATATATATATATATATACACACACACACACATGTATATATATACAGACACACACATATGTACATATATACACATGTATACATATATATGTATATATGTATATATATATATATATACACACACACGTGTATATATATACGTACACACATACAGTTCCAACAGACAAGGTGAGGAATAGAGAAGACAAAGAGGATGTAATTCTCATAATGTTTCTTTAAAAATGACCACATTTATTCTTCACACCTTTTAGTATTTCCATCATGAATTCCTCTGTCCTTCCTTTGCTTTCTTAAACCAGTCTTATTTTTAAAGAAGCTTGGGCTGAGTAGAATATTTTTATAAAATGGCCCTCTGCACCATTTCTAAGAATCATAGGTCAAATTAGTCAGACTGCTGTTCTAACACTTGATAATTAGATCCACCCCCTACCAAAATCTGCAGTTAATTGGTAGAATTTCAAGCTTTGTAGGTTTCATTTCTTAAAAGCCTCATATAGAGAAAGTACAAAGGCTGATCTAAGTAAATGACTTTTAAAATTGACTTTTAAAGCCTTTTCTTTTGCCAGAAAGAGTCATGGCCAGCTTAATGTATGTGTTAAAATGGATTGCTTGTTGTGTTCATTATTGTTACATTACACATTCTGTTGTAAACTACAGATGATAAAGGTACTCTTTATACCAAATATTATATAAGCTACGCTGAATTTTGAAAGAATTTAGTGATACTTTTTAGGATAAATATGCATGAGAAATACATGTGGATAGATTTAGGAAGTGTCTCCTTATTCTAGTCCCTTATTTACCATTTGCTATTTGGGATCAAGTTTGGGCTATGCCATCCATGGTTGTTTTACTCTACAGAACAGAACACCAGGAGTTCAGAGACATGGGTGTTTGTTCTGACTGCCATTATTTTGCTGTGTATGGCTTGGTAAGGAGTGAAAGGGAAGAGAGGGATTGGATCACACGAAGAGGTACTCAATAAGAAAGACCGTTCTGAAATGTATATGGAATTCTTTTAATTAAATTTCTGGATTATTCAAAAAAGTGGGGACAGAAAGGAGTTAAGTGAGGCACATACAGCAAGGTGGCTAGGATTTGGATTTTAGGAGTTACCTAAACCTTTTACTACTCGAATATGTCATCTGTACAATGTGAATAATATTAGCTACATCTTGGCATTGGTAGAAGAACTAAAGGACATAATATATTTAATACATTTCACAGAATACCTGGCATATATTAAATGTTCAGTTTGTTGTTAGAGCAGCTGCTTGTAGGAACAGCTAAGTTTATAGTATGGTAACACAGATATGGACTGTCAAGAGCAAATAGCATGATTTCAGATTCAGTTTTTTTTGCGCATATGGCTTTGTGAGTTGAGTGCCCACTTTAGTCAAAAATATGTTTTTGCAGAGAGAGAATTTCTAGAGGTGATTAAAAGTTTGATGGTAACTACTCTTGGGTTTCGTAATTTAAAAACATTTTCACAAAGTCTGTGATTAATTTTTCCCATTTAAAATTTTTATTCTCAATAATGTGCTGCATTAAATATAATTAGAATTTCATAAGGCATCTTGGGAGTTACACTTTCACTTATTAAACTATGCAGAAAAAGTTAAATTTCATAGCTGGTCAAGAACTCAGAGCAAAAGATAGTGAAACACGGCTTACGGTCCTTAAAAGACCTTTTAATGTGGTTACTTGTTTGTAATGAATGCAAGTAACAAATTGAATGTCCACCTCTGAACAGAACCTAAATTAGCTATTTAGAAATGAAACCGTGACATAAAATTGAATGAGATTTATACCTTCACCACCTTTCACAGGGTCATTTGTTGATTACATTATCTCCGGTGCTTACTATTTGTCTTACTACATCAATCACCTGTGAATTTAAATTAGAAGCATTTTGAAAATATAATTAGTAAGTTATCGCTTGTATCTACCGAGTAGTAAATTTATATTTTATAGTACCTCACCTATAGTGTGAACCTCTGAATAATTCATTTCTCACATTAAATAGGCAAATTACAAATATCCAACAACTTGTAATTCTGGAAAATGATTCTTTAAAGGATGAAGAATAATAGTTAAGCTGTACATTTGGTCATGCATGCCAGTACATAATTACTGTTTGTGGTTCTTTAAGATCAACTTAATCTCTAATATGTAATTCAAACATCTGTTGAACTGTACGGTAAAAAACATGGGTAATCCAAATGGTTCATTTTTCAAGCAGATGCCGGTTTTTATAAACAGTGTTTTTAAAACAACTTGGAAATGAGACTTACTATTCTGCAGTTAGGTGATGATAGTGGTAGTGTTGGTTTTGTTTTCCTCCTCTACCTCTTTTTTCTGTGTCTTCATCATTATCATTATCTAAAGATCCTCAGACTCTAGAGGCATGAAAATCACCTGAAGGGCTTGTGAAAACACACAGTGCTGGGCTCCATCCCCAGATTTTCTGGTTCAGTAGATATGAGATGTGGTCTTACAAGTAGACAACTGAGGCTCATGCTGCTAGTCAAGGAACCACGCTTTGAGAATCATTGCTCTGGCAAATGCCTCTGTCTCCTTATATATCCCCTTGTCTATCTCTCTAGTGCTAATATGCCCAAAAGTACCATATTACTACTGTTTGTTCCTCTGTATACCAGTCTTTGTGGACTCCAAAAATAAATCACAATTCTGATCTCTCTTTTGAGTGTCAGTCCAGTCTAACAACTGCTACAGTGCATCTCCCCTTAGAGATCCCTTGGGCTTTGAAATTTAACATGGACAAATTGGAACTTATATGCCAAATCCCACTTGATTATTTCAGTCAAGAATCTTAAAAATTTCCTGAGGAATTTATTTGTATTGTGGTTTAATCAGTTTGGGCTGCTGTAAGAAAATACCACAGCCTATATGGGTTAAACAAGAGACTATTGTTTCTCACAGTTCTGGAAGATGTCCCAAATCAGTGCCAGCAGATTCATTGTCTGAAAAGAGTCCTCCTCCTGTCTTCTTCCTTGCTGTGTCCTCATGGAAGAAAGAGAGTAGGCTCTCTAACCTCTTTTGCACTTAATCCCATCATGATAGCCCTACCCTATGACTTCACCTAAATTTAATTGCCTCCCAAAAGTCTCACCCCTAATAACCATCACATTGGAGATTAGGGCTTCAACATATACATTTTGAGAGACACAGATACTCAGTCCATAACATATAGTCTTGAATGATCTTACCACAAATTAATTATAGTTGTAAGGGAAAAGTAACAACTAGTATAGTAAATATACATTGGAGAAATGGAGCAACACGTTGACTGGGAGTGGTCAAAAATACCATTACTAAGCAAAGGCAAACGAACATTATGTGCTTGCAGAGAAGCCCTGAGAGCGCATAATTGCCTCATGGCTCTTTGAATATGACTCACACCCATGACCTAGCACATAAGGTCATATAACTTTATTTTCAAATCTTTTTTTTAATGTATGTTTATTTTTGAGAGAGACAGCAAAAACAGGGGAGGGGCAAGAGAAGGAGACAGATGATCTAAAGCAGGTCCAAAGCAGGCTCCACCAGTCTGACAGCAGACAGCCCGTTGTGGGGTGGGGCTCAAACTTAGGAACTGAGAGACCAGGACTGGAGACCATGAGCAGAGCTGAAGTCAGTCACTTAACTAACTGAGCACCCAGGCGCCCCTCATGCCTAATTTTTTTTTTTTTTTTTTACCTCACTCCAACCCACTTCACACTTCCCAGTTGACTTTACTACTTTTCTAATTTAGTTGAATCAGCTTCTGTGCTGATACCACTTTCATGGATGGTTTAGCAGCTCTGTCCTGCTTAGGGCTATCATAGAACTTATCGCATTGTATTATAATTTTTCTGCTCATTTCTCTGCCTCCCTCGCTTGACTGCAAGTTCCTGAAGGGTGGAAACTGTCTTACTCATATTTGTTTCCCCACTTCCTAGAACAGTATTAGTTAAGAAATAGCTTTTTAATGAGTATATTGAATAAATGAATGGATGAGACAATTTTTAAATGCCATACATCACTGATTAAATCTCCATTTTAATTTGGTAGAATTAAATGTTTGGTAGAACCAACATTCTAGAAATGTAGGATAATGTTTAGTTTTATATTTGGTACTCACTACTGGAGAACAATGGACTCTGTTCCATGGTCTTCATCTTAATTAGCATTTTAAAACTGCTATTTGTGGGGACATTTTCTGCTTTACTATTTAAGGTGATTTACAGAATTTTGGGTAATATAGTTGACTTTCTTGTAAAATACTTTTATATGAATGTTTTAGGTATCAGTTACTTATTTACTAATTTATTATATTTAAATAACAGATATAAATGCATATACTTGTGATTTTATATCTTTATATTGAGGGATATAAAGAGAGAATGACTGAAAGAATATAATAAAATTTTCTAGGTTGTGAACGTCTTCTCTCTCATTTTCTAACTTTTCCACAATTAATGGAAATTAACTCTATATGAAGAAATAATATAGGATTTTTAATAGCCAAGGTTTAGCAGTAATATGATTTTCTAAAGAACTCCTATGCTTTCTATTTTTCTTTGAAAGGGAATTTTTTTTCTATTCTTTGCAGACTAACCATCCTATCTGTAAAGTAAATACATTGACAATCCAGATTCAGATGTAAAGTGGCAGTAAAGTGAATTCATTTGCAATATCCTCAGGAAGAATGTACTAACCACTCCAACCTCTGGCATTCTTACTAGAGGCATACTAGGAGACTGCCCTCCCAGTAGCCTTTTGTGTTTTTCAGATATTAAAGAAAAAACAATATGTTTAGAGATGCTAATTACCCCCAAAACAGCAATGTATTCCTGTGATTTTTATACATCAATACTGATATATCAAGAGGGAGAAAGTGTTAACTCTTTTTTTTTTTTTGGCATTTAAAACTTTCCAGACATCATTTATGATTTCATTTTGAATGTTAGTCTTTAGTTGGATTTTTTTTTTTAATTGTTGCATGCATTTGTCCTTTATCCATACTTGTCTACTTTGACTTAGTGGCCCAGGACTGATAATGAGTCAAGACCTTGTCAGTTACCAACAACTGACTAATAGCCAAAATATTATAAATTTCCTGTTTGGCCTAGCATGGAGGTCATTGTTCATGTAGCCATACATTCTGCAGTCTCAGAACTTCAGGCTGTTTTCTCTTTATATAATGAAATACTGCTTTTCTTTTAATTGTGCCACTTGGCATTGCTGTTCGGTAAATATTCTAGATCACGATTCACTCTCTTGCAGTAAGGTACAGAGTTTCTGCTTATATTTGGTGCTTGCCATCATAAAGAACCAAAATCTGCTAGACCCTCCCCTTTTCAATGGAGATGAGTGAGAAGCCTATTACAAAAACGGCATCAACATCTGGAAGAGTGAACTCTTCACAGATGCTTAGTGGGTATTAATTTCCTTCCCCTCTTCCACCTTGCTCCCCTTCACTTCTTTGCTTACCTAGAGTTTTAAAAAGTTACTTACTTGACCACTAGTGTTTTAAAATACATTTTTTTCTGAACATGTCAAAGCATTTATAACGTGAACTTTTAAAGTCACATTTACCCTATCTTGGCGGTAATTGGGGATTGTGTGGGATTAGTCACATGTACCTTTCCATTGGAGTCTGTGATGGTTAGGAGCAGAATTTGTGCTTCCATCATTCACTGCTGAGAAGAAAGCAGTGTCGTACATGCATATTCAGCTGCTGTGCGATGTGCTGCTGCATTTCATGGTACATATAGTTACCCAGTGCCAACTCAGCACAGTAAATCTCAGTGGTAGTTTCTAGCCATTTTTCTAGTAACAGGAAAAAATATACAGTTTTCCATTTTATCGAATGAATTTGAATTCATAGAGGCCATCAAATAGCTCATACTGTCTAGTTTATGTGCCTGTATATGCTGGCAGTATGGACGAGATGACCATCCTGGGAAGACTAATCGAGGGTCTTGCGTAATATTTTGGAGATGTGATTATTTCTGTGTGTCTTTAACTTGTTTTAGTGTGAGACCTCTGACTGTCCCCATGTAAAGTGTCAGGAAGGACATCTTTCACTCTTTGTCTTATTAAAGTTCCTCAAATTTTTAAAGAGGGAAGGCAGACCTAACTGGTGGCTGTTTTAACCTCTCCATTGATCCAGTCAGGCAGAGTACTGTTAGCACTTCAGAGACGTTTCTGGCCATAAAACCTTGAATTTGATGTTTCTAATAATAAGATTTAGGTGGGATGGCCCTAAGGATATGCAGTCTTCCCCATCCTCTAGATCAGTGGCCCTCGAATTTGGTGACTATCAGTTACCTGGGGAACTTGATAAAAATTCAAAAACCCCAGACTCTAGCTTAATCCAGTGCAGGCAATTTTGGTATATACTAAAGGTTGAGAACCACTGCTATAGACATTCTAACAGAAAAGATTTATTATTTACCCAAGCTAGAAGCTCAGAGGGCGTGAACCATCCAATCGGTTCACCGTCCTTGACCTCCAGCCACTGTGGTAGAGCTCTACTGAACTCCCTCAGGCTTGATGGCTTTACTAAAGGGAGACTGTACAAGAAACCACCCTCCCCCTTGTTTCTGCAATCCCCAAATCCATAAATCTCTCAGAACGATACTTTCTATAAGTCTGATGCTTAAGTTAGTTTGAGAGTAGCTTGAGCTAAACTTAATTATTCTTTGAAGGTTCAATACTTACATGTTTACATGCAGAAATATTAATATGTTTAAATTTAGGCTTCTTCCCTGGGACCTGCTAGAGATTTTTGGAAATATTTGATATAGATACTGTATTGATTTCCAGAATCCTGAAAGTCTGCTTTTTGAAACATATTTTGGTCCCAGAGATTTCAGATAAGGATTATGAACACTGTGCTTCATAATATTGTGCTCCTTCTGAAGAGCTGGCTTGTTTTTATCCCATGGGTGCTGCACATTATTTGACTGGCCTTACTTTCCTCTAAGTGTGGGGGCTGGAGAGCTCTAAGCTGAGCCTTTCATCTCCTTTGATCAAGAGCCATGCAATGTTATTGTACAGGCTTGGCTCATTCTCTCATTTTTTCCTTTGTCTCGATATAATTATCTGTTTTATCATCACCTTCATCATCATTATTATTATCAATTAAAATTATTTTTCTGAATGCATTTTTTTAACCTGACATTTTAGTATTAGTTTGAATGTGTATAAATTAATTAGCTCTTCTGTAATTGGATAGATAGATTCATAAAATAGACAAATACTCTAATTACTGCTCCTGGGGCATTCTTTTGGGGTGGATTTCACATAACTGTCCTCACTGCCTCTCCCTTTCTCCTCATAATAAAATAACCTTTATTTCTGAGGGTAACTTTTCTGGTGAAATAGTGAGCGTTCCTTCCCTGCTAGGTCAGATTCCTAATAGGAGGCTGACCAGGTACTAGCAATTTCACACTTTACTGCCCTGAATAAAAGTCTCCAGGAGCATCTCTCTACCCAAAACACTTAAATCTCTCCAGTCTGGAGAATTCCAGACTTTTAAGTTGTGATTCTGATTCTAAAAGTTATTTCTGCAGTGGTGAGTGGTTGGTTGGAAAGCGACCCATCCTCAACAGCAGTGCCCGCTTCCTGGGGGGGAATAGGAAAATTCCAAAGAGAAACCTTATACATAGTGTTGCTTTCCTGCCCCAGTTCACTGGCTCATAGCATGAGAAAGAAGACAAGTGACAAATCACTAAGTTTTCCCTCAGGTCTTGAATTATCAGCCTGGATAGCAAACAGTTCTGATTGCATATTTCAGCAGTTACTATGCTTTCTTTCTTTCTTTCTTTCTTTCTTTCTTTCTTTCTTTCTTTCTTTCTTTCTTTCTTTCTTTTTTTTTTTAAAGTAATAGACTTTATTTTTTAGAGCAGTATTGGGTTAACAGAAAAATTGGACAAATGCAGACCGTAAGTGTGAGTAAGTGCTGTGAGTTCCTATATATTCCCTCTCCCTCCACTCCACAGTTCCTCCTCTTAACATCTTGCATTAGTGTGGTACATTTATCACAGCTTATGAACCCATATTGATACATTATTAACTAAAGCCCACAGTTTACATTAGGGTTCAATTTTTGTGTTGTACAGTTCTTTGGGTTTTGAGAAATGGATAATGTCATGTATCCCCCATCACATTATCATACAGAATAGTTTCACTGTACTAAAACCCCCCAGTGCTCCACCATGTTCAACCATTCCCCCTCACCTGCTGGCAGCCACCCATCTTCTATAGTCGGTATAGGTTAGCCTTTGTGAAGATGTCGTATAGTTTGAATCATACACTTTGTTGCCTTTTCAGACAGGCTCTTTCACTTTACATATTTAAATTTCCCCCATATCTTTTCATAGCTTGACAGCTCATTTGTTTTTATCGCTAAATAATACTCCATTGTAAGGATGGACCCCACTTTATCCATTTGCATATTGAAGGACATCTTGGTTGCTTCCAGCTTTTAGGAATTATGAATAAAACTGCTATAGACGTTTGTGTGCAGGTTTTTCTATAGACATACATTTTCATTTCATTTGGGTAAATGCTTAGGAGTGTGATTGCTGGATTGTATGGTAAGATTATGTTTGGCTTTGTAAGAATATGCAAAATTGTCTTGCAAAGTGGCTGTACCATTTTGTGTGCCAGCCAGCAACAAATGAGAGTTTGTAGTGTTCCACATACTCACTAGCATTTGGTATCATCAGCATTTTGGATTTTTGCCACTCGAAAAGGTGTGCCATGCTTTACTTTTAACACTTAAAAAATAGCAAATTTGTGTTCACAACATACATTGCTTTTAATTGGTAATAAGCATCCTCCAGGTTCTATAAGATCATTGTTCTTCTTTTTCTACCCACCTTAGAACCCTCCAGAGTTCACTGTTCTCTCTTTCCTAAACAAGTCTGTGGAAAGTCATGCTTGTCTTGCCAGTTCACTCTACTTCCACCTTCAGTTTACATTCTTACTTTTGCCTATCTAATAGCAAACTCAAGACTATGTTCCTTTCCCTCATGACTCAGAAAAGTTGCTTTAAGATCTCAGTGAGTCCTGCCCTACCTCTATTTTCCTAAATGAGCCTCTCTATTAGGCTTGTTCACTAATGCTTTTCTAATTCTCTGCTGCCTATTTTTTTATTATTATTGAGAATTTCAAACATACATAAATGTATAAAGAACGATATAATGAACCAGTATACCTATTACACACTTGACCAGTCACCAGAACCACCAGCAAATGGCCATCCTCTTCCCTTGCTTACTTTTCCCACTCTTGTATCATTTCGTAGCAAATCCCAGACACTATCCTATTAGTTCACACATAGATAAAAGAAGATAAAAGAATATATATATATATATATATATATATATATATATATATATATTTCTTCTTTATTAACATTTAATGATTAACATTAAATGATGATCAGACCTAAAGTAAAAATAGTAATTTCTATCATCATATATCTACAATTTTCAAATTTAAGGTAGGATCCAATAAGGTTCCATGCATTGTGATTGGTTGATTTATATTTTGTCCCTTTTAATATATAGAATTCCTCTGCATCTTTTTTGTCTCCTTGCAGTTTATTTGTTGAATAATCAAGTAGTTTGTCCTGTAAAGTTTACCATAATGTCACTTTTAGTGTTTACATTCCTGAGATGTAGTTTAACATATTTCTCTGTACTCTATATTTGCTGTAAATCAGAAGAACCTTTATGTGAATTTGATTTACTTTGACATGACTACTGTAACCTATTTTTTTTTGTTTTGTTTTCTGTTAATGCCAGTTCATTACAGGTTTTCTTCTAATCTGACCCTAAAGAGTATGCCAACATATTAGTTTATGCTAATCTTGAAATGTTTAATGAACTTTGAGATGAATTGTGTAAAACTTTCACAGTGTTGGACATCAGTTAATGCCATAGCTGGACTAGAACCCTGGACATTTGAATCAAATTGCTTTTCCCTCTAAGCATTCTGTTAGCTTTGTGAAAGTGGCGTGCCTCTTTATACATGTTAAATTTCCTGCAGCAGCAAACTGAGGAGTGCATTTGCAGAACGTTCTCTATGCTGTATAATGTAGTTCTAGTAAACGGGGCGCCTGGGTGGCACAGTCGGTTAAGCGTCCGACTTCAGCCAGGTCACGATCTTGCGGTCCGGGAGTTGGAGCCCCGCGTCAGGCTCTGGGCTGATGGCTCAGAGCCTGGAGCCTGTTTCCGATTCTGTGTCTCCCTCTCTCTCTGCCCCTCCCCCGTTCATGCTCTGTCTCTCTCTGTCCCAAAAATAAATAAACGTTGAAAAAAAAATTTTAATGTAGTTCTAGTAAAAAAAAAAAATTAAATTGCTTAAGTACTGTCACTATAATCCTATCATTTGGTAGTTAAATTGTGTGGGCTCTTCATTTTGACATCTAAATAGGAATCCTGATTAGAGTACTTGCTCTTTGATCTGGAAGAGGTTACTGAACCTGGTTTCTCTGTCTGCCAGATGGGATTTCTATCAGTAATGACCTTAAGGAATTGTTTTGATTATTCAATAAAGATAATGTGTTGAAAATGCCTAGTACAAGGACTAGGGTATAAGAGTAAACACATAATAATGTTGGGAACTATAGGCAAGGGGAGTATCGTTAGGAGAAAACTGAGGCAAAGAGAGGGTAGGGGAATTGGACTATTATTACCTAACTGGTATGCAACATATTTGTGTTTAACATAAGAACCTGGCTCTTGTATCAGAACTGACCTGTAAGTATCTCTAATGTTATGAAGGCAGGAACATACTTAGGTCTAGGTATGTGGAAGAAGCAGTTGGTGAATTGATTTTCAAGGTGATAATAACAGTCATGCTGTCGATTGCACACAGCTATAAAATCCTTTAGGCTACTCAAGGCTGTTTACTGCTTACCTTGGCCTCAGATAGACTAAGATTGTTTCTGTTTTGTTTCAAAAAAAATTACACACACCTGCATACACACCCGATGTGGAGGGTTGTTTCATTGCCAAAACATATCAAATAAGTTCCTTTTTTGTCCTTTGCACAAATGTTATAAAACTGACATATACAGTAATTCTTAAGGCATAATTCTTTGTGGTGGAATTTAAGTAATGGAAATAGTGTCCACTACTCTTTGGTTGAGTAAAAATTATAAAAGCACTCCACAGAGTTTTTTTCCCTTTGAAAACCACTTATCAAGTGGTACCATAGCTGAAGTAAGCTTAATTGTTCTAAAAATTTCTTGAGGTTTTTTTCTTTTTTCACTCAGGTTCTCCAGAATGGGTATTACATCTATGTACTTACTTTCTTCTTCTCTTGGTACTTCCTTTAGTTTCAAGTGAGGTTATTTTAACTTTAGACGTCTATTCTGTTTAATGATCATTTACAGCCCGGCTAGCTCAGTCGGTAGAGCATGAGACTCTTAATGATCATTTACTCTTTTTTGTTAATTAACATATCTAAAATCTTACATTGGAAAATAATTTAGCTTATTAAATGTTGTATACATGATTAGCAAAAGCAACCGCCATTGGCTTGCCAAGGCTCAAAGTTAAAATGTATGATGATAATGTTGGTAGAATTTGTGACCTTTTATAAGTCATTCTGCCCTTCAAAATTAAGTGTGCCAGAATTGACACAAAGTATATTGAATAGATTACTCTCATGTTTTGTTGCCTTCTAACAAGAACTCTATAAAACAACTGTGAAGTGTTATGTCTTTGAACTTTTAGTTTTTCAATAAAAATCACTGTAGCAATTTTAATTTGTACATCTGACTCTTCAAATTTAAATGCTTATTGTCCTTCATGTGCTTCCATGCCTCATTACCTTACACTTTGAAACACACACACAAAAAGCCATACCCACAAATTATCAGGTTTTCCCTGAGATGACGATCAGACATTAAAACATGCCCTCAAGGAGACATCATTACTTCCAAAGCTGGTGCAGCTCTTTTACAAATTATCTTTGATTTTATATGAAGAGAACTTGTTACCCTTTGGTACATGATGTCAGAATGATACTAGTGATTTCACTAGAAAAAGTACATGTCAGTGGTTAGATCTTGCTGGTCCACGTAAGTGTCCAGTTGGTAAATTGCACTGTAGTATAACCTGCAAATATTTAGATAGAAGAATTGACAGATAACAGCCAGGTAAAACTATATCAATTTCTTGCAGTAACTGGATAATACCAGATTAACATTTAAAAAATATCAAGACTATAGGAGAATTAATAAATGGTAAAATGTCATCCCTTAATATTTAATATTTTTAATGTCATCACTTATTTTGGTGTTTAATTTATCAAGGCTATATGGAATAATAACAGTAGGAGTTTTTCTAGCAGCAGTGTGTAAACATAATGCCTTATAAACACAATGCAAAATTGAGGAGGATAATTTTCCAGTCTGGCACTCACTGGCTCCATTCTTAGGACAGTGTAAAGGAACTCCGGAAAGAGACTTGTGTTTTTTCCAAGTAAACCTGAATGCCCATCTCTTGGAACCAGCTAGAGAGGGGCAAACCAGCTAGAAGTACAGCCAGCAGCGGTGGATTTCCGTGGTCACCTTTTTTTCCTGGAGTCCATCTGCAGCATGGAAGAAAGAGAGGAAAGCAAAGGCATTCAAAAAAGCTGGTGTGACAGGGGAAGTCTTCCTTCAAGGATCTTCTTGCCCTCAGAGAATATTTTTCGGAGCATGAGAATAGCCAGGAGTGAAGAATGGCAGGTGGAAAGGGAAGAGGAATAGCCTCAGAATTACTAAGGAGGAAAATAATAAAAATGGTAAAAATTGGGGCAGACGTGTTAGAAGAGTAATATTGTCATTTTTTAATAGAACTCAGTATTTTGCAACTCTGCATTGTCTTTTTCTTCCTGGCTTTATCTAATGGTTTCATCTTGATTCTGCCTTTACCTTGATTTGTCTTTTCTTATCCTTATGCTATCGAATAGATTTATGTAAGGTGTTTGTGTTCATCAGCTTTTGCTTAAACTTGGATAATATGTGACCCCCCCCCCCAAATTCAGTGTCTTTTAATGGCGTTGGTTTACTTCTCTCTCATGTTACATGCCCTCTGGCCTCTGTGGCTATGGTCTGTTTGACTTCTTCTTTCTTGGATCCCAGGGTAAAGGAATAACCCTATCTGGACGTGATGTTTTGATGACATAGGGAAAAGAACAATGGCTGAGAAATGAAATGGATTTTAAAATTTGTGCTTAGGCATGACTTGAAAAAAGTAATGTAATTGACCCTATCACCAAAATCCTTCCTGGAATAAGTTATGGTGTAGTACCATGAACTTTACTTTGATGTGTGTAAAAGGAATCATTAAGGTGGAAACTTAATAAACAATAGTAAGGATGGTCTTAATTTACTAAATTTTTATGGAGCATCTATAATACACAAGACAACAGGAAGAAACAAAGAATAAAATGCTACATTTAAAATGCTCTCATTTCAGTGAGCAGTACAGTGAAATATGTAAAACCTGTATATATGCATTCACTGTTGAGTGCTTATTTCAGGAATAAAATAAGGGCTAATTTGCAGAAAGTGTGAGTTAGATAAACTGTCAACCATTGAGTTTTGGAAACTTTAGGGTAGTTTCTGTGTGAGAACCTGTTAAATGATGGTAGTAATAAAGATGCTATAGTAAAGTCAGTAAAGATGACTTTTATTGAGCATTTACTATATGTCAGACACTTTAAAAAATATTATTCTCATTTTACAGATAAGAATATAAAAGACACAGACACCTATTGAGAGACTATTGTTATTTATAAAATCTGCCCAACCTGGGTGGATTAAGTGAAACATAAGAGTGAAAAGGTGTTAAGAGACTCTTAAAAGTTAACAGACTGAGGGTTGCTAGAGTGGAGGTGTGTGGGGAAATGGGCTAAATGGGTGATGGGCATTAAGGAGGACACTTGTTGGGATGAGCACTGGGTGTTCTATGTAAGTGATGAATCACTAAATTCTACTCCTGAAACCAATACTACACTGTATGTTAAGTGACTTGAATTTAAATAAATACATTTAAAATTGTAAAAAGTAATGAAAAGGTCTTTATATTCAGTTTATAAAACATAAAACTGTTATGATTTATATACATGTATATGATACTAATTTATGTATATATCTATACAAATAGCTATTATGAAATACATATAGATAGATAGAAATTTCCATGCCTGTTTTGTTGCAAGATTGTTAATCCCATTGCCAGATCTCAAAAGACATTTTTCAGCAGATGCAATCGAAGGCTATTTGCAAAGCAATCTCAATAAAACTTAGAAACATGAGTCCTAAGGGTAGAATCAATTGATAAGATTCTATATTTCTTTATAAGAGACATTGGGGAAAAATAAAACGGTTTGACTCTTGGTGGTGTTTTAATAAATATTTTGAAACCTTTTTACTTTTATTCTTACCATTAAGGTGTAGCTCTAGCATTATTTTCTGTTGAACCCACTCCACTCTACTTTTATGTGAGTGAGGAATAGAATTGTGAAGGGGAAAATATGTAAGGAGCCAAAGATTTCCACGTAGTGCTTTGTTAATGAGCAAAGTTTGGGCATTGTATCTGCTATGTGAAAAATGCAATATTCGGGAAAAACTGTGGTACAATTAATCATTGTTCATTTATGTATTTGTTACCTTTGGGGTCTTTTTGTAAATATTCCATTTTTCTAAAGAAGCAAATTCATCTCTAATATCCAAATATTGTCTAAAAAGGACCAATTTCTTTGTTTGGAATATATTGTCAATATAAAATATGCATGCTGAAAGACAGCAGACAGTCAGTAACTAATAAATTAAGAAAAGCATTAGGAGATACACTAGTATTTCACAAAGAGAATCTGTATAGTGAAGGGAGATTATTTCTCATACTTTTTATGGTTTTTTTTGGTTTTGTTTTGTGTTTAAAAATGTAAATGTCAAATTTTTTCTTGCTCTTGTAAGCCACTTTTCAGTTGGGACAGAACTCAAAGTAAATAAGGTTTTGATTTGTACATGTATTCCATTTGTCTCTGACAGAGTATAAATGAATAGTATTTGACAATTTGGATTAAAGATTCTACAAATGGTTAAATAATTTAGGATGATTTAAATGGTACTCTTATCCAATCTTATTCTTTAAAATGTAACTTTTATTAAGATAAAAAAATAACTGAAAAACTGATTGGACTCTATCCTATGAAGCATTTAGAAGAACACTTCACTTCTTTGATAATCTTGCTACAACACATAACATCAACCTAATCATTATAATACATCAGACTAATCCAGATTGAGGGATATGTTACAAGTTTCAAGGTCAGTAAAGGCCAAGAAAAGCTGTGGAATTATTGCAGATGGAGGGTGCTAAGACATGGCAACTAATGCAATATTGGATCATTGGACTTGAATCAGGGGGAAATCTGGTAAAATTTGAGCAGGATCTGTCAGTCACTGTATCACCTGTAATGTTCTGGTTTTAGTAATTATTCTATGGTTAGGGGCACCTGGGTGGCTCAGTCGGTGAAGCGTCCGACTTCACCTCAGGTCATGATCTCATGGTTCGTGGGTTTGAGCCCCGGGTCAGTCTCTATGCTGACAGCTCAGAGCCTGGAGCCTGCTTTGGATTCTGTGTCTCCCTCTCTCTGTGCTTCTCCCCTGCCTGTGCTCTGTCTGTATGTCTCTGAAAAAGAAATAAACATTACAAAAAAGTTAAAAAAATCAAAATGAAATAAAAAATAATTATTCTGTGGTTATGTAAATGTTAACTTTAGAGGAAACAGGGTATATAGGAATTCTCTGCTCTTTTTGCAAGTTTTCTGTAAATCTAAAAATTTTTAAGTGAGAAGCTAAAAAATATATTTACCTGGAGAATAAACATAAAACTACAACCTCTGAAATCAGAAAAAAAAATGAAATCTTATTTTTATTTGAAGAGGTTTATACCTTCTATGGAACATGTTAGGTCCACACACTCAGTGTCTACTGTGCAAGGCATCTTTCAAGGTGCTTTATATGATAGAAAAATAGAGAAAACTTCTTTAATCTTAAGGAAACATGTTGTAGAACACTGATCATCATATTTATTAAACTCTAAAATTACATGATATCACAACACAGACACTGAAAGACATGAGCAATCACATTATCTGATATGATTGAAGTATTTTAATTTGGGACACATGATTGCAGAATATAGAAAACCCGTACAAACAAAATGTTGAGCAAAATAGAATTCTTGCTTGTAGGTTGGGGAGAACACCTGTACATTATATGATTATGGGGACTAATGAGTCATGCTTACAGTTTTGGGGTATAAATAAAAGGAAATAAATCTAGCATTAATCCAGTTGTGATCAATTGTTAATGCCACATTAAGGCATTTTTACCTTCTTTGTAGAGTCAGTCTTAAGTAATCAAATGATTTTGAGCAAGCAGGCCACATGATTAGTTTTGTGTCTCACAAAGTTAATGTCACTATGAAGTGAAAATGAGAGTGAGGCAAGATGAGTATCCTGGAGACCAGAGAAGAAACAGCAATAATTCAGAAGCAAGTTACAAAAGACTATAAGAGAGAGTGGCAGTAGAAATGAAAACAAACTAAATGGAAAATGGCAAAAAAAAAAAAAAAATTTAACTTACTGCGAGTATATCAAGCCGCAGTTACCCTTAATGGTAGAAAAAATAAAAATTTGAATGACGATCAGATGATTAGGTGCCTTAGTAAAAGTGGTAATAATCACAGTTACAATGAACTGATGAGACTGACCACCAGGACTAAGGCATCCTGATTTTTTTCCCATGAGTATGAATGAAATCTAAATAGAAATTTAAACTCTGAAGAGATACTGAAAGATAAGCGTCATCACCGTCACAAAAGCTGAGCTGGGCAATTGTGCTTTTCTGAAATGAGCTAAGGAAGTGATTTTATTAAAATATTCTGGGGTATTTCTCCAAGTCAGTAACAACTATGCACAGCTATTTTAAGTTTTCTGGGGTTTGGGGGTGTTTGTTTTTTGCAGTAGGGTCATTAAAGATGCCTTATGAGCATAGAAAGTTGGAATTTGGGTGTAAAAATTTAAGAGTAGTAGGAAAACTACCCTAGTCCACAAGTAACCTCATTGCACAATCTGTAATTCTTGGTTCTACACAAAATTCTGTATTTCCTCTGGTGAGAACAGATGCTTTCAAGCAAACAGCTTTGTAGGTTGAAATGTGAATGATTACTGTTATCCAGTGTTCTGTGTTCCTCTTTAAACACTGAAGTGAGCCAGAAGAAAGATAGCTTTTCTATCTAACCTTACCACGTTGGTGATTCCATTCAGTTTCATAGTTTTAAATTTCATCTCTCTATTTATGACTCCCAAATACAGATCTACAGCTCACACTTCTCTCTTGAACACCACACTCATACACCCATTTGCCTGCTGGACTGGACCAAACTCTTGATCATCCTCCATAACTACCTAGCATACCTTTCTTTCCCCATCTCAGTGAATTGCAACATTATCCTTTTAGTTACTGCAAGACAAAAGCTTTAAAGTAATTCTTGATGCTTTTCTTTGTCTCTCACGCACCATTTATTCTGTTAGGATATGCTATTGTCGCTATCTTCAAAACAGATCCAAAATCTCGCCACTTCTCAAGAGCTTCAGTAGTTCATTGTATTTTCCCTGATGATTGCAAGCGCCCTGACTACCAACTTCTGCCTCTTTCCCCATCAATTCATTTCCAACTCAGTTGCTGATTCTGTTAAAACAGAGATTAATGTTTGTTACTTCTGTGCTCGAAATCTTTTAAAGGCCTCTAATATTACTGCAAGAAAAACCGCAAATATCACGTTACAAGAATCTACAAGCCTTTGCAAAGTCTTGATCGGGCCTGATTTCTTCTACTCCTGCTCAGCCACTTTCTGCTGTCTTTGAGCAGTATCAGCCTCCGTTGCTGTTCCACAGACCTTTCAGGAGCATTCCTCCCTCTGAGCCTTGGCACTTGCTGTTCCCTCAGCTCAGGTGCTCTTCCAAGTATCTTTATGTTTCACTCCTTTACCTCCTCAGGTCTTAACTCAAATCACTTTCTAAGTAAGTCATTTCCAGTCCACTATCTAAAATTTGAAACCTGTTTCTAATCCCTTCCCTCATTTTCTCTTCGGCAGTGACCACCATCGCACTGACTATAATTTGTGCTTTTTTTTTTTTTGTCTCTTACACACTCGTCCAGTTAGAATGTGAACTCCATTGAACCAAGAATTTTTGTTTGTCTGTTAATGATTCTACACTCAATACTACATTATAAGTCAATATTTATTGAATGAATTAATAGGAAATATTACCTGTGGTCATCTGCTGTCATTAATGTGTTTATTGAACAAAATATTTTGAATACCTTTGATTTACTCCATCTAAAACCTAAGAATACAATGCATTTTAGGATTTCATAGGTTTGTGGGGAACAGAGATGAAAACACATAGTTTATAGTCCAGTGTTTTAAGCAGAAAATTAGGGCCTATGCTCTCTTCTTTAAACAGAAAAATAACTTGCAGCCTCTAATCTTACTTTTATTCTGCCATCACCACCCTCTAGAAGCAGTAGAGCAAATAACCAACTGGAAGAAGTTGCTTAACTTGTTTTGCAGAAGTGGCCCAACACTAAGAAGAAACAAATCAAGGCTGTGATGTTCAGTTCTGCCTTAGGTCTTAGTTCCAAATTAAACTCAAGTTTGTTTCCAATTCAGATGGCTTTCTATAAGGTGGGTTATAAGCCCTGATAAACAACCATTCCAAGGAAGTTTGGCACAGTTCTTCATTATGCTTCTTCAGGCTGAAGTTCTGGCAATTCCTTTCCATAAGCTGCCTCTGCTGAGTGGGAGATACAGAATGAGAATACATTGGCAACAATTGTTCTGGCTCCTTCATTTTCTTCTGAACCAGTCCTCAGCCCGTGGAGTCTGTAAAATAACAAAATTGGCTGTTGTAGGTTATAGTCATATTCCCATCTCAACACCAGCAGTTGAAATCTTTTGGGCATTTTCAGGTAGAGATTTATGTTTTATTTGTACCTCATGATTATTCTGAATCAAATATCGATAGATATAAAAGGAAGGGTGGCAAAAACTAGATGATTGAGGTTTACATATGTAGGTCTATCTCTGTTTTGCTGCCAAGATTGGGGTGGTATTACCACGGTGACCAAAATCGTGATGAAATTCCCATTTATACTTGTAATGGTTGTACCCTGTCTACCACAAAAGGAGAAAATGTTGACAAATTCATCATTGTTATACTTTCTTGACAGTTGATTCTACCTCTACATTCTTCATCAATCATTGGCTGTTTTATTATTTCAGAATCCTACAACTGTAGATCATAGGCAAATTCAAAAGCCTTTCACTTTACACTACCACATTCAGAGAATATTTTTTTCATAGAGGCCAGTTAGTGTTTTTATTAATCTTACCAACATAGAAAAAATATATATATTAAATGTTACTGATATATACTTTGGCAGTGACAGAACTGTCTCAAAGTATGTGATCACTGCCAGTGGAGCAGAACTTTCCAGAGACAGTGGAATACTATTTTTACATTCAGTGAAGATAAGTTAGATGACAAATGTAAGGTACCTTTTGTGAATTACCAGATGGTAGAATTTTATAAGACGTTTTTATAATGTTATTCGATTATTCAGTTGCTCTTCCATTTGAGTTTGTCTCACAGAGAGTATACACACACGCACGTGTGCGCACATGCATCTACATGCATATACATTTATATACATGTATGTATATCTGTGTCTCTGATACATGTATATATTAAATTTGTTTATTAAGTGTATATGAGTACACATATTTACTCAAATATGCATTTGCATCCTATTTTGTAATTTATATATAAATCTACATATCTATATATATCTACATATATATTCTACATATATATTCTATGTATAATATTACATAGAGTTTCTACATATATATCCTATATATATGTACATATATATACATGTCTACATACATATTGTATATATATCTACATATATATTCTATATATGTATTACATAAGGTTTCTAGAAGATACAAGGACTCTCCAGATTTTCAAATTATTTTAATTATTTTGATGGCTGTTCATCTTTATTAGTAGACGAATTATGAGTTTATGAATCACTGATCTTCCTCTATTCACATGAGAATAAGAGGGTATTTCAATGATACGCAGTCACCAAAGAGTGGCGTATTCTCAGATGAGCTCACTGTTGCTGCCTCTGTTGTCAAGGTGAAGATAGACTCTCGTAGGCAAAGATACAATCAGTCAAGTCACTTATTTGGAATTAAAATAAACATCAGTCATTAAGCAAAGATGTTTTACTCATTATTTAAGTGGTTTAAAATTTTAATTTCTCATGTACCTGTTCCTCAGAGGAATCAAACAAAGGTGGTTCTTTGTTTTTGAAGAATATTCTCTGCAGCATCTGTGGAAACACTGTTACTTTTTTTTTTGCAGAATTCTTTCTTCACTTGCAACAAAAAACATACATTTTAAACAATCATATTCCCCTCTGTCAGTTTGATTCAGCTGAAATATTAGGAGGTATCAACCTCTTGTAATAACCTGAGGTGGCAATTATGCAGTGGATAACTGGGATGTAGTTTAGTCCAAGCTAATGTCTTTCTGAGGCCTTTTGAGTGGTTATATTTATTCTGATAGGTATGGATCTAACTTGCCTGTGTAAAGAACAGGCTGCAGTTCAAGGTAGCTCCATAATTCCAGATGTTTACAGTTGTTGCATTCCCATCCCTACCAGCATTCTAAAATCCTGCCATGCTTCATAATCATTAGGCTCTGTATTTTCTTTCTCACTGCCTTAGCTTAGGAACAGAACTAAAGATTTATTTAAACCAAAAGATAGCAAACTATGATGGCTGATTTATATGATCAAAATATTTTGTAGACTCTCTACAAGATAATTATACTTGTAGTAGCCGTACAGTAAGAAATGCATAATGACAAAATCTTTTATGCTTTATTACTATATCATCAACATAAGTTTTAAAAACACTAATGCATGTTATTTATCTAGTGTGGATTTCAGAATCCTTTAAGTACCTAGGATCCCCTCTAAGAGTTCTGTGTCATAAAGCATGAGAAACCAGTGCTTTGGAACAGCTGATGTAAGGTGAGTGACATTATGTGTCCCATGACCTACTCTTTTTGGCATTTGATAAATTTTCCAAAAAAAAAATCTACAGCATGAAAATAAGAAAGACATTCTCTGTCATCAACTATCATATCATCCAAGTGCTCCTGGGACTTATTGTAGACCAGAGATCCTTTGAAATAGGGAAATAGATGTACCTGATAGAGATAGACTGATAAGAAAAATCAGAAATGAAAGGGAACTGAGCAACCACATAGCCCACCCACTTTTTCTTTTTTTTTTCTTTTTTTTTTTTGTAAGCAAAAACCCAAAGAGGTTAAGTAACTTGTTAAGGTCACACAAGTTGTTGATGGCAAAGGCAGGTGTAAACCTGGGTTATGCAAACTTTGAAAACATCTGGAAATCTAGCGTGCAACTATTGCAGTATTAGGTAATTCAGCTACAAAATTGTCCAGAAGATGGAGATGCAGAGGTTAAAATTATCACACAACCTGGGGAGTCATAGATTTTAATATATTTTGTACACATTTGCACATATACAAGGCTTTGTATTAAAAGGAAAGCATACTGTGGTTGAGTGAATGAATGCCAGATTTACAGTCAGAATTCCTCTTTGAAGAAGTCTCAGTGCTACCACCAACTAGATAGGTGACCTATGATATATCCTTTAAACGTCCCTAACCGTATACTCCTTCCCTATGAAAATAGGAATAATAATACATTACCTGCCTACTGTTTGGAAAGGTTGAAAGAATCAAAATCAGTATTAGAAAATACTTTGTGAATGTGTATGGAGATTGCAATAAAAAAAGTAGTACACTTCAATGAATTGTGGCACTCCTCTGTGCCATGCATGGTGCAAAGTGTTGGGAATACAGTACTGCACAAAATAGACATGATACTACTCTAAGGATTTTCATTCTGAAAAAATGAATACTGAGATATGGCATTATTTAATTTAGTAGGAGCATCCTTAATCATTGTCCTGCTTGAGCTTAAAAACATTAGTAGGCAGACAGGACAGATCATAACAAATAATAGTAACAAAACAAAAACTGACCTTCCTCGTATATAAAAGAAGAATTTCAGATTGTTTAAATATATCTATGTGGTGGTGCTGAAAGAAAATCAAGATGGGAATGAAGGGAATCATCACACTAATAGGCAATAAAGCATCCGGGCCTTCCTTTCTGTGTGGTGATGAACATCTTAGAGTCCTATGATCATACTGAGCTTTCAGTAGATGCAGGTAGATTTTTCTTATCATATCATTTGAGGAAGTAAAGCTTATAATCTCTGAGTGTCTCCCTAGCCGGCACATCTAATGAGTAGAAAACCAAGGATCTGATTCTGGAACACCCTGGCTCCAAAGTCTAGGTCATCCCACACACCAAAGTGCTAACCATGCCCAGGATGGGAGCTCCAGTGCTAAAAACAATCCAGACTATCACATTCAGTAGCATCTTGCCAACTAATTCCCTTTCTGATTTTGCTCTGTTTGTGATTGGTTCCAAAATCCTACCTAGCTCATCAGGCTTAAAACCAAAGTTGAATCATTCATATTTGTCACCTCATGTGAAATAAGTTGCCACCTCCTCTTTTACTTTCACATTGTTTTTAGTCCTGCTTCTTCTGAGTGGTTTTTGACCTGGCTAACTCTTCTGGTAATTGTTGCCAAAGCTCTACACTGGCAACCCTGGCTTGGATTCCTTAATTGTGTGTTCCAAATGTCTTAGTTTGCACCTCCCATTTGCAGACCATCAGACAAGCAAGGCTTCAGGTTCTGGTACTTTATTTGAAACATCATGCCCAGTCACCCTAGTCTGAGAATGAGGAAATGAGAAGAAAGTAAGTCAGCCAGTGAAGGGTGTATTATCCAGAACGTCACCACTGTGTATGGCTGTAGTTTCTAAATGGAGAACCACAGGAACCACTGTAGAGCATCTGCCTCAAAGTTGTTGTGTGTAAGGGTCACAGGAGTATCATTCCTGCACCAGCTCCTATCAGTCACTGGCTTAGGGTTATTCCCTAGAGACTCTAAGTCTTCAGCTCTCTCTGCTTATATTGCAAGTAGATAGAGCCACTCAGGCAGCCAGGGAAAGCCCTTGGGCCAAAGAACTAGGTGTGATGGTTGGAAGTTGAGCCAGAGTGCACAGAAAAGGTATTGGCCGCGAGAATGTGTCTGGGACACTGACCATGTCTGCTCCCTCAGCTTATATATTGTTTCCAAAGTAATCTTAATGTATGTTTCTGTTGGAAGATAGCTGAGGCTACTCCCAGCTCCTTTCTTGACTTCCAACCTTCATAGCTTTTCTTACACTTTTCTTGAATACTGTTTTCACCTTTACTTCCAAATCCATATAATCAGGTGTTACCCATTTTTTAAGACACATGTTGTAGGCATTTGTGATTATATTCTATCTTTATATCATAGCTTGATATCATCCACTGACACAGCAATATAATAGAAGCTTAACAAATGTTGATGGACTCATTGTCCATTTGTGAACTTGTCATTGTTTAAAGAAAGCAGAAAAATTCTAAATATGTAACTCTTTGAAATTACTTCATACTAACTAGATTTGTTTCTAGGAATTGATGCCTAATAGGTAGTGAATAATAGCTATTAACTTGATCAGTTACAATATTTGTACTTTCAAATAGGTTTACATTTTGAAGAGTTGACAATCAGTACTCCTTTTTTAAAAAAAATATTTTTTAAGTGTTATTTATTCATTTTGTCAGAGAGAGAGAGAGAGAGCAAGCAGGGGAGAGGCAGAGAGAGAGGGAGAGAGAATCCCAAGTGGGCTCCACAATGTCAGCAGAAAGCCTGATGCGAGGCTGGAACTTATTACTGTGAGATCATGACCTGAGCCAAAATCAAGAGTCAGATGCTTAACTGAGTGAGCCACTCAGGGCCCTAACAATAGGTACTTCTTGAAGTAAAATAATCTTTGGTCTTTGTATCTGTTTCCTATTACTGCTATAGTAAATTACCACAAACTTAGTGGCATAAACAACACATTTATTATCTTACAGTTCTGGAAATCAGATATGCAAAATGGATCACACTGGGCTCAAATCATAATGTCATCATTCTTTTCTGAAGGCTTTAGAGGAAAATCTGTTTTCCTGCCTTTTCCAGCTTCTCGAGGTTGCCTGTATTTCTTGGCTTTTGGCATTATTCTGTCTTCAAAGACAGCACCGACCTAGTTAGGTCTTTTTCACATTAGGTTGTAAGTTTAAAGCTTTTGTAATTACATTGGGCCCGCTTGCATAATCTAGGCTTACTCCACATTATAAAGTTCATGATTAGCAACAGTCAGTTTCATCTACTACCTTAATTCCCTTTGTCATGTAGAGTAACATATTTACAGGTTTGGGGGATTAGGATGTGGACACCTTTGGGAGGCCATTGTACTGCTTACCACGTTTGGGATGTCTCATTCTTTCCCTCTCCAACTCAATAAAGTAATCATATTCATTTGAATTTATCTGGTAAAACATTGAAGATGTAATTCAAAAGTCCTTGATGCTTAGAGATTGGGTTAATGGTTTCAACAAATGGAGTCTCATGTATCATAAAACAATATGTATATTTAATTTTGAAAGAGAAAAGTTAATTTAGAAAATTAGAACTTTTGTGTGTATACTTCATGTTTTGCTACCTGAGCCTACTTTTAGCATTTCCAAAGTAAACTTGTCATTTGCATCATCTCATAGCTGATGTTAAAGAAAATTACTTAGGGGTGCCTGGCTGGTTCAGTCTGAACAGGGTGTGACTCTTGATCATGAGTTTGAGCCCCATCTTGGGTACAGAGATTACTTAAAAAAATACTTATACTGACCTCATTGAGCAAAGGAAGCCATTTAGCTAATAGAAATATGTTATAGAGTGTGGATATCACATTTGTACTTGGTTCCAATAATATTTCAAGGATGTTAGATATGCTCCTCATCATTAGACTGACCTTACACAATAATCCAGAAATTGAATCATAGGATAAACAAGTAAACTGAACACAAGAAAAAAAGATAAACTACAGAATACCTAGAGGGAAGACTTGAAAACCATCTCCCATAAGCTCTATTTTTCTTGGGAAATGGTTGCTGTTTGTCAGAAATAGTGCATACCAGGTCTTGCATGCTAGTGATCCACATCTATTAGAGGAGATTAATTTTCTGTGACCTCTATTTACACTTCTCCTTTCAACAAGGCCTTACACACATGTGTTTCTTATGGTGCTCACCTGGGTCCTTATCTCCCAGTCATTCATTGTTCATGACTTGATTTAACCCAGTTCATGACTTAACCCAGTTTTTTTTTTATTTCTTAGAATCAAAATTATTACTAGTTAATCTGGGAAATTAACCCCCAGAAAGCTAATAATAGTTTGTCCTGTTCTTCCTTCCTCTAATGTTATGAAGAATGCATATTGCCACTTGCCCTCTGGAGAAGTGTGGTTGTAAAATGATAAACCGAAGTCCTTAAACCAAAAAAGATTAGAACTGAAACAGTAATGTTAGTGTTTTCATCTTTGAAATAGTCATTTTGAGAAGACAAATTTTTATTCCAGTGACCCTGACGTTAATGCAGTATCTTCTGAGGTGAGACATGCCATAAAAATATGGGTGTAAAATAAAATCCACTCTTAATTGACAAAGAGTTCAGAATTTTGGTTTAGTTGAAGTTAACTGAATGAGGCATTGTTGGTGTTTTGACTTGAACCCTCTGTAGTGAAAGTTCTATTGTTGTCTCTAAGTCCATTCTTCCAGGACTGGCTAAAAGCCCAATTTAGTAGGAACCCTCAGGTGCATTCATTGTCTTCATTAGCTGCTTTTTGTTGGAAAACCATTCATACAACATTGTGTCCACCTAAAATACTCAGAAGTGGATGACTTTACTTGTGCTGATGTTCTTTTTTATTTTATTTTATTTATTTTATTTTTGAGAGAGTGGGACAGAGACAGAGAGAGAAGGTGAGGGATAGGGGCAGAGGGAGGAAAAAAAAGAGAATTCTAAGCAGGCTTGTGCTTATCACAGGGCCCGACAAGGGGCTCAGTCCCTGCGACCCTGGGATCCTGACATGAACTGAAATCAAGAGTTGGACACTCAACCAACCCAGACACCCAGGCACCACTTGCTGATTTTCAAGTTATAAAAAAATGCAGAAAATTTTACTAGAATTTAGCATAATGATTCATCTCATGAGTCTTTTCTTTAAATATGAATCACTTGAATATAGTAATTTCAAATATGCATGCTTTTAAAGAAGTGGATTGGAAGTCTCTTGCAAGCAAGGCTTTCATATTCCATCTTCACTTTAACATGAAGTTAGTAGTTACTACTTTAGAACATCTATTATATTTCTATCCTCTTTGTGAGTTATTACTTTTGCTTTATTTTTCTAATATTTACTATTTACTGTGATGAGCACATACAAATTATTAATTATATATAAATAACTTATATAAATCTCATGTATTATAAATATTATATATTTATGATTTGCTATTATTTATTTAATGCATCTTTTCCCCTCAGCAATACTGCCAAAAATGTGTTACTAATGTAATTGTACAGTGAGAAATCAGAGCTAAGAAAAGATAGGCATATAAGCCCAAGGGCTCTTGGCTAATGGAAAACTCAAACCCTGGTCTGTCTGACTCCAAAAATGTATATAATTTCTTTTCACTCTGCTACACTGTTTATAATTTTCCATGAGTCTAGTACAGTGCACCCTGTTGAATTGAAGCACGTTTTGTAATGAAGGTATAATAGTGAAGGAGATGTCAAGGAGAAGATGGCTATTTGGGACACCTATTGAGGTATCTTCTTAAAACCAAAGGTTTGGAAGTCTACCCTATAGGCCACAGTTGGCATTATATTCACCTAGAAAAAGTAAAACAGGAAGGAGCATCAATTGTCCCCTTGAGCATTGTCCTCATAGCAGCCTATGTAGCAGTCCCCAGAGCTATCACAGAGTGTTGTATTTTAACCACCCCTTCCTCCCACCTCTCATACCATGGAACAAGTCATATTGGGCACATATGTGAATCACCCAACCTTAAAATCCTCATTCCTCATAGTCTATTTCTTGTATCACATCTGCAGTCATAGCATCCGAGAACATGCCCAGTTCCAAGTCATCACACTCAGGGAAGTCCAAAGTTATGATGTCCAGATCAGGCATCTGGACAGTTTATTTATAGTTCGTTTGAGTCCACATGTGCTTTACCAGTCAGGACTCACTTTTACCATCACCACGAGGCATTATAACATATTTGACATACCACCTTCATCTTTTTACAGATGATCAGAGCTAGAAAATTTACCATATATCAAATTCAAATACAAAACATCAAAGGGTTTTGGTAACCCTTTATTCAAAAAAATTAATTAGAGTGGGGTTCTTGAAAAGTAGATTTTTGCATTAGTTCTCTTATTAAGGATGATAACATTTGGGTATAACCCCAAAAGTTGATGGCTGAGATGAGGTGGAGGCAAAATTCCTTGGAGTTGAGGAGATACAAGAGCTGGGAGGCCACAGTGTAAGACGGACCTTCTTTGCATATGTTGAAATAACTGAAATGGGAGTGGGTGAAAGGAATGGTGACTCAGGCTCTAGAACTCTTACTAAATGAGAGGAAATGACAAAGAGAACCGCTTCTGACTGTAGCTGAGGAAAGGCAGGTGATGGGTTCTAATGGTGTGAACTTCAAGTAAACCAAGTTTGTTAGAGGAAAAAGAGGACAGTTCATGTGGAAGAAGCAATTGACAGCAAGGAAAACACATACTCTAGTTCCAGTGTCCGCTCTCATTTTTATAATTCATCAAATGTTCTGAAATATTCTGACAAAGCTATCCAACTGTAAAAAAAAATACAGTTTATACACATCATTAGGTTTGTATTTGTGTGCCCAATACCATTTCTGCAGATTGGTTGTGTATAATTAGGGTTTGTAATGAATCAAACAAGAACAACCATATTGCTTGTGTTAAGATAGGGAGAAAGATGTTAATGTGGAGAATAATATGTTCATACAGAGAACGTTAAAAAGTGTTAATATGGGGAATAACATGGTGCACCTTTGTTACTGGGTTATTACTTGGTTGGGTCATTTTGATAACATGGGTGACATAACATGATCTTGGGCAATACACCTCAGACTAATTTTCAAAGAAATTAGTACACCATTATTACTTGCCTCACAGTATTCAGTCAGGATTACATGACAGAATTCACATGAAGAGTTTAGCACAGTGTTAAGTGTAGTAAATGCTTATTAAAGGTTAGCTATCATTGTTATTATTATAATATATCAAATTGCATTTTTTAAAGAAAAAATTAGTTCCTCTGGTAGCTTAATATGAGAAGTTAAAAGAAAGTCAAAAGGGTAATCTGTTCAGTTATTTTGTGAAAGAAAAATATGTAATATGATAATGACCAGAGTCCCATGTGATAGAACAGAGAATAAAGGATTAAAAGTGGGACATTTGTGCTCTTGACTTGAATTTCTCTCACCCTGAATCCGTGGGTTATTTAGCATGACCCTGAGGAACTTTTTCGTCTTTTCATTAATGGTGCTACACTTTTTATTTTTTAATTTTTTTTAACGTTTTATTTATTTTTGAGACAGAGAGAGACAGGGCATGAACAGGGGAGGGGCAGAGAGAGAGGGAGACACAGAATCGGAAGCAGGCTCCAGGCTCTGAGCCATCAGCCCAGAGCCCGACGCGGGGCTCGAACTCGCGGACTGCAAGATCGTGACCTGAGCTGAAGTCGGACGCTTAACCGACTGAGCCACCCAGGCACCCCGCTACACTTTTTAAAGGCATTTCTGCTCCTGCTCCACCCCCACCCTAATGGACTCACGGGTATAGCTCTTACAAATATTTGCACTTTGGCTATTGTAGGAAAACAGACGAAAGGATACCTTGTGTCCCAGCGTCAATCCCAAATCACTAGAAAATTATTCTGATTGCTGACTACATTAGGGATACCTCATTTATCAGTTAGCCAGCATTGAGACTCATTTAGAAAATATGCACTTTTAATTTAGTAATGATATTTAAGAATACTGCAGTTTTTGCTGTCAGTGTTTATAGGAGAAAAACCTTCTAAATTATACTTTAAGGAACCTCATTACACTCAGCACATATCTTTTAAAAAGCTTTGTTTTTCTATTGCTCTTTGAACTCAAAGATGCCATCCCAGAGAATGAGCACCATCCTCTATGATCTTTGAGGTCGTGGATAAGTCACTTAATCTCTCCCTGCATTTTCCCATTTCTAGCAGGAGAATAAAAAGGCCTCCCTCACAGATTAATCCTCAGGATTTTAAGTAAATGATACACGTTAAAATGCTTCCAGAGTACCTGTAACAGAGGAGGTGGCAATCAAAAGTTTATCTGTTTTAGTTACTTAACCGCTAAAATTATAACCGGAGTTGGTAAAAGCGGTTATATAGCATTGTTTCAATGATGTGAACATTGCCATTATTCATGGGACATGTTGACACATGGCATGTCTTCATTCTATAATTCATTTTACATTAAAATTCTTCTTTTACTCTACCAGTATTCAATCTACAGCTTGTGGCACAGTGTACATAATTTTTTGGTAGATAGTGACTAAGCGTGTTATATAAAAGATGCATTATTTACCAGATCAAAGGTCATTGTGTTCATAATTTAATATGCCAGGGGTCAGACAGTCCAGAAATGTCTGCGAATTTCTAAAGTGACGTACACTTCTGAAATAAAACTGCCATTTTATAATGGATAGCACATCAACTGGGTAGCCAAGCATACTTATAAGATTTACATGGCATAGCTCATCAGTGAGGCTCTCCATAAATCCACTCTAGGACAGATTTCCAGATTCCATTTTTAAGTACATTAACATTCTTTTCTCTTTAAACAAGTCTTTCTCAAGGAGATGATCACAGTATTGCTCTTGGGACTGAATATCCTTTTATGGTAGAATATTACATTTTCTGAAAGATCACTTATTAATTTGGTGAACTGTGTGTATTTTTTTTGTGTGTTGGGCTTTGGATGTAGTCATTTTTCTATTTTAGTTTTTTTGGATATGTTCATAGCAAAACTCCTGTCATTTTTATGTTGGGGTAGAGGTAAAAGTAACTCTGATATGAACACTGAATCTCATTTGTCTTAATGAATAATATTGTTTTTGTAAAATTTGTTCATTAGATGATGGAAGTTTTGTTCTGATTTAACCTTGATAGATGGTTTTTATGTTTGACCTGTAATTTTGTTTTCCATTCACTTCTTCTTTAAAGCATTTTAATGGGTTTTTTTAATTTTACTAAACTGATAGTAATAATATAATGATGATAATACTAATAATAATAGCTACCATTTTAATGTGTATTATTCCCAAGCATTGAGCTATGATTTATATACCTAATGTAATATAATTATCAAAGAAGCCTGTAAAATCAGTATTATCTCATTTTACAGATAAATCTTAAAGCTAACCTAGGAGACCACATTTTCAGTATAACTCTTGTAATGATTAGATTCACTGGTTCATTTATCTATTCAACAAATGTTTATAGAGCACCTACTATGTGCCAACCACTATGCCAAGGACTAAAAAAATCATTTAATAAGATAGACACAGTGCCTGCCCTCAGAGAGCTTCTACTCTGTAGGAAAAATTTCAAAGTTCGCCAGAAATTTACAAAGAAATACTATACGTTTTTATATGAAAATGTGGGCATACAGCAGGAGACCTAGCCAAGGAGAAGAGAGGGCAGGGACAGTCTCTTCAGGAAAAACTTAATCAGCTCAGTGAAGGTGCTTAAGTACAGCAGTGGAGTGGAGGAGTAAGCTAGCTAGTCATGATGCAGGAGAGGAGGTCCTGTATGGAGAACTCCAATCCATAGTAAGAAAATGAACCTTTATTCTAAAGGTATTCTCAATTACAGAAAGGCTTAGTTCAAAACAGGAATCATAATCCAGGAAACAGTCTTAAATTATAATATTCCCACTGCTTGATAGGAAAGCTAATATATTTTGAATAGATGGTTCCCATTGCTGGGGTCAGATGACTTACCCAGTTGAACTTTCAGAGACATCTCGTGGCTTACCTTTTATTTAATAAGTAAGTGCAAATGCTCATGTTTTCTTTAATACTTTGCTCCAACTTCCCTCTAAACTTGGAAACTTTTGTCTGTAGCGATCTGAGCTGTGGCCCGGGAGTCTGTATTTCTAACAAACTCCAAATGACATTGGGTGTTGCTGATGCAAACCACACATTGAATAGCAAGGCTTTAGAGGACTTTCACATCTAAAAGAGATGTTGTACCTAATATGGCACTTCTAAAGATATTCCAGCTGAAGGCAGTATGATCAACTCTAGGCACATTCATATAACAATAATTTATAGACTGCATAGGAGCAGGCTGAGACTGAAAGGAGAGAGATAAGTCTGGCGGCAATTACAGCGGTGCAGGTGAGAGGTAATAAGGCCTCTGTACTGGGACACTGGCAGTGAAAATAGGAAGGAGAAGATCACACTCAGGGACGTGGTTGAGGCAGAATCAACCTGAGAAGAGAAATACCCAACTAACAAAGGCATAATATATATAACAAATTAAATCCAGAGAGAAACTAATGAGAAATCTGACCTTTTCTGTTTATTGAGTAATTTGGAAGTTTTAATTTTCATAAATTTGAATACATATGCATAAATTGTTGATTTATAGGAAAATTCTGGTAGAAAAGTTCACAAAATGAAATCAAAATGCCATAAATGGACAACTGGCTTTGAATGTGTTTATTTTCTTCTCTGGTTGTTATTTTCAGAAAGAAATACATATCCTGGCACTGTATGTCAAAACAGGTCCAGTAATCTCAGTGATTGTAAATAGTGCTTTATCCATATTGAACAAACACTTCCTGTTCATCTGCCTGTAGGCAAAAAACATTAATGTTCACATAAAAATCTTTAAAATTTTTGAAGCATTAAGAGGTTAGAGGTGGCAGGGAGAAATGCATTTTCATTTTATAGGTTCTCAATTCTTATAGCTCTCTTCTGCTGTTTGTCCATTTCTTTGTGACCTGCCTTATGCCACACATACTATCAATCATAGACACTGTCACATTCACCTGACTTGCATGTGTTTCTGTCTGCCGTCTCCTACTGGACGGTAGATTCCCTGAGAGTCAAGACTCTTGCTTACTCATTTTGTATCCCCAGATCCCAGCACAGATGCTGAATAAACTGACTTTTGAATGAAGAGTGAATTATCCCAGAACCTACAACAGATGCCAGCACAGAGAAATTTCTCCTTGAAATGAATAAGTGTGTGAGTGAAAGAATGAATGTTGACTTAGCCCTTAGTATGGACATTTCCAGATTCTCTTTTCTTTATTTGGTAGATAAGGACCAACCTTATTCACTCCAAAGTATGCAATCAATATTTCACTTGTCCATGTCCAAATACCATAAGTAGCCCTCATATTATACAGTGAATTTGAAATAAAATGGCTCATTGTAAATTTTATTTATTATAGACAAATAATTAATGTGTTTTGCCTTATAGTTTAGTTTAAATGTTACATTTCTTTACATCAAATCAACTTACCATTTTTTACTCACATAGACTTTTCTACCATCCTTCTATGACTCCCATTTTTATTTTTTTAATGGTCTCATTAGACTCCATTATTGTTGTATACGTGTGTTAGGAACAACACTCAATTATTTAATGGCTATTTTGTTACTGTCCTCAGTGTATCATGTGAGAATCTTTATCAGTGAGCATAAATATAGCTGGTTGAAGGATTCTAGCCGTCAGTTCATTCTGCACTGTGCATACACAACCTCTGACTTGTGATTGTAACTGTGGTTAGATCATTAGGATATCAATCTTTGAAGTAACTGCTGACCCATAGTTTTTATTGAAAAGTGTCTTACGTTCAGATTGGGTTCTGTATCAGGTTATTACTGATGCTGCTAGATTGTTTCGAAACTTCCCAGGATTCTAGCACACTCTTTTAAATTAGTTTTCGCTTATCCTTTAAATGTTTACATTTTCAACAGTCACAGACATGAACAGACCCTTGGAGACCATCTAGTTGAATCCTTTTGTGGTAGGGATGGTAAAACAAAAACTTAAATTGATTAAATCACTTTGCAGTGGTCACTTAGCTAGTTATTGAAAAAAAATAGAGTAAAAATGAAAATCTCCCAAATCCCCAGCACAGTGATTTTCTCTTATATTGCATTACATCATTAAAGGATTTTATAGTATTCCTGTGGCCAGCAGAAAATCTGTGTTTAATGTTCAGGCCTGATTTATTGTTAACATTCATTGGATCTATGATAAAAGTGAAAGGTATTTTGAAAAAACACTTCCTATATTGCTCCATATGTTTTAAATTTGTACTGAAATCTTTTGATACCCTCCCAGTTTATTGATGCTCCAAAAGATTTACTAAGTTTCCAGATTCATTTTTCTAAGCTTTGTCAGTAAGAGTAACATTTACTCATGTGATACTTCAGTTCAAAATTTTATGACTATACATTATCTATATATAAAAATAACTGAATCTGCATGGGACTTTTACTGTTTGGTTCAGCCTGAGAGTTCGTTGATCTAAATACAAATTCTGAAGTTCGTCTTATAATTTACACTCTCATGAGTTTTTGTGCTGGAGGGCAGTCATTGGTATGTAGAATATAACTTGTCTTAATGCTCATAGTGTGTGGCATTTCACAGGATAATGACAGATAATGCAAGGCTAGTACACATGGTTCTCTTAATGCTTTCATTCTTGGCAGTAACAGATTGAATGAGGCAACCTTTTACACAACCTATTTCATTCCATTTTCAAAGGAGGCTATCATGCAATTTATCATTGACTTTAATTCTACCTACTTACTGTCATAAAGTAATCTTAATGGGTTGAAGAACCCAGAGCCTCTTAAATCTGCTTTGAATCTCTACTTTCCTCTGGTTTTTTAAAAGTTTTTATTTTAATTCCAGTTAGTTAACATACAGTGTTATATTAGTTTCAGATGTACAATATAGTAACTCACCACTTGCATACATTGTCCTGTGCTCATCACAAGCACACTTGTCATGATCTACTTTTCTTTGTTTCCACTACCAACAGCTTACTTCAAACCACCATTACTGAACATATGTAACTGTGTCTGCTCTTGTACTGTTCAGTCCATTGTTTACTCAGAGTTCAAGCTTGAAAAATACAAATGTGTTCCTATCTCTCTCTTGTTTATAATCATTCATTTACTTTCCATTACTCCCAAATTCCTATTATATCCAACAGATCCCTGCCTGACTTGTTCTCTTTTTCCCATCTTCACTCCATCGATCTCTCCTCTTCCTCTTGCTTTCACAGCTTCTACACTTCATTAAAGCATTTGCTTTGGCTTTGTCATCTCAGGGCCTTTGCGCATGCTGTTTATCTGCAGAATATTTTTTGCCAGTTTCTTAGCACTGCTTCAGGCACTTGTCTCCCTTGTATGCATGCATTTTCAGATTTAATGTCACTTCGGTAGGAAAGCTTTTTCTCACTTTACTTTTTTTCTCACTTTAAAAACTAAGTCAAAACTTCTTGTTATATACCTTCTAACACAGTGCATTTCTGCTTTGTAGCAACAGTCATGGATTATCAATTGTGTAACTTATTATAAATGTTCATTATATTTATTTTTAGCTTTATGCTAAATAAAGCCACATCTCTTTTGTTCCCCACTGTTCCATGAGAATCTGGCATATTATTTTGAAACATGACGAGTTCTCACTAATCTTTGTTGAGATGTTACTTATCAAGGCTCAATTTCCAACTCAACTTGATGAACTTGAGATTGATAAGTACACTGTAGGAGAGTAATCTTCAAAATGGTGTTCTGAATTTCAAAGGACCCAAAAGGAATTTATTACTAATGAAATAATGGAATGTCTCTTCATTTTATTTTGTAAATTTTTGGTGCCTACTTTATATTTTACATAATATATTGATAGAATATTACATGTTAATAATTTATATGGAGATAAATGGAGAGAATATGTAGTCACTGTGTTCTTTCTTATTTTCTATTTCTTCCCATCTTTTCCTTTCCTTTCTTTTTCTCTTTTTTTAACCTAGTAGTATTACATGATTAAAAGTATGAAGACTACTGATGGAGAACAGCTTGAATTGTTTAATCTATATATACTTTATATTTAATAAGCAGAGACAGGCATGTCTTTTAAATTGCCTTTTTTTCTTTTGACTGGCATTTCTACCCTATAAATAAAAAATTGGCCTGTTATAATTTATTTTAAAACACACACACACACACACGCACACACATACATACACACATACTTTCTTTCCCAGGTGAAGGGTAGCGGGCAACACAATAGCGGTTTCATATTAAAGACAATAAAGTTGATGGCATTGTAACCTCATGATACTCTTATTTTTGTTCTGGTGTCTTTTGTAATCTATGCTATATATACCAGCAGCTTTAAGTACTTAATATAGGATGAATAAAAGACATTTAAAGTTAAGCATCAACCTCCCCACCTTGCTTACATTATCAAGAGTAGAGTAAAATGAAATAGACCAAGAAATTAGCTTATTGGCCAATAGCCAAATGGATTATTAGATGTAATGGTACAAATTTATGTAAATGCCACATTTGCCTCTAGTGTTTTAAATTGAAATATTGAGCAAAGGGTGGTTTTTGGCTAGTTTTATATTTCTGTGGCTGTTTTCTTTCTCTCTTTTTAATTTTTTAATGCATTCTTTAGGCATTGCCTTAAGTTATAGTCATTGCCCAAGTATAGAGGTTATCTTACTCTCATTTTGTGGTGTCATTATGTTTTAAAAAACAACAAAATTATTGGCAGTGATAATATTATAGCAGCTTTATTTATTTGCCTGAGTTCTGTAAATTTCAAAACTTCCTTAAATACGATTAAAACCAAAACGGCTCATGTGAAAAAGAAGGCAGAAAAATTCATCAGGAAAAAATAAATCTTGAATGACTCTATATTGAAAGAATAGATGGTCATTTAGTTAAAAAAGCAATTTCAAACTACCTGGTAGGATCTAATTTAATTATTCTTAACCATGGTTTCTAAAAGAGTATTCATTATTGCCTCCTTTAAGTTTAATGAAAATAATTACCAAATCTCTCTGTTATCTGGAAACTGAGTAAATAAATTGGATCATTAATTTGAAAACATTATCAGGGTCCCAAAGTTTTACTAATGGGACTTTGTACATTTAAATGAAGTAATAAGGGAGAAGAAAATATGTGATAAAATAATTATATTTAAATAGTCAAATGTCACTTTGAAACTTTGTCCGTGTCATAATATTTGTTTATAAAAGAAACAACATAAGTTATTCCTGGGAGTCTTTCTTATACTAACAGATTGCAGTTTAAACATGTTTTCCATGTAACCTAAAGCCACTATGTTACTTTAAAATGGAAATTTTGTAAGGTATGTGCTTAATTTGTACCCCAATGTTAGTAATAGAACACAGTTTTATACAGATTACATATAATTCAACAAATCATTGCATGATGCTGTTTCTTAGATGGAAATAAAACATTTTACATTATGGATATTTGTACTTTTATCCATGTATGGGTATTTGTGATTTTTAAGGTATCATAAATGATCTTTTTTTTTTTCTGGTCAACTTATTGCAGAATCCCTCTTCCTAAAGTATTTCTAAAGTTCAGTTCATATAAAAATCACTTCCTGACAAATCTTTGCCTATCTGAAAACAGCCAGTATTTCTTGGAGTTTTCTCATGCAGTGCCCCACAAGACCATTCTTATCTGACAAGAAAAAAAACTAGACATCACCTATGCATCTTATTATTCATCAGAAGGACAGGGAATAGATATGTTTTCTATGGTTGCTATGGGGATTTGACAAAGACTACATGGAAAGTTGAAGGCTGGTATTTGAGCTGACTTGCAAATGCATTTTCTCTTTTTCAGTTTAGAGGTTCAATATAACTATATGATTTTGCATTGTATAACCCTTCCCTGTATTACTTTATATAGGTCGGAAGTATCCTTTACCAGAAAAATGGGATATATGATTAGTGAATATGCAACATATAGTTAGAAGTGATTAGTACACAATGTTTATAGCAATTTAAGACATCAAATTGAAAAGTCACTGTAAGTTATGAAGGAGAAATGTATAACATTCCAAACCTTTGGTAAAATTTCTTGGAAGTCATTATGACCACATCATTCCTTTTAGTATTAGAAATATATATTTTATTTTTATTTGGACTCAGATAACTTCAGGGAAATGCTATTATCAAAAAGCATCCTATGCCTGCATCTGTTGTACTAGATGCTTTAAGGACAGAAATATGAGTAATAACGTGAATGGTGAGAAATTACATTTAATAAAGTAAGATCACTATTTGAATTCTGTGTGGACGGTGGTTTACTTCCTGTTACTGAATATTGTACCCATTATATTGAAGTCATAGGGCAAATTGCAAAGAGCCTGGACCCTGGAATTCAAATGCAGGTGTGTGTGAATGACTTGAACTACTCTGAGCCTTCATATTTTCTCATGTTAAGTGAATGTGAGATTTACTACTTTCTCAGCAAGTGGTAGGGATGGTGTCATGATTATTTCATAAAGAAAAAAATAGGAAGTCACAATACCTAGATAATTTAAAATTCTAAGTTAAAATTCATTCAGTGGACTTTATGTAAGTATGATTAATAGTAAAAAAGCATTTCATATGACACATGAAATTTCTGAAAACTGGATAAAGTTAAGGCCTATAGTTATAAGTAAGCACTATCGAGAATTATGAAATGCATAAATAGAGTTACAGCTGATTAAAATTTGTGAAATATAGTGTTCAATCAGTAATTTATTAGGCATGCAAAGTTAAGAGTGTAGACATAGAAAAATAATTATCTGAGAGCAAACTGAATATCGTGTTTATGTTTCTAAATGTCACTACAAATGGCAAATAGAAGGAAAGAAAAAGAAACACCTATTTTGCTTTCAGCATAGCACATGTTTTTGAATGTTTATTGTGAGATTTTTGTAGGTAAAATAGGTCCTTCTTAACTGAGAGAATGTTCAAATAGTGTTCAAATAGTGCTTTTCAAGTTGTTTTAAGTTTCTTACCAAGTTGAAAATAATGGCTCATTTTGCCAATAATAACCTCAAGATGTGTTTAATAACTCAAGGTTTTTGAACTATTCAAGTGGTTTGACTAAATTCACCTTAATAGTGTACATGTGGTTCCTAAATTTTAGCGTGAAGAAAATTACTACACTTTTCTTTTCAAAAGGTTAAGTTAGCTGTATGACTGAAGGTTTTTAAATTTAAAGTTTCTTTAATAGTTATAAAATTTGTTTGCAAAGGGAGTTGTGTGAGCCCAGACTATATCTGTGGTTTTCAGCTCATTGCTTAAAGCAATGGTTTTCAAAGTGTGTTTCATGTACCAGCAGCAGTAGAATCATCTGGGAACTTTGTAGAGATGTAAATTCTTGTTTCCCTTTAGGTGGTTCCAATACATGCTGAAAATATGTCCAGGTCATATTTGACACTTTAATGCCATACAGTAGTGTTGACAGCAGTGCAGCAAAACTTGTGGGGGTACGACCCCTTATCGGAAAAAAACAATGAGTCTTGTGTGATTGAATGGCAGCAAGCCAAAAGAGTTGAATCACGTTAAATCATTGGCGTCATTGGAAAGTTATTGGGTAACTTTGAGGAGCTCATTAAACAATGGAGAATCAGGACCAAGTAGGGATGCATTGAAAGGATTGGTGGATTTGACTTGGGAACATGCACTTATTTGGCCATCAGCTGAGGAGGGACATTGTTGTCTTTCCATCTATTTCAGATTCCTTGCAGGGCAAAAGAGGTCTTGAGCTTGCTGGTAAACTCAGCTAAGAAAACTGGATTGAGGTTACTTTCAACCCAATAGAGTGATGGTTCTCAAATTCCAGTGTACATAATAGTCCACTGAATATTTTAAATGCATATTGCTCAGTGTGATTTAAGAAGTCCAGGGACCACACTTTAAAAACAAAAAACAAACAAACAAAAAACCTGTGCTAGAGGACTGTGGGTGTGCAGAGGGCTTTACTCAGTTTTTAGGTAAAAATCAGTATTATTCATTGTGTTCAAAAACAACAAATTAAAAAATAAATAAGAAAGATAAATATCCAAATAAAAATATTATCAAGAAAGCTCTTTTTTTAGGAATGCACACTTCTGAGGAATTCTTTTTGTCATTTTCTAGTATTATCCACTTAATGTACTAAACAGAATCAGTATGTCAGGACATTTCTGTTGTTTATAACAATGAATGAGGAGCTACTCCCTCCGTGGTTTTCTAGTGTTCTGCTTTATGAAAGGAACAGAAAATGTAAATATTTATGGCCCAGTAGCCACCCTAAGTGAAGTCTTTTCTTGACTGATCTGTTTGATATTTGATTGATTTGATTGTACTTTCCTTATCATTGCTAATGGAGATTACGAGGTCCCTATTCTCGTAAATTTGCTGAAGTAGCCTGTAAGGTGAGGCTACTTTGATTATCGTTTTCAAGCTATGAGAGTACATTGGTGAAGAGACACACTGCAAATTTGGAACTGTAACGACATACACTATGTTTACTAAATGGTTCTGGCATGGTTGGCAGCAGCCAGTAACTTGTGATGTGACTCAGAGCCATGGGGGAAAATATATCAAAAAGAATAATGAAATAGGTTAGTTTTATTTTAAAATACGTCTGAGATTTAGGTTAAATTGGCTTCTTTATGAAGACTTGGTTAAGTTACAGCACCTATCAATTGAAAGCTTCTGAGCTACAGTCAGAAATAATAACCATCTTTACATGGGAAGGTGAAAAACAGTTGATGGTTTTATTTAATATTTACTATCATTTAAACTTCAGAAGTAGATTTCTAGTAAATATGGCTTAATGATATATAATACTGGATGTTTGCTCTGGTAAAACACAGAAAAAAAACCCTCTTTTTTAAAAATGCATAAGGGTTGATTTATGTAAGTCGTGGTGAATTTACTAAATTCAGTACATGAAGTTCTATACTAAATGTACAGAGGCATAAAAAATCCAAGAATCTCAGCTTATGTACCAAGTAAAGACTTCATGTTCAAAATTAATATAGTTTGTCACACTGTGCTTAAAATGCTGTAGGATAATTATTTTTTTTAAATGATGGTGATCCTTTGGTCAGAATGACACGTCAATACTTATTTATGTTTTAAATTCAGATTTGTTTGTTTTTTCCACTGCCTTACTGGTAAGCACAATATGTCATATAAAATATATATCCCAGGGCTTTGGAAAGCCAACCAAATGAGTTATGAGTGGGCTGAGCTTAATAAATTTATTATTTCTTGAGCTTTGTAGCTACAAGTAAAAGTAAAATGCAATTCAATAATTGAAAATGCCACATATTGCCCCCTGGAGTTTCCCCTGCAGAGAGAGGAATAGAAAAATGGTAGTTGCTAGAATTTGGAAACTACATTTGAGCAGCTTCTTTTAATAAGATTCCAGTATATATTCCAGGTAGAAGTGGGAACGTTTAAAAATTTTTGTTGAAAGAGTATATTGCCTCACATAATGCTTTTCTTTACTATTTTAGTAGTTCTGAAAGTTGAGACTGCATCAGAATTACGTGGAGGGCTCCATATACACTACTTGCCTGGCCCCAGACCTGGAGTTTCTGATTCAGGAGGTCTGAGGTAGAGTCTGATAATTTGTTTCTTGAGCCAGTCCCAAGATGATGCTGATGTTGCTGGTCCAAGGACCATACTTGGGGAACCACTAGTCTACCATAAGTAAGTTTGACACCTAAGAAAAAAGGAAGCTTCAAAGGGATTCCTTAACTGTGTTTTAAATGTATTTATTATGAATTCTTCCCTTTATTAGAAGGAAGAGTCTTACACTTTTATGGGAATTATTGAGAGAGGAATCTTTCATTTTTCTCCAGCAGTTTAACTAGGTAAAGGATCCATACTTAAATCTGATGTTCATTCTGGGCTTGCAAACAAAGACACTACAATTCTGTTAGTGGCAAGCAGCCTTTGTATGAGGAACATGCATAGTTCCTGCTGTACTGTGTTTTTCTCCTTCTATCAAGGTCATCAATGCATTTGACCAATGTATACCTTCAGATTTGTGTCACTGACAAGCAGAAGGAGGTTGGATATTGATTCAGATGGTGTTGATGAAGACCAAACAGCATTCCATTTCAGGACTCCACAATGACTCAACATTTTCATCTTGTAGTTTGTGTAGAATTGTCTTGATACTTTGTGCCTCAGTCTTTTCAGCATCTTTACTCTTCACAATTAAATTGAAGGCTGGCACTAGAGAAACCAGGTCTGTGTTGAAAAGTATGCATCTCCCCTCACCTGAAAAGAGTCATGACTGTGTATAGTCAACTGAGCTGGATTCTGCTTCAGTGGAGAAGAAAAAAAAGTTCTGCCAATGAGAGAACATTCCATTATGTGTGCATTGCTGACTGGTGGGTTAGGAATGCCTTCCTCTCTTTTTATTTATTTCTGTTTTCAGAAAGAACAAAGTTGTTTTGCTTTAAATCACTTGTTTCACTAACTCCTTTTGAAGATTTATTGAGTTACCTGATCATTTCAGTACATTAAGAATTACAGTAAATACTCTTAACAAACTGTCTTCACCACTGTTACATTCTAATTCTTCCAACATTCTAGTTCTGTCTCCAGTTGAATAGACTTATTTACTGCAAAAAATTCACACAATGGCTCTGTTCTATTACAGAACAGAAGTGGTTAATTTCATCTGAAATATATTTGCTTTTCTTTTTTTATATAATTTTATGTGATTTAAAAAAATTTTTTAATCTTTATTTTTGAGGGAGAGAGAGAGAGAGTGAGTGAGTGAGTGGGGAAGGGACAGAGAGAGAGAGACACAGAATCTGAAATAGGCTCCAGGCTCTGAGCTGTCAGCATAGATCCCAACCTGGGGCTCAAACTCACGAATTGCGAGATCATGACCCGAACCGAGGTCGGACGCTCAACCAACTGAGCCACACAGGCGCCCCTGCTTTTCTTATAATACAATAATCACTGTTTACACATATAAATACATCTGCACAAAATGCAACATTTAAAATAAAAGTGTTGTATTCTTTAACTGAATTAATATTATTTAAAAACTCCTCTTTCTGACCATTATAAGTTCTGTATCTTTTATGTTCTAGGATGGTTAATGGGATAGTGAGAGTAATGACCCCTCAGATATGTCCAGGTCTCCAGATCTGAAGTGTATTAACTTACATGGCCAAACAAAGTTTGCAAATGTGACACATTAAAGATTTGAGATAGATTATATTTGATTATCTTGGAGGGCCTAATATAATTACAAGGGTTCTTAGGAAGGCAAGAGAGTGAGTCATGGAATGAGCTCTAAGTTGGATTTTGGTAATCATTGTTACTCTTGAATGCATGCTGAATTTCAGTAGGATCTGTTGTGCTTTTTGCTCTTTTTAACAACCTCAAAATATGAATGGGATTTTCTTATTGGCTTTCATTAATGGGTCCTTTTTTAAAAATTTTTTTTTCAACGTTTATTTATTTTTGGGACAGAGACAGAGCATGAACGGGGGAGGGGCAGAGAGAGAGGGAGACACAGAATCCGAAACAGGCTCCAGGCTCTGAGCCATCAGCCCAGAGCCCGACGCGGGGCTCGAACTCACGGACCGTGAGATCGTGACCTGGCTGAAGTCGGACGCTTAACCGACTGCGCCACCCAGGCGCCCCATCATTAATGGGTCCTTAATAGCCTGTGTAAAAGGAGAATCATGTTTCTACCTCATTGCTGACTAGAAGAGTGTTTCTCAAATTGTGTGCCCAAGAATAACCTGGAGGGCTTACTAAAACAAAAGAGTTTCTGTTTCAGTAGGTCAGGGTGGGGTACAGAATTTTATATTTCTATCAGGTTCCCAGGTTAGGCTGCTGCTACTGATCTGGATAGTACAGTTTGAGAACCTACCGGCTGTGTAATCCACTCATGAACACTAGTGCCCCAGAACAGGGTTTCATACCTGAAATTAGAGAAAAAGATGATCTCCTTTAGGCTTTGATCAAGTTAACAACAACAAAACAATCCACTCTCCCTTTCTCTTCCTCTCTCTCTCTCTCTCTCTCCCTCTCTCTAGCCTTCTTACTGTCACTCTTTTTCAGGATTTTACTAATCCTAGCATTTGAAGCTGTTTGTCAAAAATCTCATTCAATAGCCCTTGTTACAATAGGGAACTTCAAATATAACGATGGTTGTCATTGCAGTAACAGCTGCTATCTTTTAAAAAGGAAATACACTCAGCAACAAAGGGTAGTGTTTTCTATGAAGCACCTCTGAAACTCTGCAGATATATCTAAGGCTTATTTTTAAATATTTTTAATCCTCTTGCATCCCTTTGAGAGACATAAGATTTCAGTATTATTTATTCCCTATTTTTTCAAGAAAAAGAGATTGTTGTTTTCTCTCCTCAGGTCACAGTGGGACCTCAATTAAGCTGTTTGTCCTTGTTTTCAAATCTTGTGTTCTATCTTAGCTGATCTGCATTACCCATACAATTACATTTTCTTTCTTGTACTTTGCTTGGAATTTTAATATGATGCAGATTTAGATACCCGTATCTTAACGTGTATATGTAAGTAGGTGCACATGGACTCACACACACTTGAGTGTGTATGCGTATATATCAAATTGTTTCTAGGAAGCCAAAAAATAGATGTTTGACACATGGAAAATGCATCCATGTTTTCATTGTTTTTCCTTTTTGGGTAAATATTACTTGAAAAAAAAACCTCTCTGTATTATAGTTCCACTGTGTGTGCTATTTAAAATTCCATTAAAGGGTGGGAGGGAGGAGAGGGTGGGTGATGGGTATTGAGGAGGGCACCTTTTGGGATGAGCACTGGGTGTTGTATGGAAACCAACTTGACAATAAATTTCATATAATAAAAAAAAAAAAAAAAGGAAAATGCAGCAAGCGAAAAAGACGACTTCGGCTTATAGATATGGTTTCATTATCTTTTTTACTTATTATAAAAGTGTTCAAGATGATGATGGACTGAACAACCATATATTCTTATGTCTCTCTTGGAATCCTCTAAAATAAAAATATACAAGAATTAAAAAAAAAATAAAATAAAATAAAAAAATAAAATTCCGAGCAGAACGGAGTCACCGGAGCCAAGCGCAGACGAGAGGCCCACGGAAGAGGGTAGGAAGGGCGGCGAGGCGGTGCGCGCTCCACGGACTGGCGGGAGGGAGCCTGGGCGGAGGGGCGGCTCGCCGGCCAAGCAGAGCCCCGGAGTCTGGCCTGCAAAAGCGGAGGGGCCTGACGGACTGTGTTCCAACAGCAAGCGCGACTTAGCGTCTGGGAGGTCATAAGTTAACAGCTCTGCTCGGAAAGCAGGAAGGCTGGAGGACAAAGGGAGGGAGAGCTGCTGAGCCCCCGGACGACAGAGCTCAGTTTGGTGGGGAACAAAGGCGCTCGCCAGCGCCATCTCCCCCGCCCATCCCCCAGCCAAAATCCCAAAGAGAACCAGTTCCTGCCAGGGAACTTCCTCGCTCCGCGCAAACACCCAACTCTGTGCTTCTGCGGAGGAGCCAAACCTCCGGCAGCGGATCTGACTCCCTCCCGCTGCCACAGGGCCCCTCCTGAAGTGGATTACCTAAGGAGAAGCGAGCTAAGCCTGCCCCTCCTGCCCCTGTGCACCTTGCCTACCCACCCCAGCTAATACGCCAGATCCCCAGCATCACAAGTCTGGCAGTGTGCAAGTAGCCCAGATGGGCCACGCCACCCCACAGTGAATCCCGCCCCTAGGAGAGGGGAAGAGAAGGCACACACCAGTTTGACTGTGGCCCCAGCAGTGGGCTGGGGGCAGACATCAGGTCGGACCGTGGCCCCGCCCACCAACTCCAGTTATACACCACAGCACAGGGGAAGTGCCCTGCAGGTCCTCACCACGCCAGGGACTATCCAAAATGACCAAGCGGAAGAATTCCCCTCAGAAGAATCTCCAGGAAATAACAACAGCTAATGAGCTGATCAAAAAGGATTTAAATAATATATCAGAAAGTGAATTTAAAATAATAGTCATAAAATTAATCGCCGGGCTTGAAAACAGTATACAGGACAGCAGAGAATCCCTTGCTACAGAGATCAAGGGACTAAGGAACAGTCATGAGGAGCTGAAAAACGCTTTAAATGAAATGCAAAACAAAATGGAGACCACCACAGCTCGGATTGAAGAGGCAGAGGAGAGAATAGGTGAACTAGAAGATAAAGTTATGGAAAAAGAGGAAGCTGAGAAAAAGAGAGATAAAAAAATCCAGGAGTATGAGGGGAAAATTAGAGAACTAAGTGATGCACTAAAAAGAAATAATATACGCATAATTGGTATCCCAGAGGAGGAAGAGAGAGGGAAAGGTGCTGAAGGGGTACTTGAAGAAATAATAGCTGAGAACTTCCCTGAACTGGGGAAGGAAAAAGGCATTGAAATCCAAGAGGCACAGAGAACTCCCTTCAGACGGAACCTGAATCGATCTTCTGCACGACATATCATAGTGAAACTGGCAAAATACAAGGATAAAGAGAAAATTCTGAAAGCAGCAAGGGGTAAACGTGCCCTCACATATAAAGGGAGACCTATAAGACTCGTGACTGATCTCTCTTTTGAAACTTGGCAGGCCAGAAAGAATTGGCACGAGATTTTCAGTGTGCTAGACAGAAAAAATATGCAGCCGAGAATCCTTTATCCAGCAAGTCTGTCATTTAGAATAGAAGGAGAGATAAAGGTCTTCCCAAACAAACAAAAACTGAAGGAATTTGTCACCACTAAACCAGCCCTACAAGAGATCCTAAGGGGGACCCTGTGAGACAAAATACCAGAGACATCACTACAAGCATAAAACATACAGACATCACAATGACTCTAAACCCATATCTTTCTATAATAACACTGAATGTAAATGGATTAAATGCGCCAACCAAAAGACATAGGGTATCAGAATGGATAAAAAAACAAGACCCATCTATTTGCTGTCTACAAGAGACTCATTTTAGACCTGAGGACACCTTTAGATTGAGAGTGAGGGGATGGAGAACTATTTATCATGCTACTGGAAGCCAAAAGAAAGCTGGAGTAGCCATACTTATATCAGACAAACTAGACTTTAAATTAAAGGCTGTAACAAGAGATGAAGAAGGACATTATATAATAGTTACAGGGTCTATCCATCAGGAAGAGCTAACAATTATAAATGTCTATGCGCCGAATACCGGAGCCCCCAAATATATAAAACAACTACTCATAAACATAAGCAACCTTATTGATAAGAATGTGGTAATTGCAGGGGACTTTAACACCCCACTTACAGAAATGGATAGATCATCTAGACACACGGTCAGTAAAGAAACAAGGGCCCTGAATGAGACATTGGATCAGATGGACTTGACAGATATATTTAGAACTCTGCATCCCAAAGCAACAGAATATACTTTCTTCTCGAGTGCACATGGAACATTCTCCAAGATAGATCATATACTGGGTCACAAAACAGCCCTCCATAAGTTTACCAGAATTGAAATTATACCATGCATACTTTCAGACCACAATGCTATGAAGCTTGAAATCAACCACAGAAAAAAGTCTGGAAAACCTCCAAAAGCATGGAGGTTAAAGAGCACCCTACTAACGAATGAGTGGGTCAACCAGGCAATTAGAGAAGAAATAAAAAAATATATGGAAACAAACGAAAATGAAAATACAACAATCCAAACGCTTTGGGACGCAGCGAAGGCAGTCCTGAGAGGAAAATACATTGCAATCCAGGCCTATCTCAAGAAACAAGAAAAATCCCAAATACAAAATCTAACAGCACACCTAAAGGAAATGGAAGCAGAACAGCAAAGGCAGCCTAAACCCAGCAGAAGAAGAGAAATAATAAAGATCAGAGCAGAAATAAACAATATAGAGTCTAAAAAAACTGTAGAGCAGATCAACGAAACCAAGAGTTGGTTTTTTGAAAAAATAAACAAAATTGACAAACCTCTAGCCAGGCTTCTCAAAAAGAAAAGGGAGATGACCCAAATAGATAAAATCATGAATGAAAATGGAATTATTACAACCAATCCCTCAGAGATACAAACAATTATCAGGGAATACTATGAAAAATTATATGCCAACAAATTGGACAACCTGGAAGAAATGGACAAATTCCTGAACACCCACACTCTTCCAAAACTCAACCAGGAGGAAATAGAAAGCTTGAACAGACCCATAACCCGCGAAGAAATTGAATCGGTTATTAAAAATCTCCCAACAAATAAGAGTCCAGGACCAGATGGCTTCCCAGGGGAGTTCTACCAGACGTTTAAAGCAGAGATAATACCTATCCTTCTCAAGCTATTCCAAGAAATAGAAAGGGAAGGAAAACTTCCAGACTCATTCTATGAAGCCAGTATTACTTTGATTCCTAAACCAGATAGAGACCCAGTAAAAAAAGAGAACTACCGGCCAATATCCCTGATGAATACGGATGCAAAAATTCTCAATAAGATACTAGCAAATCGAATTCAACGGCATATAAAAAGAATTATTCACCATGATCAAGTGGGATTCATTCCTGGGATGCAGGGCTGGTTCAACATTCGCAAATCAATCAACGTGATACATCACATTAACAAAAAAAAAGAGAAGAACCATATGATCCTGTCAATCGATGCAGAAAAGGCCTTTGACAAAATCCAGCACCCTTTCTTAATAAAAACCCTTGAGAAAGTCGGGATAGAAGGAACATACTTAAAGATCATAAAAGCCATTTATGAAAAGCCCACAGCTAACATCATCCTCAACGGGGAAAAACTGAGAGCTTTTTCCCTGAGATCAGGAACACGACAGGGATGCCCACTCTCACCGCTGTTGTTTAACATAGTGCTGGAAGTTCTAGCATCAGCAATCAGACAACAAAAGGAAATCAAAGGCATCAAAATTGGCAAAGATGAAGTCAAGCTTTCGCTCTTTGCAGATGACATGATATTATACATGGAAAATCCGATAGACTCCACCAAAAGTCTGCTAGAATTGATACATGAATTCAGCAAAGTTGCAGGATACAAAATCAATATACAGAAATCAGTTGCATTCTTATACACTAACAATGAAGCAACAGAAAGACAAATAAAGAAACTGATCCCATTCACAATTGCACCAAGAAGCATAAAATACCTAGGAATAAATCTAACCAAAGATGTAAAGGATCTGTATGCTGAAAACTATAGAAAGCTTACGAAGGAAATTGAAGAAGATTTAAAGAAATGGAAAGACATTCCCTGCTCATGGATTGGAAAAATAAATATTGTCAAAATGTCAATACTACCCAAAGCTATTTACACATTCAATGCAATCCCAATCAAAATTGCACCAGCATTCTTCTCGAAACTAGAACAAGCAATCCTAAAATTCATATGGAACCACAAAAGGCCCCGAATAGCCAAAGGAATTTTGAAGAAGAAGACCAAAGCAGGAGGCATCACAATCCCAGACTTTAGCCTCTACTACAAAGCTGTCATCATCAAGACAGCATGGTATTGGCACAAAAACAGACACATAGACCAATGGAATAGAATAGAAACCCCAGAACTAGACCCACAAACGTATGGTCAACTCATCTTTGACAAAGCAGGAAAGAACATCCAATGGAAAAAAGACAGCCTCTTTAACAAATGGTGCTGGGAGAACTGGACAGCAACATGCAGAAGGTTGAAACTAGACCACTTTCTCACACCATTCACAAAAATAAACTCAAAATGGATAAAGGACCTGAATGTGAGACAGGAAACCATCAAAACCTTAGAGGAGAAAGCAGGAAAAGACCTCTCTGACCTCAGCCGTAGCAATCTCTTACTCGACACATCCCCAAAGGCAAGGGAATTAAAAGCAAAAGTGAATTACTGGGACCTTATGAAGATAAAAAGCTTCTGCACAGCAAAGGAAACAACCAACAAAACTAAAAGGCAACCAACGGAATGGGAAAAGATATTTGCAAATGACATATCGGACAAAGGGCTAGTATCCAGAATCTATAAAGAGCTCACCAAACTCCACACCCGAAAAACAAATAACCCAGTGAAGAAATGGGCAGAAAACATGAATAGACACTTCTCTAAAGAAGACATCCGGATGGCCAACAGGCACATGAAAAGATGTTCAGCGTCGCTCCTTATCAGGGAAATACAAATTAAAACCACACTCAGGTATCACCTCACGCCAGTCAGAGTGGCCAAAATGAACAAATCAGGAAACTATAGATGCTGGCGAGGATGTGGAGAAACGGGAACCCTCTTACACTGTTGGTGGGAATGCAAATTGGTGCAGCCGCTCTGGAAAACAGTGTGGAGGTTCCTCAGAAAATTAAAAATAGACCTACCCTATGACCCAGCAATAGCACTGCTGGGAATTTATCCAAGGGATACAGGAGTACTGATGCATAGGGGCACTTGTACCCCAATGTTCATAGCAGCACTCTCACCAATAGCCAAATTATGGAAAGAGCCTAAATGTCCATCAACCGATGAATGGATAAAGAAATTGTGGTTTATATACACAATGGAATACTACGTGGCAATGAGGAAAAATGAAATATGGCCTTTTGTAGCAACGTGGATGGAACTGGAGAGTGTGATGCTAAGTGAAATAAGCCATACAGAGAAAGACAGATACCATATGGTTTCACTCTTATGTGGACCCTGAGAAACGTAACAGGAACCCATGGGGGAGGGGGAGGAAAAAACGAAAAAAAAAAAAAAAAAAGAGGTTAGAGTGGGAGAGAGCCAAAGCATAAGAGACTGTTAAAAACTGAGAACAAACTGAGGGTTGATGGGGGATGGGAGGGAGGAGAGGGTGGGTGATGGGTATTGAGGAGGGCACCTTTTGGGATGAGCACTGGGTGTTTTATGGAAACCAATTTGGACAATAAATTTCATAAAAAAAAAAATAAAATAAAATAAAATAAAATAAAATAAAATTCCATTAAAAAGGTTACATGGTGATTAAGTACATGGGATCTGGCTTTGTCACTTCCTACCATGTGGACTGAAGGAGGTTAATTAACATATTTTTAAGTTTTTTTTTTTTAACTTGAGTTGTTAACATACAATGTAATATTACTTTCAGGTGTACACTGTAGTGATTCAGCACTTCCATACAACACTCCGCGCTTGTCCGGAGTGCACTCCTTAATCCCCATCACCTATTTTATATATTCCCCCCCCCACCTCCCCTCGCGTCACCATCACTTTGTTCTCTATAGTTAAGAGTCTGTGTCTTCTGTGTCTTGGTTTGCCCCCCCCCACCCTCTCTTTTTCCCTTTGCTGGTTTGTTTTGTTTCCTAAATTCTACATATGAATGAAATCATAAGGTATTTGTCTTTCCCTGAGTGTCTTATTTCACTTAGTGTGATACTTTCTAGTTCCATCCATGTCATTGCAAATGGCAAGATTCCATTTTTTATGGCTGAATAATATTTCATTATATATACTACATGTGTGTGTATATATATATACACACACACACATATATATGTACATATATATATGTACGTTACTCCTTTATCCATTCATCACTCAGTGGACATGGGCTTTTTCCGTAATTTGGCATTATAGATAATGCTGCTGTAAACACTGGGGTGCATTTATCCCTTTGACTTAGTATTTTTTAATTCTTTGGGTAAATACCTAATTGTGCAGTTTCTAGACCATAGGGTAGTTGTATTTTTAAGTTTTTACGGAACCTCCATACTGTATTCCAGAATGGCTCAACCAGTTTGCATTCCCACCCACAGTGCAAGAGGATTCTCCACTTTCCACATCCTCACCAACTCCTGTTATTTCTTGTGTAGTTGATTTTAACCAGTCTTACAGGAGTGTGGTGTTGTCTCATTGTGGTTTTGATTTGTATTTCCCTGATAACGATTGACATTGAGCGTATTTTCATGTGTCTCTTGGCCATCTGGTTGGTTACTTTGGAAAAATGTCTGTTTGTGTCCTTTGGACATTTTTTAATTGGTTTATTTGTATTTTGGGTGTTGAGTTTGATAAGCTCCTTATAGATTTTGGATACTAGCCCTTTGTCCACTGTATCATTTGCAAATATCTTCTCCCATTCCATAGGTTGCATTTTAGTTTTGTTGATTGTTTCCTTTGCTGTGAAGCACCTTTTCCTTTTGATGAAGTACCTATGATTTATTTTTGCTTTTATTTCCCTTGCCTCAGAAGACATATGTAGAAAGAAGTTGCTCTAGACGATGGCAAAGACGTTACTGCCTCTTTTCTCATGTAGGATTTGTCTAGTTTTGGTATCAGGGTAATGCTGGCCTAATGGAATGAATTTGGAAGTTTTCCTTCCTTTCTGTTTTTTAGACTAGTTTGAGAAGAACAGGTATTAATTCTTCTTTGAATATTTGGTGGAATTTGCCTGGGAAGTCATGTAGCCTTGGACTTTTGTTTTGGGGGGGGATTTTTAAGAAATATTTTTTGAAGTTTACTTATTTATTTTGAAAGAAGGAGAGAGAGCACGAGCAGGGGAGGGGTAGAGAGAGGGAGAGAGAAACCCAAGAATACTCCACACTGACAGCACAGAGCCTAATGTAGGACTCAAACTCGTGAACTGTGAGATCATGACCTGAGCCAAAATCAAGAGTCCTATGCTTAACTGACTAAGCCACTCAGGTACTCCTTTTGGGAATTTTTTGATTACTGATTCCATTTCTTTGCTGGTTATCTGTTCAAGTTTTCTAATTCTTCTTTTTTTCAGTTTTGGTAGTGTACATGTGTCTAAGAATTTATCATTTTCTTCTAGATTGTGTTATTTGTTGGCATATAGTTTTTCATAATAGTCTCTTATGACTGTGTTTCTGCAGTATTGGTTGTTACTTCTCCTTTCTCATTTGTGGTTTTATTTGTTTGAGTCCTTTCCGTTTTCTTTTTTTTAATTTTTTTATTTAAATTCTAGTTAGTTAACATACAGTGCAATATTAGTTTCACGTGTACAATTTAGTGATTTAACCCTTACATACAACACCCGGTGTTCATCACAAGTGCACTCCTTCATCCTCATGACCCTTGTGTTTTCATTTTCATTTGTTTCCGTGTATTTTTTTTTATTTTTCCTTTGAGGTCCTGGTTGATCCTTTCTTTGTTTGGTAGCATGTTGTTTAACCTTCATGTATTTGTAGTCTTCCCAAATATTTTCTTGTGGTTGATTTCTAGTTTCATGGCATTGTGATCAGAAAAGATGCATGGCATGATTTCAATCTTTTTGTATTTGTTGAGGCATGGTTTGTGACCTGATATGTGATCTATTTTGGAGATTGTCCCATGTGCACTTGAAAAGAATGTGTATTCTGTTTTAGGAGAGATGGAATGTTCTGAGCATATCTAATAAGTCTGTCTGGTCCAGTGTATTTTTCAAAGCCATTGTTTCCTTGTTGAGTTTCTGTTTAGATGATCTGCCCATTGATATAAGTGGGATGTTAAAGCCCCCTATTATTATTGTGTTATTATCAGTTAGTTCCTTTATGCTGGTTATTAATTGTTTTATATATTTGGGTGCTCTCTTGTTGGATACATAAATATTTACAATTGTTAGATCTTGTTGCATTATCCCCTTTATTCTGATATAGTGCCCTTCTTTATCTCTTATTATAGTCTTTGTTTTAAAGTCTAGTTTGTCTGATACAGTATTGCTATTCTGGCTTTCTTTTGACATCCGTTTGTGTGATAAATGTTTCTCCATCCCCTCACTTTCAATTTGCAGGTGTCTTTAGGTCTAAAATGATTCTCTTTTTAGGCAGCATATAGATGGGTCTTATTTTTTTTATCCATTCTGACTCCGTATATCTTTTAATTGGAGCATTAGTCCATTTGCATTGAAAGTAATTATTGATAGATATGTATTTCGATAATATGTATTGTATTACTTATTTTGTTGTTGTTGTTTGGAGATTTTGTCTGATATTTTCCCATCTTTGTCGCTTTTGGTCTTTCCTTTCCACTCACAGAGTCTCCTTTAATATTTCTTGCAGGACTGGTTTAGTGGTCACGAACTCCTTTAGTTTTTATTTGTCTGGGAAACTCTATCTCTCCTTCTGTTCTGAAAGATAGCCTTACTGGATAGACTATTCTTGGCTGCAGATTTTTGCCTTTCATCACAATGACTATATCATGCCACTCCCTCTTGGCTTGCTGAGTGTCTGGTGAGAAATCAGCAGCTAGCCTTAGGGGTCTTCCTTTGGAAGTCAGGGACTTCTTTTGTCTTGTTGTTTAACGTTTTTTTTTTTTTTCTTTATCACTGTAATATGCTGATTTAATTATAATATGTCTTGGTGTTGGCCTGCTTTTGTTGATTTTGATGGGAGTTCTCTGTGGCTCCTGGATGTCTGTTTCTTTCCCCAGATTAGGAATGTTTTCCAGTATTATTTCCTCAAATAAATTTTCTGTGCCTCTCTCTTTCTCTTCTTCTGGGACTGCTAGAATATGAATGTTACTATTTTTGATGGGGTCACTAAGTTCCCTAAGTCTATTTTCATGTTCCATAAGTCCTCTTTCTCTCTTTTGTTCAGCTGCATTATTTTACATTATGTTGTCTTCTATGTCATTAATTCGTTCTTTGGCCTTTTCCAACCTGCTTTTCATTGCATCAAGCCTGTTTCCAATCTCATTTATTATATTCTTCATCTCTCTTTGATTCTTTTTAAACTCTTTTATATTTTTGATTAGGGTCTTCCTGATGTTTCCTTTTCTTTTCTCAAGACCAGTGACTATCCTTGCTGTTGTTGCTTTAAATTCTCTGTCAGGTATGTTACTTATATGTGTTTTTCCTTAGATGTCTGTCTGTGGCCTTGTCTTGTTCTTTATTTTGGATAGATTCTTCTGCCTTGTATTTTTTCTAAGTCTCTGCTTTTTTCTGTGTGTTAGAAAAGTCTTCTGTGTCTCCTGCTTCTGAAAGTAATGGTCTCATGAAGAAGAAGTCATGTAATGCCCAGGGCCTGGCACTTCAGTGAATGTCTTCTGGTGTGTGCCGTGTGCGCTCTGCTTTTGTGTCCCAGTTGGTGTGTCATTCAGGCCATTCATCTGCACAGGCTCTCCCTGCCAACTGTGGGCAGTGTTTGGTCCTTGGCCTAAGTGTGGTGAGTTTTAAGTAGGTGTGTTCTGTCTGGTCTGCTTGTGAAATGAGTCCTGATAGTACTTCCACTGGAACTGAGGCCCTGCAGAACTTTCTGGTTGGGAGACGTTATGTGGGCACAGGTTGGTGCTGGACTTCTGGTGGAGGGGCCCACTGAACTGAGACCAAGGCAAACTTGACCAAGGAGGGCAGTCGTGCCAGAGCTCAGGGGGTTGGAGTTTGGTCTAATCAAGTGAAGCAGCCAGTGTCAGGGCTGCACTGCTTCCCGCAGGTAGCTCTGTGTTTATGTTGAGGGGGAGGAGAAGGAAACGGCTCCAGCCAGCCTCTGTCTTCCTGAAAGGCATCCCTATGAACACTGCCTCCTAGGGATGCTGGCCCAGGGGAGAGAATAATCTCCCCCACGGTGTGCCTCAGGCGTTCTGCGGCTACCTGTTTCCATGCTGTATGCCCCTGGGTTGTTCGCCTGCCTTTTCTCCAGGAGCGGGGCACTGCCCTGTGAGCTTTGTCTGAGCTGAGCCCACTGCCTTTTAAAACTTCAGGCTTTAAGCCTCACTGGTTGTAAGAGCTCACAAAATGAACCCCATTTTCCAAGCCAGTGGCTCTGGGGACATGTTCTCCTCGTGTGTTTTCCTGTGTGCTCCTCTCCCTCTTGCCCTTCTTCCCGACCACGGCACCCTTCCTTTCCTCCATCTCTTCCCTGCACCACATCCTTACACTTCCTCCTTTCTTCACTGTGGCCTCTTTTCCCCCCTAGTTTTGGAGTTTGTTCATTCAGTCTTTAGCTTGATTTCTGGGGTATTACGGATTATTTAATGATCATCTAGTTATGTTCGTGGGGTGAGACAACCCTAGGGTCCTCTTCCTCTGCCACCATCTTCCTTCTCCCCTTCTCTGGTTTTCTAATTAACATCTTTTAGTCTTTGTTTCCTCATCTTCAGTGAAAGCAGTAACAGTCCCATCCTAGAGTTGTGATGAAGATTAAATGATAAAATACTTATAAGGCTCTTAGCACAGTGTATTCATCACAATTACTAATTACTATCAGCTATTTAATACTATGTTCTCACTGCTTCTTTTTGTAAAATAATGCTGCTGTGTCTCTGTATAGCTCAGCATGAACCTTTTGAGTATAAGAACATTTTAGCTCAGAATCTTAATCTATTACTATGTATATGCTAATGCTCGAGGTATTATTATTACTATTGAAAATACATGTAGATGTTAAGCCTGTCACTCTTCATTTTGAAAGGTACTTTGTGTTTTTTTTTTTTTAATTTTTTTTTTCAACGTTTATTTATTTTTGGGACAGAGAGAGACAGAGCATGAACGGGGGAGGGGCAGAGAGAGAGGGAGACACAGAATCGGAAACAGGCTCCAGGCTCTGAGCCATCAGCCCAGAGCCTGACGCGGGGCTCGAACTCACGGACCGCGAGATCGTGACCTGGCTGAAGTCGGACGCTTAACCGACTGTGCCACCCAGGCGCCCCAGGTACTTTGTGTTTTGAATACCTTGGACATTTCAGCTGATGTTCACTGATGGGGCAAATTTTATTTATTTTTTTTTATTTAAAAAAAATTTTTTAGTGTTTATTTATTTTAGAGACAGAGCACAAGCGGGAGAGGGGCAGAGAGAGTGGGAGACAGAATCTGAAGCAGGCTGCAGGCTCTGAGCTGTCAGCACAGAGCCCAATGCGGGGCTCCAACCTGAGCTGAAGTCAGACACTCAACCGACTGAGCCACCCAGGCACCCCTGATGGGGCAAATTTTAGACAGAGTTAGGTCAAAGCATTTATTGACTCAGTCAATCAAGAAAGAGCTATAGAATGCCTACTATGTGTCACACACTCCTGTCAGGGGATTTAACAATGAAGCAAACATGAAAACAAAATCTGCCCCTATGACATTTATCTTCTAGTGAATTGATTGCATAAAATAAAGAATGACAATTATATTTATCTAACCATTAAGTCAACTTATGTCCCTTTTTCAGATTTCAAACAAAATGTTCCTTTTAAAGTTCTCGTAATATAAGGTAGGCACAACCAAAGACAGCTTGCATTCACTTTTACAATGTATCGAGGCTCTTCATCATTTTTATAAGTCACTTTTGAATTCTAAAATCCCAAACATATTAAATGACAGATTTTGAGTTTTTAATCCCTGCAGTAGACATGAGCCTTTCCAGCATCCATCACCTCCTGTGATGGTAACCATATTTTCCTCCTAGAATCCACCAGTGCCCCTGATTGTGATTTCTTGTATCTGGTGTGGCTAGATCCTGGATCTGACATGAATGGACCTAAACTTGGCCTAAGCTACTCAACATTGTCATTCCCCAAGCCTCACTGATGAATTTGGAGATGAGCATGTGCTTTAAATCCTTCAGTGAAGATCAGTGAAGTTACCTCCCTCTTTTGTTTAGTGCTAGGAAATCCAGCTAGATTTGAAACTGAAGAGATGTGAAAATAGAGCTGCCACTGCTTTTAGAATATGAGAATGAAGTCAGCCATGAAGAGAGCAGGGCTCAGCCAGGCCCAAAGATGGAGCAACTGAATTTGGCAGCCTGATTTTATGCCTCATCTTTAAGCTTAGACCCCCTTTTGGAGTTTTTCATTATGTCATATCCAAAACCAAAAGTTTTGTGTTGGTTGATTTGCAGACTGGTGTGTAACACTGGTCAGTTCAGAAGGGGCAGAGCCAAAGTGAGGTAATTTTCTAAAATCGTGAAAAGGCCTTTGTGAGATTGAAGGAAAAACAAAACACAATATTCCTTTGAATTTCACATAGTTGAATCGCAAGAAAATCAATATATATTAAACTTCGAAAAGACATTTTGTTAATATTTGAATGGAATAAGTTCTAGGTTCATGTAATTGAAAACAATTTTTTCACCTTTGAAAATGTCTAAAGAAGCATTCCAAAGTTATGCAAGTTGTAGGATAATGCTTTGCCATTTGGAAATGGCCTACATATTATAAAACTTTAACAGGTGTGTCCTGTGCTAGTCATAATAATCGTCCCCCAAAGATGTTTATGTCCTCATCTCCAGAACCTGCAAATACATTACTACATATGGCATAAGAGACATTGCAGATATGATTAAATTAAGGATTTTGAGATGTGGAGATTATCCTGCATTAGCCGTGTAGGCCCAGTGTAATACAGAGGTCCTTATAAGACAGAGGCAGGAGTATTAAAGTTGGAGAGATGTGGTGATTGGAAAGGTCAGAGGGATGCAGGATCATGAGGCAGAGAATGTGGGCAGCCTGTAGAAGGTAGAAAAGGTAAACAAATAGACTTTCCCCTGGAACCTCCAGAAGGAATGCCACCCTACCTACCTATTTAAGGCTTCTGATCTCCCGAATTATGAGAGAATAAATTTGTGTGGTTTTAATCCACTCAGTTTATGGTTATTTGTTACAGCAGCAAGAGGAGAATAATACATTTTCCAACCACTAAATCTCAGTATTGCCTTCCAATCAACATGACAACAAAAAAGAAATAGAATATGTCTAAAATGTCCATTGTGGAAATATAGTCCCTGGTCTTTCCCCTCTTCTAAGTACCTATAAATGCTACCTCAGTTTACCCTGATTATCTCCCATCTGGGTCAGGAGAGATTTCTAACATGTCTCTCCATTCTTCACATACTTATACCTCCAATCTACCCTTTTCAGTCTGGATTACCAGAGTATTTTTTCCTCAAATATAGATCTGATTCTGTTATCCCTTTACCTAAGCAACCTCAAGGTCTCCAAAATTTTTATGAAATAAAGTGCAAGCATGGCAGTCTCATTGACAAAGCCTTTTATGATCTAGTTCTGGATTATCTTCCCAGCCACCTTGGTCCAATCTGTTATCCTCATAACATGAGAACTATTTTTATTATTATTATTATTATTATTATTATTATTATTATTATTGTGTCTGTCTCTTTGCTTAAGCTTTTCCTGACTGAGATGCCTTTTTCCTTTCTTTTCATACTCTTCCCTAAAGAAAAAAAAAATCCCTGTTTTCAGGACTCCAATTGTTTTTAGGATGTTAGCTCAGTGAAACTTTATGTTATCCCTCTAGTAATAACTGACCATGTTCTTTAGTCACCCATTTCAGCCAGTATATATTAAGTCAGCATCCTGACTTACTTGCACTTGTACTTCCTATTTGTAGACCATGCAATGCCTAACTGACAGGAATGGTATTTTACTAGTCTTTGTTTTCCCAGAGAGTAGTAGTGCCTAATAAAGATTTGATGAATGAATTAAAGTGACGAAGGCTCATCTGAACCCACATGTGATGAATATCATACCTTGATTTAAGCTGTAAGAAGTGATATTTGAATTATTATTAGGCTAAGGTTTATTTTCTGCCAGTCACCACTTAACATACCATTTAAGTTATATAGTCTTCATAGACACTGTGAATACTGTTTTTTTTTTTTAAGTTTCTAGATGAGCACTTTGTGAGAATGCAAATAAAGTAATATTCTCACATCAACATGAATTACCTAGGGTACTTCCTGTTACTACACTGAATTTGTCATAGAAGAAAATTTTGGCCATCTGTATAAGATGCCATAATGTCTGTATAAGCCATAATGATTTTTATTATTCCATGAAAGTCTAATTAATTGTTCTTTGGGTTAATTGCACAGTGTGTAGAACCTACCATCTTCACCACTTTTAATGAGACTTTTAAAATCATCATGGGTAATTTGTGATTTTAATATTATATTTTTAGGTGTCAAGGGAATAAGAACAGCTTTTTGTCAAGTGGCTCACTGACTAAAAGCTTGCATTTATCATTCATGAAATTACAGAATATTTCATTGAGTGGAAACGTTGCTTAGAGCCTTATTCTTAAGTACGCATGGTGGTAAATTTCTAATGATGTCTGTATTCTTATATTTTCATTTCTTACAGATGAACTTAATGGCATGGACTCTTAACCTGATATCCCTAACTTGCTACATTAACTTAGGGGGACTTCTTTATCTGTGTTAAGCCTCCCTGTCTTTACCTCTAAGATAGGAATAATAATATTTTTAATCTTAGAGGGTAGTTGTAAATATCAAATGAAAACGCAAGTATGCATTTAACACAATGCCTGGGTCAAAGTAAATTCTCAATACAGGTTAGTTGTAGACATTGTTATTAGTTCTGAATCCCTGTGGCTTTTTTGTTTATAATATCACTTAGAGACATTCCATGAATACTACTGATTCCTTGGTACTGTAAGTCATAAAACATAATTAAACAACAAGCCTTGGTATCAAGGTGATTTACAAAGTAACCAAGGGAGATATGACAAATCTAGAACTAGTTAAAGGAAGAATATGGTTAATTCCTTAAGAAGGTAACATGTGTGACATGTGTGTGAAGAAAGGAGAAATGATATTCATTTACCAGCTGGACTAAGATATTAAGGTAATAGTGGCAAGAAAAGGCTCTATTTAAGTGTCTAAGAATGGGTGTAATTTTGACAAAGGTATTAAAGAGGTATGAGAGGCAAGGAGCATAAAATGAATGAGAAGAGGGAGAGTGGGAGTACTTAATGCAATAAATAGTTTTTAGTTTTAGTCCAAATGGTCACTCTAATGTGAGTTTTAGCATTTTTTGCCACCTGCATCTCTTTAAAATCTCACTGCCAATAGGCTTTTTTCATAACAGTTTGCAGTAAACTTTTAAGGTTTATTTTCGAGTTGACATGTGGAAATTTTTGTTTCAATTACAAAAATGTATGGCACATACAAAATGTGATGCTATAAAAATGAATGATTATTGTATCCATTGTTTAAACAGCTAGGTACATGCAGCAGAGTTGAAAGCACATTAAAAAAAGAAACTCCTGGAGTGAAAAATGATGTAATTGGCCTCATAAGGCTTCTTTGTGACCAGCTTGGACAGAATGCCTGGCCAATGTGATTGGTTTTGCAGAAATCAGATTTTGGGATTCCAGGAAACAGTTTGACACCATGAGTGCAATCCATTTAGTTTAGTCTGTAACAAAGACTAGGAACTCTCGAATAGTAAAAATAGTAAGGAGTCATCCTAGTTTTGGAAACCCTGGGCAAAAACAAACAAACAAAAAACGATACCCTTTTGCAGACATGGCCTAACATAAAGGGAAGAAAACGATAATATAAGAAAAGCAGGAAGAAAGACAATTGTGTTTGTATTCCTGTTCCCAGAGTTGTGGCATTACATTACCATAGATAGCTGAAAAAGAAAAATAATCTTCAAACTTATATATAACAATAGGATCTAATGCATATCCTTAATATATATTCCTGTTACTGCTAATAATTATAACTTAATATTTACTTATTGTTTGATGAGCCCAGGATGCCTCAGAGATATTGTAGGTTCAGTTCCAGACTACTGCAATAAAGTAAATATCATAATAAAGTGAGTCAAATAAATATTTTGGCTTCCTAGAGCATATAAAAGTTATGTTTATACTATGCTGTAGTCCCTTAGGTGTATAGTAGTGTTATGCCTAAGAAAACAATGTACATGCCTTAATTAAAATACTTTATTGCTAAAAATGTTCATTGTAATCTGAGTTTTCAGTGAGTCATAACCACAGATCACCATAACAAATATAATAATAATGAAAAAGTTTTCAACATTGTAAGAATTACCAAAACATAACATAGAAATACACAGTGTGCAAATGTTGTGGGAAAAATAAATCTGATAGACTTCCCTGACACAGGGTTGCCACGAAACTTCAGTTTGTAAAAAGCGTAATATCTGCAAAACTCAATAAAACAAAGCACAAGAAAACAAGGTATTCCTGTATATGACAAGCACCATATTAGATATTTGTGTACATGATCTACACTGCCACGTGTATTTTTTTAAAAAAATACCTGTGTCAGAGGTAAGGAAGTTGAGACAATGAATAAATGTTAGATTTAGAATTTGAAACTTATTCTTTGTAGTAACAGAACACGTAGCTATTCCAAAATTGTAAACTGTAAGGTCCAGAATGGCACTTGGCTTATAAATTGAATAGTAAATTAATATTTTATATAAAAAAAAAACATTTAGTCATCTTCACAGTCTTCTGTCCATTCTGATAAATTTTGACCAGGCTGATATTTGCAAGCTAACAAAATGACCACCATAATTACTGGCAGAAGACATAGACCTTGAGGTCATAGACTGAGGGCCTTATTACTCCTGGCAGTAGCAATTCTCCAAACACCATTTCCCTCAGTGCAACGGAAAGGTAAGATGACAGGGCACCTGGGTGGCTCATTTGGTTAAGTGTCTGACTTTGGGTCAGGTCATGATCCCACAGTTTGTGAGTTCAAGCCTGGCGTCTGGCTGTGTTGACCTCTCAGAGCCTGGAGCCTGCTTCGGATTCTGTGTCTCCCTCTCTCTCTGCCCCTTCCTCACTCACACTCTGTGTATGTGTGTGTGTCTATGTCTCTCGAAAATAGATAAAAATTAAAAAAATAATTAAATAGATGAGGTGACACCTCATTGCACAGTGAGTTGTATTATAGGAAAGGAACTGTGTGATTAGGGAAACTGTATTTTTCATACTGGACAGTATGCATGCATGCCCATTGCTCTGGATGGAGACACTGTATTTTCCAAGGCTATTTGATATACAAACATCTTTAGAAATATAGTCTGAGGCAAAGTGCTTATGCTTGCAAGATTTATAGAGATATGACAGACCTATGGAGATTGTTACCCAACACCTTTCATTTGCATAAATGCTTTCTTAGGAACATGCCCCCAACGCATCCCACCCCTAATTTCCCTCTCCTCATACTTTTTGACTTCGATGCCATTTTGCTTCCTTAGGAGAAACTGTAGCTGCACTAAAGGAATATGGATATTGAGCAGCCTGAAATTGGAAGAAATTCATATGTGTACTGAGCACATTTCTGAAAAAGATTGTCTAAACTGCCCTGTACGTGTAGTGCTAAATTGAGCAAATTAAATGGGATTTCCATATGTATTCTTCTCTTTGTAAATGCACAGTAATTGCTAAATAAGGGACGGGTCATCTAGGTCTTGTTGAAAGTAGATTAGCTTTCCCTTCAGCCTGCCATGCTTGCTTGCTCATAGCCTCAGTGCTTGTGGTTGGAACCATTCTCCTCTTGCAGAATTTCCTCTGTGTCTTTACAATACACTTCCATTCCATTAAGCAATCTCTGCATTTCTTTTCCTTGGTGGCTCTGAGGAATTTGACTGGCAGGATAGTACTATATTTATCTTCCTAATTTTAAAAGCATTTAATTACCAATAATTACCACCAATGTGATTTTTTTCCCCTAGTGCACATTAAAAACTTTGAATCCCATTTTCTGTAATAATTTTAGTCAATCTGGAGGGACAGAGAGTAATTAATTAGCTATAATTTTTAGACTACAAATGCTGAAATTATGGGAGTGAAACAGAAATCTTCTAGAAATCTAGAACAAAACTGAAATGAATAGGATTGCATGAGAAATAGGATTGCGTGAGAATTTCCTAAAATTTGGAAGAGTTATTTAGTACTATAACAGGGTTAAAAATACACTATTTGAATCAGTATTTCAGGTCATGTTTCTTAAAGCACTATTTTTCTCCCTGAAATATAAGAGTTTTTATTGCTTATGAAGTGTTATCACTGTAGTGGGTCTGATACACAACTAGAAGCTGCAAGAAGGGAGAAATTATGAAGTTTTCCCCCCATTTGGTCCTTTTCAGGTTTAGTTGATTTTAGATGGTCTCTGTTTTTTATTTGTCAGATAAGTCTACCTTCTTATGAACTTCTTTACAAAACTTCCTTCATCAGAATGAGAACAAAGGAAAATAGAATATACGTATGTGTTTTCCAATATGCAGTCATGTGAAGGGAATGGCGATTGGAGTCAACCATGCTTATATTTGATAAGCTCTGCCTATATTTTTAAAAATTTTTTTCAACGTTTATTTATTTATTTTTATTTTTTTTTTAATTTTTTTTTTCCAACGTTTATTTATTTTTGGGACAGAGAGAGACAGAACACGAATGGGGGAGGGTCAGAGAGAGAGGGAGACGCAGAATCGGAAACAGGCTCCAGGCTCTGAGCCATCAGCCCAGAGCCTGACGTGGGGCTCGAACTCACAGACCGCGAGATCGTGACCTGGCTGAAGTCGGACGCTTAACCGACTGCGCCACCCAGGCGCCCCAACGTTTACTTATTTTTGAGAGACAGAGACAGAGCAGGAGCGGGGAGGGAGCAGAGGGAGAGGGAGACACAGAATCCAAAACAGGCTCCAGGCTCTGAGCTGTCAGCATAGAGCCTGGCTCTGGGCTGGAACTCATGGAAGTACTCTGAGCTCATGCCCTGAGCAAAGTCGGATGCTTAACTGACTGAGCCACCCAGGTGCCCCTAAGCTCTGCCTATATTAACTATATGATATGTATTTGTGTTTCCACGATTGAAGAAGGTTAAATGTATTTGACTTCCTTGCTTATTTATATAACTAACGATTGTATACATTAGCTATTAAGGTAATGATTTAATAATTGTAAGAATTAAATAAATAAGTACTCTTTCTGTAATGCAACCGCAAATCAACCTTACCCTTGTTTTGAGAGTATTGGGCTCTTGTTCCTCAGGTTCTTCAGGAAATATAGTACACATCTCATGACCTTTTGGGACACTTTCAGAAGATAAAAGGGCCTCCTCTCAGTAGTTAGCATGGCCAATAATAATCAAAACTCTAAGCTTATTTAAAAAAAATTTTTTTAACATTTATTCGTTTTTGAGAGATAGGGAGAGACACAGCGTGAGGGAGGCAGACAAAGAGAAAGGGAGACACAGAATCTGAAGCAGGCTCCAGGCTCTGAGCTATCAGCTATCAAACTCAGGAGATAAGAGATCGTGATCTGAGCCGAACAGACTGAGCCACCCACGCACCCCTAACCTTATTTTAAAATAGTGGCATTCTTCTCCATTTCTCTCCAGGCCTCCACTGTGGCTCAGTGGCAAACTGGAAGTTGTGGTTTGGTTTCTTCTTTATTTCTCCGCCATACACTTTTATACATTTTTGTATATCATGCTAACTTGGTTTTGGATTCCTCATGATTAGAGTTCCAGGGGCCGGGGCAGAAAGAGATAAGGGGGCCGGGGGCCGGGGGTAGAAAGAGATAAAGGAGAGCAGTAGAGTGTTTACTTAACTGGTATTTTGGTCCTGGTCCACAGGCTCCTTCAGAGACAGCACCTACCTGCCCTCTAGTGAAACCTTTCACCTGTGATTTCTTTCACTGGTCAAAGTAGCTCCATTTTAGCTCGTTGCAGTCTGCTGCCTCAGCTTCCAGGTATTCCATAGGTCTTCTCAAGTCTTTTTCCTGAGGTTTATGTCTCTCAGAGATTCTTCTTGGCCAGGACCTAAGATGAACCTGTTCCAACTTGTTATCATACATGGTTCACCCCTGTTCCATTGATGTTCCAGTAAAATTTGGGACCAATGAGGCGCAACACCAAATTCTCATTTGTTTAACTCTATAACTCCACAGCTAGCCAGTCTACTCAGCTCCATATCAGACAGCAGTATATTATCCTTTTCTCCACAAACTGAAAGGTGAAGGTTTTCTCTTGACTCAGGGTGAAGAGGAAAACATTTCCCATGACTCCACAGAGGGGCATTTTGCCAAGATATACAGATAATTGATTCCAAAAACCCTTTCTTTCAACTCCTTACCCCTTTACACCCTTGTGTATGCGAGTAGTTTAGAGACTTTACAGATGGAAAATGTCTTCTTCTTCAACTGGAACTTAAATTTTAAATCTCAGTATATAACTTTTTAGTATTCTATGGTATTTCTTAAAAAGAACACTACTTACTGAAACAAGGCATTTGGCTTCCCGATAATGCATTCTGGTGGACCTAAAATTTCTTTCCAGTGAACTGATTTACTATATGGAGTGATTTTCTAATGGATGAGCATTTACCTAGATTCTGAAATCTAACTAACTAGTTATTGTAATTTCTATTTTAATGTACTTAAAAGAAGTATAAACTAGAAAACTAATTGAAAATTCTTTATATCAATTGAGGGATGATTGTATTCTCAACATTAAATATTATAAGATTAATATTTGGGGTTCAAAATAATAGCTAAATGTAGTAAACAAAAAAGAAATTTTCCTATGCTTCCAATGATAATATATTCCAAATAAAGTCTGATTCTATTAAAACATTAATGATACTGTAAATCCATTGTATTAAGAAAAGCAAGAATTAAAAAAATGTGTGTAGGAATCTTTTCCTTGATCAGTGTCATAAAACCATTGGGTATATGGCATGTGTATGTGACTATATATATTATATTATAGTTAGAACATTTTATTTTTTCTCATAAATAAAATGAGTAGGAAAAGCATTTGTACTGAAAATTACTTAGACAAGTTTAACCTGTTAAATGCCTATAAAATGAGCAGTAGCTATTTAAATGTAAAATACTTAATTCAAGAAATAACCAGAGAATTATTATTTTTGTTTTAATTATTCTACATTCACATGATAGAATTTATATTAGGTAGCATGCTTATGAATATTGTATACTATGCAATTATAAGGAAGGTTGAATGAAGATAAATTTTCCTTGTTTCTTTTTTGGTTTATAATTTGCTATAATAATCCTTGCTATGTAATCATCAATAATAGTTTTTATTTTCAATTTTATAGTAGCTTTTTGTAGTTGTCATTGGTGTTGATATATTTTTTAATGGTTGAAAACACTTTCTCTTTAGAATGTTTCCTTTTGTCATTGACATCTTTTTTTTGTTAAAATATAGTTGACAATTTTACATGAATTTCACATGTAGAACATAGTGATTTGACAACTCTATATGTTATGCTATGCTCATCACAAATGTAGCAACCATAATGATGTTGACATTTAAAAAGTAGAAACTTACAAGGGTGCCTCAGTGGCTCAGTCAGTTAAGTGTCTGACTTCAGCTCAGGTCATGATCTTACAGTTCCTAGGTTCGAGCCCTGCATCGGGCTCTGTGCTGGCAGCTCAGAGCCTGGAGCCTGCTTCAGATTCTGTGTCTCCCTCTCTCTCTGCCCCTCCTCCACTTGCCCTCTGTCTGTTTGTCTCTCTCTCTCTCTCAAAAATAAATAAACAATAAAAAAAATTAAAAAAAAAGAAAAGTAGAAACTTACATGTAAGTTAATGAAAACACATTAGTATTTCCCACTAATTTTTAAAATTGCTAATAATTAAACTGTGTTGTCTTTTCAAAAATGTTTAAATTTTAATTGAAATTAGTTGACATAAATAATTATTTTCAAGTGTACAACATAGTGATTTGACAATTATATACATTATGATAGGCTCACTACACTAAGTATAGTTACTATTTATAACCATGCAATGTTATTAAAATATTGTTAACTGTGTTCCCTGTACTGGAATCTTCATCTCGGTGAATTATTTTATAACTTCTTAATACCCTTCATCTCTCTTGCCTATCCCTTCACCACCTTCCCTGTGGCAACCACTAGTTCTCTATATTCATGAATCTGTTTCTCTTTTGTTGTTGTTTGTTCATTTGTTTTGTTTTTTAGATTCAACATATAAGTAATATTATGTGGTATTTATTTGTCTTTTTTCACTTGGAATAATGTTCTTTAGATCCATCCATGTTGTTGTGAATGGCAAGATTTTATTATTTTTTATGGTTGAGTAATAATTCCATTGTGTTTATATATCACATCTTCTTTATCCATTCGTCTATCACTGGACACTTGGGTTGCTTCCATATCTTGGCTTTTGTAAATAATGCTGTGGTAAACATAGGTGTGTGTTTACCTTTTCAAATTAGCATTTTCATTTCCAGCTGGAAGTGGAATTACTGGATTGCCTAGTACTTCTGTTTTTAATATCTTGAAGAACCTACCTACTGTTTTCCATAGTAGCTGCACCAATTTATATCCCCACCCTGTGCACAAGTTTTCCCTTTTCCCCACATCTTCACCAACGCTAGTTAATTCTTGTCTTTTTGTTACTAGCCATTCTGACAGGTATGAGGTGATGTCTCATTGTGGTTTCAATTTGCATTTCCCTGATAATTAGTGATACAGAACATCTTTTTTTGTGTCTGTTTGCCATCTGTATGTCTTTGGAAAAATGTCTGTTTAGGTCCTCTGTCCATTTTTAAATCAATTATTTATTTTTTGGTGTTGCCTTGTATAAGTTCTTTATATACTTTGGATGTTAACCCCTTACTGGATATATCCTTTACAAAAGAATCTACTTGATTGGATTTAATTCAATTTAATATATTCTTGAATTCAACTTGCTAATATACTCTTGAAGATTTTTGCATCTATGTTCCTCAAAAATAGTGACCTGTAGTTTTTTTATAATGTCTTTGTCTGTTTTTTTTTTATTTTTTGTTTGTTTGTTTTTTTTTTTTTTTTTTTTGAATCAGGGTAATTCTTGCCTCATAGAATGAATTTGGAACCACTTTTTCCTCCTGGTTTTTAGAAAAGTTTGCAAGGGATAGCTATTAATTATTTTAAATTTTTTTTTTTTTTAATTTTTTTTTCAACGTTTATTTATTTTTGGGACAGAGAGAGACAGAGCATGAACGGGGGAGGGGCAGAGAGAGAGGGAGACACAGAATCGGAAACAGGCTCCAGGCTCTGAGCCATCAGCCCAGAGCCCGACGCGGGGCTCGAACCCACGGACCGCGAGATCGTGACCTGGCTGAAGTCGGGCGCTTAACCGACTGCGCCACCCAGGCGCCCCTAAAAATTTTTTTTAATGTTCATTCATTTTTGAGAGACGGAGAGAGACAGAGCATTAGTAGGGGAGAGGCAGAGAGAGAGGGAGACACAGAATCTGAAGCAGGCTCCAGGTTCTGAGCTGTCAGCACAAAGCTGGACATGAGGCTTAAACTCACGAACCAAACTGTGAGATCATGACCTGAGCTGAAGTCAGATGCCCAACCGACTGAGCCACCCAGGCACCCCAATTCCTTTTTAAATATTTGGTAGCATTCATCTGTGAAGCCATCTGGTCCTGAACTTTTAAGTCCATTAGGACTTTTTTTGATTACTGATTCAATTTCATTACTAGTAATTGGTCTTTTTACCTTTTTTAATTTTTTTCCTGATTCATTCTTGAAAGATGGTACATTTCTAGAAATTTATCCATTTTTTTTAGGTTGTCCAGTTTGTTGGTTTATAGTTTTTTGTAGTAATCTCTTATAATTTTTTTGTTAATTTCTGTGATGTCAGTTGTATCTTCTTTGTCGTTTCTGATTTTATTTGAGTCATGTCTTTTCTTGATTAGTCTGGCTAAAGGTTTGTCTTAGTCTCATTGACCTTTTCTATTGTTTTTTTCTCTATTTCATTTATTTCCATTCTGATCTTTATTATTTCCTTCTTTTTACTAACTTTGGGCTTTGCTTGTTCTTCCTTTGTTAGTTCCTTTAGGTGTAAGGCTAGATTCCTTATATGAGACTTCTCTTTCTTGAGATCGGCCTGTATCACTATGAACTTCCCTCTTAGAACTGCTTTTGCTGTGTCCCAAAGATTTTGAAATAGTGTTTTGATTTTCATTTGTCTCCATGTATTTTTCTATTTCTTCTTTGAATTCTCCATTGACCCATTGCTTGTTTATTAACATGCTAGGTAGCTTTCAAATGTTTTTGCTTCTTTTACTTTTTTCTTGTAATGATTTTTAGTTTCATAACTTTGTGGTCAGAAAAGATACTCGATATGATTTCAGTCTTCTTAAATTTATTGAGACTTCTTTTATGGCCTATCATGTGATCTCTCCTGGAGAATGTTCCATGTGTACTTGAAAAGAATGTGTATTCTGTTATTTTGGGGTAAACGTGCAGTATATATCTGTCAAGTGTGTCTGGTCTAATGTGTCATTCAGACATTGCATCTTTATTGATTTTCTGTCTGGATGATCTATTCATTCATGTAAGTAGGGTGTTAAAGTCTACTACTGTTATACATGGTGTCTTAATTTAACATAAATTTTAAGAATTCCCGTGTTGCCATATTCTAAAATAAAATTTTCTTTAATTTATAAAATCATATTCCTCAATAGAGGCTGTAACAAAGTAGAGCATATAATAACTCTTTCCTTTAAAATTTCAGCAGGAAAACAAAATCAACAGCCTTTTAGGAAAAAAAATACCCCTTTGTTCCAGGCATATATCATGAATTTACAAAAAAAAATTGTTTCACTGTGGAATTAATTCACAATCCAATTAAAATATAGAATTCTTCTATAAATGTAGTGTGTGAAAAGATAAGGGCAGGTTGGAGTGGGATGCAATTATATATGAGGTAGTTCCTTTGTGATGATAGAATACACACAGACTGTATCTTGATTGTGATAGAGGTTACACGAAATTATAATGAGATTGTAAAATATTATACACACGCACACACACACACACTCACATGAGTGCATGTAAAAACTGGCCAACTTTAAATAAAGTCTATAGATTATACCATTTTCGATGGTCTTGATATTAAACTAGAAGTATGTTAGATTTTACCTTTAGAGGAAACTGAAGGGTACAAGGGACCTGTTTGTATTATTTTTACAAGTTCCTGTGATTCTATAATTATGTAAAAAAAATTGGGAGCACCTGCGTATCTCAGTCATTTAAAAGCATTAAGTGTCTGACTCTTGGTATCGGCTCAGGTTGTGATCCCAGTGTCATGGGATCAAGCCCCGTGTCAGGCTGTGTGCTGAGCATGGAGCCTGCTTGGGATTTTCTCTTTCCCTTTCTCTCTGCCCCTCCCCTACTTGCACTTGCATGCACACGTGCTCTCTCTCTCTCTCTTAAAATAAATAAACATTAAAAAAAAGGTTTTAAAAACATTACGTTTTGAGTGTTTTAGAGTTTCCTCCATATATCCAAAGTCATAGTTGTTATTTTCCTTAAGAGATCTTGCTGTTTTCCACAATAGGATTGCTGAAACTTAACTAATGGCCGGGATATTACATAAAATATTAATGTCAAATATACTAGAATAGATTGAAGCCGCAGTTTTTACAAACCACTGGACTGGAATATTACGAATCACGTTGTGAAAGAAAAAAAAATACCATATACAAATTAGAAAAACTTTATTATGATTATTTAAAATAAAGTAAATCTGGCTATATAAGTGTTTCATTTCTTCATGAAGAACATCATTTATATTCATGTCATTGTTAAGAAAAGCTAGTGTTTCTGTTTTTATGGACTTCAATTTTTTTAAATCATTAACACGAGAAAATTTCTACAATTGGTTAAAAGATTAGTCCTATACTTAAAGGCTAACTAAAGCAAATAGGACCCTGAGATCCAAATTTATTCATTCATTCACTTACAAGTATCTAATGTGTACCTGTCATGTGCCTGGCACTGTTACAGATATCGGTGGTGTAGTATTTATCAGGAATAAAATACCCTAAGTAGCTTACTTTCCATTCTAGGATGATAGAAAAACAAATACATATGTTTTGAATAAAAATATGTAAAACATATATTTGATAGATAAAAATTTTTTGAAAGGCCTTGGTATTTAATAAGGAAGAATTACTTAGATATATATTACAGTAATCATGTTTATTACTAGAACTTAGAATTGTAGAATTAGTATAATATTCAGTATTTAGAGGGTTTTCAGGATAGTGTCTGTATATGTCTTTTTCTTTTTTAGCAGAGGAAATATTTGTTTTCTTTTTTTAATGTTTATTTCTTTATTTTGAGTGAGAGAGAGAGAGAGAGAGAATATGAATGAATGAATGAGCAGGGGAGGGCCAGAGAGAGAGAAGGAGACAGAGAATCCCAAGCAGACTCTGCACTGCCAGCATGGAGCCCAATGCAGGGCTTGAACTCATGAACAGTGAGATCATGACCTTAGTTGAAATCAGGAGTCAGATGCTTAACTGACTGAGCCACCCAGGTGCCCCAGAGGAAATATTTCTTACATGTCATTTGAATGCAGTATCATTAATGTTTTTAATCCATTTGCATATAGAAGTAGACCTACCAATGGTGGACAGTAAGTCACACAGTCACCTCAGTTTTATAGGCAAGATAGCTGGTTTGTAGTTAACTTTCCTGAAACCACATAGTCAGCAAATAGCAAAGATGTATCTTAGTTCTGGTCTCTTGATTCCAAATCCAGAGCCCTTCCAGGCCAGTAAGAATTATCTCAGTGTCTATTAAAAGACTTCTTACACAGTACTCAACTTCCACAATATGCTTTCCACAAGTATTTATTCAGCATCCTCTACCTACAAGGCATGATTCTTAGATGCTGGGAGTCAGGACAGAGATAGAGTGAAGACTCAGACCTAGGTTCTGAACTTATCCCTAGACTTCGGAGGTAGAGAAAAGGGTTGTATACAAGTGATTGTAGTAGAAGATAAAAAGTAGTCAATGCCATTATTGAGACACTGATGAAGTGCTGTGGAGGACCACAGAAGAATCAGTGACGTTCATTTCCTGGGACCCAGGAAAGTTTCCCAAAGAAACTGGCTTTTATTTTAGGCATTGAGGGGAGAATTGTGGCAGCGTAACCACCGCTGAACTTGTGTTAACTGCTCTATCTCTGCAATATAGTAAGTACACCAATATTGTCAAATGTTTTCTCACTTATCTAATTCTATATCTGAATCCCTGAATATCCAGATTCCTCTATAAATTTATACTCTGAATCAGTTTAACAGATTATTAAATTTCCTACATAATAATATGGCTAACCCAGTTTCCTCTAATAAAACTTTTCAATGCTGCACCATCATCACAATAGCATGAAACTCACACAATGTTCAGATTTATTCCATGTCTCTGCCATGATTATCTCAAGAACTTTCTAGATCAGTAGGTATTAAGCACCTTCAAAAGTACTTAAATTGCCTTCATGTAAGCTTTTTTATATACAAATTAGAGGTTACAGGCTATGTTTCACTTTGAAGAATACTAAGGGACAAATAAGGTAGGAGTACTTACAAATAATGTCCCTGCCCTTCTTTTTTTTTTTTTTTTTTTAATTTTTTTTTTCAACGTTTACTTATTTTTGGGACAGAGAGAGACAGAGCATGAACAGGGGAGGGACAGAGAGAGAGGGAGACACAGAATCGGAAACAGGCTCCAGGCTCTGAGCCATCAGCCCAGAGCCTGACGCGGGGCTCGAACTCCCGGACCGCGAGATCGTGACCTGGCTGAAGTCGGACACTTAACCGACTGCGCCACCCAGGCGCCCCATGTCCCTGCCCTTCTTGAGTGAGCTACCCTAGAGAATGTTTTCCTCTAGTAATAAATAACTACAGTCTACAACTGACTTAGGCTAGCTCAGTAATTTAATAATATAGTAGTATATCCTTTGGAGAGCTAACTTAAATATAAATTCACATAAATCCACATTCTTGTAAAGTGATGACATTTTTCTATGTGGCTTTCCTACTTAAAACTGCCTCAGGTGATAGTGCATACAAGTAACATCATCTACACTTATGAAAAATAAAATCTTTTATTCTATCTTATACTTATGGATGATATTGGTTTATGGGCCTGACAGTAGAGGAGGTTGGAGGACGTGATAATCTCTTGATAATTACTAGACGAAGGCTTCTCATTTACCTACCATGGTTGCTTTACCCTTATGACATTACATCAGAGTTACCCTTCTAATTAGCAGTGCAGTCTTCCTCTACCACTTTAACTAGAAGGACAGGGAACTTCACACTTGGTGGGCTGAGCAATGACTCACTGCTTAGGTCTGGCCCTTTTCTTTTCCTACGGACACTGAGTTTATATACCTTAAACATCAATTCATGGTTTGTGGAAAGGAATATATTCCTTATCATGGAACAGCAGGCTCTAGTATAAAATGCTAGTCTTGCTTAAGCCAACTTCATCTTTTTCCTTTAGATACAGTTTTAGAGATTAGAGGATACAGTCTTAGAGGTTAGATCCATATCTGTTCTCTTAACTTGTCTCTCTTCAGTCTCTTTGGCCCTTTAGGTTGTAGTCTAAACAGCATGCCTAACTCTATACTTTTAGAAAGCTGTACTTCAAAGTGAGTTTTACTTAATGAGTTATTTATATTTATTTTATTAAATGACATTAGAAAAAAATACATATTAGATCAAGTCTGAAGGTTGCCTTAAATTTATCATTCTTGCTTTCTACTTAAAATGTAGAAATTATTTCTAAAGAAGCAAATGTCTTACTGCAACCAGGGCTTGATAAAAAAAAAAAAAAAACCATCAGGGTGCCTGGGTGGCTCAGTTGGTTAAGTGTCTGACTTTAGCTCAGGTCATGATCTTAGGGTTCATGAGTTCAATCCCCACGTCAGGCTCTGGGCTGATAGCTTGGAGCTCAGAACCTGGAGTCTGCTTCAGATTCTGTGTCTCCTCTCTCTGCCCTTTCCCCACCCCCCTCTCATCAATAAGTAAACATTAAAAAAGTTTTTCAAAAGAAGAAAAATGAATGACATTTTTTACATAGATTTTTACATGTCTGGTTTATGTTTGGGGATTTACCTCAAGCTTTCTGGGCAAAAAGAAATTAGTATGTGTGACTTCATGCTGCCCAGGTCCAAACCCCACTGTTAGCTCAGACTGTAATGAAAATCAAGCCTGATTTTGTTGAATGCATAACTACCCAGTGGTACAAATTATCCCCAAAATCTCTACACTCTCCAACTGTGTCTGTGAGTTTCCTTTTCTCAGCAACCATTCTTAGAAAGACTGTTGATCTTTGAAGTGTTTCCTGAATCACATGGCATGTGAGTGTCGTTCTAATTTTAAAAATGGGCAATTTGAACCATCGTTAAGTTACACTGTTTACAAAGAGTTGACAGTGCTTTTCCATAGTTCTTTAGAGAAGCATTTCAGTACAAATTTTTACAGAGGAAAGACACTGTTTTTTCCTGACCTCCCTGCCTGTAATCATTCTTAATTCCTTTGTGCCTGGGAGTGGTACAGATTAGGCGTAGTTGTCAAGATACCTGAAGATGAGGAGGATAAGGAGGACTCAAAGGAAGTTGCAAAGAGCCAAGAGCCTCAGACCGGAATACAATGAGAATGTCTCATGAGATGCCAGTGTGGATAGAAGATTTTTAATAAGCAAACTTACTGTGCTTGGCACCATTTAAACCTTTTGGAATGTGAATGAAAACCTGGGGGAGGTGAGACAGGGTCTCAAGTTCAGATGCCCAGTGAATATTGATTTAGTTGTAGAAAAACAAAAGGAAAGTTATAACTTTTGCAAAGCTAAGTTTATACCCACTGTAATTACTCTGGAGATGGTATAAAGGAAGAAACTTCAACTGAAGACAGAGGCTCATAAAGAAGTCCTTAGATATTGCAAGTCAAAAATGTGAGGTCACAAGGTGAGCTAAATCCAACAAAATTGGAGACAGATTCAACATACTCATTGTGACTAGTTGGATGTAAGGAATAGGGAGAAAGAGAGGAATTGAGACTAATCTGTAGGTTACTAGAATGGTTTACTAGTTGAATTACAATACCATTGGTTAATGGAAGTTGGAGAATCAGGATAATAATGGGGAATAAAAGAGAAGAAAGAACATATTGACTTTGGGACTTACTGAATTTAAGGTGCCTGAAGTACATTCAGATAGAAAAGTCCAGTAAAAAGTTGAATGTGAGGATTTAGAGTTGAGAAGTAAATCTCAAGTATAGTTATAAATTTAAGGATAATCAAAGTGTATTACTTGTTTGAAATTTGAACATACAGAACACATAATATAAGGATCAAGGACAGAATCCTGGCATCAGGAAATCCTGGGGTCTTTAAAATACAGGAGTGTTCCAAGTAAGTGAATTCCAGAGTAGAGAAGGAATTATGAAAAAAATTAGTGTTGAAACAAAAACATGTCATCATGAAATCCATGAGAAGAGAGTTTCACAACTTACTGAATAGTTCATGGTGGGAGATGATTTGAGGTTGCATTGCTTTTTCCCCATAAAATGTTAATAATGCAAGTCCATTCAACTCTAAGATCAACGTAACACAAATGGGTATTTAACACATTTCTTCTGTTTAAAGCAAATTTGATGAGTGAAATTTATAATCAAATGATATTATGAGTATTAATATTTTAATTCTTTAATGGTCAAGAATTCACAGATTTTGGAACTGAAACATCACAGAAAGTGTATTTGTTTAATCCATTGTATCAGAGGTTATAAAGCAGAAATTTTAAAAGTTAAAATACAGGTTTTTCAATAAATATCCATGGAAGCCAAATTATTATAAAGTGTCCAGAAAATTTTACTAGGTACATTGAACCCAAATACATCAGAGGAATACTGTTTTAGTGTTTCTAGAAGTAAATAATATCCAAAAGATGACAGAATATTTCTCTGAGTTAAAAATAGTCTGGACAAAATGAAGGCATTTAGAAAACACAGGATTATCTTTCACCTTTTCTTTTGGTTCTTGTGGTACATTTTGGTCTGTGAATTAGATAAAAATAGAAGGCATGGTTATCAAATTTATGGATTATCTAAAATAAAGTAACAGAATGAAGATTTACAAAATATTCTGAGACTAGAAGGAAGTGCCAGTATAACAAGATGACACTTATTAAGGATGCACAGAGTCCTATACTTGGGCCACAGTAACTAACTGCACAAGTAAAGAATAAGAAGATGTAGCTGAATTCAGAAAAAAAAAAAAATTAGCATCTCATGTACCAGAAAGCTTACTGTTAGTCAGCAGTTTGATGTGACTGTTAAAAAGGCAATGGCAATTGTTGGCCCCTTTAATATAAATATATTACCTAGGTCAGTGCTTTAGAAGTCTGGCCATTGGCATCACAGTCACGTAGAAGGTTGTTTAAGTGTACATTCCAAGAGCCAAGAAGTGATTCAGGGAAACAGAATCTCTAAGGTAGGGGCCCAGAAATCTGCATTTAAAAAACCTCCCTAGGCAGTTCTTATGCAAATTAAACTTTAATAAGCATTGAAATTGACTAAGGGCAATTATGGTACTATTCTTTTTTACACTATTTTATCACTCCAGGATAATTGTGTTCTATTCTTGTGCTTATAGTTTAAAAGAAATGTGAAATGTAGGCTGCATTCAGGAAAAAAGCATTAGGAAAATGGGGAACTGAATTATGACCATGAGGAAAGTATGGAAAGAGTGAAACATTTTTGTTTACATGAGAGTGGACTTAAGGAGGACTTCGTGGATTTGTTATATAACTGAACAGTGAAGTAAATTACAGTTGTTCATTTGGCTCTTATTCATGAAAATCTAATAAATACCCATCTACTGTTAGCAATTAACAGATATTTTTGTGAAGATCAAATAGCAGTATTGGATAATGTTTGTCATATAGTAATAGAAAGATTAAGGTATAAAATTGTGCAAGTAATTTGACTACAAATAACTGAAACTAAGATGTGCATTAAAGAGCATCAGAAGAAAATACTCCACAGTGATGAATGGTTTTGTTTAGATAATGCTATCATATTTTTTTTTGCAAAATATTCTCTATTTTTGAATATTTTCTCATTGCTAAATCACTTTTTGACATTAGTAAAGATAGGAAATTACCAATTACCTCAAAGAATAAAGTGTACTCCAGATGATAAACAATATCCTGATCTTTTCTAATCTAAGCAGAGACAAGGAATGATGTTATGAACGAAACTAGAAGTAAGTTCCATCTGTATTGAACAAACACTATTTCTGAATCTTGAAAGACTTTCATAAAATTCATTTATTATACCCTATGTTTTAAGTTTTACTCTCAAAACTTTGTTGAAGCAAACACAATTAATACTTTTTTTTTACTCCATATGCATTAAGCATATTTATTCTGGATATGTGTATAGCTTCTTGCTACAGGAATGTAAGTTTATATGTCTCTGGATTAAAGAAATAACATTCTGAGTCCTAAGTTGTGTGTTATAGGACCGAGAACAAAATGTGTATTTAGAAAAAACAAAGTGTCACAATTGAAGAAGCGGCTCTTTATTGTAATAAAGAAAACAGTCCCAGAAAATTGTATGGCTTGCAGTGCCTGGATGTTATCATTACCATTGTGATCCTTGGCACAGCCGTTCAGAGACTCTGCAGGACTAAAACTATCAACTTGGGAGAGGGTGTTTCTGTCATTCTGGCAGGCCCCCACTTGATTGCATTTAGTATCTCCCCTTCTATCTGGGGTCTTAGACATTTCCACTCAGAAAAAATGACACACCAGTAAATTTTCACTCTAAAATGATCTAAAATGATCACTGTTCGTAGTAATACATTATTTAGCATCTTTGAATATATGACTGTTAGAACTGGTTCATCTGAAATTTTAATGGGTTATTTTTCTTAATTCAAAATCACTTAGAAAAGTAGAGAGAAAACTGCCACAGTTGAATGTTTCCAGGTACCAAGGTGAAGCACCCCATTTTTTTCCCAATGAAATAATGGTTTATTTTAAATTCAGTGTGTGTTAAGAGTGCCATTTTTATACTGTATCTGGGCAGGATATAACATCTAGAGCTGTAGTAATTGCTTTCTCTGTCATAAAAGCAAGTAAGCCCATATTACTACATATTCATACTATTAAGCTCATATTAATATTACTGTACAATATCAAAGCTTTACTGCTTGTGTAATATAATACATGGGGATTTTTCATTCATTTTTTTTTTACCTACTCTGTGATGTGTGATATTTGTTTACGAGCAAGAAAAATAAGGAAGAATAAAAATAATGTCCCTTTTTATCTGACAGTTTTCAATTGCTAGTCTCTAACTGTATCTTGAATAATCCTATTTCGTCTCACAATATAGAACATTGCGTTATTTATCAACTTTATATCTTATTAACTATTTTACAAATATAATTATCCATATTTTATACATAGTAGTTTTTAAATACATTTTTGTTTATTGGTTTTATATTTTCTGTGTGCCTATTTTGGAAATGAAAATATTTTTTTAAATTTCTGAAATAACACTTATTTTGGTAACTATAATTGGCACTACAGTCAGTTATATGCATTTTTGAGAACTTTGGCAATTTTTGTAGTCATTGTAACACTTATTCTGGTAAGAATATGATATGTCCATTCTTAAGGCAGTTTGTATTATCTATTTATAAGAATTTGTGTTCTTTAAAAGTTATAACATAAAGAATTCCTTCTAGAGAAACCTCTATTCCTATCACACATTTAACAAAAAAATCTTGCATATTGAATGACATGGAACTATTGTCAAGATTGCACTTTTCTTTCTTTATTGGGTATATTTATAGGCACTTCAATTTGCATTAAACCATTTTGACTTTAGTTACAGTGATTACAATTTCCTTTTCATGAAGTTCCTAGGATTAAATGCGATTATTTAAATTACCCTACCCCTGTAAAAAATAAAGTTGCACTGGACACATGTTAAGAATAGCAAAATGGTAGATTTCTCCTAACACAGTAGGAGAGAGAGAGAGAGAGACAGACACTTCAGTATAGAATGGAGCTCCACTCCACTGAAACAAAAGAATGGAGGGTTTCTAAATAAGGAAAAGTACTGCAGAATTTGGGGATGGGAGATTTGATTTAGTCCATGTGATTAGGCCGCTTGATTTTTTGCTAATTGTCCTTTATAAAAGTTAGGTTCCCACCCTCCCTCAGAGACTAGGAGAAAAGGTCCTGACTTTCTTCATGATTACATTTCAAAGAAATGGCCCACAGGTCTTTGAAAGACATTTCTTGGATTGTAGAAGATGTATCTCAAGAAGGCAGAGAAAGGATTTACAATTGCAAGTTTGCTAAAGTAAATGCTCTAAGAAAAGGGAGGGTGGGAGACTGTGGTCAACTATTAGTTGGAACCAAGAGTGGATTCTTTTGGCAGTGTTCAGCTTTCCCAGGCAGGAATTTAAGAGAGTGGGGTTTTCATCCTAGGGTTGTGGCTTAGAGGTGTTAGAAATGATACTAATGCTTGTTTGAATCTCTTAGCATATGGGGATTGGGGTGTGGATGAAATTCTTTGTTCTGAAATTTGCAGTTTGTATAGGCTAAGGTTAAGGCCTAACTGAGAAGGTTGCTCTGAAGAGCCTGACTAATATTTGGTCAAGTAGAGCCTTTGTCATCTGGTTCCCTGATATTGGGAGAGTTGTCCACAAGTAATGGCTTGTACCTGTGAATAAGAATTTTGTAAATGTTTTACTCTTTCAGTCTTAGAGTTGTAATTTAAACATCTAAATTAAAGCCATATGGTATGAATTTACACCAGAATATTTGTTTATATTCTGATATTCTCCCCAGTTATATGCAATTACAATGCACGTCTGGCCATATGTATTAATGTTATTTTTGGCTTTGTCAACTTAATTTTGTATGGTAGATGCAGTGGATTCTACATTCAGACTACATGGTTTCACAAACTGACTCCACCTTTTACCAGTTATATGTCTTGTCAAGTTGAGTAAACTGTTAAAGCTCCAGTTTCCTTATCTGTAATATGGGCATTGTGATGAATAATAGCTTTTGTATAATGTTACTGTAAAAATTAAATGATGCAAGTATCTGGCATAATAACTTGGTAAGAAATCAATAAATGTTAGTTTCTATAAATTTTATTAGGTATTACTGAAATTGAGTAACTGTAAGTAGAGACAGATATTACCTGATCCATATCATTAATTTATTTAAAACTGATGACAATAAGCGATTTCAAATTTTTGTTTTCATTTTCCTCCATCATTTGTTCTGTATACTTGCTAATCATAGCCCATTTTCCTCTCTATGTTATTTCCTCTGTATAAAGGATAATTACTTGAAAATGTGTCATATTTAAAAGTAGAACACTTAGCAGTTAAATATGAATTTTGTGGATGTTTGAAGAATAGGTGAGAATCTCTTTTGTAGTAATTTACGTCATGAGAGGCTTGAAAAAAACATGTTTGGGAGTATTTCCTATGATTGATATTTCTACCTAATATTCTCCCAACACTTATGTCAACCTCCAGGGTTATATTTATTTATTTTTTTTGCTAACAAGAACTATGTCAAGAAATATGGTTAAATCACCTGAGAGAGTATACTTTTGAAAATATATAACCTACATCTGGACTAATGTTTATTTTAAATTATTGTTGGGCAAAGTGGTGCCAGGGTGGCTCAGTTAGTTGAGTGTCTGACTCTTGATTTCAGCTTAGGTCATGATCCCAGGGTCGTGGGATGGAGCCCACGTCAGCCTATGTGCTGACTGTGGACCCTGCTTGATATTCTTTCTCTCTCTCCCTCTACCCATCTCCCCTGATCATGCTCACTCGCTCTTGCTCTCTCTCTCTCTCTCTCTCTCTCTCTCAAACAAGAAGGAAAACTGTTGTTGAGCAGAGTTTAAGAAGAGAAATAAATTTGACAGTGTTAATCTTGGGGTCAGAACAGCTTGATTGCATACAATTTCCAAACTTTGTGTCAAATGATGTTAGATTTGCATTTAGTACTTAACTGTAATGATTTTGTTCCCCATCTAGAGAAATAATAATGGCAGTAATTATGTTGTTTCCTCTGAGTAAAGTATAATTGGACAGATTTTTACATGGATTATCTCCTTTTAATGTTACCAAAGTTTTGAGAGGTAAATAGAATGTACTTTCTCCCTGAAGAAAATAATAGGGTGTACATATGTATATATGTAATTGTACCCTATTTTATTACCAAATAAATGGATCTATTTCTCTAAACATATATGGGGTAAGAAGATTAAAAAAATAGATGTGAATATTGACAGGACGGGGGCCTGGGTGGCTCATTCGGTTGAGCCTCTGAGTCTTGATTTTGGCTCAGGTCATAATCTCACAGTTTGTGAGATCCAGCCCTGTGTCAGGCTCTGCACTGACAGCTCAGAGCCTGCTTGGGACTCCCTCTCACCCTCTCTGCCCTGCCTCCGCTCTTGTGCTTGTTAATGCTCCCCCCCCCCAAAATAAATAAACACTTAAAAATAATTGACAAGAATAATGATTAGAAAAATAAGGTGAAAGTAGTGATGAGTTAATACATAAATTATAAGCCATAAGGTCCAATAAACTTTATTCCAGTTAGCCTATATGTGTTTAACCTAATAGATACATAATTGGTAGATCAGAAACTACCTTATCTAAAATATTTTCCTAAATTCAGATAATATCTTAACTGAGAAAATTCCTCATGTCCCCTACCCTTCATCCCCTTGGGCCAAATATGTGTTTGTAGCAGTTTTGCCTGTTTTCAGTTTTGAAAGAGGGAATGTTAATATCTAGCTAAATTTCAAATTTTGTTCTGAAAGTGGAAATTTTAATGTATTCTATATTTTCTAAAATCTAAGAAACAAGAGATGGCATAAACCATTCCCCAGAATAAATTTAGAATCACAGAGATTGTTTCCAAGTTACCAGAAATAACATAAATAAAAATAATTGCGGTTGAAGTATCTGTAAAAAGAACAAGTTTGCTTTGCTTTTCATTTTGCCATTTCCTGGGTCATGAAGACAAAATGAATGGGTCATGTAATGTCTAAACTGTTTGAAAACTATGCTCTGGGTCAAAAATCTAAACTTTGACCATGTTTGTCTGCTTTCTAACTCAATTAAAGTAGAAAGAGCAATGATCATTTTTTATTTTCTTGTACTACGTAGCATTCCATGTCATCTGGCTAATGCTGTGGTGAGAAATGCCACTGAATAGTTCAATGGATAAATATATTATCCTAATATCTTTTTTTCTTATTATTTCTAGTCTAGTTTCTTTTTTTTTAACATTTATTTATTTTTGAGACAGAGAGAGAGAGAGAGCATGAACAGGGGAGGGTCAGAGGAAGAGGGAGGCATAGAATCTGAAACAGGCTCCAGGCTCTGAGCTGTCAGCACAGAGCCCGACACGGGGCTCGAACCCACAGACCGCGAGATCATGACCTGAGCCGAAGCTGGACGCTTAACCAACTGAGCCACCCAGGCGCCCCTCTAGTCTAGTTTCTTAAGAGAACCCTTATATCCATGTTGAAATAACATGGAATATCCTGGAGGCATATGAGTGCTTATCTAAGAAAGTATGCCCTTGCCATATTTGCCATTATTTCAGCATTTTGGCATATATATTTATATTTATATTTGTATCTGTGTTTATATTTATATTTATATCTGTGTTTATATTTATACATACATACACCTTTGACATAGACTGAAAAATCATGGACATATGAAGACAACAATTCATGCCAAAAAGAGTAGTAAACTACCAACATATTATCTTACAAATGAGTATAGATGTTAATATTAAGGCAAAACATCCCGGCAACACATGGACAATATAATTTTTAAAAACAGTTAAAACAGCTTAAGAATACATACTTGAATGCTGTAAATACATACATACTTGTAAATATTGATCTAGCCATCTATTTTCAACTGATTTAAAATCACATTTTTCCCCTTTGGAAATGCAAGGGAGACATTTACTTGCCTTTCCATGGACTATTAAGCTTTATCTTAGTTTACATATGATACAAAGTAAATATATATCTAACATGAGTGGTAATGATAGGTTTTGCAGGATGAGACACATATGAGCAGAATCATGAAAATAAGATTGAGGTGAGAAATCTTGTGCCTTGATTCTGGTGCATCATTGGTGAAAATGGGGTAAACAGGGTAATGGATAGGTTTCCAAATCCCTGATCAAGTAGCTCTCTCAGAACTGGTGAAAAGACTTCCACCAAACTCACTCAATCCAAACCCTTAAATTAAAAACCTAATCTGCATCCAGCACTGAGTAACAGAAACAGTGCTCCGCACAAAGAGCAAGAACCCATTGATTTTTTGAAGTATGTTCTACTAGTTAGAGGTTTAAAAATCTTGGCTAATCTTTCTCCAGTAGTACTTCTCACTGTATGGGAGAAGAATACTTAAAAATTCTACTGGATCTACAGATGGAGTGAAAGGTTTATAGTAGTCATCTCACGCTAGACATCCAGATATTTTCTAGTCCACTTCCTGCTTTAGAAGAAAGTAGTCATCCTCATTCCCATTACAGTTTTACAGATGAAAACACTGAGGCTCTGAAATGTTGAATAATTTAAGAAAGTTATGTAGTGGGGAAGAAATGGAACTAGTGGTAAAGCCTGATACTCTTACCTTCTAATCAAGACTCTTGACTGGCCACCATGTTGTTGGAATGCCTGAAAGGTGTCTTATTTTTGTATTTTTGTCATTGCTTTCCTCTAAGATGCAGTGGGTTGAGGTAACCATACTATCCATGACACCTATGTTAGTCTCTCCAGTGTCTCTGCACGTATATATTCCCTTTTATCCCCATGCTCACATTCTGTTCTCCCTCTTCAGCTCAGTACAATTGTTGTTTAAGGTGTATCTTTTTATTTTAATGGTATTCGTTAAAAATGTGAATTGTTTTCTGTTTGTGAATTATCATTTCTGTAAAAAACTTGCTGTTAATATTTCATTTTTCATGTTTTTTTCACTAAGCACTGTTGCTAAGTGTACATCTCCTCTATACCTTCTAACTATGGTGTGTATGTACTGAACTTTTATAAGAATTAAGAAAAGCTAATTTCCATTTTTTTCATCAGGCAACCCCTTGGCTAGGTGCTCTCACACAGGCACAATACATATGTCCATATCTGCATTGAGGGCCAGGATTGTGTATCCAGCACATTTTACCCTTTTCTCATTGACAGATATCTGGTTGCTTCCAACTCCCACCATTACAAATCACACTATAATGAATACCCTGGTATATACGTCTTACGGACCTGTGTGAAAATTTCCCTGGGATAAATGCCAGTTGTAGAATTGCTGTGTCAAAGGGTATGTATATACTTAATTCGACTAAGTGGTAACAGATGGCTAGGCAGATTGCTGCTGCTGTCTACACTACCTCCAGCAGAGCACCTAGGCTCCTATGTCACCATATCCACGTGGTTCTTTTAATATTTCATGTATTCTTGCCTTGTCTACCCAGTTGTACTAAAGGAAGGGACCATGCTTCATACTTTTTAAATGGCCCATATTTGAAATCCTAGGAATTATCAAACTAGCAGTGAGTGTATTTTAATCCTAGCAGGTGAAAATCAACAAACATTAAAACTGGTTCCACTTACTTGGATGTCTTGTTAGGCACAATTGGTGTTTAGTTAATGCTTTAGAGTTAAACAGTGTTCTCCATCAAACCCCAAGTAGGCTTTTCTTACATTGGTTTGATTTTAGCTCTGGTATGTGTCCTTTATTCTGTCCAACTTAATATCATGATTTAATTTTGCCCATTATTTGCTTTTGTAGCTAAGACACAGAATTAAAATGGTGAAAATAAGTAGAATATTTCTAAATTTGTTTGTTAGCAGTGTCATGGATCATGAGAAATTACTCTTGCAGTTTGGGAAGTTAGTGTAATAGAATTGGTGATTCTCTTCTTAGAGTATTTGATGTCACTCTGAGCTCAGAGGTCTTTTTTTTAATATTTATTTATTTCTGAGAGAGAGAGAGGGAGAGAGAGAGAAAGAGAGAGAGAGAGAGAGAGCGAGCGCAAGCAGGGTAAGGGCAGAGAGAGAGGGAGGCAGTATCCCAAGCAGGCTCCACTGTCAGTACACCCATCGCAGGGCTCAAACGTGCAGATCATGACCTTAGTTTAACAGACTGAGCTACCCAGGCACCCGTCAGAGGTCTGACTTTTACAGTAAAGAGATCTTCCCATTGATCTGGTAATATTTTAGATATTTCTTGAGGAACGGATACTCAAAGTACATCATTTAAATGTGCTTTTATTCTTTGCTGAAATAAGTCAGAGAAAGACAAATGCTATATGATTTCACTCATATGTGGAATTAAAGAAACCAAACCAGCAAAGGCATGAAAAAAAAAAAAAAGAAGGGAAGGAAGAAACAGTTAATCCTAATTATTGAGAACTGAAGGTTACCAAAGGGGAAGTGGGTGGAGGGATGGGGATTATGGAGGGCACTTGTCGTGATGAGCACTGGGTGAGGTATGGAAGTGCTGAATCACTAAATCTACACCTGAAACTCATATTACACTGTATGTTAACTGGGATTTAAATAAAACTTTTTTAAATGTGCTTTTAGATATTTTCATCTGTTCATTGAATTTGCTCTTTAATTATTTGCCTTCCTTATAAAATAAGCGACAATGATCTAACTTCAGACAGTTGCAGAAAATTATGTATTTCATTATGTTATCACCAAGAGTGTAGTGTTGATGAGTGACACACTGTTGTTAGGATTGTCTTTTCTCCAAGGCCAGATGATAAAATTTTATTTCAGGCATGACTTCAGAGCTGTGCTTTCTTTGTTCTTTATAATAATTCTGGGTAAATAGCAGGAACTCAGTAAATACCAAGTGACTAATTAAAAAAAATCTTCTACTATTTTTGACTCTATATAAAAATTGTTTTTTTCTAGCTCTTTATGGAAACCAGATATTCATTGAATGCTTTGCCACATCCCAGCCTTGCACTTGTATGTGCACACTCTGCTTTTATGCCATCTGTTGTCTTGTTTTCCTTGTGCAGCTATTTATATTGGTGAAGAATGTAAACTGAGAGCAATAGATTAGTTGTATTCCATATATAATAGGTTTTCTATTTCTGATGCATTGCCACGCACACGCACACACACACACACACACAGATAGACAAGACACATAAATCTTTGATGAATGAATGTTGCATTTTTCTCTTTAAATATGTGTAACTAACTTTAGTACCTGTTTGGGATGGAGATGGGTACAGGGCAGAGGTAAAGACAAAAATTGAGCAGAACAACAATAAATAGTTTGTTTAGAGTGAGCATTTCTTCCCAAATTATTCATTTAATGCTATAAACATAAATATTTCTGTGTTCCAAAGAATCGATGGCATTCTATTTGCTAGTGCCGTTGCTTAAACCTTGCCATAAGCATGCTTAAAAATAAATTTGAGGGCATTTTTTAACCTACTATTAATTTTGTCAACAATAGGGGCAAGGTAAGATATAAACTGACCCCCCTCTCAGGGCACATTAGGAGGAGTAGCTTCTAAATTCTCTACCACCACGGTGACTTGAGGGATCAAAACGTCCCTATACTTGATGCAGAAACATCAGAAGGCCCCTGAAAAAATGGCCAAGGTGGTGAGGAAAAATGTATAACCAGAAGGAGTAAAGCCTATATGATGCTGAACTGAGGGGCAAAATGATGATTCAGAGGCAGGGAACACCTAATCCATCTGAGGCTCATTCTCAACAAGCAAATATTGAGAATTTTAATATGAAATCTTAGAGGAAATGAATCATTGTAATAGTGATGGGAGTTGTTATTGCCTTCCTGGTTTCCCTGATCTCTGTGTATCGGCATGCTCTGCACTTCATCCTTTGTGCCTTGGGTCTTTCTGCTAATTTCTATGCAGACACTTTTGTATTCTCAGAAATTCTCTTGACCATAAATGAAACATCCATATGTTGATGAGCCCTGAAATTTACAGCTGTAACCCAAACCCTTTTAGTTAATTTCATATGTGGATATCCCATTTCTTACTCAATCTCTCAAGCCTGAAGGAGGTAACAACTAATTCTTAATAGTTAAGAACTTCACCCTGTGCTTGCTCAGGCTGGACGCTTTGGTGTTACCCTGACTTCTGTCCTCTTTTTCTTTTCTTTTTGTTTTGTTTTGTTTTGTTTTGTTTTGTTTTGTTTTGTTTGTCCTCTTTTTCATCCCACCTCTTATCAGTCAGCTCAAATATTGAAATGTATGCAGAATTAGATAATTTCTAATCACCTAATTACTCACCTTCATTAGTTTATTATCTCTTGTCCTAAAGAACGCACCAGCCTCCCAAGTTATCTGAAAATCAGTGCTCCCTGTCCATGTATCCAGCTGTCTCGCCTTCAAATAGTAGCCAGGACATTTCTTGTAAAGCAAAGACTGGAACGTGTCGTTGTTCAGTGCCCAATCTTGCAATGGCTACTATTTCACTCAGAGAAAGGTAGAGTTCTTACCTCATCCATTATTTTCATCTGCATTCAAACCACTTGGGACAGAAATATTACACAGGTATTTATGTGCTTGTATTAGGACATTGACACTGTTCTCTCTCCTCTGGAAGCTCTCCTTACACATATCCTAAAATTAAGTCCTTTACCTTAAGTCTTTACTTGAATGTCTGCTTCTTGATGAAGCCAATTTAATCCCTCCCCACCACAGCATGTACCCAGCTCTGCTATAATTTTCTTTGGTCTGTATCATTTATCATCATCACATATACACTGGCTTGATTTCTTTTAATGTTTATATTACATTCCTCCAACAGGAATATAGCTCCATAATGGCGGAAATCATTATCATTTTTGTTTATAGATAATTCCCAAATACCTAGAACAGTATTGGTTAGATACTGAGTAAATATTTGTGGTATGAATAGACAAAGTGAAAAATCCAGTGATATCAAGTAAATCAATTACCTTCCTTGCACCTCAAGTTGCACAAATTAAAGGGATTAAATAAAATGGTCTCTACATGTCAGCCAAATAAAAATGTGAGCATTTTGTGTGGGTGAAGATTCAGAAATCAAAAAGTAAGAAAACACTGAAACCTAGGCTATATTTGACCATGGCTTGATATTTCATTGTTATAAAAATTGTTATCAATATCATTATGTGTAATAATTACATTTTGGTAAATTTTTAAAGAGCATATCTCTTTGGGATGCAAAATGAAGTATTTAGAGATGAAGTGATCTAAGATCAGGGATTAACTTTAAAATACTCTAGGAAAACAATAAGTTAAAAGGAATAAGTCAAACAGAATTGGCAAAAATATTGATTATTGGTGTGGGGTGATAGGCACATGGGGTTTAGTATACTATGCTCTCCAATTTTGTGTATATTTGAATTTTTCATAATAAAAATTTAAAAATAGTTGATCTGTAGTCCCTCTGTACTCAAAGTATCTTTTATTGGATCCATAAGTTTGTAAGTAGATCAGTTTGTATCACAGATATTAAAAGGGTCATTGATATCTCCAAGACAAAAATCATTCCACAATAACATAAAAAATGTAAAGGAAGACACAAAGAAAGAAAGTCCAATATAATATCATTTATAAACCAAACTTAGCTTTCAACTGTAAGATATATTATTTTTCGGGGTGCCCAGGTGGCTCAGTTGGTTAGGCATCCAACTCTTGATATTAGCTCAGGTCATGATCTTACTGTTTGTGGGATCAAGCTCCACGTCAGGCTTCAAGCTGACAGCACAATTCTCTCTCTCCCTCTCTCTCTGCCCCTCCCCCCCAAAATAAATAAACTTGAAAAAAATTTTAAAAACATTATTTTTCTAAACTGTGGTCCAATCTAAAAAATTTTAACCAAATTTCTATTCATTATGAATAATTAATATAAATAATTGAGTAAATTATGTCTGTCCCATTTAATGTATAAATGGATATCCTATAACTCTATTAGAAGAATGGAATAAAATTTTTCTAAAGAAATCGTATTACAAAAGATATTTAATAGCAATAACTATGCAATTTGAGCAGTAAACTAACTTTTTAAACTGTATATTACTGAATGTATCATTAAAAATATAAATACTGAAGTCTGTCAAGATTTTCTAGAGAAGTGTTCTTATTTATTTATTATTTATCTTCCATATGTATGTATATAGATCTGTATAGATATAAATTGTGTGTATAGGTAGATAGACTAGATAGAAACTGTGTAATTAATAATGTGTAGGTAAGGTATATAATTGTGTAGCCAAGCGATGAAACACCATTAGATGAATAAGTTCTGAATCATGAGTCATTATGATGATAAAACATAGAGGAGAAAGATGAGATCATGGATATAACTTTTTTAAAAATGGTCTCATCCTATAAAATACAGAGAAGCAGAACATTGTAAATAGGACAGTCAGGTAAAGATAAAAACTATTTGGGTTTGGTATAAGGACAAAATATTCTTACTGATCTTTGAACACCTAGGGAAAATGATAAGGGAAAAAAACATAACTGAGTAGTTTCACCATGACTCCATAAGGCTGCTTCCTCTTGATACGAGAAAACTTTCCGATATGGAGGAGCCAAATTAAATCCTAAAAATTTAGAGATGGTGACCAGCTTTTTATTTTTTATATTGCAATTTTTTCCCCTGATTTCGAACATTTTTGTTGTTGCTAGTTTTTTACTAATGTTTTGTAAACTGGTGTGTGTGTGTGTGTGTGTGTGTGTGTGTGTGTGTGTCTGTGTTTTCATACAATCTTCTGAAAGTTTTTGGAGCATGGTCTTGTCTATTCTCACCCTGGACCACACTAAATGCTATCCCCTGGTCCCTTCTTTCATCTTCAAGGATGGGCTAAATCCCACATTCTCACCTAAACTCAACTAGAGAGGAATATTTCAGCCTTAAATATGAATTCTCTCAACCAATACTTTATGCATTTTTCTTTGTATTTTCTAAAGCAATGTTTTTCAAACTTTTTTTTTTTTTGATATCTCGACACATTTAGTAGACTGCTAAAGATGTCAATGGTGTCCCCTGGAGTTGTGCAGTGCTTAGCTCACACACTCTCACACCCCTGCAACTCAAACATAAGTTACCTGAGCCACCATTTACTCTTAATACCTTCTCAGGAAAGAACCACAACCTCAAGAGGATGGGAATAAGTAACAAGACTCCAAAGGACATGACTAAGCAAATGTGAGGCTGGCTTGTCACAATTCTGTAGGTACTAAAAGTGAACATTGTGATTCAGTATGTTAGAACATGACTGTTTAATATTCATAGTGTAGCAAATAGCAGGAAAATAAGCATGGTAGCACTAGTTCCTCTGTCCCAATTACCATGATGTGACATAATAGGCCAAAATGGTGACTACACACCCATTGGATTACACTGCAGTTGAGGAAACTAGGGCCAAGACTCAGCACCTTTGTAGCAAACAGGATAGTCCCCTGCCTCAAGGAATAAGCAGCTCCATGGTAGTCATGTTTCGGCCACTTTCAACTAATTAATTTCCTACACAGGGGTTGGTTATGCCTTGCACTTTGCCACAATGAACAAGGACTTGTACAGATGGATGTTGCCCATGTAGACTGCCCTTCCCAACAAACCTGTAATAAACCATGGTATTGTTTAATTTATTCAATTTTGATAAAATTTGGGTGAAGACCAAATCAATTGATTTTATGCCCCACTAATAGATATAACTCATAGCTTGAAAATCAGTGCCTTATGTACCTGGTAAATGCCTTGCAGATTCTGATTAAACAAGCCATTATTAAACACCAAATATTGCCAGATAATGTGTCCAGTGCTCAAAAAGCAGTGTGTTATAGCAGAAGTTACATGTGCTTTATACCAAAAGTACTTTGAGTCCCCATTTTGCTACTTATTTAGTCATTGTTTAGTACTATTTTATTACCTTAATTTTTTTCTTATGAAGGTAAAACGTGATACTCTAGGCAAAGTGCTTTATAAAATGCCTTGTAGGTGCCAGGCATTCGTCTTAAATGATCTGACTTACATGGATTTCTTTGCAGTGAAAAATTATACCTAAGTTAAAGAAGGAAATATTGAAGAGCTACTCTGAGAGATTGCATGAAAATTGAAATTATTGACTGAACTCTTGAACTTAGAAAACACAAATCATGTATACCCAGAATTTACTCATTTTTCACACAGAGACAGATAGACACACACACACACACACACACACACACACACACGCACACACACGCTTGTATTGTGCACTAGCCAGTTAATGGAATGTAAAATAGAGTTGAAGCCCAGTGAAGCAAAAATCAAAGGAAGCCAAACAAAACAACTCTGAGAATTTAAAAAATAAATTTGTGTCACCTTATATCTTGTATGCAGCTTTGAAAATCTGCATGATTAATATTACTTACTTTGCAATAATTTTATAAAGTCTTTAAATACAAAGTCAAAATATTATAGTTGCTTTTCTTTGTACATAAATGAATCTCATTTGTCTCTTCTACCATTTGAGCACCGTGAGAAAGTGTAATAAATATGCAGTTTGCTTTATAATGCAGGATCATGCTGGATTGTACATGGAAGGAACTATTATCCAATAAAATCCTTTTAATATTGTAAATTTATATGTGAATATTAACCTGGATACATCTGGCTAATTTTTATTTTGTATTGTTTGCCTTAAATAGTGCACTGTCTTCATTATCATTTATAAATGATTATGCTAGCTTATTTCACTAGTCTTTGGAAAAACACAGGAGCTTAAGATATTTAAAGAAAATAGTGATTTCTCCTAGGTAAGGCATAGCCAAGCATGACAAAATAAAACCCTTCTTTATATTAAATCTTGTTGAGATATACTTTAAGCATTATTTGGGTGTTACTATGCAACAGGATTTAAGCAATTAAGTCCTGCTGCTATATTCAGTGTATTTGTGGTCTTAAGTATTAAAAACCCAGAAACATAAAGCTAAGATGTTGACTACTACTTAACAATAAAGTGCAGATCATAAAAATAGTTCATACAAAAAGTTTTCATTATTAAAAGAAAGCGATTATGTACAACTCTGTATTCACTTTTTAAACTTGGTTTATTCATCTTTATTCAGGAAACAGTGTTGATATCAAACATGGCAAAGAATATTGAAAAATGTTAAGGAAAAATTTGATTCAGCATCAGTAGTCATTCTAATGGTATCAAACTATAAAATTTTAACATTCCTGCATTTTAGTCACTTAAAAATAAATCATTTAATGACAAAAGTACATATTTTAGCAATCTGGGATTTCATATGGGAGAAATATTGATTCGACACTCCATCTGTATGTCACCTCACATACTTCTAATATTTCTGAGTAGACATGAAATCATTTTGAACCTATTAAAATGGACGTGGGTGACAGTTGATTATATGAAATGCAGTCTTTAAGTCAGCCTATGACAATTTATAATTGCCTGTTGCGTGATACATTTTCATTGGAAACTTAAGTCCTAAAGCATATGAGAGTCAGAACATATATTAGAAATGATTTAGCCCATTCTGAAATGAAAACACTGTAGCCAAATAAAAGACAAAGATAAAAAAAAAAAAAAAAAGAAATGATTTAGCCCATACCCCTTGATTAACAGATGAGAATGCTGGGAAATGAGCAAAATGACCAAAGTCTCCCCACTAGCCATTGAGAGATCCAAGACTTAAATCTAGACAAAGCATTTATTTCCCTACACAGGGTAAACATTGTTTAAATCACTTTTATTTATTTATTCATAGATAGTATGAATATTCTACAAATATTTTCAAACACCTAGAGTGTACCAGGTCCTGTGCTAGGCCCTGGAGATAAAAATAGAAAAGACAAGAGGCTGCCACTTAGAGAGATTTTGATTTGGCAAGGGAGAATATTACTAATAGAAGCAGAAGAAGACATAATTATGGTAGAGTGTGATAACACTTAGGCCAGAAGTCAACTCAGGGTCCTAGGATTGTCCTCAGTACCTTTGATTGGTAGACTAGGTAGAGGTCTCACTTGAATTGCATTTTGAGTTGTGTCCCTTCTTAACTGCACTGTTGTCTGTTAAATGATCTTCCCACTTTCATTTTGACCTTCTTCCAGATCTGTCCTCCACTTGGCTGCCTGGGCAGTCTTTCTACAATCTGAAATCTGATCAGAGCACTTGCCTGCATAAGAGGTTTCAGTAGCTCTTCATCTCTTCAAAATGACATTCAAATTTATTATCTTAGCCTGAGACCTTCTCTGATCTGGCCTCAGCTGATCTCTCCACACCTTACTTCCTACTACTCATCCAGAAAAATACTTTGGTTCAGCAGCATACCACTACTTGGTATTACCTATTGGCTCAGGTGGTCAAAGTTGGGAGCAGTCTAGCCTGAAGGCCGCCATTAATTCAGTGAAGTTGGTAGCAAAGTAATCTTTAGAAAATAAGAGGAAAAGTGACAGTGTAGGAAGCCTGTGGGAGTATTGAAAATTGACAATACTGATGGAGATGATAGGGAAATGAGATCGCGCCTCTCATTTATTGCTAAGATACAGTTAGTGTGAAGAGTTTTTTTTTTCCTTCCTCTAATCCTTTATGGCCTGGCCTTGTTTTAGGTTGAAAACTTGAATTGAAGTGTTTTTCTTCATATAGTAAATTGATTTCTCTCATCTGCCACTAGGGTTCTAGAGATTAAATTCTTAAATTGGATGTAAAAAGGGGGCCCTCATTTTTTTTTTTTTTAACGTTTATTCATTTTTGGGACAGAGACAGAGCATGAACGGGGGAGGGGCAGAGAGAGAGGGAGACACAGAATCGGAAACAGGCTCCAGGCTCTGAGCCATCAGCCCAGAGCCCGACGCGGGGCTCGAACTCACGGACCGCAAGATCGTGACCTGGCTGAAGTCGGACGCTTAACCGACTGCGCCACCCAGGCGCCGAGGGGGGGGGGGCCTCATTTTATTAAAAACTCAAATTTGTTCAGTTCGACCTTAGCAGCATAAAAGGAGAATTGAGGTAGTTCTGTGGAAGATTAAAAATCGAGGATTATTTTGATTCTTGGTGGTTTCTTTTTCTGCTTTAATTATGTGTGAAGGAACTCTGAAACAACATATTTTTAAAAGAGACTATAGTCAATTTTATGATGGCTCTAGTCCTGTGTAAATTGACAACTAAGTTAATTAAAAGATATGTTTGAAACTTACCCTACAAACTGCCCACATGGTTGAAACTTAAACATTATTGGATCTTCAAGAGAGTTATTTTATTTTTGCATTTGATACATTTTTCTACTCATGTTATGCCATTGGAATTGACATAATTCTCTGCAATTAAAAACCTGCCTGAAGTGAAAGATATTTACATGTCCAACCCATCTAAATAGCTTTAAAAATTGCACAAAATGTTAGTAAGTTTTTGGAGACTCTTGTTTTACCTGATCTTCTAAAGGATGATAGGTGTGATTCAAATTAAATACAGCAGAGAAATGGAATAATCAGATTAAAATTTTGAACAGTGCTGAATCCTTTCTGATACAGAGTCTTTACAACATACCTTCATTATAGTAATGAGTGTGCCACTCTTGGTCACACGATGGAGTCTGGGAACCGTTTGTGGCTATGTGCAAATTGTAAATGTCACATCACAGTTTAATTGTGGTAGAAATATGTGGTAGCTCATTCTGAGTATTAAACAGCTATGCAAATATTAACAGGAAAAAAATCTAACATAATGTAACTAATACTCGGATGTTCTGAGGTTCTTGTTTTAAAAAACTCATGAGTTAAAATCCTATGTAGGAAAAATAGAGGTTGAAACGCAGCATTTAATTGAGGGTTTCTCAGCCCTGGGTGCACATAGAGTCACTGACGGATCGTGCTTTTTTCTTTTTTTAATTTTTTAGGTTTTATTTATGTAAGTAATTTCTCCACCCACCCAATGTGAGGCTCGAACTCACAACCCTGAGATCAAGAGTCCCACATTCTTCTGACTGAGCCAGTCAGGTGCCCCAAATTAGGAAGCTTTTTAAATAAACCCACATTAGGCCCCACTGCCAGGTATCTTGCACCAGTTGGTGTGGGTTGATGCCTGGGCATTAGTATTACTGTTTATTTTTTTTATCATTTGACTTATTTCTTTCTTTATTTAAAATTTTAGTTACTATTCAGTGCAGCATTGGTTTCAGAAGTAGAATTCAGTGATCCATCACTTACTTACAGCACCCAGTACTCATCATCAGTGCCCTCCTTAATAATACCCATCACCCATCTAGTATTAGTGCTGTTCAACTTGAGTTGAGAATCACTCTTTGTCATAGATGAACATAAAAGTCATATATTTCATTTGTAAAAAATAAGGTAGCAAATTTATCCAATTTTACCAGTTTTTATTTTGCATAATCATGCAGTGACATAGTTAACAAAAATTAAGTTGGCTAACTGTAGTTTGATGATTAAAGTAGCCAAACGAATCCTCCAAAGATAAATGAAATAAAGGCAAAACCTATTTGACTCAGAATACTAATGCTCAGGAGAACGAATCATCCTGACAGTGCATTTTTATCTATCTTGTGAAGGTCTCATAAATAAGACATGGCTGATACCATGTAGGAGGAACATTTATCTTGAAAACTCAAAATCCCTACAGCAAGGGATTATATATTACATATATTATGGTCATTATGCCAAAAGAGTAATATATGTTCATACGTGCAAATACATGTACATGTACCTTACTCCTTTATCTATGTGAACTATAAAATATACATTATAAAAGCTTCAGATATATATATGTGTATATATATATATATATATGTATATATATATATATATTCACCAAACAAATATAAGTACAAGTACAAGCACAAGCAAAGGAACACTGTTGCCTTAAAAAGTCCATTACCATTTTAGTATAGTTCTGTCACTTACCGTTTCCACCCAGAACAAGACATATTTCCAATAGAGAATTCACCCGCAAGAGTTCAGTTTTGCCACTATTCAGGGTATATGAAAAAATGTGCCACCCAACACACACATTAAAGTAGCACTCATTCTGAGGTCATAAGCCCTAATACAAATCCTATGTCTGCCCCAATTTTATGAGCCTTAGCAGTGTCACTGGTAAAACTGTGATACTCTACCTGCTTCAGCAGATTCTTGGGAAGATTAAGGATTGTAAGATCAATGAAGGCAGGATTTTATGACTGTTTTGCTCCATGATCCCAAGCCTCTAGAATAGTGCCTGGTACCTAAGAGGCACTCAGTCAATATGTGTTCAGTTAGTAAAGGAAACATTAGGACACACAATCAACCACCTAGCATCTGGTAGATAAAGGGTTGTGCACCCTTGGTGTTGTGTTCTTCCTTAATGGTGTGATAGATTGGTTCATACATATCTTCTTTAAAGCATTCACTTTTTTTTTTTTAATTTTTTTTTCAATGTTTATTTATTATTGGGACAGAGAGAGACAGAGCATGAACGGGGTAGGGGCAGAGAGAGAGGGAGACACAGAATCGGAAACAGGCTCCAGGCTCTGAGCCATCAGCCCAGAGCCTGACGCGGGGCTCGAACTCCCGGACCGCGAGATCGTGACCTGGCTGAAGTCGGACGCTTAACCGACTGCGCCACCCAGGCGCCCCAGCATTCACTTATTTTTAAATTGAAAACAAGTAACAGAAAAAGAGCCCAGATGGGGCACCTGGGTGGCTCAGTTAAGCGTCCAACTTACGTTCAGGTCATGATCTCACGGCTCATTGGTTCAAGCCCCGTGTAGGGCTCTGTGCAGACAGCTGGGAGCCTGGAGCCCACTTCGGATTCTGTGTCTCCCTCTCAGCCCCTCTCCCACTCATGCTCTGTCTTCCTCAAAAATAAATAAAAACTTTAAAAAATTGAATTAGTAATAGAAAGCACTTTATTAAAAAAAGAAAAGGAAAAAAATACATAGAGCCCAGACTATTTCATATTATACTCAAAAAGAACATTGGTTGAAGACAAAACAAAATAATCAGGTACTTGAAATATAAATGGCTTTTACTGTTATGTTGTTGAACTAGGTGGTGCTTACTTGATATGCCCATATTGGTTTTGTTTGTATCTGTGCCCCTATTAAGTTTCAGGAGGGAGTGATGACTGTAAGGCTTAGAGAACTTCGCAACCATTACTGGGGACTGGAAATAGCTGGCATTCTTGTTAAAATGAAGATTCAGAATGTGGAGGGTGGTGGGGGGAGGGGGCGGAGGATGGGGGGACTGAGAATCTTAGAAAAAATCCACCACAACCAGTTAAATAGTCAAAGACTTTATTCAAAACTATCGCAGTAGGGGAGAGAGATTGAACTCCACTGAAACAAAAGGTGGGAGGATTTTTAAATGCGTGGGTAAACTAATGGAGAAGTACTGGAGGACGTTGGGGGAGGGAAGTTAGGTAATGTGATCAGGCCCTTTGTCCCTTATCAAAATTAGGCCCCTACCCTCCCATAGAGAGTAGTAGAGAGGGGCCCTGTCTGGTTTGATGATTATATTTTGGCTTCCAGGTCCTTGTAAAAAGACATTTCCTGGGTTTTATAAGATTTATATCTCAAACGGGGCAGAGAAAGAATTTACGAGTTTTCTAATGTAAATGCCCTAAGGAGAAGGAGGTCAGGACTCTAAAGGTTGATCAAGTTGAGGGGGACCTTAAAGCACTCTTGGTCAGTCTGCATTTCTCATAAGCTCTAAGGTGGTGTCAGTGCTGCTGGTCTGCAAACCACACTGAAGTAGCCCAGGCATGCACTATTGCATCGATACATGAGAATTCCTCAGCCCTGATGATTTATGTTAACTTATTTTTTTAGCTTCTAGAGTATATATACAAGTGTGGGTTTGAAATGGTCAATACCATTGTCTGTGTAGATGACCTACTAGAAATGCCTGAGAGTCTGTCCCCATGACATGAAATTTGGAATAAGTCGGGTCCCAGGATTTAGGACACATTTGACATTCACCTCATTTCAATGTAAGTAAAATAGTGTCATAGTGAAGTTCCAGCGTTATATTTTGTTTTAATTACTTCCTCTAGTCCCCTAGCAAATAGGTCACATCATCCATTTGTAACGAACGGATTGAGAAGACTGTAGTCAGTTTTGGTCAGTGACAATGCAAAAGTACAATTCAATTCTACAAATAGTTATTACCTGAGAAAGTCAATTTCTTAAATAATTTCCTAAACCAGAGTGGATATGCCAAAACTGTAGAAAATCATTAGAGATAGAATAACAAAAGACTGTGGGGATATTTTTAAAACTGAATTCTCCAAAGTACGTTATTATAAACTCATTTTCCTAATTGCATGGGAATGGAAGATTATTTTTTTAATGCGAGTCAAAGGACTTTCAAGACATTTGAGTCACCTGTGTGGACACTGGCTTTTATTCTATTCACTGTGATGTGGTAATTTAAAGTATTCTTATTAGGATTAATCAACATTCTAGAATGCAATTTATTAACATATTTTCTACAGAAAATAGTGAGGTCTGAAATGCCCTCAAAAATCAAGCTTTTACTTGCTAAAATTAAAAGTTTATAATGATAACCGAATCCAAACGTCAAAAAACACAATTAATTAAAGCTAAAGAAAACAAATCAATGAATTAATAGGATTACAAAAGCTTTGCCCTCTTTTCTTAAAAAAGCTAAAAAGCCCAAAATGTGACATTTTTTAAAAACTTGCTTTACATGAATGGAGTTTTTAATCCATTCAAAGCTTAATCCAAGTTTAAGGATTCAAACAAAAAATCCCTAACATTTTAATTTGCACTTTTGAGGGGTTCAATCAGACTAAGACATTTAATTTGGCAACCTCCTTTTTTAACAGAGAGCTGCCTCTTCAGTTTGCGTTGGACAATAAAATGGATGAGTTCCGGTGATTTGGGATGCAAAATGATAATCAATCAAGTGAATTCCAGTTTTCCATTGATTTTCATTGTAAAATTATAGATTGTCTTTTCTGTACAGCAAACAGCACTTTCTGGAATGCATAATTCAAGTTGAAAATTTAATAAGAGAGAACTTGTGGTGCAGAACATCACCCAGACCTTCATCCATTTGCAGCGCTTTTCGTCATTTCCCCCTAATCCCTCAGTTTGCTGCTCCTGCTTGCTTTTTGGACAGATTCATTTCCTATAATAACAGCGAACACCTACAGAGTGTCTTCTTTCTGCCATGTGTTGTCCTAGAATCTTTACAGTTACTCATCTTCATGATTACCCTGTTCACTGGGTACCATTTGGATCATCAACATCCACATTTTACAAATGAGAAAACTGAGGCCAAATTATGACTTAGGCCTCATAAATGGGAAGTGCCAGTGTTTTGGCCTAAGCCAGGTAGTCTGACTCCAGAGCTTTCATTTTTTCAAAATTATTTCTTTTGTTTTCATAGGTAACACAGATACTGAAAATATTTATGTCAACAAATCTATAGTTAATGAATGCCCTCATTACTAATTAAGGCAAATACAGTCAAGAGACAGACCTTTGCAAGGCACGCCCGAAACCTTCCACGTGCATCCTCCTCATGCCCCCCAACATGTATAAGCATAAATGATAGTGACTTTTTAGAATTGCATCCTTCCTTTTCTTCATAGTTTTGCCACTCAAATATGCATCATTAAACAGTGTAGTTTAGTCTTGTTTGATTTTAAAAAGTCTTTTAAGTCTTTTTTAACTTATAGATACCTCTCTTATATGAGGGTTCTCTGGAGAAATAGAGCCAATAAGGATATACATGGATATATGTAAGGGGAGATTTACTATAGGAATGGGCTATTGCACTGATGGAGGCCAGGAAGTCCCCCAATGTACTGTCTGCAAGCTGGAGAACCAGGCAAGCCAGTGGTATAATTCAGTCAGTCTGAAGGCCTGATGGACTCTAACGACTGGAGAACCAGGATCTCCAATGCTTGAGGGCAGGAGGAGCCGTATCTCCCAGCTCAAGAAGAGAGTAGGACCGTGTTCCTCCTCTCCCATTCTGCTCTGTTTGGGCCCTCAATGGAGTAGATGATGCCCCTGCACTCACCCACCATCCCTCCGCATTGGCGAGGGCAGATCTTCATAATTCTGTCTACTGATTCAAAAGCTAACCACTTCCAGAAACACCCTCACAAACAGACCCAGAAGTAATGTTTTCCTAGCTATCTGGGCATCCCTTAACCCGAATGACACATAAAAGTAACTATTACATCCCTCTATCTTTTTTTTTTTTTTTGACCAGTTTATTGAAGAAGCTGGATTGTTTATTCTGTCGAGTTGTCCATGTGCTGGCTTTGGCTGTCTCTGTTTTTGTGATAGAGGTGTTAGAGACAAAGGTAGCTAAGTAAGTCTCCTCTGGATATGGCCAGGTCTGGTCCTCACTCACATTGTTTCTGTCTTGAAAATCCATGCCTTGCCTGTAGTGCCAACATAGATTCTCAGCATAGGAACAGTTGTTCTGAATTATAGAAATTATTTTAAAAATTAGCCACTTCTGCCTGGATCTCAGAATATAGTAGTGTGATTTGGGGTGTTTTATATATTAGTGGGAGAAAGGCAATCCAAACTCCCTTTCTTTTCTGACTTAGCTTATTACATCTTCAGTACTTGCAAAGTGTGTGGTAAATGATCAGTCACAGCATACTGCTATTTATTGAGCGTCCATGGCCACTGGCTGACATGGCATTGAATATAATGTTGTATTGTTGCTCCAAGCCTTTTTGCCTTCATGCTAAATGACTCAACCCATCAGAAGAAATTTATAATGGACATATAACTCACCTATTTAGACTTTGTGAGATTGATTTGTTATGAAGTTACTGGCTGTAATGTCTTTGAGAGGGTAGACCTTCATTTTAAATGAAGACAGCCTCATCTATGGATTTCAAAGCATGTTTATATCCTGTAAGTCTGTGTTAAGGAAATGGGATGAAGCTGGCTACTAAAAATGAGAAAATATGTGGAGCGCCTGGGTGGCTTGGCAGCTAAGTGTCCGGCTCTTGATTGGCTCAGGTCATGATCTCATGGTTCGTGGGTTCAGGCCCTGCATTGGGCTCTGCGCCCACAGTGCAGAGCCTACATGGGACTCTCTTGCTCTCGCTCTCTTTCTGCCTCTCCCCCAGTTATGCATGTGCTCTCTTCTCTTTCTCAAAATAAATAAACATGTAAAAAAAATTAGAAAAGGGACTCCAGGGTGGCTCAGTCGGTTGTGTCTGACTCTTGATTTCAGCTCAGGTCATGTTCTCACATTTCGTGAGTTTGGGCCACGCATTGGGCTCTGCAATGACAGTGCAGAACCTGCTTGGGATTCTCTCTCTCTCTCTCTCTCTCTCTCTCTCTGTCCCTCCCTTGCTTGCATGCTCTCGCTTTCTCTCTCAAAAATAAATAAATACACATTAAAAAAAGTGGGAAGATATATGTGAAAGTGTTTGGACCTGATTGTGTTATATTGAGGTATTTGGAGCTTTGGAGCATATCCCAGGTTAATATTGTTTGAAGGTTTATTTTGAATCCTATAATTAGATAATGGAACTTCAGCATTCCCAGGCTGTCTTGTCCCCACAATATCTAAACCTTCCAAGCTCACTCCCTTTCATATGGTCCCTCTAGATGCTCTATGTTTTTTTTAATTATGTGTATGGATGTCTATTAGGCAACCAGTCAGCTGACTTCATTTCCATGCCCTCCTACAATCCTTTGCACAGTTGGAAACTTGAAAAACCCTATCCCATTCTTTTCTGGATCTCCAGGTCTGCCAGGGTTCCCCCCCGCCCCGCCCCGTCTTTCAAATGTGACTATAAGCTCATCTGGTGAAGAGATTCATACTAAATTGTTAATGAGATGTGACTGGCCAGTAGGAAAGGCCGTTCTTCAACCACTGAGATTTAATTGTAATTTAGCAGTGATCCTTCACAGGCAATGCTGGAGACTGGAGTTTGAAGTTAGAATTTTCTGGGATATCAGCCCTCTGGCTGATGGAGCCCCATCCGCCTGATGACCGATGATCAGTATATGAAACCTTTGGTGGCAGAAGGAATCTGAAAGCCTCTGACTCAACGGCAAGCTGAAATACATATGGGCAAAACATTGTAAAGTTCCAGTGACATTTTAAAGAGCTCTACTGTAAATCATCTAGTATTGCCAGTTCAGTCCATCCTGTATTTATCAGAGAAAAAAATGTAATTTGCTGAGAGATACTAGAAATACTGGTGTTTTAAGCAAAACACTTGAATTTTGCTGCGTGGCTTCTTCACATTGGCTTCTCCTTTGCAGATGGAATGGTTGCAAAGGGGGATGGAGCAGTTGAGGGGGTAGCCGCTCTGTGCTGTTGCTTTTGTTTATTTTCTAACTGACCTAGCACAGTGTAGGCGGAGGCGATGCATGTTTCCTGACATTGGGCCAGTGATGTATGGCCTGACCTTCAAAATGAGGAACATCTTCTCTGTGGGTGAGAGTGTAGCCGTGGAAATGCTTTTATCCCATATTGCTTGGCAGTTTGCAACCAGTTCCGACAAAAAGCACCCACCCCGCTGAGTTTGCTGAAGCTTGTGTATTGGTTTTAGTTTGAGCATTTTGGCAAATTAAGGGCCGAGTGAAACCATAAAATTGATTTTATTTACAACAAAGCCTTGTGGTGTATGTCAGCTGCTCTCGTGTCTCCTTTCTTTAGTTTTTGAGGTGGTTTCTGTAAGTGTTTTATGTAGCTTTATAATGAACTTGCATCTGTTTCAGTTAAAGGATAATACCTCCCCTGGATGTCCTCTTTTTTATATTTAAATTCTAGTTAACATACAGTGCAATATTGGTTTCAGAGTAGAATTCAGTGTTTCATCACTTACATACAACACCCAGTGCTAATCACAGGTGCTTAGTACCTGGGTGTCCTCTTAACTCATATTGGGCAAGGTCTGCCTTCTTTTCAGTCTTCGCTTCGTGTATGCCCAGTGGATGCCTCTCTTCCATCTCTCATTCAATATCAAGAGCCATTGACAACTGCTTTGTAGTGAACACATCATATGTCACTGATCTGAACTTTTAAGGCTTTGGCTTAAATTTTCTTCTCATACGTTGCAATGAAAGGATGATGTGGCAAGATTTTTTTTTTACAGTGTGATATCAACTATATGCAATATCTTTACAAATATTTGAATTTTTTTTTCTGCGAGTACTGTTATCATTCTTGGAGCTTTTTTTGCGGGGCTGGGACACAAAAGATTCCACTCATTTCTGAATAAATAGGAATTGTGAGGAGAAGAATGTCCTAGAAGTCAGAGGACCTGGATTCTGGTCCTAACTTAGGCAACACCTTGCATATTTTCTGGCAAGATGTTTAACTTATTTATGACCATAGTTCTTTATATATAAAATGAGATTATTTTCTGGATTAGTAGTTATCAACCCTTGCACATGAAAATCATTGGGGGAACTTTTTGAAATATACCGGTAACTAGCCCCCATCCTATAGTAATTAAAAAAGCAATATCTGGAGGTGGGACTAAGGCATTGGCAGTTTTTAAAAGCTCCCCAGTTTATTCTAATGGACAGCCAGGGTTAAGAGCCAATGGATATGGTATCCTTTACAGCTCCAAGATTGTGTGATTCTAATCTCTTAGCAAATCTTTTGGTGGTGGTTTTTTCTTTCTTAGAGTCAACGGTAAAAGTATTAATTGAAGTAGGCAAGCATTTTAAATCAGTACATGTAGTCCACACACAGTTAAAACCAAATTTGTCCTACAAGGTATAATTTTTATACTGTGATTTTCAAACTTTTTGCATAAAGTTGTTAAGGATCCAGAGTACTGGTTCTCTCTCACCCCTAGTGATTCTGATCTGGTAGATATGACAGATACCAGAAGTCCACATTGTTCATAGGTACCCTAAGTGTCTCCCCTAAGTGTATCTACTGATATGATGTTTAGAAATACTGTATACTCAGGGAGCCTGGGTGGCTTAATTGGTTAAGCGTCTGTCTGACTTCAGCTCAGGTCATGATCTCATGGTTAGTGAGTTCAAGCCCCACATCAGGCTGTGTACTGATAGCTCAGAGCCTGGAGCTTGTTTCAGATTCTGTGTTTCCCTCTCTCTCTGCCCGTCCCTCGCTCACGGTCTGTCTCTCTCTGTCTCTCAAAAATGAATAAAAACATTAATTTTTTTTTAAAAAAAGAAATACTGTATACCCAGTAGTCATTTTCTAACTGTTTGATAAATAATAAAGGTGTACAAAGCATAATCCCTGTCGTGTACCAAAAGATGGTTTGAGATTCTTTCTCTCTGGTTCAGTAGTGCTGCGGTGGATGGCATTAGAAGCAAATGTTAAGATTGGGCAAAGTATATTTTAAGTGAATTTTGAGTTTTCCGTAGAATAGCAAAATTACACGTTGGAGTTGTAAGGGAGCCATCTAGTGGATAAGCATACAGACCTGTTGCATCTTGTTCTAAGGTCTTTCTTTGCCTTATGAGTTTTATTAGAATATGTATGTAAATATATATGCAGTTAAGTATAGATATATAAATTAAATATGTATTTTTATACATTTTATTTTATATTTTCATGAAATAAAGATTAAATTTTAATGGATTTTTATATTTTATGCTTTTGCTTTTGTTTGAAAAATAATTTCTCATCATTTTATAATTAATAGTCTGTATTTTACGTATTCCTGATCCTTTTATGTAAAAGGGAAAAAGAGATAAATAAGACATGTTTTTTCCATGAAACAAAATACATATTCTCTTTATAAGGACATAAAAATTTGCAAGTAAGTAAAACATGTATTTTAAATTCCCACTACATGTTCTTTGAATTTGAACGTAAGAGGGATTTGAGGACTTAGTTTATGCAATTAGTGAACACAGACAAAGTGTGAAGGATTCACAGTCTAAGATACATAACCATTTTTATATTCTTTGAAGTTTTTAACAGCCCGTAATAAATGCACTGGACTGATTAGGGCAGTGCCAAAACTATACATCATGTTACTTACCAGATCATTCACAGTCATGAGATACTCTTCAAACATCTTCCTGATTTTGCGCATGTTAGTTGCATCATGCAGTAAAGATGAATTAGACATTTGAATGACAGTGTTTGTCTTTTACCCATAGAGAAGAACAAGTTAATAAGAGAGCAAGATGCCCAAGACATTCATTTTTCTAAGCTCACATTTTAATTTTAGTGTCTTTTCATAAGAAGCATTTTGAAAGTCTAAATTAAATTGAAATTATCTGATCACAGCTTACAATGTATCATGCTCTTATGTTGGGTCATTTCTCTCACTGTAGTCAAACTCACAGGATGTCACCCATTTATAGCTGACTCTGCTCTTCAAGTAACTTACAGGTTTGTCCCCTAGGGCTCCTTTTTTCCCTTTCCCTTTCAGGATCCAGGCTTCCAGATGCCTGATGGACATCCCTTCCTTACATTTCTTATAACACGTCAACATGCCCCAGATCGAATAGTTATCTTTGCACTAATGCTCTTTAGTCATATATTTTAATTAAAGGTTTTTACAGTTCTCACAGGAAGAAAAGATTCCAGTTCTCTCTAATCATCCTTCTTTCTAATTTGCCTTCCCCCTTTTTCCCTCTTAGCTCTGCTTCTAAAACCTATCTGGCATCTTTCATTCTGGATATTCTGGAAAATGAGGATTCTGTGGAAGGCAGGGAGCCTCTAAGAGGACCTCTCAAAGATTCCTGCCCACTGGTGTACATGCCCTGTATAATCCCCTCCCACTGAGTGGGGGAGAGACTGAATGCCACTTCCCTGACTCAGTTACATTATATGGGCAAAAGTGAAGAGAATTTTGCAAACATAATTAAGGTCCCAAATCAGTTCATTTTGAAGTAATCCAAATGGAGATGATCCTGGTTGGGCCTGACTTAATCAGGAGAATGCCTCTAAGCTAAGGACTGGGCCCTTCCTCAAGAGAGAGATTCTCTTGCTGGAAACAGGTCCTCCTTCATTAACTAAGCAGCCATGTTTTGAGAGAGCCGTGTAGAAAGGAACTCCAAGTGGTCTCTAGGGGCTGAGAGTGCCACCTGGTTGGTAGACAGCAAGAAGACAGAGATCTACAACCGTGGGGAACTAACTGCTGCCAACAACCATCTGAGCTTGGAAAAGGCCCCAAGCTCCATAAAAGAATGCAGCTCAGCCCAACACCTTGATGCAGTCTTGTGAGACCCAGAGCAGGAGTCCCAGTGGAACCATACCTGACCACAGAAACTGTGAGATAATAAATTATATGTTGTTGTATGCCATGAGATTTTTTGTTATGTGCTCTGCAGCAATAAATAACTAATACAGGTCCTCGTTAGCTTGTGCTTTGGATCATTGCAGTAACTTTCAAACTAAGCTCTCTGGTGTCATCCCTCCCCACAAAACTTTACATACTGCACCCAAAGTCATCTCCCTTAAAAATAAAGTAAAATGTAAGCCCAGTGAGGTAGGGGATTTGTCTTGTCCAAAGCCATCTGTCTAGAAGAATACTAGCATACTGTATGTTTCTTAGAAGAATACTTTGTTAGAAGAATCCTAGCATGTTGTATGCAGATTACAAATATTGACTGATGGACAGAATGGTTGAATATGATGTATCCACCTTTAAACACACCAAAATGTTTGCTGGTCCCCCATACATACAGAGAAACATCCTTCTGATATAAGAAGGCTATAGAATAAAGTATTTTCGTATGTGGATTCTAGAGGTTAAGACCTTGGGTTCAAATTCCAGCTCTCATACTTCCTACTTTGGGACCTCTTGGAAGTTGCATGACCTCACTAAAGCTCAGTGTTTTCATTTAGGAAACATGATGAATGATAATTACTACCACTCAAGTCTGGCTTGAAGGTTAAGTAAGATAGTGCATTTAATGTATTTTTAAAGTGGCCTATGCACTAGCTCAGAAAACGTTAGATATCGTTATAACACTTAAGGCCCTCTGCTGTCGACATGTCCCTCTTGTCCTCCAGCCATGAAGCAAGCATTCCTGTGTTTCCTGCATTTGCAGCATGATGGAGAGTAAACTACATGAATACTGTTTCAGTTTTAGGCTCTGAATGGGCTGTATGGCAAGTTTTTTCACAGCCTCAGTTTGACTCTCTATGGAATGGGGCCAATTGTAACATATAGCACAAGAATATGTCTTGACTCTCTTTCTACACAAATCAGTCATATTGAACAACAGCCAAAAATTGTTCAGTGAGGCCATTTACTATCAAGGATGCTATAATGGATGTTCTTCATAACATTTTTAAAAACCCAAAGAAAACTTTCTCATCGTATTAGAAATAGTTGTGTTGCTCTTGAGCACCGCATGCAAAGAATTGCTCTTCTTACACCACAAACCTGTAAAGAAGAAAAAACAAAAAGCAACCTACGAAATCCTATCATGAGTTCTGTTTCTAGCCATTGAATATATCATAGATGCAGTTCATAAAAAGGCAAATGTAGTGATTCTTACATCAGTTGTTTGGGTAAAATATCTCAAAACATAAGCAGGTGCATGTGCTAGGCAGCTTATGACTTAAAGGAACTGAGGTTGATATTGAAACTGGTACTCTCTTTCTTCCCAGAGGTATGGCTGAATCTGTGGTTTAGCCAGGTGCTTTCCACCAGATTCTGTTTAAGTCAATGGGCGAATTATCTCCAGTGCCTCGTTGAACATAATGTTGAGCAGCTAGATTGCTGTGTTTTATCGATATGTTTAAGCAGCACCAACCAGACATCGATGGAAATATTGGTCAGATAATTTGTCTCCCATTCTGTAGCGAAAACAGCTGACTGAGAGCTTCGTGAATTTTCAGTTGTTTGGGTCACTATATCCTAATAAACATGCTTCTGTATGGAAATATGCTAATACTTCAGCATGGAAAAATAGGTTTGACTGAGAAAACTGTATTTGTGAATGTAGTCTGTCTTTGCACATATTCAGATGCTACTTCAGTTTGCAGACTTAAAAGTAAATAACTTTTCTGTGACTTTATTGAGCAAGAATATGTTAAAGATTACTGTAGTCACACTGTACATTGGGTTGGGGGTGTTGACCATGCTGTGCAATCTTTAACAAGATGATTGAGCTCTATCTCTGTTAGCTTAGAACGGCTGCATTTTGTGCTAGTCATCACTGACGTGCCCAAAAAGATAAATTGTAGGTGCAAGCAGCAGATATCAAGCTTCCATAGGATTTTTATCCTTTCCATTCTGTTTCTTAACTTTTTTTTCCATTTCAGGGTCACAACAGCATTACATCCAACATTAGAAATAAGGACATCTGTATTGCATTGATATTGCTAAATTGGTATTCAGTAAAATAAAACCATCCCTTGCAGTAATGGGTGAGAACTTGCCTTTCACCTAGAGCCAAGCTCATTAGAAATTCATGCTCACAGCCCAGAGAAAAACAGAGTTTTTATGAGGTTTCCACAAGTAATATATCTGCATGATGGGTTGTTCCAAGAAACTGAGCAAATGAAAATGTCAGTTTGCAGAAACTGTCAAAACCAGCATAACCTAATTTAGAATTGCCGCTTATTTAATAAACCACCAGTCACCCTACCAGATAGAGTCCTGTCATTCTTGTAGAAAAAGTACTCATTCCTCTTGCACTTAAGTTAGGTTTATAGATACCCAAGGGTCTGCTAATGGGGAAAAAAGAATTAATTACACAGCACACAGTCATTAAACTACAGCCAGCATAGTTAGTGTTCTTAGCTATAAAATTCCAGAAGCCTTGATCTGAGTATACCTTGATATGTCAAAGTGGAACCCCAGTTTGTATGTAGTTACAACACGGTGTGCTTTGCCCCATGCTTTGCACATGGCACATCCTCAGAAAATATAAAATTATAAGTAATTTTATTAATGTGATTACATGAGTTTGAATTGAAAATATATTCAGGGTGCCTGGGTGGTCAGTTGGTTAAGCATCCGACTTCACCTCACGTCATGATCTCCCAGTTTGTGGGTTTGAACCCCACATTGGGTTCTGTGCTGACAGCTCAGAGACTGGAGCCTGCTTCGGGTTCTGTGTCTCCTGTTCCTGGCCCTCTATTTGTTCTCTCTCTCTCTCCCTCCTTCTCTTCCTCCCTCCCTCCCTCCCTCTCTCTCTCTCTCTCTCTCTCTCTGAAAAATAATAAACATTAAAAAACTAAAAAAAATTTTTCAGTATACAATTTCTAATAAGAGTAGTAGGTACTTATTCAGGGCCCTTAGTGTTTGCACACTAAGGGGCTAGAATATTACTATTTTGCACAATAACCTGTCTTTACTAAAATCACCTCTGATTTCATGATTCATGATTGTTAATTCTTGTGAGACACGTTGTACCGGCAGTGGGTCATGATGCTTCAATGGAGTAATACATTAAGTGGATTATATTCTAAACCAGCAGTAGCAAAATTCTGAAGGGAGTGGGGCAGGAGATGACAAGAGTGTTGAGGTAGGAGGGGTATGTGGAGAGGTATTTCTAAGGAAGAAAATGTTCATGCATTTTTAATTGCTTAGAATAATTTGATTGCAAGTTTCAAAGACGGACTGAAAAAGAATGTAATCAATTATCTGCATGTTGGCACAATAGAAATTTACGGGAAGACTGTGGAGGAAATGATATGAGAACAGCTGAATGAACTCAATAGCTATGATGTGGAGCCTTCCTTATTGTTGAGAATGGAAAAGAGTGCACCAGATTTGGCAGCAAGCTGTGTTTTCTCAGTACAGTAGATCCCTATTGCTCATGAGTATTAGAGAAAGGCCTACACACCTGCTTCTGTTATTCTCAAGCTGAATGATGATGACAGAGTTTATAAATGGCCTTTCTTTCCTCTCTGCTAATGTTTCCTCATACGTGGGAGAAGTAGATTATCTGGGTATCTAAATATCACCTGGAATTGTTACACCATGCAGCGGGTATGCAGGAAATTAAAGCAGATGATTTTGGTTGACAGTTTTAGGTAATACAATGTTTTCAGCATCTTTACTCTTATTCTTTAGAGTTTCTATGTGTTCTCCCCACACTACCTACTGATAATTGGCCTTTTGGCTCCAAAGGCCAGTTACCTAGAGGCAGCCGTACTGACACATTTTTGTCATTGTTTGACACTGCTTGCCCTCAGTCTCACAATTGTGTCATTTCTTTCTGCATACCATTTCTTAAGCCCATCTTTGCTTTACTGTTTTTATAATCACATGTCAATCTGGGACTCACCATCTTGACCTACATGACAACAGCCTCTCACATGGCTTCTTGGCTCTTAACTTGTCTTGATTTCTTTGTAGCCATTATAGATCACTGAGACCCAGCTGGATCATCCATTGGGTTTGGGAGGGTAGAGACATCATTTTATTGATATCTCCAGTGACTCCTAATTGTTCACCATGAACCTACAGTCACCTGTACTGATCAATAGATCACATGTGTTGACAGGTGCATCATCACCTGTAGAGGGTGGGTGTAAGCATGTGTAATTCAGAAAACAAAATGTCACTGAAGGCAGAAGTAGATGTGGTTGTCTTCAGTAGTAGAGTTTTATGAAGATAGGACCTCAAAATTCATTTGCAAAACCAAAAAAAATCATAATCCCCTCTTTTCCTTATCAATGACCTCTTAATATCTACTGAATTAGTACTGGAAAATATGATTTAAAGAGGACTTAAGATTTGAATTTAAACTACCTTTTTCATATTTCTCTATATTTTACAAAGCTTTCATTAAAAAAGTTGACAACTTTAAAAAATAAGATTTAGGTGGCATATATACCTTTACATCTAGGAACAATAGAAACATTGGTAGCAAAACATTTTTCTTCATGGCTCTCTTTTGTGGAAGGAGGAATAGTTATTTTCCTTGTCATTAGTCCTGCTTTCTTGTGTGATAGAGAATTGTTAGACCTAAATTACATTCCTTTTTAAAATTGTAACTGTCTCTTTTTTTGATGTTTATTTTTTTTGAGAGAGAGAGCGTGTGCAGCAGAAGGACAGAGAGAGGCAGGCGACAGAGGATCCTAAGTGGGCTCTGCACTGACAGCAGCAAGCCTGACGTGCGGCCTGAACTCAGGAACCATAAGATCATGACCTGAGCCGAAGTGGAATGCTCAACTGACTGAGCCACTCAGGTGCCCCTATAATCGTCTCTTAACAAAAAGATCTTGAATATCACAGTACATTCAATTTCTAGTTTTTAGTGGTAATTTTATTTATTTATTTATTTATTTTTTTAATATATGAAATTTATTGTCAAATTGGTTTCCATACAATACCCAGTGCTCATCTCAAAAGATGCCCTCTTCAATGCCCATCCCCCAACCTCCCCTCCCGCCCACCCCCCATCAGCCCTCAGTTTGTTCTCAGTTTTTAAGAGTCTCTTATGCTTTGGCTCTCTCCCACTCTAACCTCTCTCTCTTTTTTTTTTTCCTTCCCCTCCCCCACGGGTTCCTGTTTAGTGGTAATTTTAAAAATGAGTAGTTTGCATTAGGTTTCTCTTCTAAATCTTAGTAGCTTCTTGGCCATTTGGATGTCTTCTTTAGAGAAGTGTCTGTTCATGTCTTCTGCCCATTTATTCACTGGATTATTTGTTATTCAGGTGTGGAATTTGTTGAGCACATGAAAAGATGCTCAACGTCACTCCTCATCAGGGAAATACAAATCAAAACCCCACTGAGATATCACCTCACGCCAGTCAGAGTGGCTAAAATGAACAAATCAGGAGACTATAGATGCTGAAGAGGATGTGGAGAAACGGGAACCCTCTTGCACTGCTGGTGGGGATGCAAACTGGTACTGCCTCTCTGGAAAACAGTGTGGAGGTTCCTCCAAAAATTAAAAATAGATCTACCCCATGACCCAGCAATAGCACTGCTAGGAATTTACCCAAGGAATACAGGAGTGCTGATGCATAGAGGCACTTGTACCCCAATGATTATAGCAGCACTTTCAACAATAGCCAAATTATGGAAAGAGCCTACATGTCCATCAACTGAGGAATGGATAAAGAAGTTGTGGTCTATATACACAACGGAATACTACGTGGCTATGAGAAAGAATGAAATCGGGCCCTTTGTAGCAATGTGGATGGAACTAGAGAGTGTTATGCTAAGTGAAATAAGTCATACAGAGAAAGACAGATACTATATGTTTTCACTCTTATGTGGATCCTGAGAAACTTAACAGAAGACCATGGGGGAGGGGAAGGGGGAAAAAAAAGTTACAAACAGAGAGGGAGGAGCCAAACCATAAGAGACTCTTAAAAACTGAGACTAAACTGAGGGTTGATGGGGGGTGGGAGGGAGGGGAAAGTGGGTGATGGGCATTGAGGAGGGCACCTGTTGGGATGAGCACTGGGTGTTGTATGGAAACCAATTTGACAATAAATTTTGTATTAAAAAAACAAAAAAACCCAAAAACTTAGTAGCTTAAAACAATACCATTTTATGATCTTATGCTTCTGGAGTTTGAAACCTGACACAGGTCTCACTGGTCAAATTGTCAGCAGAACTGCACTCCTTTCCGGAGGCTCTAAGGAAGAATCCATCTCTCGCCTTTTCCAACTTTTGGAGTCTGTCCATATTCTAGGGCTCATGTCCCTCTTTCACTGACTTCAAAGCCAGCAGTGTTTCATCTTTCTGACCATTCTTTTTTTAAAAATTTTTTTTTTTCAACGTTTGTTTATTTTTGGGACAGAGAGAGACAGAGCATGAACGGGGGAGGGGCAGAGAGAGAGGGAGACGCAGAATCGGAAACAGGCTCCAGGCTCTGAGCCATCAGCCCAGAACCCGACGCGGGGCTCGAACTCACGGACCGCGAGATCGTGACCTGGCTGAAGTCGGACGCTTTAACCGACTGCGCCACCCAGGCGCCCCTCTGACCATTCTTTAGCAAGCAACGCTTTCTGATTCTATTCTTCGGCCTCACCTCTTCCACATTTAAGGACCCATATGATGATATTGGACCCATCTGGATAATCCAGGGTACTCTTCTTATTTTAATGTCAGATGATTAACAATATTAGTTCCATCTGCAATGTTAATTCCCCTTTGCTGTGTAATCCAGCACATTCACGGGTTTTGGGGATCAGGATGTAGACCACTTTTGCGAGGGGGACATCATTCCACCTGCCAGATAGTACTATGTGGGTAGGTAAATATATCTTTTTTACTGAAGTCTGCCTTTAAAAACAAATGTCAGTAGAGTACATTGTTTTCTAGTTTTTTACTTTAGCACTAGATTTTTACTCATAATGAAAGGAAATCAACCCAAAGATACAGTGTATACTTTGAATCAATCTGAGCACTAAAAAGTGTTTATAAAAATAAATACATATATAGCTTATGAGATTTAAGTACAAGATAATGGAATCTTTCTCAACTAAAAGTAATGCTCTGTGTGACACTAATATGTAAAGCAAATTCCAGAATGTAACTCCAGATTCTAAAAAAGACGTAAGTCAGAAAGTGGCTAAGATCTCCAAACTTTTTCCTGTGAATCATTAACCATTGCTAGTATCTCCATGGCACTATATCCCATAAATGAAGAAAACATTTTTTGTTTTCTGACAAGTGGTACTGTTTTTCAGGCCCAATTCTAAATTCCTAAATAAGAGTTTGGAGCAAGCTCTCTCACTGTCATCCGTTATTTACTTGGCTTTGTTGCAGAGACTAAGTACTTGTGAAACTTTGTGCCCAGTGCAGGCAGCTTTTGCATTTTGGGGTTAAAAGCTATGATAATTTGGATGATTCTTACACAATTAGGAATAGTAGAGCCATTAAATTATGTTCTTAAGGCAAACATACTGTTGGATGACATTGACTGAGGTAACAAACTGATTTAGGGAATAATACCCTTTTGGGCTAAACTAAGCACTTATTTACAGAAAGAAACCATGATACAGTAGTAAAAATGGTGGATTAGGCTAAGAAAAGAGTTTATGGTCTTCGCTCTATCTCTAATTATCTGTATCCTTTTGAACAAGTTTAAGGACACTTTTTGCCTCATTTCCCTCATTTTAAAAATGAGTTGACATGGGGCGCCTGGGTGGCGCAGTCGGTTAAGCGTCCGACTTCAGCCAGGTCACGATCTCGCGGTCCGTGAGTTCGAGCCCCGCGTCGGGCTCTGGGCTGATGGCTCAGAACCTGGAGCCTGTTTCCGATTCTGTGTCTCCCTCTCTCTCTGCCCCTCCCCCGTTCATGCTCTGTCTCTCTCTGTCCCAAAAATAAATAAACGTTGAAAAAAAAATTTAAAAATGAGTTGACATGGAATTAATACCGAAGTCTTCTATTATTCAAAGCTTCTGCAATGTTGTGTTACACTCCCAGTTTTACGTGGCTACCATATGCTTCACATCATCTGAGGTGCTCATGGAAGTAAAGGGTTTGGGCTGAAAATAGGAAATACAGGAGGTATATGTGATATGACAAAAACCTTGCAACTCTGAATATAAGAAACAGAGTTCACGGAAATGTTGAGAGCATAAAAAGGCTCTATCACACATCTCCTTGCTACTTTACTCTTTTCTGAATCCAGTTCCAATGACATTGGTAAATGTGAAGGGGTCTTGAAGAGAAATAGCATCAGGATGTTTTACCATAGTTCTGCCTTATTGTGTATGGAATAGACTTGATACTAGAAACTTGATAGCAAAGTGCAATTCTCTGTAAGCTTTTTTTTTTTCCAACTGACTTCTTTTATAGAATTGAAGCTGCACTCCCAAGGGAAGATAAATGATCCTAGAAAATGCAGTAAAAATCAGATTATTTTTTCATAGTAGAGACTGGCTGGGCTACAAACAAAATCTACCTTATGCCCACATTTAACTGATGAGAACATGCAGAGATGCTTCATGATTCACTCAAAGTCATGAAGCCAGTTAGGGTCAAGACTGAGACTTGATCCACTCTTTCCCACATTAGTTATGTTCAATCTTTCATACTTAAATTGTGTATGATTACATATGCTATTAAAATGGATATTTTTTTTTGCCTAAGTATTAGCAACATTCAACATCAATCACTAATTTTAATGAAGTAATACTTCAGTGTTGCTTCATAAGTGCCAAACACTATTCTAGGTGCTTTTACTCATTTGCTTTTATCAACTAACTTAATCACCGCAGCAATTTTATGAAATGGTTCTATTTCTACTACAGTTTTACAGGTAGGGGGGCTATTCTCCAATTCACACTTTAAATCAATGGTAAAGATGAGATATGAACCCACACAGTTTGGTTCCAAGCCCTGTGTTGTCAATCATGTTATAATTCCTCTGAATTTAAATGATATAAGAAAAGTTAAACTACCAGGTTGGACCTGGATTCTTCTATTATAACCATCACATGGCAGTAACAGTTTATTATTTGGATCTTCAATTTATGCATATGACTTTTCTTCCTAACTGAGATTGTCGTTCATTCACATGTAGTGATTGAGCATTTATCCTATGTACAGGACTTTACCAAGTGTTCCAGGGGCTGGCAGGATAATATAATTCAAATCATAGCCTGTGTGATAAAATAGTGTGATTCAAAGTATACTGAATAGTATTAATTACAATAGTTCTCATATATTACATATTTAGTAGGGGCCAGCTTTTGTGCTGGGTGCCTTGCATATTTTTTCTCATGTAATTTTCCTACCAGCCCTATAAGGCCAATCACATTTCTTAATTTTATTGGTGATGAAAATGAGACTTGAATAGGTAAGCAGCTTATCCATGATCACAAAGGAAGCAGCAGAGTTGATATTTACCTCCAGATCTATGTGAGTGGAAATCCCACTTTGTATCTACTGCTCTGAATCTCCTAACCCAGTCATCAAAAAAGAGCCTGCAGAGCTACTCTCCAGGCCCAGCTGGGGAATATTACTTCCCATTGCTTGGCCAGCATCCTCTGTGGCCTCTTTTTGCTCACATCTTACAGGTTCCTGAGGATTTTCATCATCTCCCCACACATGATAGTGAGGAGAAATTGTAGAGTTCATCCCTACCCTTTGTGTTTAGGCTCTCCCTACCAATTAAATATAGGACTTGAGTCTTGCAGTCTTTTACGAGTCTGACTAATGGACTGAATAGAAGTAAAGATATGTAACTAATATTCTAAATATATGATTTTAGCTTAAATAATTACGACTTTTTTCCCTTTCCTGCTGCTCTTCAGCTTTATTTTTCAATATTCGAATATTCTGTCTCTTGTCTACTTCTGAAGATCTACATCTATTCCTGAGATCTGCAGTCTCCTTTGATTCAGACGCTCTTTTAGGAATCGGACCGAGTCTCTCTCCTTTCACCAAATAGTGATATGGTTTCAGCTTTTTATACCTATTCATTGACACTCTCAGAAAGAGAAGGATTGTATCTCTATGTTTTAGAGAATCTTGAATTATGAAATAGCATCTCTATCCCTCTCCCTTTTTTGTCTCCCTCACCTCTCCTCTCTCCTCTCCTCCTCATACATGCTTATTAACATTGTGCATCTCCATGTGTACCACTGTTTCTGGCGTTATGGTGACTTACAACTTAAGGGTGTAACTTATATGTATTATATTCAGATGGAGACTTGTCAAGACAAATACCATCTTCCTGACACTGATGCTGCAGTCAACACTGGAATAGAAGGTTGATAGCTGTTTTAAAATTTTTGCAATTGGCTGCCATAGAAACCAACACAAGAGTGACTTTGCGCTGAAATTTGACATCTCAGGGATATGTCTAGTGAATCTTTGACACAGAAAGTGAAATAAATTAGAAAGCAATTTTATATAGACCCTGTTAGATCTTCAAAACTTGAGTCTGATAGTGCTTGAACAAAGTAACTATTTAGAAAAAGAAAAGACATTGGTCCTTAGCATTCTCAAATTCATCGAAAAGACTTTCTTTAGATGTTAACAGATTTTGATGGCAGAATCGCTCTATCTGGAGACTTCAACTCACTTCAGAAAAGATTTAAACATTTTATTTTATGCCTTTAAAAATCTAAGCTTCTCATCTTCCATCCCTAAATCAAAAGTGGCATAAAATTTCAGAAGTCAAGTTTTAAGTCAGCAAATAAACATTTGTAAAAGTGCTAAATGATTATTATTTTTGCATTTGAAATACATTTGCATTCACATTTTATATATTGAGGAATATGTATCTCCATTCACTTACATGTGTGCTATAAAAGTTCACCATCCAGATTCCATGGTGAATGAGTCACCTGAGTTTTCCAATTACTGCAGTTTCTCTAATCACTGGAACATCCGTCTTCAACAGATGAATGAAACTTGGCATTCCTCATATATTGTAACAAGAACACCTTCAAATATAATTGATTCCCCATAGAATCCTTGTAAGATATACTTCCTCAAAGTATATCTTCCTCAAATCTCTCTTGGTACTTCTTCATGATATTTTTGCATGTTAGTTATTGTGATCTGCTGGTCCTTGAGTATAGGTGCAGGTAAAGAATGAAAACGGTAAATATCTCTTCCCTTTTTATGGAATGTGGCCTTGTGCAAATGCCTTTAGTCATCAGTGTCTCGGGGACATTAGAGCCAAATGCAAGTTGTTAATTTGCCTCCACCTCAGCACTCACATTTAGCAACACCCAAACTCTACTCGCATATATAGTAGGAATGTCTTATGCCTCAGGTGGCACATTGATGAGGTACAGGTGACTCTTTTGCTTTCCCACCCATCCCTAATATCTGACCTATCTCTCCTTACCACTCTGCTCCCTGGGCTGCTGACTAGATGATTCTTACAACAGCCATGTGGCTGCTGTGAATGATTGCCATGGAGTTTTTGCCTTTTCCCTCAGTTTTCTGTCCTTCCTCTTCTTCTTTCTGTTGCTACTCCAAATTTTCTGAAAAAGCTGGTTTATGTCTAGATTATCACCCCATCAGAGAATACACTTCCTTTCAAGTGGGAAATCAATCATCACAGCAGGGAGGTACTATTTTTATGGCTCTCTCTTCTATGTTGTTGGTTTCTTGCTTGGATCCAAAGGGAATGCTTCATTGTTCTGAAGGAGGAGAGGTTTGCAGCATCTCCATCCCTAACAACAACTGTTTTGAAGTCTCAGAGTTTGAGAGTTCTGAAAGTTTAGCCCCAGGCAGGTTAGTGTGTGTTTGCATATATGTGTACATATACACTTATTGTCTTGCTCAGTAGTAGGCCTATGCTTAAACTCATTTGACAAGCTGTTTTTTTAATAAGGTGAAACACAAAAATGGACCCCTATTTCAAAGATGTGGGAAAAACATTTTTTCAGATCAAACAGGAAATAGCAAGTCAAGAACCAGTGGTATAATCATACCTCAGTTGGGTTCGTATATTTCTTTCTACAGGGCGCATACAAATTAGCTTTCTAAGTTTATCAGCTGTGCATAGATATTTCCTATAACATAATTTTCTAAAATCACATATGGCTACTTTAAATTCTTCAGAATTCTATACCACAAAATATATTAGGAATTGGGAAAAAAAAGACTTCTACAAAACAGATACAGTCATTAATGTATTTATTTTAGTCTGATTGAATAGATTGTGAAAAAGGGGGAAAAATCAGTGGGATCTCATTATTTCAAGGACTGTTACACAAATGAGACTGCACTCACTGGCCTCAGGGACATGTCACACAGACATTAAGGACAGTACAGTACCATACTCTAATAACACACAGAAACAGAGAACCAAGAGAGAAACACAAAACAGGGTCAGTAGTGGTGAAAGGTAAGCATAGTAAACAATGGAAGCTTTGGGAAAACATAAAATAAATGATTTTATGGGATATAGAATATCTTCTTTGGTGTCTAATTTAGACATCATGGAGAGGAAAATATTTGGTGGCAAGAATGACATGAAGAGATTAAAAACAGGACATGTAAGCTCATGTGTGTTTAGATGTGGTATTTTGAACAGTTAGTGTAATATGGTAGGGTTCTTGACACTTTCTCCCTAACTGGTAAAGGTACTTTTATATTGTATATAACGTTGAGAAGAGGTAGAGGAACAAGGATAGGGTCTGGAGAGGTGGCATAGTTCTAGATGCTTTAAATTTGCTGTAAATTAACAGAAGAAAAAGACAGACACAAATAACAAGTGGCATACGACTCTTATCACAGACAATTATAAAAGCATAAAAAAAGCTCTTGCAAATAAAGCCAACACCTCAATACAAAAATGGTCATATTATATGAATAAACAATTCATAGGAAAAGTCACTTGGCTTTGAAATAAATGTATGAAAATATCCCACCTCCTTTGTGATAAAAGAAATCTTAACCAAAAATGTCACCCATCAGGTTAACGAAGTTAACACATGGCAGGGATGTAGAGATCAGGGGATCATACATTGTTGATGATAGTTTCATAAAGCCTGTGTGCAGAGCAACTTAGCAGTATCTATCAAGACAAAACTGGTGCATACTCCTTGAATCAGTGATTTTCAAATTTACCTTGCAGATAAACTTACCCATGCCATATGTCATGTGTGTGTATTTGGCTACATGCGTTGTTTTCTGAATTGTGTAAGATTGGAAATTAATTCGATATTCTTCAATAGAGAAGTGTTTGAGAAAATTACAATTCATCCACACAATGGACACCATTCATCTATGAAGAAGAAAGACACTTCTCTATGTGTTAGTGTAGAAAGATCTTGAAGTTTTATTGTTAAATTAAAAAATGGAGGATATAAAAAAATGGGTGTCATGTGCTGCTTAGAGGAAAGAACATGCTCATACACACACACACACACACACACACACACACACACACACTGATGATCATAGAATATCTGTGGCCTGTCACACTATATTTGAAGTGTGTTAAGGAGCTTGCCTCTAAGAAGGGGGACCTGGTTGGATGGAGATATTGCAATGGGCAAAAGACTTTTCAAATTAGATACTTCCATAACTTGTATATCTTATTGTATGGAGTACTACAAAAAATAATTGAAAACTAATGGGATTAGAGAAAAGCATGGATTGTAAGAGTATATTCTGTCTGGGAATACAAGTGTGCAATGAGGTAGAATTACTTTTACTGTCTTAGAAGTCTGGTAATAATGAACACAAAAGAGGAGGAAGAAAATTTTTCACCGATATTTTGACATCAAACTGAGATCATTTGATAGTTTTCATCTGATTAATATTCCTAAATGATTTTGGAGAGGATTTTGTGACCCAGAAATGCAATAATCCATTACAGTATCTCGTTTACATCCCATTAACACTGACAGCACTCTGTGTTACCTTTTAAAATTTTTTTTACATCAGCGCCTCAGTTATTTAACCATTTTCCAATTATTAAGCGATATATGAATCAGTCTCACATTCTGTACTCAGAACAATGAAGATCAAAATATGTATTTCCTATAGCAATTATAGATTACAACAGTGAAAAATGGGTTTCAGAGTATGAAAAGAGTGGAGAACAAGTCAAAATCTTATATGAATATGAGAGAACATTTTCATTATAATTAGAAAGCCCCGGTGGCCTAATTTTCCTTATTAATGCTGAGCATTTTTGAGAAGTATGTATAACTTGAGGTACCAAATGCCAAGAGTGAAATAAGGAAAGGGCCTAAGAACTAAAGATACAGGAATTCCCATTTATTACCCAATTTACATCACAGTGTATTTTAATTGGTAGTGTAAAATGTTGTATAGGAAGTTTTACACATCCTTTTATGTGATTTCTCTTTCCTTGACGTGTTAAAGTAATTATTTTTATACAGTAACTTAGAACATCATGCACAAAGTGACATAACTTAGATACGTAGTGTCTAACTGGACATAAGAACTGCTGATGCGATTTTCTCCTCAGAGTACCTCAAGCTCTAACTTACTAATGAGAATATCACATTTTTCTCTTTCGTTGGACTTCACTACCATATATGCCACTTGCATTCACCATATCACTTAAGGACATCACTTTGTCTTCTTTGCTCTTTGTTGGAGAAGTAAAGAAAACTACACTTGAGAAATAGGAGCAAAATTTAGCTAAGTCATGAGAGATATTTGATGAGCATCCTGGTGATATCCAGCTCAGTGAACTTGTGTAAGAGTAGGATGGGCATAAACCAGTGCCCCTCACTTTATGGAAAAATGAAGAAAGCATTAAAGCTTTAAACTGTCAAACTATAGCTTGTGTATAAGATTTCAGAGGGCCAGTTTACTGAGTGCTGAAAAAGCCTTGCTTTTGAGACTCCTCATTCCCTTTTAGCGTTTGGACCCCAGAGTAGAGAATGATTTCTCCTCAGATAACACAAGAGGCCATTTCATCATCACTTCAGGGTGTAAGTATCGTTTTCTTATTCCTTTTGCTGCATTGCATCTAAAATATTAAGATTTGTTTCTCTGCATTGTATCATTAAAAATAAGAAGCTTTCCCCAAGGAAAAAGAAAGGTGTTCACACAAGATCAGAGACTTCCTTTGATACTTGCAAGTAAACTCCTCTTTGTGTCGGCAGTGGTACCTTGGCTGTTGTCCAGCAGTTTAATTGGCTCTTGTTTGCCTAATCTCCTCTAACAGATAATGTTATTACAGAATCGCAGGACTCCAAAATCCCCCATCAGACAAAACAAGCCTTATAATGAGAATCCCTTCATTTTACTTGGCATTTGGCTTGGTGTGAGCCACCTCAGGCCCATCTCACTTGTGAGAAATGCATTATTTTTCCCAACAACCATGCTAATTCTAAACGAGGAAACATTTATTTTGGATCATTTCTTTTCTGGAATGATTCAAAGTTCAGGCAAGTAAAATTGGGAAGGAAGTTAAATTAAGCTAAAATAGAAGGAGACAAAATTAAATTGGATTTTATAACCTCTCTTTTGCAACTCAGTTCATGTTAATTTGTGTCTTGAAAGACAAAGCACTAGGCTATTTGCTATTTTTGAATTTGCATTGTTTTCTTCTATGATAATAAATCAGTGTATGTACTTCATGTGTTTAGAGTCCGTTTCTTTTGTTTATCCATGTAGTTATTCTTACAATTGACAAATATTCAATGAGTGTCTTCTGTGTTCAAGGCAGTGCTAATAGAGTAGAGCAAAGTAACAAACACAAAAGAAAGGCCTAATCTAATGGAACTTAAAGTAGGTAGTGATAATTGTATAAAGAAAAATAGTGTATAGGAGATTCGAGTACCGTGTATATATGTGGAGATGGGACAGATGTGTTTATTTTACATCTAACATATATGTGTCCATATTCATATATATCTAGTAGATAGAGATTTTGTGTTATATTACAGGATGTCAAAGATGACCCCTCTGATAAGTTGGCTTTTCAGAAAAATTAAGGGAAATGGAGGGGCAAGCCATGTAGCTGTATGGAGGAAAGATAATTACAGTCAGGATGCAACAAATGCAAAGGCCAGAAGTGAAAGCATGCCTTGTGTTTGAGGAACACCAAAGAGTGATGTGACTTGGAAGGAAATGCTAGAAGATGAGAAGACAGACACAGGGTAGAAGTAGAACAAGTCAAGCCTATCTTTGGTGATTCTGGAATTATTTGAGAATTGATTCCTTTAAACTACATGTATGCAATATGGTGGTTAAAATAGAAAAGTAGGGCCATGTAGAAAAGATTGAAGCAAAAATAACGTACAAGAATGCAAATACAGTTTGTATAGGTGAGCACCAGATTTCTCTCTGAGTTTTCAAGTGGCTAGGGCATAAAAGGAAATAGCAATCACATAGGGCTGGTTAAATAAATAGGCTTGTAAGTAAGTAAATAAATAAGCAGTCAAAACTATCAATTATTTAAGGAAATTAAAATTACAAAATAATCGTTTCTCTTGTTTGTCTTCTTTGTCAGTCAAACATGCCCTTTCTTTCTTTCCTTTCATTTTTTATAGTTTGGGTTATTCAATTTAAAAAATAAGTGTCTATTAAAGTATGGCTGTCATACAATTTTATCTTAGTTTCAGGTGTACAACATAGTGATTCAACATTTCTATACCTTAGTCATTGCTCACTGCAGTGCTGTCATCATCTGTCACCATACAAAGTTACTACAATGTTTTAAATTATATTCCCTATGCTGTACTTTTCATTCTGGTGACTTATTTATTTTATAATTGGAAGATTGTACCTCTTAATCCCCTTTACCTGTCTCACCCATCCTCCCCACCCACCACCCCTCTGGTAATCACCAGTTTGTTCTCTAGATGTATGAGTCTGTTTCTTTTTTTGTCTTTAAATTGAACCAATTTCCACACTTGAGACTCTGTAATTTCATCCAGTTTTGAAAAAGATTGCAAGTTATAAAATCTTACATCATTTTTAAATTATCCACTACCATATTGAAATCTTTATGACTTACCCTGTACACATGGATGTGTTTTTATTTCAATGCTAAGATTCAAGAGAGAAAATCTACTGTTTTTTTTAAATAGAAATCACAAACTATTCATATGCCAAGAAGAAACTTACTTCACCGAATGTATTGATTATCTCTATATTCCCTGCCTCTTTTGTAAGTCATTTTGCAAACTCTTACATTGGGATTCATGCAGTTTTTTATTGATCTGGTAAATACTTTCTTATTTCATGTTAAAATACACTGCAGTCACCAGACATAGACTGTATTTGCTTGTCTGAAATCATAATTTAAGTAATTTAAAAAATAATGTCCATTATTATCCATCATCTGAGAGAGCTTTCCTCTCTGGGAAACAGCAAGAAAGTAAACTAACAAAGACAGTTACCTAATGTTAATAAAAGTGTGTAAACCCAATTCGAAATAAAGAAAGCTGTGGATTGCATGAAGAGATGAGTAAGAGGAAAATATTGCCCTTATAATAAAAAGTCATGTTAGATGGCAAAGTAGTGAGATTTTTAAAAAATTCCTGACAATTTAAAAATAGATAGTGGGATGGCTAGATGGCTCAGTTGGTTGGGCTTCTGACTCTTGATTTCAGCTCAGGTCTTGATCTCAAGGTCATGAGATCTAACCCCGCATTGGGCTATGCACTGACAGTGCAGAGGCTATTTGGAATTCTCTCTCTCTCTCTCTCTGCCCCTCTCCCATGTGCTTGCTCTCTAAACAAACAAACAAACACTTGAAAAAGCTTTACTTAAAAAAATTTAAATGGATAGTGATTTAGGCAAGCACATTAAAAATAGTCTAAAGTATTACAATTGTAAAAGAAACATACTGAGGAAAGATTTAGATAACAAAAGTCAAATGACAGATTAAAGCAAAACATTGTACGGGCATGATGATGTAACATGAAAGATGATGAAAGATAAGTCTATGAAAACTGTTAGTAAGCCCAAAATAATTAATATTAGGAAGTTAATAATAGCAGCTCATAAGTGCTTATTAATTGGAGGAACCAATACAAGCAATCTACGCAAACTCCTCATTCAGTTAGGACTACAACCACGTATAATTGGTATAATTATCATTTCCATTTTACATGTGGAAACTGAGAGCACTGAGAAGATTGGATCCTAATATTCAAAAGCCCCAGAATCTAAGATGTTAAGTGATTAAGGTGTTCAATAAAATTGGAAATTTGGGGTCCATCATTTTATATCTATTATAGTAAGTGGGTCCTCTGAAGAGACCAGGAAATGGATGATTGGAAAATCCAGATGAGGGTAACTAGAACCTTTATCAGGGACTAAATAGTGATGTGGATTTGGTGGGGTCAGGGTGGGGATGCCAATACTTTAGGAGACCTGAAAAGTGGCATTCATTTAGGTGAAAGGTAAATGGGTGCAAATACCCTATTGAATCTAGAATATCAATGAAAATCACATTTAGAACTGTTTGATATAAAGCAGTTGGGCATGTCTTTAGTGGGTGATTTAAAAGGTAGGTTGATAAAAATCTCATCTACAATGGGCATATATAATTGAGCTGAGTTTGTATATAAAAGGACAGAAGTGTAAGGGCCTCTGGGTGGCTCCGTCGGTTGAGTGTCCAACTCTTCATTTCGTTCAGATCATGATCCCAAGGTTGTGGGATGGAGCCCTGCGTTGGGCTCTGTGCTGAGTGTGGAGCCTGCTTAAGATTCCTTCTCCCTCGGCGCTCTGCACACCCCCCCCACTCATGCTTGCACCAGAAGGAGATAAATCCATGAGTATTTATGCAGAGTTTACCATAAGCACAGAGACAGTATAGAAAAATAAATTCAACAACCAGAGAATCAAAAACTCAGGTGAATCTGAACAAAGGATAGCTACTCATAGTGGATCTATTTCCTGGGAAAACATACTAGAGTCCTCTCTTAGTAAACAATGAATAAATAGAACAAATACCACCATCTTTCAAAACTTAATATATTTAAACTACCATTTATGTTTATTACTTAAACGTAAGAGACATGTTGTATGAAACGATTATCATATACATTGCAAAATGGAATATGCCTGTAGAAATATTTGTGTGTATGTGTGTGTGAGAGAGAAAGAAAGAGATGGAGGGAAGAAGGGAGAAAGACAGCAAGCAAGCATGAAACAGAGAAAACAAGTTTTAAATGTTTTAAAACTCTAGGAGAGTTATAAGATTATATTCCTAGAAGAAAGAAATTTTCCAGTTCAAGATATGTGCATTTATATGGTGGGCTACTATGATGAGATGGGGGAACAAGTCAAAACATTTGAATGGAAAAAGAATAACCATATATAAGACAGATGAAATATTCCAAAGTCACCTTGAAATAAATATAAAATTGATGTTGGCAGCTCAGTGGTGACAGGAGTCAAGAGATTATGCTGCTATGAAACCACAAAAGATGCAATTGATATTTTAATCTAAAATATCATGTCTGAGGAAAAAGCCTGAAACTGGGAATTGTTCTTTAAAACAAAATTGAATCTGTTGATTTATGTCTGCCTTGGCCGTTTTCATTTGTTTTTCTTCATAAGGAGAATACTGGTAAAAATATTATAATTTCTTAGTCTATATTGTCTTTAATATTATTTCTTAAAATGGTAAAAAAATATTGGAGATATTTTTGTTGTTAGAACACTGCTTTTATTAAGAAGTGAGGTTGACCTTTTGCGTTTTCAATAAGGTGTGTGTGTGTGTGTGAGAGAGAGAGAGAGAGAGAATACTCGTTCTGTTCTAAAGGGATTTTTTTTTTCAGTTTCGGTTTTCCTAGTTTGGAGCAGAATTCTATGTTCCCCTTGTTGCTTATTTTGAAAATTTTCTTCTTTCTCTTCTTCCTGACCCATTTAATCACCTAACTGAATCATCCCTCCTTCCTCTCCTATCTTCACCAAACTTTTATTAAGCTTCTACAATGTCCCAGAAACTGATTCGTCACCTTTGAAAGGGTTTCACATGACTCTGAGCCTACCTACTCCCATATCAATCTGATAAAATTTCTGGAATAATCTTTTAATTATTTTCATGACCTCTCATCCTTTCTCCTTTATTTGTGTTCTTCCCCAAACTTTCCTTTTTTTTTTTTTTGTTTCAAGTTTTTACTTAAATCCCAATTAGTTCACATATAGTATAATATTAGTTTCAGGAGTAGTATTTTGTAGATTCCTCACATATAACACCCAGTGCTCATCACAGTAAGTGCCCTCCTTAGTACCCATCACCCATCCACCTCCTTCCATGAACCTTCAATTTGTTTAATCCCTTCTCCTTTAAAAGCTTCCTACATTTTGCTTTACAAGTCAGCATAATGCTCCTTTAAGAATATATTGTTTGATTAACTAATGAATTAATACATTATTTTCCCCTTTCACGCACAATTTCTGGCTGCTTATTTTTTAACTGTCTTTGGTTAAATAGTAGACAGCAGTTATATCTGGGGCACAATGAAGTAAGTAAATCAACTAAAACAGACAACAGTTTTATTATGACTGCTTTTCTAAATGCTGTTTTGATCTGCCTGGTGATGAATTTAAAAGGGAAGACACAGCCTCCCAGGTAGGACTCAACATCAGAGAGGAAGGTACATCGATTGCTGAACTGATTTCACTAAATGACACCCAACCCTTTCGTCCGAAAGCCTCAGTTTTTCGATCTGTACGATGAAGTTGACGCCTACCTTGTAATACTGTGGTAAAGTTTGATCACAGATATTTCAGTATGTTGAGTACAGGGCTATTTATCCAGGTGGGAACTTCTCATGGATTAAGCTCGGTTCTGCAAGGCTTTGTTTGTGTAGATGGTGGTGGTGGTGGTGGTAGTGTTGATGTGGTAACGGTGAGGACAGTTAAGATTCATTGGTGACTTATAATATGCTAGAAATTATGCTAAATATTTGCTTGGCTTAACTCATTTAATCTTGAAAGTAATTCTAGGAGATAGCTACTTTTTAAAACCCCCATTTCACAGCGAGGAGACCTTAGAGGTTCAAAGGTTTATATATGGTACATGTTGTCCTCGTAATGATAAATTTGGGAGAATAGTCCTGTTTCCTCACCTGCTCCCACTAATGTAAGTTATTAATAGAATGAAATACGAGAGTAATAAATTCAGAAGAGGCTGAGTGTAACATTTCTGCAACCTACAAACTGAAATCTGAACTGCTTACAGAAATACTCTGAAAACACAGAGCAAAGCACATATTTATTTTTTCAACTTTCCCTCCTTTTAGAGGAGCAAGCAGAGTATGTTTTAAAAAGCATTTGCAATTTATCTAGATATATTGTTGGCACTAACATATTCCAAAGTCAATTTTTTTTTGGCAGAGTCTGCCCCGATGCACGATGCACTACATCATTCGAGTGCATGGAAAGATATTAGCACCAATAGGAAGTATTAGTAAAACTGATTTCAGTTGAACAGCCTGCACACTGAGGTTGCTGCATTTATCTGTTTACATCTCTCTGTTCTGCACAAAACAACATCTTAAAGGATGCAGATAAATAATAGTGACATTTTATCTCCCTTTCTAAAGTTGAATTCCAGAAGGTAGGAAAGATCCTTTCATGCTTACATTACCATGACAAACTAAAAGAGATAAATCCCTAACGGATGTGGGAGTTAGGGGATTAATGCTTAGATGCTTCTTCCAATTTATTTCTCCTATTATATGTGTTAAAAATATATACCATATGTCATGCAGCATGTTTTAATCCCATCAAAATCTCTCACACAATTCCTCAGGGGATACGTTTTTCGCTGCCAACTTTTCACTGCTAGAATGCTGACTTACTATTCCTTTGCAGAGAGCTTCATGGTTTATTTTATGATAACATGTTGTTATAACTTCTCCGGCTGTAATTTGTATATGGAAAATTAGTCCTGGGAGAATTTATTTTTGAGAGCAGTATGCTTAATGGTGATGGAGAAAGATGGAAATATTTCCAGAAAGCAATGTATCCTTCAGTTGTTTTAATAGAACAGAAATTCCTTTGACAGCACTTGTGAAAGCCTTTATTGTACCCAGCATTTAAATTCAGTCCTTGAACTGGGCTTTTCCCAGATCATTTGAGGGTCAATTTTGGAAGAGTTCTCTTGTCGTATGTCACTTCTCAATGATAACACTTTATACAGGAGAGCAAATTGAGGGGGAAAAATTCTTTTAGTAATACCAAGCACACATGACTTGCATCAAGTGACAATACACTGGCTTATAGTTGACCTAAGAGGAATTTTCTCTGTGCCACGTTTTTGTTTAAAAATATGTATATATTGAATAACAAGAGAGCTTGAACAAATTTTCAATTCATAAGGAAAACAAGTTAAAACTTTACTCCAAGAATTAAGATCATTTTACCTTCATGTTCCTCTGTGTGGTGCTTTAGTTTTAAATCCCTATAATATCCTTGACATTTTAATTCATTTTATACAGCATTGTTCAGCTAGCTCGTATAGGCTGGGATCCACACTGGCCCCCTGGTATTTGATTTTTAGCAATTGGGTATCACTGTAAGGTTTACCTGACTTAAGTCATCAAATATAACAAAGTCAAAGTTACTTCTTGTTAGAAATTAAGTTGTTCCTATGTGCCCTGTTTTTAATCAGGTGCTCTAATTGTAATAACGTTCCTCCACAGAGAGCTGTTAACATTGATGGGCTCTATTAAGAAGAAATAATAAACATATGTGGATTCAAGTCCAGGGGTGCCCTTTGGGTTTCCTTCCTCTTATAAGATATAGTATAAGTGGATGTCAGATTTGCAGATGGCTTTTTTTTTTTTTTTTTATTGAACTAAGTCTGCTGATCATGGTACAAATGGCATCTTTTAAGTTTTTCTATGGGACTTAATAAGTACGGGAATGGAAAGTAAGGAGTTACTTAATGTCCTGACACCATCGCTAACATACCGATGGTAAATACCAAATGATTTGCTTCTCCCCTCCCCACCATCTACACATACCAGAGCTCAGCTTCTCTTTGTCAGACTCAAATTGGATTTCCTTTGCTATCAGCTTTAGGCTCAGACTTCTATGACCCTAATTTGGCAGCTCTTCAAGGGGTTTATGGCATAAGCCTTTTCTATTTCTAACAAAAAGTACAGCTCGAATCCACCTTACGATGGTGAATTCTGTCTCAAGTTTTATTTTCCAAAAGATCCCACACTTTGTGAGCTCATTTTTAAAAATTATTTCTTTTGTTTCCATAGTGAATAATCAGTAAATATTAATTTTGAGTGAAAAGAAATAAGTTTGAAAAAAAGCATGCATTAAGATTTCCCGTATCCTTATTTGGTAGTCAAATTTAAGGCAGAAAAAGTGTTAAAACATTGATATACTATAAAATAAGTATTATGTTTCTTTAAGCTACTGTTATTTATAACTTATGTGCTAAATCTGCATTTAAGTATTTAGTATATATTCATATTGATACAGATTTTTATAGAGTTTGAAGTTCTTTTTAAAAATTTTTTAACATTTATTTATTTTTTGAGAGACGGAGAGAGACAGAGCATGAGAGGCGGAGTGCCAGAGAGGGACGGAGTCACAGAATCTGAAGCAGGCTCCAGGCTCTGAGCTGTCAGCACAGAGCCCAGTGCGGGGCTTGAGCCCACAAATCATGAGATTGTGACCTGGACCAAAGTCACACACTTAACTGGCTGAGCCACTTAAGCACCTCAAATAGTCTGAAGTTCTTCTTAAATGCTCTTGTCTTTAGCTCCAGGAAATCCATAATTCAGAAGTCTTAAGAAGGCATAATATAAGATTAATCATGATTTTAAATGTAACTGATGCTAGATAAACTCATAATTAGAAAGTCAAATTGCAAAATTGTATCATTACTGGAAATTCTCGTATGATCTATGTCAAAATATAGTCAAATGCTTAAGATATTGGCTGTATTACTGTGGGAAATAAATAGTAAATTGAGGTATGAAACATAACCTACATATGATATCATGGATCATTTTGCATGTTTTTTTTTCCATTAGAGGACTTGTAATGAAGAGGGCCAGTAAAATATTGATTAATAAGTGCTGAAGTGAAATGCCTATTTTTGAGTAAGCTGTAATTAAAATTTAATGCAACTACATTGCCAAGAAATATTTTTAAAAAATTAACAGTTTGTCATGCTAATTTTGGGATATTCCATTTGGAGAATTAGTTTCCTTACTTGATCCATGAAAACAGCAACACACACAATAGGAAACAAAATAGAGATGTTGACGTATTTTCATTAATCACATCATACAGAAACTGAAATAAATGAGGGGAAGAGAAGATGTTATATAATCATCTGTTTTTTACAGAGGCTACATTTATGTTAAAAATAAAAAGTCACAGATCTGGACTTAAAAGTATGCATTTTGGAGGCACCTGGGTGGCTCAGTCGGTTAAGCGTATGCCTTCGGCGCAGGTCATGATCTCACGGTCTGTGGGTTTGAGCCCCGCATCAGGCTCTGTGCTGACAACTCACAACCTGGAGGCTGCTTGGGATTCTGTGTCTCCCTCTCTCTCAAGTATGCATTTTTGAGTCAGCTAGATCTCAGTTTCCATCTGTGGTACTCTGCTTTCTTGCACTGTGACTTGAAACTCCAGTTTCTTCGCCTGGAAAATGGAGAGTATAAAATTACCTTTCCATTTCAATGATTGTTTTGATTATTAATGAATGTAAAATTTTTGAATAGTGTCTTCCATATGGTAATTACCCAAGAAACCTAAGCCAGTAGGGTTCTTATTACCACTGGGGGCAAAAGAACTCCTGTAGAAACCCATGTAGTGGTTCTCAAATACTCTGCAGCCTTCTGACTGCTACTGGCTCTGGACAGTGTTTTTGTTTGTTGTTTTTTTGTTTTGAACTGGTTTTGGGGAATATAAGGCAAAGAAGGACAATAGTGACTTTTTTTCCCATCAAGCTAAATTTAAAGGCCTATGGTTTTATTCTGATATTGTTTTACATTCACTTTTGATGTTAACATGCTATTGACTCTATTTGAGAATGACAGAAGATGGAGATTGTATTGCTGCTTTATTTTGTTTGTTTAAAAACAGAAGGCCATATAAAGTGGCAGGCTCACGTTGGCCTACCTTCCCCGTCTTCTGTTTTTAATTGGTGACCATTGGAATTTCGAAAGTCCGGGAACCATAGCTCTGATCTTCTAACCATGGGAGTTATTCATCTAGCGTCCTCATGAGTAGTTCCATATGACATAACTCTTGAGACATAAAGTCTGTTACTTTGGTGGACAGTTGTAATTATTACAGTGACTTTTCTTATTTTCCATGTTTTTGTCCCAATTCATTCTAACTGGGATTTAGATTCTCAGGTATTTTGTTTTACAGTATGATAGGGAACAGAGAGAAATGAGCAAATGGTTACAATGTACATCAAGGTTCAAGAACTTACTGAGGATGAGACTCTAATTGGGCAGACTGTAGTGGCATTGGTGAGGCTGAGTGAGCACCATCCTAGCCTAGTGTGCCAGAGTGTGGTTATGAAAACTGAGGGGGAGGCTGACAAGGTTCCCATCCGGGCTATGCAGGGTTTAGTTCTTCATCCTCTTGTGGCATGCCGGGACGTAACCATTAAATTAAGAATTAAGACTTCTTGATTTTTCATCCTGTGTGCAGGTTGAAAGTGCAATTACCCTTTGACCTAAGAATGGCATTGAAAGAGTATAGCCTGGAGAAAGAACAAAAAGTGGTACCTAAATGCACGGTGCTCACCCAAAAGTGAACGTTCTATCAGACAATGTGTGTGTGTGTGTGTGTGTGTGCATGCATGCAACTGTACACACACACACACACAGACACACACTCACACAATCACAGGATTAAAAGATTTTAACAAAGGTGAAAAGTATCATGCATCATATTATACCATCCTAGTTTATGTTTACATGTATGTATGTGTGTATGGTATTAGAACTATTCTTACATCGTGCATACAGGTGATTTTTATAGTTGGAATAAAAGTGTATAAACGGTTAAAACACGTAATAAATATGTATATTATAATAAATAAATAAATGTTTATTTCATTAAAGTGCTGTAAACTTTTCCTCCAACTTGAAGACTTTTCCTAAGTGTGGTCTTAATAGCTGTGAACGCCTGTCCTTTCATGATTCCCCATTGTTGCCTTTCAGATTGCTTTGGAATTTTAACTACAATCATCTGTGGACAGATAGCATCCTTGGTATTTGAATTATTTATTGAGGCTAAATTGTAGGCCAAAAGATAACCCTTTAGGTTCTTTACAAATGCTTGTTTCTAACTTTCCAAAAAGATTGCAACCGCTTCCATGCCCTAAGCTAAATTCTTGATCTTCCTGGCGGATACGCTCTTCTTTCAGACCTCCTCAATCCAGTAAATGTTACCATTATCCACCCAGTTGGTCAGTTCAAAACCTGGCTTGCAACTTTCTTCCTCTTCCATACGCCCACTTCTTGCCATTCTAATCTGCCCTTAAGTTTTAAGTTAATCTTCACTGCAGTGATTTCTCATGCACCAAGAATAAAATCCACATTTCTTAATATAATCTACATATTGCCTACCTTCTTAATATAATCTACGTATTGCCTACCTCTGTAACTATGACTCTAACTCCCAGACCTACAGAGCAAGCAAACCTTCTTACACATGCTGTTTCATCTGTTTGGAACGCTCTTCTTCCTGCACTTTCCTTGTCTGGTTTCTTCTCACCCTTCAGTGGTCAGTTTTTATGTTCCATTTTTAGAGAGGCCTTCCCCAACTCCCTAACATGAAGTAGCAGTTCATACCTCACAGAGTATTGTTCCTTCTTTTGGTGTACTTTTTTCACTGTTCAATATTACTACATATGCCTTTGTTGGTTTCCTTGATAAATATCTCTCTTCACAACTAGATATAACTCTGTGAAAGTTACTACTGTGTTAGGTTTATTTACCACTATATATCTTATATTCTAAATCTGTTGCCTGGCACTTTGTATTTTTAGTGGTTCAGATTGTCTGGGTTTGTGTCCTGGCTCTGACGTGTGTTAACATCTACCCTTGGGTACAAATATAAGACGAACATAATAACAAGACCTAACATATAGGATTTTCTAAGAATTAGATGAAATTATTCATATACAATTATTAGTGTAGCATTTGTCACAGTATAGGTTTTCAGTATAGTAGTTACTATTATTGTTGTCCTAATGAGAATTCAGTAAATATTTGTTGAGTGAATGAAAAAATGAAATTCTATTATGATATAAATAAGTAGGTAATTACCTCCTCAGTGTAAAACTGTGCCATTTTCACCACAGTCTCTATTGCATTGAGTGTCATTCTGTTTTCAGTTACTAATAGGCAAAAGCATCATCATCATCAGAAACCTCATGGTTTTAACTTCCTTAGTATTCATTATTAGAGGTGGAACCTTTTCCCATCCACGTGAGTTTCTGAAAAACAACCCATGTTTTTCTCCCTTCATTAATATATTATTTGTGGAAATAACTGCTTCAAAATCTCAATGCAATGTCCAACAGGTTCATTAGTTAGAGCAGTCAGAAATATAACCCAGGTTAACTTTTTTCTCAGAATAACTAAATCACATTGTCTAAGTCTTATATTAAAATGAAATCAGATGCCTTTTATCAAAAGGTGAAATGGTTCTGAATATAATTTTGTGATGATGAGTAATTTAGCATCAACTTAGAGATCTTATTTTTCTCTACCACATGCTCAGGAACATATAGTAAAATTAGATGTCATTGACCCTTCCTGTGTTATCAGTGGTCCCAAAATATTCTGTCCATATCATGTCACCATTAGTAACAGATCATCTTGTATTACAGCTATCCGTTTATGTGTTCATTCCTCCCATTAAAGAGTGAGCTCTTTGGGGGTAGAAATTATATTTTGTTCTTTCTACATGTGGAAAGAAGCAAATAAGGAAGGAAGGATTGAATATTACACTTTTGTTTCTAATCATATTAGCTTTGTTATTTTGCCCCAGCTGCAATCATGTTAGTGAATATAAACTGGGAATACAGCAGTAGGAAACTAGTCAATACTCAGTTACTGTGAAGAGACAGAAGCAGAGATGTTTGTGTCTCAGTTGTCTTTCATATAATTCTCGGCTAACATTACACTTTATGTTAACTAACTGGAATTTAAATAAAAACTTGGAAAAAAAAACAATTATCAGTGAGGATAGTGAGGATATTCTCTCATAGTAATAAGGAAAGAATCCAGATCACAAAGCTTGGTTATTCCTAAAATATTTGTCTGCTCTGACTCTGACTGTCCTTCAGCATATCCAGGCATGATGTGCAAAGTACAGAATTGAAATAAAATAATCCCTAGTCAAATCATAGGCTTATGTTACAGGGATAAGTCAAGTTTGTAGTTTCACCTGAGGTAAAAAGGCATTACGTCTCTTTATCACATCCAAACATCACTATTAGGCTAGGGATAGAAAAAACATTGGAGGAGGAGGGAGTGAGGGCCCAGCGAGTAAGTAGTTGGTCGCTGTTAAAATTACGCTAGAATTGCCTCACTAGTATTGGTTCCATCTTGTTTATAATCTTATTCATTTTCCCCCACCCTCTCATAGAGCAAGGTCAAAGCAGACAATGTTTTACAAAGACATTACAAAATTTTACATACATGACAAAACATTACAAAAACATTACAAAAACTTCACAAAAAAACACATTTTTTGGGGGGAAACTTATGAATCTCCAAATTAAAAATGTTCTGATATATTTTAGTGTCTGAATTAGGGAGGAGTAGGAAAATATGCTGTTCCCGGTTTCTAAAACCTTTTACAGTAGGGGCACCTGGGTCTGTTGAGCGTTTGAATCCTTGATTTTGGCTCAGGTCATCAAGTCATGATCTCTTGGTTCCTGAGATCGAGCCCTGCACCAGGCTCTGCTCTGACCGTGCAGAACCTACTTGGGATTCTGTCTCTCCTTTTCTCTCTCTCTGCCCCTTCCCTGAACATAGTGGTGCATGTGCACTCTGTCTGAAAATAAACATTAAAAAAAATAAAATCTTTTAAAGTAATTAATTACATATGGGCCAAGTTTACTTTAGACACACATAAATACATACTCTTTGTTCTCTAGTTCTTTATACACATTCATGAAAATGATAAAATTTCCATTTTCTCATGGTATTTTTTTACTTCTAGTGTATTATGCTATTTGATATTGACATTCTCAGCACAAATTGGCCCCCAAATGTACTTCATTCAAAAGCATGCTCTTTTCCCCTCTAAGCTTACTGTGATTTTAATGGAGGTAGGAATCAGAATTTCCTTGTTGTAAGAACTTCTTGGTGGAGGATGGCATATTCTCTTCAACGTCTGTGCAATATGCATACTAGTATTTTCATGTACCTGGATTTTTCGTAACTAATGCGCCTTTTCAGTAGTGAAGCAGTGGGGGGCGTTCAATGAAGCTACTCTTTTATCAGCGTTCTGAAGCCATCTGGAGTTACAGACGGACACTGGTCACAGTTCTACCTCCACGTGAGCATTCTTAGAGGTGGGAGGGCACAAGAGATAAGGCAAGACTTGGGTGTCTTGTTTTGTTCTGGCTCTAGTAGATACTTTGTAATAGACCTCTAAAAAGAGTGTGAATATATACTATACTATATTTATTTTATATAAAATATAATTTTTAAATATCAATGTATTTTTATAATATAACATTGACCTAATCATTGAAAAAATATGTTCTCCTCTCAGGAACTAGATTCTAAATTACTGTACATGTACCTGTTTATCAATCATGAACCAGTCTAGATAATGATTACACTGTAGTTTTTATCATACTCTGTTTCTTGGTTAGCATTGCTAGAGTGTTATCAATTTTATTGATCTTTTCAAAGAACTAACTTTTTGTTTCATTGATTTTCTGTGGTCGAACTATTGCGACCTATTGTTTACCATGTATTAAATGGAGTCTAAGCTGCATACTTTTCAATTTTTCGTACAAGTTTAAATAAGCATAAATTAACGTGTCTGTAAATCAGAGCTCTTCAGTTGGAAATGAACTGCAATTCCGTAATTTTTTTGAAATATGACATGTCCCTTGTGCTAGATATGCAAAGAGTATCTTCCTTTAAAATCAATCACTCCAAGTTGGGTGGATCAACCCCAAAGTGTTGCATTTATTTTGGGGTTTTGTTATTTTTAATTCCTATTAATTTAGAAATTGTTCTTTGACATTTTATAATAGTCAACTAGCACAGTAGGGCACTGTATCTAGGACTTTCCACAGTATGAAAGAGGCACAGAGTATGCAGTTATGATTATATATCAGAGAAAACAACTTAGAGATACACTGTAATCAGATTGAATATCCATGCAAGTATAGTAGGGATCTTAATGCCTTCATTTTATACACGAAGGGAAGCTATAACAGAACCAAGTTTTTGAATGTGCATGTTTTATCTTTTTGGAGAATGAAGAACAAGTTTTCATGGAGATCAAATTGATATTGTTCCTAGTAGTTTTCTTTAAAAATACTGTTTATCTCCATTTCTTTTGCTTGTTTAAAATATAGTTTAATAAGAGATTCAATTCAAGATTGCAATAGAATGTATGTGTTTCAGTGAATGTGAAATAAACATAAACAATATATGTGACTCTTTGGACCAAGGAAGATGTCTAATGTCTTTAGGACAAAACAGTCCATTAAAGAATTATCTTCTTATTTACGCTCCACGTAACTATCAGTTTATTTAAAAGGCTGTGCCTTAATTAGAGGCCATTAGTGGACATGAATTACCGAAACAGTTTAAACTTCTGAAGTCATGAACTTCTCATGAGGGAACCTTGTTTATAGTATACTCTCAGACTGGCCTCATTTGGACCCACTGATTCCAGACTCATTGCACTTGTTAGTGCTCCTATCTTTACACTACACGTCCCTCACTGGAACAACTGTGCAGAGATACAGGGGAGCTGGGAGTAGAGCCCTCAGATCACTCTGGGGGAATTACTGCTCCCTTCCTTTCAGAACAAACCAGAGCCAGTTTGAATATACCATGGACTCAAATCCCTGGTGCACAAAACACGCCCCTATTGTTCTATCTCTTAGTTGCCCTCAATTAGAAAGGAACAAAAATAGATGAAGTGTAGGAGTTCTTAAGTTAATTCTAAGGAAAAAAATAGGAAATGAAGGTACTGCTGAACTTGGCACAAAGCCAATTTCAACTTTAGGGACCCAAAGTTGAAAGAGAATGGTGATGCATGGATTTACTTACTTGTCTTTTTTCACTGTGCATGTTTGGCTGGTGTAAGGCTAGAAACCGTGAGGAGGAAACCACATAGCAAATGCATTCACATGGTTTTGTCACATGATTATATGCTCAACGTTAATTGTTTAAGTGAAGCCATTGAATTTGATATGGAATATTGTGTGAGTTTGTGCACTTTCTCTCGCTCTCTGTCTCTCTCTCTCTCTTGCTCTCTCTCTCTATATATATGTATATATATGTATTTATATGTATATATGGGGGGAGAGGGCGCGGGAGAGATTTTCTGTGATGGAATTCAAAATAATAAGTGACGTATTTAGCATTTGCAAGTATATATGGATTTCAGAATTTAAAATAAAGACTTATCTTTAAATTATATAATTCATGGGGTGCCTAGGTGGCTCAGTTGGTTACATGTCCTACTTCAGCTCAGGTCATGATCTTGTGGTTCATGAGTTCAGGCCCCATGTTAGGCCCTGTGCTGACAGCTCAGAGTCTGAACCTTGCTTTGGATTCTGTGTCTCCCTCTCTCTCTGCCCCCCCCCCCCCGCTCTCTCTCTCTCTCTCTCTCCCTCTCTCAAAAATAAACATTTTTTAAAAGCCTATAAATTATATTAATTCACGAATACTTTGATTTGCCATTATTATAGGGTGATAAGCTGATTTTAATTCACCTTTCTTGAAAAAGAATTCATTTAATTTTGAAGATTTGACTTTTAGTGAAGTTTTAGATTTATCTGTTATATGAAAATGCTCAGGAAAAGAGAAAATGTGGAATCATTTTTTGTGTTTCTCTTTTCCTATGAATGTGTAAGTTGAAAGATTTAAAGCACTGGGTGTTGTATGTAAGCCAATTTGACAGTAAATTGTATTTAAGATAAATGAATAAATATAAAAATAATTATTAAATAAATAAAAGGTTAAAAAGTTGTTTATCAATGTATGCTAATGAAATATAGATATCAAGATATTTTAATGAACAAAAAAGGTTAATAGTATTAGAAGAGATCACTAGTTACGATCTGTCAGATTGAGGTGAGGTACACAGTAAGACAGTATATGAAAAAGCAAGCCCTCTTTCCTTCAGCAAACACCATTATTAAAAAGTCACTGCATTTAGGGCATATGAAGATTAATAAATGGATGGCAGTTTTTAAAATCATCAAAGAGGAGCACAAATGAATATTTAGATTCAGAGTCATCACTGTATACTTGGAAACTGAAGGAAAAGTATACAAAAACACTTGCACTGGAGAACATCTTATCAGGACCACCATTGTTTGTGGATTTATAAGCACGTATGGAAGGAGTAGATTGGGTACAGAATGGAGAATGCAGTGCTGTAGAAATATAGTCCATGTAGCTATGATGATGTGAACTAGATACTCATATGCACTGCAAACAGGAATGTAAATGGACTTAAACTTATGGAAACAATTTGGTATAACATATGATAACCTTTGATCCAGTAATCTTCCTTTAGATATTCAAGCTCAAGGCAAAATCAGAAATTCAAAGAAAACGCATATAAAATGACATAGATCATGGTACTGTATATTAAAATCAAAGTTAAAACAAATTAAATATCTAATGATACATTAGATATTGATAATATGTAATGATACATTTATAGTGTGAATATATTTGCAGCCACTAACAATAATTTTTATAAATTGTATTGAAAAGATAATTTATATTTACATAATGTTAATGAATAATGCATAAAATGAAATCTTCTTGTGGTACAATCCCATTATGAAAATATTTACTGAGACTTTTGTTAGGTGCAAAGTTCAGAACCCACTCAAATTACTTTACAAAATGTTTTGTTATTATGACTTACATAATAAAAAAAGTGTTTTTTAAAAGATGAATGGGGTTTAGGTTCAGAATTAAAAAGAAGTCACAAATTAAGTTCTAGGGAGTTTCTTGGATTTCTCGGTCTTTCCTAAGGCTTTTTTTGAAGCCTCTCTCTGTGCGTTGTCTTTTCCACATGCACCTCATCAGTTCACTACTCACACTGTTAGCTTGCCTTTTCTCGCTTCTTAGAATTGTCATCACTGAGTTCATGATCAATCTCAAAGCCCCATCTCTTGCATGCCCCCATGAACTCATTTTTTGACTGAGCTAGGAAAAGTTAACACTGCCATAGCGCTCTGTTCATGTTTGTCTGACAGCACTTATGGCATTGTAGTTCCTTATGAGAGTAATGTACATGAACTATTGACTATAAAGAGCATGCTTTTGACACCATTCTGTTGTAGTTCATAGTTTATGAACTATTATAAACCATTCATAGTTTATGAAAGAAAGCCGCAAGACCCTAGGTTTGTTAACATTATGACAATAAACATAGGGGCAAAACCAGCAACCTCCCCCACGCACACATGCAAAATTTATATATATGTACAACTCAACCAAACTTGCTGTTCTAACATCCTTACACATGAAAACTATCAAAGCACTCTTTCTGAGCTGTGTTGTTTTTCTCCCACATGAGACCTCATGCTAATGGTGGAAGAAGTGCTTTTACAAAAATGGTGTCATCTTTTAAATGCTGGAATAAAAAAGTTACCATTTTCTGCGTGAGTCGATCTTTTCAGTGAATATTTCAAGCAAATGAATAAGCACTTTATTAACTTCATGCTTTGTTTCAATGGTTTCCGCAGGTGGACTGGTTTCACCAAATTCCATGTGTAAATTGGTCAGATAGAATGAGAATTTATATTTGCACAATCTTAGTGGGAACTTTGAAACTTCTGTTATCTCACAGGACCCAGAAATTGAGTTGAGGCTTTCTTACTAAGCCGGATTGTAACAACGAACCCAGGAGTCAGTAGCTCAATTTTCTACTTCTTTGCATCAAATTTTCTCTTGAAAATGATGCATGCAGTATTGAAGAATGGCAAGGAGGAGCCTCTGTGAAGTGTTAAATATTTGGTTCAGTGGGTCCTATCAGCAGGTAGGGCCTGCGGGGAGTGTGTTTATCCAGCAGAACGATCTCATTATGAGGACAGTGATGTAGTATAGTTTACTTCATACCCCAAAGCCATTCAAGGAAACAACTGAGTGAGTGATATTCATCTCGGCCCTGTATTGTGCTATTATGACTTGCAATAACTGGCAGCATATTAAAATAGAGATCAGGGACTGCAGCTACTCCACTGAATGAAGTTCTGAAATTTCAGACCTGTTGAATTATTCAGTATTTTCCAATTTATAGAATAAAAGAATATGTGATTGACTATTTCATGGCACATTAATGGAAATAAAGAAAGAGAACGCATAAGCTTTATGCATTTCACAGTTCGTATTTATTTCTCATAATTTCATGGTACCCAAGCGGGTCTCTGTATAGGCCAGTGTGGCCCTTGCTGTCAAATACAAAGACAAGAACTTGCCTTTGAAAACTAGGGAACAATAAAAGACAAAGTATTAAAAATAAAACACCTTAATGAATGATCACGAAAAGGAACCCACAACACTGCTTTTTTTTTAGCTTTGAAATATTCATGAATACCAGGTTGAAAAAAATAAAGTTGAAGACCAATGTCCCTTCTTGCCCATAACGATACACTGGGAACAACATAACCTGTAAGTTTAGAGAAGAAGGGAAGCCTGCTCAAAGTGATATGCAGTAAGCTTGTCAGATGCTTTATCCTAGCCCTAGTAGTGCCTAGGGTATAGAAGATACCCTGTAAATATTTGTTGAAATGGTGAATCAGTGAATGCCTCCCTGCAGAGTTGGCTCAGACTAAATACTGTAAAATCATTCCCCCTCCCAACTCAAATATTTTCTGTTTGAAACATATTAAAGGAAAGGGTCATGGTGTGATTACCAGGGTTCTAGGGTCTTAACCTTTGATGGGTATACAAAGGAATCTAGCTTTGGCTTTTTGGTACTGTATCCAAAGAAAGGATACTGAGCTGGACAAACCATGAGAAGTTCTATGTTCATCTTCAAAGGTATTTACTAGTTAACCGTGAAACAAGCCAACTGCCAATTTCTGAGAATCTGAACTTGTTGGTAAATAATAGCAGCTTACTGTGTTAAATGTTATCGTGAGGTAGCAACTGGTAGGCCGGAAAATTCCATTGGATTTAAGTTTAATCTGTATTAATAAACAGACTATGAAGATAATCTCAAACCAACACCTGAGAAAATTTTTTAAAAAATTATAATTATTTTTTTAATTTTTTAACTTTTTAAATTTATTTTTGAGAGAGACACAGAATGTGAGCAGTGGAGGGGCAGAGATAGACGGAGACAGAATCCAAAGCAGGCTCCAGGTTCTGAGCTATCAGCACAGAGCACGCCATGGGGCTCGAACTCACGGACTGTGAGATCATGATCTGAGCTGAAGTCACACGCTTAAACTGAGCCACCCAGGCACCCCAACTGAGAAACTTTTAATTGCTAAGTAACATTGTAACCACTTAAATTTGCTTTGAATTTAGTAGATGTTCATATTAATAACTATCTGGTACAGTTTTTTATGTAAGTGCATCTTCTCAAATTTATCAGCCCTCAAAAACGTGTATACAAATTTTCACACCCAAAGGCTATACCCTCTTAAAGGCAGGGGAGAACAAAGCCCAAACAGCAAAGTCTGAATCAGTGTAATCTCTACTGTGTAAACATAGATTATTTAAAGAATGCCTGAGAGCATGTCAACAAAACCTCTGGAAGGTTTAGTTTAAGGTTCAAGGAAACCTTGTATACTTTTTCTTCCTGTTCTTGGCCCTTTAAATGAACATGAAAAGAAAAGATACAAAATATTCCCCATGATTTTTTTCCTGAACTTGTTACTTTTTTTTTTTTTTTTCAGAGATAGAGCACACAAGCCAGCAAGCAAGGGAGTGGCAGAGGGAGGGAGGGAGGGAGGAAGGGAGAGAGAATCCTAAACTGGCTCCACACACAGCGAGGGGTGGGAGTTGGGAGGAGAGCAATGTGGGGGCTCCATCTCAGGACTGTGAGATCATGACCTGAGCCGAAATCAAGAGTCAAAGAGTCAGATGCTTAACCGACCCAGCCACCCAGGTGCCCCTGCATTTCTTACCACTTTTTCATGCAGAAGTCTGATAGTGTTTATGAAAACACTATGTGAATGAAGGGGTTCTAAATATTTGACATGAACTGTTACCTTTACACCTATGACAAAAGTGAGAAACAAAGATCCTGCAGTCTTGCTTGTAATTCCGTGAACAAACTGCAGTGTGTGGACAGACCCCCATCATAACAGATACATGATTACACATATAAATGTAGATGAACACCCAAACAGTTGTGTGTAAAGCTAATACGTGTACAGCCTGTTAGGTATTATCATAAGACCTCTTCTACAGTGATAAAAATAGACTTAGCATCACTAAAAAATAATTAGCTCTGATATTTTTTTAAAATTCTCACTTAAATTTACTTGAGCAGTATACAAATTGTGCACTTTTGTGTAATTTTCTCCATAATTCTTGCACTGAGTTAATCAAATAGACAATAAATCTGTGATATCATTAATATGAAAGCAAATGCATATTAAAACACAGCAGTCTTCATTCCCATTTCTTTTGAATGTTTCCCTGACGTTATGAGATTTGAATGCCCAGCAGAGCTCACAGTACGGAAAAGATACACAGATGTACTTTTGTTGCACTGACCAGACAATGCAAGCAATGGCATTCTGCTGTAAACACCTGTAATAAAGGCAAAAAAAAAAAAAAAAAATCCATTTGTAAGATAATAAGCGAGTCTTCTACCCCACCCATACTTGCCAACTTCAACCTCAAAGTTGCTTCTGCTCCCTATTTTCATTGAAGATGTCACAATCCTGTTGGGAATCCTGGTTTGAAATGGCAGCCATTCTTGACTCCTTCTTCATTTCTCCTGTCTGATTAATCTCTCCATCCTATTGATTCTACCTCTATAATTTCCCTGACATTTCTTTTTCATATCATTACCCATTTCTTTTCTTCACCCCTACTATTTTAAGAACTTTCTAATTGGTCTCCTTGCTCTAAGCTGAGTTCTTTGAATCTGTCCTTGCTAGTGCCATCTTCCTAAACTATAGATCAGATGATACTACTCCCTTACCAGATATTTCCTGCTGTCTACGTTGACTAGAGTAGTGGTTCTCACAAGTATCGTCTTAGAACCATCACCTAGGAGCTTTCTAGAAATCACATTCTTAGTTCCTAAGCAACATTTTTCTGAATCTGGAACTCTGATGGTGGAGCCAAACAATCTGTCTTATAACAACTCTTTCAGATGATTCTAACGTATGCTGAAATTTGTAAACTACTGGGCTACCGGATTAAGTTCAGGTTTCTTGGCATGGTATGTCTTGTCACGCCCACCTTTCTGATCTTATTTTCACCAGTGACCCTTCTCCTCCCCATCCCATTACACCATTCTCAGAACCTTACCCTTTATTGCCCTAACAGGGATATCCCATTGAGTTGAAACTTTCTCTTTCCATTTTAACAAGTTTTGATTCGAAGCACAATTCAAATTCCATCTCTTTCTAAATTCTTTTTTATCTTCCCTATCAGATTTTTCTTCTCCGTTAATGTACGTGAAAAAATGGAAAAGAGTTCAGGCTTGAAATAGAACAAACCTCTTGTTCTGTGTTTCCTTAGCAGTGCTCTCTTTACTGTTGAAATGTCTGCATTCTGCTTTTTCTTATTTATACTTATTGACATGTCTTTCCTCACCAGAAGATAATTTCTTCAAAGTTAATACTAGTCTCAGTGCTCTTTGTTGTATGTAGAACAGTGAGTTGCACATAGTAGGCAGTCAATATATATGTGAACTCACACGATAGGTGATTTGAATGCTAATGCGTGGTTGTTTCATTTGTTCATTGCTGCAAACAATAGCCCATTTGGAATTGCTTTCAATTTTAAAGACCTCTTATAACTTGCCATCTTTACAAATAGAATCCTGGAGTGCCTGGTTGGCTCACTTGTTTTAAGTGTCCAACTTCAGCTCAGGTCATGATCTCATGGTCCCTGAGTTCAGGTCCCGCATTGAGTTCTGTGCTGACAGCTCAGAGCCTGGAGTCTGCTTTGTATTCTGTGTCTCCCTCTCTCTCTGCCCCTCTTCCACTCATGCTCTCTCTCTCAAAAATAAACATTAAAAATTAAAAAAATAACAAAAATAGAATTCGTTTCTGCTATATTTTATAAACAAGATGAAAATAAATATGTATCTTAAGCCTTATTACTCTCTTTAAAGCATCATTTGCAGAGTGGGTGTCCTGCCATCCAAGAAGCCTTTCCCTGTGGAGCTAAATTGGGAAAGAGATTAAATGTGATCACTGTATGTTTGGTTTGTTGCTCATCATGTTGATATTTAATCCAGCATCCAAAAAGCATCCCATAGCTATAAAATTCCTAAAACTGGCAATACTTTTTGACCTATCTCTGTATGCACATATCCTTATCTATGTTGTGGTCCAAATAGAGGGATTTTGTGAATATACAGATGACCTAAGTTAATAGTGTAATAGTATGCCTAATAAATGTAAGACAGAATGCATTGTTTTTAATAAATCAACAAGGATTTACTGAGTTCTGAACTATGTTTAGTTCTATGGAATGAAATTGTTCTGAGTCAAAAATTGTATTGCTTTGCACTATTACAAAAGGAAGGAAAATTGCATAGTGTTAACTTTTTCTAAATTAGTAAGGTTAATTATACCTAGAAACAATAGTTATAAATGATACACATTTCCAATACCAATTTAAGCGAACATTTATTCAGTTGATCACAATGGTAAAGCAAATACAGAAGTGGAAATACCTATGGATTATAGAATTAGAGATATATTAAATTCAGGTTGATGGATGATGATAGGCAGATAGATGACAGATGATAGATGGTAGGTAGGTACAAAGAAATAAAGGAAGGAGGGAAGAAAGAAGGATAAAAAAGAAAAAAAAGATAGAGATAGGCATGAATATAAAGTCTCAATTCTCACAGTATTAATAGTTCAGTGATGAATGAAATACATGTATGCAAATATTAAACCAATATGATTCATGTTAATAAAGTATGTTAAATAGAGAACCCAGGGGGGCCTGGGTGGCTCAGTCGGTTAAGCGTCTGACTTCAGATCGGGTCATGATCTCACAGTCTGTGAGTTTGAGCCCCGCATCACTCTCTGTGCTGACAGTTCAGAGCCTGGAGCCTGCTTTGGATTCTGTGTCTCCCTCTCTTTCTGCCCCTCCCCTGCTCATGCTCTGTCTCTCTCTGTGTCAAAAATAAATAAAAAAACATTTAAAAAAATAGAGAACCCAGAATAAACAAACAATTGAAAGAATTAAAAAAACCTTTAAAGTAAGTTGAGAGTGCTCTACCCTTAATAGATGAACCATATGCATCAAGGTATTACATGTCTATCAATTCCTTATGCTCAAAATAATAACAACAAAAAGAATCCAGATTTTCTTGAGTACAGTGTGTGTCAGCTTGTGTTCACCCAAACAGTGGGGCTTTTTCTACTCCTGTTCTGTGTGAGAACAGAAAAGAGAATATCCACTATATTTCAGGTACTGTGTTAGGCACTTTCTTGTGTCATTTTGAAACATGAAGAAAAGAAAGATAAAGATTCAAAGACAATATGAATCTTAAGCAAAAGTTACTTCCATGTGAGGCAGGAATAATATCCAACACAGAGAGATGGGGCTTTCAGATTCACTGTCAGAAAATGGCATGTAGAAAATTACCCTAAAACATTGAGAATGTGATCACACTTCGGCATGCAAGGAAGAACAAGCTCTTTGAAGAGTATTTCCCAGGTCAAAGGCAAGTGTGGGCCTTAAAAAAGGTGAAGCCAGAATATTTCACAAGGAAAACCGATTGGTGAGTTTGAACAAGCCTAGAGGGTCAGTTCAAGATTTGACCTAAATTATACCGGCCTAGGATGATTGCAGAACCCCTAGTCCACCTCTTGACCCAGCTAGTACAGTTGAGTCACACAAAGCAAACCGTCCAAGTTCACCATCTAGCTGTTTTCGTTGCCATTTACCTGAGAAATGGTTGTTTTCTGGGGACTGCCATCCTTCACTCCCTCCATGACGTGTGGCAGGCACAAACACAAGTCTAGGGTGCAGTGAGATTTCCTGTATCAACGCTAGAACAATCCCCCAAGGTACTTTTTCAGTGTACAGAAATGAAGGCCCTGAGAGCTTCAGTGACTTGCTTGACTTTGATGTGACTGGGATTTGAACTTGGGTCTGGTTTGTCTAGAGACTGTATACCACCATACATTGCATGCATTTCCCAACTCTATCTTCATTTTAAGTATGCCCATTCAGAGAATGACAGCTAATGTTTTTTCATTGTGAATGAGTCACATACAGATCCCAGAGCCCTTTCTGGTTAAATTATGTTCAGAAGAATTGCATTGTTTTGTTTTAAATCTGTATGTGGAGTATATATATGCCTCTCTTTTCTTTACCAGCCAATTTGATTATCCAGAAAAGCTCATTCACTAATCAACCTGAATTCAAATATGTACTGAGCTCCCCTAAAATTCATGCTCTTCCTGGAGTCTCAAAATGCAAACTTATTTGGAAATAGAGTCTTGGTAGATGAAATGAATTACAATAAGTTCATAGTGGAGTAGGGTGACCCCTAAATCCAATATGATTTGTGTCATAAAAAGAGAGGAAGTACACAGACACAGAGAGAGAATGTCGTGTAAAGATGAAGGCAGTGTTGGCAGTGTTTTATCTCCATGCCAAGGAGCTCTAAGGATTGCCCTCTGTCACCAGAAGTTCAGAGAAGGACCTCGAGCAGACGCTCCCTTAGAGTACCCAGGAGGAGCCGGCCCTGCTGATACCTTCCTTCCTGACCTCTAGCCTTGAGAGCTGTGAAAGCATAAAGCATTGTACTTTCTTACAACTGTGCTAGGAAAGTAATATGCAATGTTTAATGTACATGGCAACGATGGTTTAAGGGAGACTTGAGCGTGGCCATGTGAATGTATGAGACACCAGCCACTGAAGAGTGACACTGCCAAGGGGAGACAAGAAAATGTACAAAGGAGTTCCTCCAACATCAAAAACAAGTGGTACTGCATATTGAGTAGCTCTCTTCTTAGTTTTTACCTTGTCTCTGGGAAATGATGATTACTCTTTGCCTCTTCCAGATGAGGAAAGGCCCTGGATGGTCTAGCCATTCTCTTTCCTACTTACTTCCTCCTGATATCCTAGCCTTTCTGCTCTTCTTTAAACATATCCACTGCATTCCCATCTCAATTCCTGATGTCCCACAAAATTTGCCCCCTTGATTGTCTGCTCAAATGTTAACTCCTCAAAGAGCCCTTGTCTGGCCACTATATTAAGAGCACTGTAGACACTCTCGCCTATTAGTATGCTTTATTTTTGCTTCCCTACACATATTGCTATCATTCTTGTCTGTCTTCTCTGAGAGAGCTGGAACTCTGTTTTGTTCACCCCCAGCACCTAGGGTGCTTCCTTTCCTACAGTGTGTACTGAATAAATGAATGACTGATGTAACTTGAGGCACAAAGAGGTTAACTGTCAGCTTCCCAAGGCCTCACTGAACTCAAGACTGATTTCTTTCTTATTCTGTTCCGATGAGGTAGCTCAGAAATAGGTCAAAAAGTCTGGAAGAAGTGGAACATGGCATAGTAATGTAAAATTGAGTTGATTTATGGAAGCAGTAAGACCTGAAAGCACTACATTTGCAAATGTATCTATCCTTGTGCTCCCTTTGGGGAGCATGGCTGGTTAGGAAGGGCTACTATTGTAGTTCAAGAGGCATTCAGGGGACCTTATGGGTCCCTGTTGATCATAAAGTAGTCACCTTATGAGCAAAGATATTCGATGCATATTTACCTTGAGTTATAGAAGGCTCCCTGCTAGTCAGAAGCACAACACTCCTCAAACATATGTAAGAATGCAAAGAAATGGAACCAAGAGTTGGTGTTGCTGACTCTCCTCTAGAACCCAGAAATCTATTTCTCCTTCTTTATTTTCTGAAAATAGAAAAACACAAATTTCTTTTGCCATGGACAAGGGATTTGTTTTATTCAACCAGGAAAAATATACAGAAATATTAGATTATCAAAGAAAAATATATGTGCAGGGAAGACCAAGGCCAATTTGCTATTCCAACTCAATGATGTGCTGTTTGGGCTTGGCTATGATATTCTTCTCCAGGAAGGATAAAAATCATATCTCTAGCTACTCTAGATTCTCTATACCTGGAAATATTCCAGCATCCCTGGTGACCCCACAGCAATAGGACTGTTGGTTCTGAGCAGCTGTTGACATTGAAAACTGATTTTATACATGCTTTACATAAACCCCTTATTGTTGTTCACAAAGATGGCTTCTCTCCCCTTATTGGATGATATGGACAACTTCTGGGTCATTGTCATTATGTGCTTGTTGTTGGGTCATCAGCAATAACTCTAGACAGCATTTCAAAGAGGGACTGGTCACTCCTGATGTCATCCTATAAAGGAAAAGGTAACAACAGCAGTGAGGAAAGGGTAAATAAAAAATACCACTATGATTTGTAATGGACCAGGGAATGTCATAGGTGAGAAGAGTGGGATTACAAATGTGAAGGACTGCTAGGGTTAAACAAAAGAGGGTCCCAAGTTGGCCAACATATCCCTTTACCAGGCCTCAGGAAGCTTCACAGTCTTATTTTGTCTTTATACCAGGTACAAGCCTAACTGGTTTCCTCACCTGTGGGATGCTTCCCTGTAGAGTGGGTCCAAAGGAAGTGGAAAATTGTGTTAACACAGTCTTTCATTAAAAAGACACTACCGGGGCGCCTGGGTGGCACAGTCGGTTAAGCGTCCGACTTCAGCCAGGTCACGATCTCGCGGTCCGTGAGTTCGAGCCCCGCGTCGGGCTCTGGGCTGATGGCTCAGAGCCTGGAGCCTGTTTCCGATTCTGTGTCTCCCTCTCTCTCTGCCCCTCCCCCGTTCATGCTCTGTCTCTCTCTGTCCCAAAAATAAAATAAAAAACGTTGAAAAAAAATTAAAAAAAAAAAAGACACTACCAAAATGAATGCATTGAATTATGATGTTGAGTAAAAAGAGTTTGAAATAGAGCAAAATAGGTATACTGGATCCAGTCAGAGACTTTGTGTTGATTAATCATTCCTGTGGCAGATTTTGCCATTCACTTATCAGATATTTATACAGTGATATTTATACTGATGTTCTATTTTTATAAGTTGAGACAAAAATACGTAAACTGTCCTTGGTGCTCGGCTAAGGAAACAGTACATAAAACTAATGAAATCTTAGCATATGTAATGAAATAGGCACTTCTATAGATGGGTATTATAATTTTTTTTATGTTTACTTATTTTTTGAGAGACATAGAGAGACAGAGCACAAGTTGGGGAGGGGCAGAGAGAGAAGGAGACACAGAATCCGAAGCAGGCACCAGGCTCCAAGCTGTCAGCACTGAGCCCCACGCAGGGCTCAAACTCATGAACCGCGAGATCGTGACCTGAGCCGAAGTCAGACGCTTAACCGAATGAGCCACCCAGGCGCCCGTATAGATGGGTACTATAAGAGGAAGCTAGGGGAGAGTTTTGAAAATCTATTTAAAATTTAGTAGAAAACCTTAAAACTGTATAATTTGATCCAGCAATTGTACTTATGAGATTCTTTCCCGAGGAAAGAGTACTTTTTTTTTTTTTTTTTCTTTTTGGAGGACAAGTTTGTGGAACATTGTATATAAAGTTGTTTTTTCACAGAAGTATTTAGAACTGTCAAATCTCGGGGAAAGACTTACAGCCAATTAATGGCAGAAGAGTTAAGTAAATTCTAATGTGGCATTATTATGAAATATTATGCAATTATTGTAAAATATTCAATAAAAATCATGATACAAAATTTTATATATCATCTCAACTGAGAAAAGAAACTGAATAAGCAAAAGGCTAGATTATGAATATTATTCTCTTTTTACTTTCTTATAGGTTCCCTTTTTTTCTTTGTAATCGTGAGAAAACATACTTTACAAAAATAAATCCTAACCAAGTACATGCTGTACAACGCATGGGTTTTCGTGTATCAGGAATATCTGCCAGAATTTGGAGGCTAAGATAGGATTGAGGGTTAACTACACTAACAGGGTCTTGTTTGCTTTGGCACCAGTGCTCCCGTGATGAAGAGGGAACCATATCTCAGAAGAAATGTGATAACAACTGACCAGGGTCTGTGCCCCCCTGAAAATGACCTACATTGAGAGAGTGATACATGATAACTTCGAGGCTTTGCTAGACAAAGGGTATTCAAGAAATTGGATTTCTGATCATTGGCAGAATCTCTTGAGCAGTATCAATTCTTACCACCCACATAAATCTCTCCAAAGTATTTGAAAAGGCTCTTTCACAGTTGTTACACTGTACATATATTTTACAGGCCAAAATCTGGGAACATTCCAGCCCAGATAAATATAATCAGGAAAACAGAGATGAGGACAAATTGTTGTGTGAACCAGTGCGTGCTATAAAGGTTAGCTTGTGTCATTCTTTGTTGCTGTGATTGATGCTGATAATTTGGGGGCATCTCCGCCAGCGTTGCCAATTTTCGTTTATGAAGTCCATACATGGAAGGAATAGCAGCCAGGGCAGATAAAGTACAGAATTTGCCTAATTAAAATCTAGCCTCAGCCTTTTTGTTCAGTGTCTGTGATAGCTTATGTGTGTGGCCTGTACTGCTTTAAATAAATTCAAGTCTCATTTTTGGGTTTTTCCAGGCATACTAGGGAGAGACACAAATGATGCCAGTGTGACAATACATGCATTTTAGGTCTGTCTGTGAGTCTTTTTTAAAGACAGATTATTACATTTTTTACTGCCTAAAAATTGTAAATGAAGAAATTATAAAAACAGTTCAAGGATCCCACCACTTGACAGAAACGATGTAGATTGTTTTGTTGATTGGGAAAGATATTTCAGTCTATGACAAAATGTATGAGTTGCTGGGTAAAGTAGCATTATTCCTCTCCCTGACTGCTTGTATTCAGTCACCCACTCCTACCAATTTAATCTCCTGTATCTTTCACGAGTCTGCTCCATTTCCCCTTCTTTACTACCACTGCCCAACATCCGACCTTCAATAACGTCACTCTCCTGGCTAAAATCTTATATCTCTACCTAAAAATATAACCAGCATAGTGTATCTAAAATTATTAGGCTGGCCCCATCACATAGCTGGTTAAAACTCTTCAATATCTCCCCTTTTGCCTTCACAATGAAGCCAAACATTTATTTACAGCTCATAAAAGTACCTCCGTGATTTGTCTTTGCTCACTTTTTTCCTCTAATTTCTTGCTTTTTTTCCCGCTTTAAACTTGTTTCTATAGCACAAAGCTGTTTGTAGTTCCTGCAGAATTTGCTACTCATAAAAGTACCTCCATGATTTGTCTTTGCTCACTTTTTTCCTCTAATTTCTTGCTTTTTTTCTACTTTAAACTTGTTTCTATAGCACAAAGCTGTTTGTAGTTCCTGCAGAATTTGCTACCTGTTATTCCTTTGCCTTTACTTTTGTGTGTACTTCCAAAATAAATACCTGTCTGCCTAGTCCTTGTGTGGCTAGCTTCTTAACTTCTGACAGACATCTCAAATGTTTTCCTTTCATGGAACATGTTCCTGACTGGCCCTGTACATTTCTTAATCATTGCATTTCCACTGTGTGCTTTTAATTTGTCAGTCTCTCCTATTGGCCCGTGAGCTTCTTGAAAACAAAGGCTATGTCTGTCTGTCATAATGTCTCCAGCCCCTAGGACTGAAACTAGGAGGAAGGTAGTTCTCACTAGATGAACATGTAAATCTATGTTAGATCAACTTTCCTAGAAAAAGCCCAAACAGGGTCTTGATGCGCAAAATTTATTGAGTGAATCCTCTTCAGGAAAATCCTAAAAGGGAGGGAGGGAAGCAGAATAGGAAAAGGGAAAGAGCTGAAGAGACAGGTCACAGTGAACTGTAGTCTTGGCATGGTCCACACACAGAGGAGCTCTGGAGCATGAACTTCCTTATAGGATTGTCCCTACTTGATGCAAAGGAGCAGTCTTTTGTATACTCACATCAGGCAGTTGGCATTGGGCACACCCAAGGGGATGTAAATTTCCCAACAGGTGGCCCTCCTCAATACAGGGTAATTTTCAAGAGAAGGAGACAACTGTGAGCTGTTAGCATGAAGCACTCAAAGTAGCTGGAGAACAGGTGCATCAGCTTAGTAAAGGGGATCAGGTTGGGGAATCTATTACATTATTATAGATGTCTTAATCATTTTGTCATTATTCCAATGTACATATCCAAGTGATACTTGAAGACTAATATAATTTGCCCTTTAATAAGTAAAGTCTTCTGTTTTCATATTCCATTTTTTTGGGAATGCAGCCTTCAAGCTTGTTACCATGGAAATATTTGTTATAGTGACTTAATTAAAAATACTTTCCCTAATCCCATTTGAATATACTTATCCCATTTGAATATACTTATATTATCCAGTCTTTGTAGCCTTTGTTCATGAAGTGGTACATCAGTATGAACTCCTTGTAAAGGAATTAGTTCTGAATCTTAATTCCATCACTGCCTTTACATAAGTTCCCAGAACATTATGGGTGGCAACAAAAGTGGGTGAATATAGTGCTTCCTGCTCCCACTTTATGACTTCGTAAAGTCCCATTGACCATGAAGGAATATATACTATAGAGGGGTTATTGAACTAGAGTATTTCCATGGAACCCTCTCTTCAAGGGATGAGAATACTAATAGTAAACTTTCTGGGAAAGTCTTATAGAAAGGTGTCTTATTCTGAAAGACAGAAAAAGCAAAAAACAGATTACATACTGTTGGCCTACCTAATTACCTGATGATAATTTTAATAGTAATTTTAACTTATATAATGGAATTAACATTGTCTAGAAATATACTTTTGGAATGATTGTTTCCAAACCAGCAGAGCTTGTGTGCTGAAGTAAGGAAAAACTGAACCTAACAGTAGCAATTCTGGTCATGAAGAATTAGGTTTTAAATTATCACTTTTTCTTTTAAGATTTGAGATGTCCTGCTACACAAGATTTAAAAAAATGTTTTGTGGTTGTATAAGAAAAATGTATTCATAAGGAGATGCATACTGAAATATTTCGGGGTGAAATGTCATTATGTCTCTAACTTACTTTCACATGGTCTAAGAAAAAAATTATAATACAGAGTGACAGGGTGAGTGTTTGTGAATGAGGCAAAATGTTAACGAAGAAAAAATAAATATAACTTATGTCATTTAATAAAATGTTTTAATTATTGAAAAAAAGACATAAGCCCATCATTTATTTAAATGTGTTTATCCAAATAATTTGAAAATATATTGAATTATTTCATATTATTTGCATCCTCCCCCGAAAAGTATTAAAACATATTAGCAATTTTATACTGTATTTTTGAAGATCATACATTTAGCTTAATGGTAGTAAAACTTCCTAAGCCGTAGATCCTACAATCTGTTTCCATATTACAATGAATATAAGGTGTCTCTGAATTCCAAGGTGCTGTTATTTCATTTCTTTTCCTTGTCTTTTGATTCTCAACTGTTGGAAACTTTTCCTAGTTGATAGTTAAGTACTGAATAATGTTAATTTGCCATAATATTTTTGGTTTTCTTTCAACTGTTTTCTGAGTAAGCATATTCTGATAGTGTTAAAATCTCTATCCCCAATGCAACTCTACCTCCATTCTCTTGATTTAATTTGCTACTAACTTTTTAGCATTCTCTAGACCAAATATTTTTGTTTTTACCTTTAAGCATTTTTGCTTTATCTTACAAATCTTTGGGGATTTGAATAATTTTATCTCACTGTTTATACTGCTACCTTGAAGGTGTTTCAGACTTTTTCACTGGCAGCAGTGTCTTCTGTGACAGATGGCCTCAGTTACAATAACATGATTCTAGAATTGTATTATAATTCATGTAGTGGTAAAACATGATAATTTCATGCTCATCCCCAGAATTATAACTGTTTAAAATAAAATCCCACCTAGTATTTGTTTCGTGCAGTGGGACAAATATACAAAATAATGGTGATAAATATCACATATAATTCATATAGTCTTGACATCTCTGTTTGTGTACAGTTATGTCATTCTATTAACGTGGTATGCCAGCTCCACTCCAGCCATTGACGGGAATCATGGCGGTAACTTGGGCATTGATATCCACCAAGCTTCTAACTAAATACTACTCCAATACAACTCTTTGATAGCACTCTTAGACTACAATTTGGTAATTGAAATTAACTAAATAAAAGAACGTTGTGAAATTGAAAATACCTTAATTAGGAAACACAGTCTTATGATGGTAAGGAGAATGAATTCTAGGGTCAGAAATAGCTGGGTGGGAATTCTGGCACTTACATTTATTAGCTGGTGTTGAGTGTCTTCAGTTGTAAAATTTAGTTTTTAACTTACCCACTCATTCATTCATTCAGTAAATGTGTGTTGAGCTCGTTAGCAGATATTGTTCCAGGCACTGAGGCTAAGGACATGAGTTAAAAGGACAAAGTCCCTGACCTCAATGGGCTTACATTCTACCAGGGAGTTGAAGCAAACAAAAAGCGGGTACGTAATGTAATATACATTACGTATGTATAGTACGTATGTAATATAGTATTAAGGCCTATGAAAAATATTGGAGCAGAACCTGGAATAAGTGATCAGGGTAGGAAGCTCATGTTTCAGACGGTAATTACAAAAGACTTCTAAAAGGAGGTGATATTTGGAGGAGGAAGGAAGGAAGGAAGCCTTGCAGTTGGTGAGAAAGCTTCTCTGTAGAGAGAACAGTTAGTTCAAAAGCCTTAATAGATATTTTTGTGAAGGGTAAATGAAAATGTGTAAACTCAACCATAGCTAAGTGCTCATTAGTTGTTACATATTCTTTTAAGAAAAGAACTGTAGATAACTCCATAGATGATGTGTCTTCTTTCCTCTAATAATGTACACCGTCCTTTTCATCTGGATTTATTTTCCTTCCCTTGAATCCTACATTATTCATCCTATTCTCAGATCCTTCAGTTTACGCTCACTTTAATCTGTAGCAAGTTAAATTCTTCTTGCAGTATTCAGATGTTACTGCTCTTAGAGGTCCCTCTTTTCTTACTTCTTGCCATTTTGCTTAGTATTTGTATATGGTGAGTTCTGTGAAATTGATTGACTTACTAAATATTCAACAGCTGCACTCTTTAAGCAAGAAATTCACTATTTCTCTATGATGATGATAGTAGGGATGTACCTGTTCTGTGGGGACCTGTTGTTTTGTGTGTGTGTGATGAAAAACTGGTGTCAAGTTACCATTTGGATGGTGGTGCTCCCAGGAAACCTAGAAAACCCAACAAGCCCCCACCCCTATCAGCCACGTTTTTCACCATGGTTTCTACTTTACGCTTCCCTTGATGTGTCCAGCAGAGCAAAGTGACTGTCTGCCTCTGTGTCTGGCTGTGAAACCAGTACCAGAACTTGACCTACTTTTGTTGCATTTCTTTTTTGCCTTATTTGCCTGTAAAATGTTTATTTATGATCTTGTCATTGAGTGTCCAATCAAAGAGATAAACCACACACTAAATTTAACAAGGAAAGTTTATATAAGGAAGTATTAAATGTAACAAGGCACTGGAGTGAAGGACTGGCTAGTAAGAAAGAAAGATGTATTAGTCTTCTCAGTCTATCATAATAAATTACCATAGCCTATTTCTCACAGTTATGGAGGCTGAGAAGTGTAAGACCAAGGTGCTGGCTGACTTGATTCCTGCTGAGGGCCCTCTTTCTGGCTTATAGTTGGCCACGCTCTTGCTGTGTGCCCACATGGCCTCTTATCTGTGAGCCCCATCCCGTGGAGGAAGGGATGGAGGGAAGAAGGAAGGGAGAGTCAGATGGAGAGAGAGAGAGAACCTCTCTGATGTCCTTTATAAAAGCACTGATCCCTTTATGAGGGCACTTCCCTCATGACCTCATCTAAACATACTTATCTCCCAAAGACCCTACCTCCAAATATGATCACGTTGGGGATTAAGTCTTCAACATGTGAATTTTAGGGCATAAACATTCAGTCCATAGCAAAAAAAAAAAAAAAAAAAAAGAAAAAAGAAAAAGAAAAACCCTAAAAACTAGAGGGATTGCTGACATTTTACCCCTATGGCTGAGAGAACATCCAAGGGAAAGCTGCCCTCCATCCTCCCACCTTCAGAACTGAGATCCAAACCTTATTAGGAAAATACATGGCTTACTGAATGGTAGACATCACTGAGGTGCCATGATGGCAGAATTTGCCATCTGGAATTTGTCAGTGATTCACCTTCTGAGGTACCTGGGAAAGCTGTTCATGGGACAGTGTCTTGGCTGAGGCTCTGTTCAGCAATATCCAACCTGCTGACTACTGTGCACTGCAGGAGCTGGATACTGGAGAAGTGGGAGCCAGGTGCTGGGGAAGCCTCCCACACTTCAAGAACCTGCCACAGAAGCACGCTGAAATCAAGGAGCAAAACCCTTTCCTCTGACACTGTCTCTCCAGAACCCTCTACTAACAAAGCTGTAGTGCCAGTTAGCAAAGGAGAAATATTTCAAAGGGCCAGATCCAGTTTCAAAGAACAGGCAAAAAAAAAAAAAATGGATTTAGAGTCAATTGCACTGATATAAACTAAGAATAAATAGCAGCAGAAGCACAGTGATGAACATATTGCTTATTAGCTGGGTAAATTACTTTTCACTGCCCTTCCGAGTTGTATCCATTGCTGCATCCTCTGTGCCTAGAGTAGAATCCGGTCAGTAGAGATGCCCAGTCAATATTTGGTGAATGAATCAGGGAATGAATGAACTAATTGCTTCACTTTTTTTCTCTAATGTTTTTGTTTTGTTTCTCTCTCTTTTTACTGTAGCCGATGGATGCACTGATTGGTCTGTCGATATCAAGAAATATCAAGTTTTGGTTGGAGAGCCTGTTCGAATCAAATGTGCCCTCTTTTACGGTTATATCAGAGCAAATTACTCCCTGGCCCAAAGTGCTGGACTCAGTTTGATGTGGTACAAAAGCTCTGGCCCTGGAGACTTTGAAGAGCCAATAGCCTTTGATGGAAGTAGAATGAGCAAGGAAGAAGACTCCATTTGGTTCCGGCCAACACTACTGCAGGACAGTGGTCTTTACGCCTGTGTCATCAGGTATTCTTTTAATCCTATTATTGCTGAATCAATAAATCATAGGCTGCTTTCTTATACTAAAGTTTTGCTGGTATCCCTTTCACCTAAAGGTTTTGTCTCAATATTTGTGTGTGTTGCTGCTTTCTCAAATTTAGAACCTAAATCATAAAAAGATGGGATTGGAATTTATATTGAGACATTATTTCTGGCTTATGGAGAAAAGAGATACCATCTGGGTATCTACTTATGTTGCCAGAAATTACTAAAGACTATGAAATAAAATTTATAGACGAGGTGAAATGTTGCACATAAAATGTAAGCAAAGACTTGCAGAAAGGATGCATAGTTTATTGCTAAATGGGTTGTAACATTTTGTTATTGCCCTTCACAGACAAATAGAGCACAGATACCTCTGGTTCACACACATCTGTAAAGATGATTTAGGTAAATGTGTGTATGTGCACTGCAAGACAAAGGCAGCATTGCCATGTTAGGGAATAATAAGGCTGTCTTCCAGATCATTTTGTTAACTAAAAGTGCTGGGTCAATACAAAAATTTCCTGGGTCCCTCAGGGCCAAAGGAAAGTTAATAACAAAGCCTGTGCCTTTATCCACACAGAAACTCATTGCACATCCATACGTCTTTGTCTCCTTATGGAAGAGACATATGTAGTTTGCTTAATGATAATGCATTGAAACAGTATCCATGTAACACATTAGTAGTTAAAAATCTCAGTTCAAGCATTTAGCCCTTCATGGATTGTGAATCACACACACCCTGCATGAATGATTGTGGATGTCATTAGACTATAAGAGCATTGGCAAGGCAGGGTACAGGCATATAGAGGGTGTGTTTAAATCTTTGTCTTTTTTTTGCATTTTGGTTTGCTAAGAGAAACAAAGCCACATCTAATGCAATAGATTCTCAGTTTGGAGGAAGGCTCAGAATCACGTAGTGTCCTTTTCAAATCCAAATTCGACTTTCACTTCTGAAACTCTAATCTGCAGCTATCACTACTCTGTTTGAGGATCATGCCTGCCTCCACCCCCACTTACTCTTAGAATTACCTTTATGCTGAGTCATGGCCGCGGGTGTGTTAGGACATTAAAATGGGTCAAGGCCACATAAAAGTTAAACAGAAATGTGTCTTTTTAGATCCTAACAACATATAGATTCAAGTTCATTTTGGAAAAGATAAGTGAATGCAAATGGAGTTGTGCTTGGGAAAAGTGTTGAGTGAATTATAAAAGAACAAATGCATCATTCCTTTGGCATTTGTTCTTTCCCTTAGGGTCTACCAATCCTTTTATGGTCAAACATATCTCTTATTAGAAGTAGAGATTTTCTAGTGGCATTGGTAAATTATTGCCATACTAGTGCCATTAAAGAGTACTTTGTGGACTGACTTTGCTCACTTAACTAATAGTGATTTGATTTAATTTCACTCCGTTTCTTTTTTAAAATAAATCATTATTTCCGATTGTTCATGCATGTAGAGGTGATTCTTCAAGATAGGCAAATGTGTGTCCTCATTTATCTGAGATTAGAACTGAGCTGGATGTCCACAGTCTAACACTTCATTTCATTATATATTGTTGATGGGAAAATAATGATGCGTTCACATTAGTAATCTGACTTTTTAAAGCCCTGAAGTTGCATTTCTTTGATGTGTTTAAATATATAATGTGACCCAGTGCTCTGAGAAATTACATTAACATGTCCCTGAATTTACAGTTGAAGTAATGAATGAAAGGTTGAAAAGTTGCACAAATAGTGACATTTGCCATATGCGTCTACATTTTAATGGAAGGTGAAACTAAAAGGCAAACACCTTAAAGTTTTGTATGTGCAAGCAGTATTCTAGAGAAAGTGATAAACTGCAGAAAGAAGATACTTTTGTTATTGGAATTCAAATATTCCAATTGATTTGAAGCTAGCATTGATATGGCTCCCTCTTCAATTTGGAAAGTAGTACTCAAAATCTTTATAAACGGCAATTTAAATAGCATTGCTTGGTGTTGGCGTGAGAGGAGCCCAAGGCTGACATTTTGGCACATTGTTATCTGTCAGGCGGCAAAACCGTCACCATTGGTTTTTTAAATAATCCACTTGCAAGGAATTGTAGGTGTTTGAAAATGTTAGCTTGTACTCAGACATTGTAGTCTTTCTGATAAGTGTTCTGAGTATTTATCAATGAAAAAGGTTTAACAACAAGGCTTTTCATGTGCAGCTGATTTGTATTTACACCTATATATGTACAGTTAAATGTTGTAAATAATGGAAACACCTAAGGTTACCATCAGCATAACAAGCAAGAGCTTTCCTACTCCCTTCTCTTAGTATCTATCCTGGACACAGTAATGCCACATAATTCTTTGTTGCATGCTTTGTGGCTTTTTCCTCAGTTTTCTCCTTCCAAAATTTTTGTTTTGATCTTACATGAAAGAGTAAATGAAGGACAGTTGTACAACAATTTCCTTTCATTTCCTTTAGAATGAACTTATTTTGTTAAAAAAAACTTAAGTTTTCTTATACTCTTGACCCCCAATTTTTAACCCCCCTCTTTGGTTGTGCACTATTGGCAGTTTCATGAGCAGAGCTAATCAGTGCACATGTGAGTATTTTCATGCCTCCCCAAAATGGAAGTGTACTAAGTTGTTTAGCACCCTATTTTTTTTACTAAAATTTGAATTTTTGAAGTAATTGCAGTTTCATATTCAGTTACAAGAAATACATAAAGAGATCCTATGAATCTCTTATCTTATGTCACTGGTAACATTTTACACAACTATAGTTACAGTCTCATAATCAGAGTTTTGACATTGAAACAGTCAAGTTACAGAACATTGCCATCACTTCAAGAACCACCCCCCCGTTTTCCCATCTACCTTTCTCCCCCATTATTCCCAATCCCTTGACAACCAGTAATCTTTTCTCCATATCTATTTTTTAATTCAAAAATGTTACTAAATAGAATCATGTATTATATAACCTTCTGGAATTGGATTGCTCACTCAGCATAATCCCTTTGAAATCTATCCAGATTGTTGCATGTATCTATAATATGTTCCTGTTTATTGCTGAGTACTGTTCCATGGCGTGGAACATTATCACAGTGTTTATTCAGTCATTGAAAGACTTCTGGGTTGTTTCCAGTTTGGGTCTGTTGAAAATAAAGCTTCTGTGGACATTCATGTACATTTTTTGGTGAACATAAGTTGTCATTTTTCTTTGAAAAATGCCCAAGAATGAATTTGGGTTGGATGGTCATTGCATGTTTGGTATATCAGAAACTGCCCAACTAGTTTCCAGAGTACCATTTTACATCCCCACCAGCAATATATGAGTGATTCAGTTTTTCCACATCCTTGCAGTATTTGGTATTGTCGTTATTTTTTATTGTAACCATCAGTGTATCGTGATATCTCATTGTGGTTTCTCTAATGGCTAATGATGTTTAACACATTTTCAAGTGCTGATTTGCTATCTCTCCTCTTCAGTAAAATGTCTGTTAGGTCTTTTGCCTATTCGTTAATTGAATTACTTGTGTTCTTACTGTTAAGTTTTGAGAATTCTTTGTATATTCTAGATAATAGTCATTTTTTGGAAATGTAGTTTGCAAATATTTTCTGTCAATCTGTAGTTTATCTTTTCATCCTCTTAACAGGATCTTTTACAGAACAAAAATTTTGAATTTTAATGTTCAATTTATTGTTTTTTCATTTATGGATCATAGTTGTGATGTGAAGAACTCTTTGCCTCTCTACCTGAAGGTTTTCTATTATTTTTTTAATTAATGTTTCTGCCAGAAATTCTATTGTTTTACATTTGCTTGTGATCCATTTTGAGTTAACATTTGTGTAAAGTGTAAAGTTTATTTAGGTCAAGCTTAGCTTTTGGGATAGATGTCCAGTTGCTCTGGCACCTTTGGTTGAAAAAGGTATGCTTCCTCCAAGTACTAGTCTTTGGATATTTATTCCAAATCAGTTAGGCATGTTTGTGTGGTCCTGTTTTTTTATTTCTCTTCTACACCTTTGATCTGTATGTCTAGCCCTGTGCCAGTACTTCTGTGTCTTGGTTAGTATAGCTATTTAGTAGGACTAAATATCAAGTAGGGTGACTCCTCCTACTGCAGCCTTCTTTTTCAAGATTGTTCTAGCTATTGTAGGGCCCGTCCCTTTCAAAATAAGTTTTTGTATAAGATGGTCTATGTCTACAAAAAAAAAAAAAAAAAGTACTGGAATATCGTTAGGAATTGCATTAAACCTATAAATCACTTTGAGGAAAATTGTTATCTTTACGATGTAGAATCTCCCAATCTTTGAACTCAGTAGATCTCTCCATTTATTTAGGATTGCTTTTTTTTGATTTCTTCATCAGTGTTTTGTAGTTTTCAGCATACAAATTCTGTACACATTTTGTTAAATTTATACCTAAGTATTTCATTTTCTTTGGTGTGTTTGTAAGTGATAGTATCTTTTTAATTTCATTTTGAAAATGTACATTTTTAGTAATGTTAGAAATGTCATTGGTTTTGTGTAATTCCTTTCTGAAAATGTTTTTTTTCAAATGACATACCTGTAATGTGTTCTATCCAGTATCTAGTTCCTTTGCACAAGTCTTTTTTTTCCTTTTATTTTTCAAATTTTTAATTTAAATTCTAGTTAGTTAATGTATAGTGTAATATTGGTTTCAGGAGTAGAATTTAGTGTTCACCACCTACATGTAATACCCAGTGTTCAACACAAGTGCCCTTCTTAATACCCATCATCTTTGCCTAAGTCTTGATGTTCTCTTTAGAGACTAGATAACTTTTCTCATTGAAAGTACACGTTAAGCATCTATCATAAGGTACACATACTTGGAGAAATCCATTTATTCATCCCTAAAACACACATCTATTGATCATTAACTGATATGCTAATGCTAGGGTTGCAAACAGTAAAAAAAAAAACTGTTTTTATCCTCCAGTAGTAGATTACATCAGAGAAAATAAGCATGCAGGAGTTACAGATACTGTAATCACATTATAGAGCACAGTGGAGTTCCACCCAGATGAAGTAGTCCCGTTCCTTCCAGTCTTCCACACTACCACTAAAAAGGCTGGAAATAACACAACAAATAGGCATAGGAAGTCTGTGAAAGGTGGGAAAAAGGATTGTCTGGGGACCTCAGGACTTCAGGAAATGGCATGACCACCCTGTTTCACTTGCCCCACCAGAGGATGTTGACAGGGCCTTCCAAGGTGTTGGCCTCTTCCATCCCCTGCCTGGCAGTAGCAGGCAGCAGCGATATGATCCCCCTGAAGTAGGGTCAGACATCTGAGTGGGGGGCTGATCTTTGATCTTTTGCCTAGTGAAATTAGGCTAGAATTATACATTGCTGCAAGAGTAATGTCATTGGGATCCAGTGGCAACCTGAGCCTCCACCCCCATCCAGCAGTAATGAGGAATCCATGCGGCATTGTGAGGCAAGACTAGTCACTGCTAGACTTCATCCCTTTTTCGTGGTATCAGTGGGGATGAAAGAAAGTTTCTCCCTTAAACAAGGCAGATTGAGGTGGTGAGAGATAGGGTTAGTTACTGTCCATTTTCCCATCATCCCTTCTGTATTGTCAGTGGGATTCAGCAGGAAGTGAGCTTACTCCCCGCCTGGAGATAACAAGACATTGTGAATCACTGACACACTTTCACCTGGAAGGTATGAGCACTGCTGAGGAAGTAGCTGAACATACATAAGCTTTCAGTCCTCATCTTACATTTCAGCAGGAGGATTGCCTGCTTTAAAAAAAGATTAAATAGTATCCAAATTTTCATAATATCTAAAATGTGTAGAATATAATAAAAAAAAAACTCTCACTGGTCTTACGATGAGTCATGAAAATTGCAACATGAATGAGAAACGAAAACAGTTACTAACACTGAGATGAATCAGATGTTAGAATTATCCAACAAGGATTTCCAAGGAACCATCATAAAAATATTTCAGCAAGTAACTAAAAAAAACTCTTGAAACAGATGAAAAAAATTGAAAACTTCAGCAAAGAAATGAAAAAAAAACCAAATTGAATTTGTGGAACTGAAAATTACAGTAACTAAAAACTCATTGGAAGGGTTTTATAGTTGAGTGGAGATGATAAAAGACAGCTTGACTTCTTTGTTATGGTATGAAAATTTCACTTGCAAGGGCCAAAGAACTTCAAATTACCAGATCCTCAGGCCTTGCTTGGTTTCCTTAACACTGATTTTTATCACTTCTGCTCTTAGTTCTCCGATAGATAGCTCAGGAAATTTCCTTAGGATCCTCTTCCTTTGGAATTTTCTTGAATGCTGGTGTTTACCAGAGTTTTGTTTACACCTTCTTCCCTTTATCCTTCTACATCATTTGTTTTCAGCTTTGGCTGCTTATTGAAATTAACTGGGGAGCTTTTAAAAGCTCTTAATTAAAAAAAAAAAAAAACTATTAATTTCTATGTACTACTCCAGATCAGTTAAATCCAGGTATCAGATGATTCTGTTATGTAGCCAGCTTGAGAATCATAGTACCTGATCTTATTTATTCAATATTTTCACTTATAACATATTTATGGATGACTCAGTGATTCCAAAAATTTTAACAAGCACTAGAAGTTTCCTAATAGTCCTTTCTTCTTGTTTGTTGTGAGACACATTGAATTCAGCAGTGTGCCAAAATGTATTTCAATACCTACTTCAAGAACCTATCTCCTCTTCAAGGTACTTCCTCTTCCTTCTTTTCTTTGTAAATACCATCACCATCCTCCCAGGATCTCTAGCTGGGAAATTAGCACTTACCTTTGTTTTCTTAATCTTCCTCACCTTGCCTTAAGTGGTTACCAGGACCTCTCCGGTCTACCTTAAAAATGTCTTTTGAATTTATTGTTATGCATACTACTTTCAGCTCTCCAGATGAATGCAATGTGCTTTAAGTGGTTTCTCTGCCTCTAGGTTTTTTCTGTTTTAGTTACTACTCCACACTGCTGCAGAGTGTCTACAATGGAGATATTTCATTTCTATACATAAATGTCTTTGATGGGCCCTATTGCTCAGCAAAATGATGTCCAAAGACTTTGCTTGGCATACATGTCCCTTAAAAGCCAAGTTTCAACCTTTCATTCAACCTTTCATTCAGACTCATCTTGGGTGTTTGTCTCTGTAGGCACCTTGTGCTATATTCTCACCATCCTGTTTGCTGTTTGCAAATGAAAGTATGAATTTTCCTTATTCTTCCACTCTTTGTCCCTTTATCTGAAATAACTTTTTTACTGCCTGTCTGAATAATACATAATTATTCTTTGAAGAAATCCAGTATATATTTACCATTCTTTTTACCTTTCTCCAATTACTCCATAGACAGTCGTTTCAGTTAGCAATGTGGGGGGACAGGGGGGACTCCAAAAACTAAGTGGTTTAAAATGGCAACCATTCAATTTGTGTGTGATTTTGGAGGGTGGTCTGGACCCTACTGGATGGATGGTTCTGCTGTTTTTGCCTTGAGGCTGGAATGAACTAGGATGGAGGGTTGCCTGAGCCTGTCTCTCCATGATTTCTCAGGGCCACCCTTTCTTCAAGTGGTCTTTCCCACTGTGTCACCACCAGGATAGCTAGACCTTTTATGTGGTGACTCAGAAGGTATAACCACTGATCAGGCATCTGCTTGCATCATGATTACTAACATCCTAGTCACCAACTCTAGAGCTAACATTCAAGGAGACTTTACAAGTGCTTGAACACCATGAGGTATGTGATTCACTGGTGGGACCACCAAAATAAAAGTCCAGCAGTCTGCCTTTGGCCTCCTTTACATATGCTCATACATATGTACTTATGTAGATACAAACATATGTACATATGTACACTCACCCATTCCTAAGACCCTCAAAGTCTTATTATGGCATAGGGGTTAGGCTACAAGCCCCAGATTTCCTTATCTAAATCACTGTGTGTGTGAAAGAGGTTCTTCATACTTAGTTCCCTGAGGGCAACTAGTTTAGTGGCTCCTCCAGATCCGTAGCTCTGTGAGCTACAAAGATATTTTATGTTACCCTTGCACACCCAACATACAGTGGTCATTGAGGGATAAAATAACCAAATAGTCCCATTTGAAATGGAGGCAGGAGAATGGGAGATACAGAGAAGTCATTGGCCCATAGCAGTTGTAGGCACATATCACCAGTTTCTTGATTAGGGCCCAGTTCTGCTTGTGGGAGACGTTTTCTGTGACTCTTGAGCTCGTGTTCTTCTTTTTCACAGACAGTAAAGGGTCCAGAGATCTCTTTCAATTTGAACTTTATCTGTATCTTTTAATATAAACTAGTATGGTTCCTTAAAATGCTATGAGCCTTTTATTGTAATCCACTCCATTAAGCAGTAGCCATACCTACAAATATCTTTAAGACAAATGCCTTTCTCCGTTGGTGTTCTAGTCAGAGTGCTGGAAGACAATGTGCTAAACATTTGCAGACATGCCTTTGCCTAGTTAGTCTTAGGGTATGTCTCATAGACCTTCTTAGCCACCTTCTCTTGGTGACAGAGAATGCACTGTATCCCAAACTTCTTATCGCTGGTATGTTTTCCCCCTCATAATCAATTTGAATTAGTGTTTGTCACAGAGAAGGCACCCAGAAAAAGTTAGTGATTGAAAGAATTTGTTTTATTTCACACTTAGGGGTTAGTTTTGTTAGAATACTTAGTGGAAAACAGTGCTGTAGTCAAAATTGCACCATTGTCTGATTTCTACAGTTTTCCATGAGAGGATTAAAGAATTCTGTTTTTTGTGACATCTCTTATCTGAAACTAACATAAATTCTGAACTGTTTATCCTATATTATGATTTTTGGTACAACAGTTCATTTTATTCTTTCCCTGTAATATAACCTCCCTTTCACCAAGTGAAAGTAGAAAGTAATATGGTAAGCCTAAAAGACCCATAACAAGTAACTGCTATACCATAGTATAATTTAAGTCATTAATTTTAATCTGTATGATAGAATATAATTTTAATAGTTATTTTATGTGATTATTGTTTAAAAATGAAGTCATTCTTGGATCAAAGGATAAATAATGTCATCATCATTTTAGAAAGTCCTAAACATTTACACCCCCAAGGAGTCTTTATAATTTTCTCAGGGCAATCAAAGTCCATATAAATGTTTTATATCCTATCCAGAAATTTTAATGATCATATGTATATGTGTTCTAAGGACCTGAAGTAGTTTTACAATCTTGGTTTCCTAATTGTTAAACTACCTCTCTTAATTGAAACCAGAGCATACCCTTGAGAATATCAGCTGTAATTTATAGGTTATAAAAAATGCAATCAAACCTTCATAAGCTAGTTCTTTAAAAAAAAAATCCAATACGGCTAAAAATCCTTAAAATAAGGTTTCAAGTCTGGATAAAGAATCTCTTACGGATGATAGATTGAAATTTTAGAACTGAACATCACACACTGTCTCTCTACTCTTTTGGTGGGAACATACGTTTCTTGGCATACCAGGCTTCAAAGAGATTTTCCAGTTATATAATCCTGATAATGCTTGAGGAGATCATGCTGAAGTTGTAGATGCACATAGAACCAATCCTATGTGTATCCTTTTTTACATGTTTAAGACATGAAAGTGTACTCCAAAGGATCAAACTGTTTATGAACAGGGCAACAATTAGCCAGATTTCTATCTTTCTGAGTGCTTTCTTTTCACAAACAACAAACACAATGTTTGGAAGTAAAAGCCAAGAGCTCAGTGAATTGCCTATTCAATTTACTGATTTTTTTAACCATCCGGGAAATACTAGTCTTTACCATAACAGCCATTTCTTTCCCTTTTTTTATTAAGAAGATGAAATCATTGCTGCTGAGTGATGGTGGGGTGGTTTCTTAGATCCCTGGATTAAGAAAGGCTTTGTCTTATCTTTTCAAGTTTTCTAAGAGAGAAAGAGAACTCTGAAATCAATGGTGTCATGTTTCAGGGAAGATAGAGACTTACAAATTTTCTCAAAAAGGTATCACGTTAATATGGAATAAGTAGGCCAGTTAAAAAGATACATTTGTAAAATAATTAGGTATATACCATTTAAATTTGAGTTCTAATGTATTCTATTTTTTCTTTTTTAATTAAAATTGATCACTATTAGCCCTTTACAGTCATGGATATAGCATGTGCATTTATCATATTTTACAAACATTACTGGAAGTCCATGGTATAATATAATTGGTAATTATCATGAGGAAATTTTTAAATTGCAAACAGTATGCACCAGGCGTGCAGATCACTGATAACTCAGAACTTCATTGGTGGTTTTGGTTTTGTACTATAATCATTATTTTTTATTTGTAAAAAATATTCCCCAAAGAAAAGCTAACTGCTAATGTTGGTACACTAAGTAAAGATAAAGTAAATTGGTCTAATAAGGTAATAGCAACTAATCAACAAAGCTTAGGATAAGAGAAAAAGTTGAATATGAAGCCAAGATTATTCAAGGTTTTTTCTAAGTCTAATTGTGTATATGGTTCCCAAGTAAAAAATATGAACAATAATTTCAGTGAATGTGGTAAAAAACAATAAAGGGACTGATTGTTTTTAGAAGAGCTCATAAGAGACCTGTGATTTGAGCAGTACTTTGAAAAATAAACACATGGCTAGGGAAAGTGTAATGGAGAAAGTTTTCTCTGTTAGGAATGTCTCATGAAGATTGGTACAAGAGAAATTAAATAATGATCTAGAGTAGGAATTGGCATGCTTTTTTCTGTAAAGGGCCATTTGGTAAAAAAAATTAGTCTCTGTAGGTCATATAGTCTTTATTGCAACTACTCAGCTCTGCTATAGCAAAACAGAGCCGTAGACAGCACATATAAACAAATGGATGTGGCTGTGTTCCAATAAAACTTTATTTGCAAAAACAGGTGATAGGATGGATCTGGCATGCAGCTATAGTTTGCTGACCTCTTTTTTAGAAAATACCAGATAAACTGCAAATGGTTAAGGCAACAACAAAAACCGCTGCTGTTATTAACAAAGAAAAAACACACAGTCTATTCCTGATAGAGTGAGTAGGTATGTTTTGTTGGAAAATGGGTTTTTGTACACATTGGTGAGAAGGATGACCATAAAGAATGTAAAACAGATGCTATGTCTTAAATGGCACGTAAGTGTCAAGCAGGAATAGAAAGATGAAAACATTTCTCTTGAATTACCTTGCAGCAAGTGTTTGAATGTTTAGAGAAACTGGAACATGAAAAAACAGGCAAAAACATGAAAAACATGAGTTTTTATAATAATTGAGGCATGAGTGATGGGGACTAAGGTTAGAGTATTAATGGTGGAAATCACAAGGAAAGAAAAATATTCAAGATAACTTTTGGGAATTAAAATTACACTATAGATGATACTTGATGGGGTGTTGAGAAACTGATTGAATATTGTTATGAGAAACAAATAAAAGGAAAAGAGATAGCAAGAGGCACATCTTAATGTTTTTCCAATACAAACCTAAACTTTTTCACCAACAATTCTTAGGGTCTTGAAAATAAAAATGCCTGGACTTTAAGCCATTCCACTAGTAAACCCATTTGTATAATTACAACATCATTGCTTCCCCACATGCATTTGAATAAATAAGGAAAAGGGTCTAGGGTACTTTCTAGGTTCTCTCTTGGTCCACTCATTAGTCTGTTCTTAAAAACTTAACTAGGGGCGCCTGGGTGGCGCAGTCGGTTAAGCGTCCGACTTCAGCCAGGTCACGATCTCGCGGTCCGTGAGTTCGAGCCCCGCGTCGGGCTCTGGGCTGATGGCTCAGAGCCTGGAGCCTGTTTCCGATTCTGTGTCTCCCTCTCTCTCTGCCCCTCCCCCGTTCATGCTCTGTCTCTCTCTGTCCCAAAAATAAATAAACGTTGAAAAAAAAATTAAAAAAAAAAAAACTTAACTAAAGTGCATACTTTGCTCAGATATATTCTCCTTTCCACAATTAGCTTATCTTTTTAAATTGAGGGAAAACTGACATATAACATTAATTTCAGGTGTGCAACATGATTATATCTTTGTATACAATATGAAGCGATCACCACAATAAGTCTAGTTACCCTGTGTCACCATCAAATGACCCCCTTCTCCCATTTTAACCACTTCCCCAATCTCTTCCCCTCTGATAACCATCAGTCTCTTCTCTGTACCTAAGAGTTTTGCTTTGTTTTAGTTCTTAGATTCCACATATAAATGAAATCATATTGTATTTGTCTTTTTCTGACTTATTTCACTTAGCATAATACCCTCAAGGTCCATCCATGTTGTTACAAATGGCAAGATTACTTTCTTTTCTATAGCTGAGTATTACCCCATTTTATATAGATAGCATATAATTCTTTACCCATTCATCTATCGATGGACACTTTGGTTGTTTCCGTATCTTGGCTATGGTGAATAATGCTGCGCTCAACTTAGGGGTTCATATATCTTTTCAAATTAGTGTTTTTGGATTTTTTTTGGATAAATACTCAGAAGTGGAATTGCTGGATCACATGGGTAGTTCTACTTTTAGTTTTTTGAGTAACCTCCATACTATTTTCCATAGTGGCTGCACTAATTTGCATTCCCACCAACAGTACCTCAGCCTTCCGTTTTCTCCACATCTTCATCAACACTTATTATTTTTTGTCGTTTTGATAATAGCCATTCTAACAGGTATGAGATGATATCTCAAATCCATGAGCACTGAATATCCATTTGTGTCTTCTTCACTTTCTCTCATCAATGTGTTACCGTTTTCAGTGTATAGGTCTTTTATCTCCTTGGTTAAATTTATTGCTATATATTTTATTCTTTTCGATGCATTTGTAAATGGGATTGTTTTCTTAATTTTGCTTTCCATTCTTTGGTTTTTAGTGTACAGAAATGTAATGGATCTCTATATATTTATTTTGTACGTTGAACTTTACTGAATTCATTTATTAGTTATAACAGTTTTTTGGTGTAGTCTTTAGGATTTTCTATATATAGTATCATGTCATTTGCAAATAGGACAGTTTTACTTCTTTGTTTCCAGTTTGGATGTCTTTTTTTTTTTTTTTTTTTTTACTAACTCCTGTGGTTAGAACTCCCAATATTATGTTGAATATAAGTTCTAGAGTTGTCATCCTTGTTTTCTTCCTGATCTTAGAGGAAAAGCTTTAAGCTTTTCACAGTTGAGTATGATGTTATCTGTGGGTTTGCCATATATGACCTTTATTAGGTTGCAGTATGTGTCCTCTTCACCCACTTTGATGAAAGTTTTATAATAAATGGATGTTGTCTTTGGTCAAATGCTTTTTCTGCATCTGTTGAGATGGTCATATGATTTTTATCCTTTATTTTGTTAATGTGGTGTATCATTTTGATTTGAAGATGTTGAACTATCCTTGCATTCATAGAATAAATCCCATTTGATCAAGCCGTATGATTTTTTAAGCATTGTTGAATTGAGTTTGTTAATATTTTGTTGAGATTTTTTGTGTCTATATTCTTCAGGAATATTGGCCTGTAATTTTCTATTTTTGTGGTGTCCTTGTCTGGTTCAGTATCAGGGCAATGTTGGTCTCTTAAAATGAGTTTGGAAGTGTTCCCTCCTTTTCATTTTTTTGAAGATTTTCAGAAGGATAGATATTAAATCTTTGAATGTTTGGTAGAATTCGCCAGTGACCCTGTCTGGTCCTGGACTTTTGTTTGTTGGGAGGTTTTTAATTATTGATTCAACTACTTACTAGAAATTTATCTGTTCATATTTTCTATTTCTTCATGATTTAGTCTTGGAAGATTGTAAATTTCTATTAATTTTTCCATTTCTTCTTGATTGCCTAATTTGTTGGTGTGTAATTCATCATAGTGATCTCTTATGGTCTTTTGTGTTTCTGTGGTATTAGCTGTAACTGCTCTTTCATTTCCAATTTTATTTATTTAAGCCCTCTTTTTTTTCTTGATGAGTTTAGCTAAAGGTATTTTCTTTATCTTTTCAAAGAGCCACCTCTTAGTTTAACTGGTATTTTCTACTGTCTTTTTAATCTCCATTTCATTTATTTCCACTTTGATCTAATTATTATTTCATTCCTTGTAGTACCTTCGGGCTTCATTTGTTCTTCTTTATCTAGTTCCTTTATAAGTTAAATTGTTTATTTGAGATTACTCTTATTTCTTGAGATTGGTCTGTATTGCTATGTAGTTACTTCTTAGAATCAATTTTGCTGCATTCCATAGATTCTGGTATGTTGTATTTCTGCTTTAATTTGTCTCTAGGTATTTATTTTTATTTCTCCTTTGATTTCTTCTGTGACCCAGTAGTCGTTCAGTAACATGTTTTAATCTCCATGTGTTTATAGTTTTTCCAGTTTTCTTCTTGTAATTGATTTCTAGTTTTATATGATCGTGGTTGGTAAAGATGCTTAATATGATTTCAGTCTTGTATAATTTACTGTGATTTGTTTTGTGGCCTAAGTGGTGATGTCTCCTGGATAATGACCCATGTGCATTTGAGAAGAACGTGTATTGCGCTGCTTTTGGGTGGAATGTTCTGTATTTATCTATTAAGTCCTTCTGGTCTAATGTGTCATTTAAAACCAGTGTTTTCCGGGGCCCCTGGGTGGCGCAGTCGGTTAAGCGTCCGACTTCAGCCAGGTCACGATCTCGCGGTCCGTGAGTTCGAGCCCCGCGTCGGGCTCTGGGCGATGGCTCAGAGCCTGGAGCCTGTTTCCAATTCTGTGTCTCCCTCTCTCTCTGCCCCTCCCCCGTTCATGCTCTCTCTCTCTGTCCCAAAAAAAAATAAATAAACGTTGAAAAAAAAAATTTAAAAAAAAATAAAAAAATAAAAAATAAATAAATAAATAAAACCAGTGTTTTCCGATTGATTTCTTTCTCTGGATGATTCATTCATTGCTATAAGTGTGTTATTAAAATGCCCTCCTATTATTGTGTTGTTATCAGTTTCTCCCTTTAGATCTGTTCATATTTGCATTATATATAATGTTGCTCCTATGTTGAGTGCATATATATTTATAAGTGTTAAATCTTTTTGATAGATTGACCCCTTTGTCATTATGTAGTGCCCCTTTTTGTCTTTTATCACAATCTGTTTTGAAGTCTGTTTTGTCTGCTGTGAGTATTATTATGCTTGTGTTCTTTTTGTTTTCATTTCCATGGAATATATTTTCCCATTCCTTCACTCTCAGTCTTGTGTGTGTCCTTACTTCTGAAGTGAGTCTCTTGTTGGCAGCATGTAGATGTGTCTTGATTATCATCCTTCCAGCCACTCTGTGTCTTTTGGTTAGAGAATTTAGTGTGTTTACATTTAAAGCATAATCAGACCTGTAAATAAAGAGAACAAACTAATGGTTACCAGAGAGAGGGGGATGGGGAGATGAGCAAAATGAGTGAATTGGAGTGGGAGATACAAGCTTCCAGTTATGGAATGACTAAATCACAGGAATAAAAGGCACAAAAAATATTGTCAGTAATATTCAGTAGTCAATACAGAGCTAATGTAAGGTGACAGACAGTAGCTACACTTGTGTTGAGCATAGCATAATGTATAAACTTGTCAAATCACTATGTTGTACACCTGAAACTAATGTTAACATTGTCTGTCAACCACACTGAAATAAAAAAATCATTTAAAAAATGCTTGTTGATAGGTATGTACTTATTGGCATCTTGTTCATTGTTTTCTGGCTCTACTTGAGGTTATTCTTTCTTCCTTCCTGCTCTCGACCTCTTCCTTTGTGGTTTGATGACCTCCTGGTTATGTTTAGATTCCTTTCTCATTTTCTTGTGCATATTTGCTGTATATTTTTGCTTTGTGACTCCTGTGAGATTCATGTATGTCACCTTATGTATATAACAGTCTACTTTAAGTTGATAGCAACTTAAATATGAACATTCCAAAAGTACATTTTTACTCCCTCCCCTTGTTTTATGTCAGTTTTGACATTTTTTTATTTTATGTACCCCTTAAGTAATTACTATCTTTTTACTTACTTTCACTCCTTTTGTCTTTTACCTTCTTAGTAGCTTCATAAGTGATGAATTTACTACCTGTACCATATATTTACCTTTACCAGTGAGATTTTTGCTTTGGTATGTTTTCTTGTTATTAATTAGTGCCATTTCTTTTCAGCTTAGAGAAGTCCCTTTAATACATCTTGCAAGGCCAATTTATTGGTGATAAACTCTTTTAACTGTTGCTTGTCTGAAAAACTCTTTATCTCTTCTTCAGATCTGAATGATAATGTTGCTGGAAAGAGCATTCTTGGTAGGAAGTTTTTTGGTTTTTTTTTTTTTCCTTTCAGAAGTTTGAATATGCCATACTACTTTCTGGCCTACAAAGTTTCTGCCAGGAAATCTGCTGATAGCCTATGAGGGTTCCCTTGTTTCTAAACTTGTGTTTTCTTCTTGCTGCTTTTAAGATTATTTTTTTTTCCTTTAACTTTTGACATTTTAACTATCATATGCTTTGATGTCGTTCTCTTTGGGTTCATCTTCTTTGGAACTCTCTTAGCTTCCTGGACCCAAATGCCTGTTTTCTTCCCTGGGTTAGGGACATTTTCAGGCATTATTTCTTCAAGTAAGTTTTCTGCCCCTTTGTCTCTTCTCCTTCTGGGACCCTTATAATGTAAATGTTATTCCTTTTGATGTTGTTCTAGAGGTCCCTTACATTGTGTCCATTTTTAAAAATTATTATTTTTTTTCTTTTTGCTGCTCTGTCTGGGTGAGTTCCATTGCAGTATCTTTGGGCTCACTGACCCATACTTCTATTTCATCCATTCTGCTGTTGAAATCTTCTAATGTATCTTTCAGCTCATTTATGGGGTTCTTCAGCTCTTTGACTTCTGTTTTAAACTTTTTTATGTTTTCTCTTTGTTTACCTTCTCACTTTGTTTATTCATTCTTTTTCTAAGTTTGGTGAGCATCTTTATGGCCATTGCTTTGAATTCTTTATCAAGTAGGTTACTTATTGCCATGTAGTTAAGGTCTTTTTCTTGAGGTTTTTTTCTTCTTCTTCCATTCAGAACATATTTGTCTGTTTCCTCATTTTGCTTGACTCTGTGTGTTTGTTTCTGAGTATTAGCTGAAACAGCTACCTCTTTCAGTCTTGACGGAGTGGCCTTGTAATAGGCAATTAACCTTATTGTTCAACATTGCCCTAGTTCTTGGTTGTCTCTTATACCTTTGTGGTTGTTTAAACCACTTGATTTATTCTTGATATGCCTTATTCTTGAGGGTATGCCAGGACTTGTCAGTGATCCAAGGCTAAGAATCTTATTTAGCTCCTAGTTTCAGGCTGATTAGAACCTAGACTTTCAGGCAGCATCTTTTAAGCTATGCAAATATGTATAGTCCTGTGAGGCCACAGTCACAACCTCAGCTGGTCTTCAGACCAGGAGATCTGGAGGTTTCCCCTGGGCAACAGTTGCAAGAATGGGGCTCCATATGAGTGTATAAGCTCCTTTTTGGGAAATCTCATCAAGCTGTAGTGAGGCCAAAGGAGACCTCAATGATAGTGTCCCCTAGGCTGTGTTCCCTGACCGCTCCTCACTAGCCTCTAGATGTGTGGTAAGCCTGAAGCCTGCCCCTCAAGCTGAAGCTCCAGGATGAGTAAAAAGTCCTGTTTCATAGGAAGATGGGGTGTGTTGCAGTCTGCTGTCTGTGCCCTGCCCTGGTGACAGTAGCCTACCAAGAATTGTCTCTCTGATTGTTTCACTTTTATGGGGACCAGAAACATAGGCTTCCCTCAACACCAGAGCCAGGCTTTCATGGGGTATCCCCTATGTGGACTTCACGTGCCCCTGGGCTTTAGCAGGCTCCAGAAGAGCCTGGGTTCTGGGAAAGCCCGCTGGCTTCAACAGAGCCACAGGCAAGTACAGGACTGGGGCAATGCCATCAACTGAAGTGGGATTGTGGGAGAGCCTATGGATGAGCAGTCTTGCTGGCTGCAGTGGAGCTTTTGGAATATACAGGGAAAGAGCAGCCTACTGGCTGCAGTAGGGCTGCAGGAGAGCAGGGTCACAGGAGAGCATGGGGGTGGGGCAAGTTGGCTGGTTCCAGCAATAAAGAAGGAATGCATAAATGGCACCTCCCAGTTCCAGCACTAGCAAGGTGCAGTGAGAATGCATAAATAGTGCCTGCCATCCTTTACATTCCCAGAGAAAGTCCCAGCTGACCCCTGTGCTTCCAGCAGACATTTTAAGATTAGCCAATGAATCTTAGTAGGTATGGTCCAGTTGCTTTTCAAATTGCTGCTTTTGCGCCGTAGACCATTAGCTTCTTAAAGGCAGAGAATAAATGTTTTGTTCACCTTTGCATCTCAGATAATGCATATATGGCCAGTGAGATCTGAAGACAGAAAAATCTTTTGATCGGTTGTCACAGTTAGAGGATGGGCTATTTTTTTAATTTAAAAATTGTATTGAATATATTTGACATATAATGTGTAAATTTATAGTGTACAATATGTTAACATGATATATGTATATATTATAATATAATATTATGGTAGCAACATTTAGCACCTCTGTCATATGACACAACTCTAGTACAGTATTGATGTCTATATCCAATACACTGTACATTAATTAGATCTGTATGTCTTATTTACTCTCCCCTACAACTTTGTACCCTTGAATGATATCAGTCTATCCCCCACCCCACATCCCCTGGTAACCACCATTTTACTCTGAGTTTGACTTTTTTAGATTTCACACACATATAAGTGATATCTTACAGTACTTGTCTTTCTCTGTCTTACTTATCTTATTTAGCATAATGTGCCTAAGGTCCATCCATGTTGTCATGAGTGGCAGAAAATTCCCCTTTCTTGGAGCTGTATAATGTTCCATTGTATGTGTATGTCCCCCTTCTTTTTTATCCATTCATCCACTTATGGGCATTTAGGTTTTTAACATGTCTTGGCTTTTGTGAATAATGCTGCAGTAACATGGGAATGCAGATATCTCTTGGAAATCCTGTTTCCATTTTCCTTGATTATATCCCAAAAAATGGGATTTTTAGATCACATGGTAGATCTATTTTTAATTTTTTGAGGAACCTCCATATTGTTTTCCATAGCAATTGGGCCAATTTACTTTTGTACCATTAGTGTCTATAAGGGTGAGAACAGGTGTTTATATATAACAAGAATCTTGGAAATAACAGGACTTTAAAGAATTGAATTGAAGTTCAGACTTTATATGGTATGTGCATAATTATCTAGGCCTCAGGTTTCTTCTGTAGCTTTACTCTGTTCTCCCTGAGGTATGGTGCTCATCCTTGATATTTTCCAAGATGAATCTTTAGCCATCATATCCATGCTATTATAAGCACCAAGATGTAATGAAAGAACAATGAAAGAACATGATCCTTCGCACCTTTAAGAACAAATTCCAGCAGTTACTCACATCCCTTATACTTACATCTCATAGGCCAGAGCTTGTTCACATAATTACATCACACTGTAGTGGTGGCTCAGATATGTAGTTTTTATTATTAGTGCTCATGTACCTGATAACAGTACAGAAGGTGTATTACTAAGAACCTTAAATTCTTTTCCCTAGAAGAAAAGCCTGAGATGGGAATTTTTGTACAAGTGAAATACGGAGAGAGTACTCTCACGAGTAAACCTACAGGGGAAAATGCCAGACAAAGATTTGTTTCCAAAAGTCTAGCCTCAGCCTGATCCCACAGGGAGCTATGGAATGTAAATTTTAACACAGAATTTATTCTGCCTTGAAGTGAGAGTCTAGGACCTGCATTGTTCAGTCATTTCTGTCCAAGTTGCTCTGGTCATGCTAAGGCAATTCTCAGGAAGAGGGTAGAGGTGTGAGCCTTGACCAGTCAACACCCACAGCAGCTGGGGAATGGGTACAAAAGCTAGTGAAGAAATTCTGAGTGGCATACCTAAAACGTCTGCTATGCTGAGGAAGAAGGGGAAATAGATATTGAGGGACAATTAGTAGGCATTTTTGCCACATATATTGAAATGACCCAATATCCTATTTTTGTTTTATACTTGGTAAACTCTGTATCAGTATTTGTTGAACGAGTGATACATATTCTTTTTTTTTTATTATTCAATTAGTCAGCATACCGTGTAGTCTTGGCTTCAGGAGTAAAACCCAGTGATTGATCTCTTACATATGACACCCAGTGCTCATCCCAAAACGTGCCCTTCTTAGTGTCCATCACCTTTTTAGCTCATCTCCCCACCTACCTCCCCTACAGCAACCCTCAGTTCTCTGTATTTAGGAGTCATTTATGGTTTGCCTCCGTCTCTGTTTTTATCTTATTTTTCCTTCCCTTCCCCTCTGTTCATCTGTTGAGTTTCTCAAATTCCATGTATGAGTGAAATCATATGATATCTGTTTTTCTCTGACTGACTTATTTCACTTAGCATAATACCCTCCAGTTCAATCCCTGTTGTTGCAAATGGCAAGATTCCGTTCTTTTTAATCACCAAGTAGTATTCCTTTGTATACACATACCACATCTTCTTTATCCATTCATCATTTGATGGACATTTGGGTTCTTTCCATATTTTGTCTATTGCTGATAATACTGCTGTACACATGAGGGTACATGTACCCCTGTGAATCAGCATTTTTGTATCCTTTGGATAAATATCTAGTAATGCCATTGCCGGGTCAAAGGGTAGTTGTATTTTTAATTTTTTGTCCAACCTCCATACTGCTTTCCAGGGTGGCTGCACCAATTTGTATTCCCACCTGCAGTGCAAAAATGTTCCCCTTTCCTGTCGTCCCCAACATCTTTTGTTTCCTGAGTTGTTCATTTCAGCCATTCTGACAGGTATGAGGTGGTATCTAATTATGGTTTGATTTGTATTTCCCTCATGATGAGTCATGGTGAGTATCGTTTCATGTGTCTGTTTGCCATCTGGATGTCTTCTTTGGAGAAGTGTCTATTCATATTTTCTGCCCATTTCTTCACTGGATTATTTGTTTTTCAGGTGTTGAATTTGGTAAGTTCTTTATAGATTTTGGATACTGACCCTTTATCCAGTATGTAATTTGCAAATATCTTCTCCCACTCTGTCAGTTGCCTTTTTGTTTTGTTGATTATTTTCCTTCACTGTGCAGAAGCTTTTTATCTTGATGAGATCCCGATAGTTCAGTTTTGCTTTTATCTCCCTTGCCTCCAGAGACATGCCAAGTAAGAAGTTTCTGTGACAGTCTACTATTTTTTTTGTTTCTAAAACCTACCTTCTTTAAAATCTTGAATTAATTAAGAAATATTAATATTCTTAGTACCACCATACCTATCCCTAGCATTTATATCCTCCCCTCAATAGCTGCCTCTTCTCAGTTTCTCGGTCGCATTCACAACCAATTATAGAAATACCCTCATCAATGTTTCTGAAGAGGAATTGACTGGCAAAATCTCTGATCTTTCAAATATTTTAAATTCTGGTTCCTAGAAAATTTCTCAATGCCTAAGAAATAAACAGATCACAAGTTTGCCATGATCAAGATACATACAAACTCCTTGTATTCATATTGTATAAATCTTAGGTGAAGAATCAGTATGACTTTTCTCATCAGTTTGCTGTGGCCTAGATTTATTCACGTTTTTTTACAGTTGTGTTTCTGGCTTTCAGGCAGTTCTCCATTTAGTAACTGCTTCATGATATAGAATCCGAGGCTATAAAACAAAAACTTAAAAGAGGTAACTGAATAAGCATTTAACTGATTTCATTATATCTCACAATTATATATCTGGAGCTATCCATTTTCTCTCATGAAGGTTATAAAAGACAGTCCTATAAAAGACTCAAGGTTGTGGAGTGAATGAGTAATATTTGAAGTCTAGTCCAATGGTTTCAGGAAAATATATTTTCATAAAGCGAAAAAGAAAAAAAAGGAGAAGAAAACATCATCTTTTCAAGGCAATATCACAAAATTAGTTATATTTTATATTATAGAAAAGTGACTTAAGTAAGAGAGTTTATTCCCTCATATAAAGTAGTTTTAAAGTAGGCATTCCTGAACTATGTACAATAGTTCGAGGGTTTGGCAAAGCCTAGGCTCCATTGCTTTATATCCTGCCATTCCCAGCATGTGACTTCTTTTCACAAGGTCACTCCATGGTCTTAGTGCCACTGAAGAATGAAATTTTAATGTTATTTAATTTCAAGTAACTACATATGGATCTTAGCCTTTGTTTGAAAATGGTAATGTCACATCACTGTTGACTGTTTCCTAGGCTATAAACTGTGTTGTGTATATCCAGGCCTTATTTAGTTTAGAATTCATGTAAAATAGATATGGAAAGGATATTCAGCCACAAAAGTAATATTTAGAAATGGTGAAAATCAAGCTAGATCCTCTGATTCCATAATCACTGATACTCATAAATATTTATTTCTTTAAAAGATTTTATAATTAGGTGATGGATGTATTATCTTGATCTTGGTAATCATTTCACCATGTACATATATAGCAAATCATCCCACCGTATACTTTTAAACATATACAATTATATTTATCTATTTTTCTTGAATAAACTATTAAAAATATTTTATAATTGACTTATTTTTTGAGTTTTCAGGCAGACCTTCCTCTTTTTGCTTCAAATAAGTAAGTTTTTTACACAGTTATTTCAAGTCATTTTGGATGGTTTTGGTGTTTGAAGAATTATTGAACCATCTCACAACATATTTTTACCCCATGTATTCTACATATTGAGGCTTAGGCTGTCTTTTTGGCTTTGACTCTTTAAACCAATCTACTAAGTGGTAAAAATAGCCATTAATTTTTATTCAAACAAAAACACTATTTCTTTTACTGAAGAAGTTTTACAGTTACATCAAGTTGCTGTCGTTAATTTGGCTAGTAATTTTTGATACTGTATTCATTGTGAATTGAATGTATTTTCCAGATTATTAAGCACCTACTATAAACCAGTCAGTCACTGGGCCAGCCATCAGGAGCACAACAGCAGATGAAGCCAGACTAGGCTCCTCCTATAGCTGGAGGTCCATTTTGGAAAAGAGTCTTTGATACAACAATTAGTTGTGCCCTGACTCTTAAGAAGGAAAAGAACTGGGTGTCTTGAAATCACCTACCAGGCTGACCTAGCCCACTTGGTATATAGCTCACCTTCAAAGGCTATGTTCTTCCAACTGAAATCCAAGTATTTCTGGAGTTACACAAAGAATTTCCAAAGGGTGCACCACAAAGTCCTTTGAAGGGAATTCATCTCCTGAAGCTTAACTCCCGCATGTAATTCTTGTCTAAAATTGCCTGATAACTCAGAATAGAACTTTTGTCATTTTACAAAAGAAAGGCGCACCTTTCTCCCTTCCCAAATTGCACTATCGTATATTGCCCCTGGATATAAAAAGGACTTAGCTGCCAAACAAAGAGATAATCTGAAATATTAGTTTGAAAAATCAGGTCTTTTAAATTCAGGGATCTTCCTCTCCTGTCTGTCTTAAAGTATTCTGGCAAAATTGAAGCTTAATCCAAACTGGTATATTCTTAATTCAGATTAGCCAAAGCAGTACATAGTAGCAACACTGGCATAAATGTAATTGGAATGTTTTATACAAGTATTGTGTTTTCAAGATGAATTTGATAAAATCCAGGGATAAATTTTACTTGTTTTCTTTGATGTGCACTATGACCCCCAACAAACAGTGAAAGCCTAGTTTGTTAAATCATGCAATGAAATATTTTTACAATTATCTTAGTTCTTATAGTATTTAATATTTTCTCCCTCTTATTAACAAATAAATAAACATCTTTAAATTTACAAAATAATAAATGTTAACCTAAATCACTCAAAGCATCTTTCCAAGCTCTTCTAAGACAATGGTGGCAAAAACAAACTTGAAAACCACTGCTCAGTGTTTCTAAAATTATGGTCTGATGTATAATTAGATTGAAAAATCACTAGTGGTGCTAGTTAACAGCAACCACAAAGAAGATCCCTGGATCCCACCACCCACCTATTGAATCAGAATTTCTGGGGAAACAAGGGCCGGGAATCTGATAGTTCAATGTGCATGCAAAACTTTTTTATCCACATTAAATTTGAGAATTTATATTCAGGCGTTGGTGATCCTTGCAAGAGAGTTCTATCCCATGCAAATTGAAGGACAGCAAGGTGCTTTATAAAGCCATGCATGTACAAAGAGGTTTTTAATGCAGGGCACCCAGCATCTGACATAGTACCCAGGGCACAGTAGATTGAAAGTGAAAGAGTACAAGTTACATACCTCCTTCTAAAATATTAGAAGATTGTATATAAAGGATACCTCTTCCTTCTAACTGATGTTAAAAATGTATTCTGTAGTTAATGTTTTTACAAAGACTACCTTTTCAGCTAAATTTAATTTTCAAATGGAATCATAGGAAGTGAAGTCATAGCAGGGTGCCTTCCAGATTCCACTGCTGTGATCTTCAAATGAATGAGCACTGCAGATTATTCAACCTTCTGAAAAGTTCTTAATTAAGAAAACCCATAGTGTGCAGAGTAACAGCCTGTGTGTTAACCTTGTTGACATGGTGTAGAAACTCCACGTAGACATCTTGTACAAAAGAAGGAAAATGTTGTTCTGGTTCCTAAATTGGAATTTCCAAGTAATTATACTTCTAATGAAAATTGCTTTTATGGATGTCTGTTCAAAGGCTTTGGTTTACAAAGTAAAAATTCAAAAATATCAAACTTTTGTGATCAGTGAATATTGTTTTCATTAATTAGGTGAATGTGACAGCTCTGTCTTTACCCTAATAGCCCCCCTGGAGGAAATAACATTTTTGTTTGTCTAAACAGTACTAATGACTTCTCTAAAATTAGAGTTTAAGACCTTTAACTCTAGAGTGCACCGCTCTGTGTCCTTGACTCCGATGTTTGTCATGAATATTAATTTCTGATCTTAAAGTCAAGCCATGAAATTTTATACATTGTCATACCTTTCCCTTGACAATTTTGGTAATTGCCATAATTTCCTCATCAGCAAGAGTTGTTTGTGGCTTCCCTGGTTTAACAAGGCTTTAAAATTGGCAGCTCTGAATTCTCTCATTTGTTTCAGTGTGAAGCCTGTAGACTTGTTTGCTTTCAGCAGTAACTAGACCTCTGATCTTAAAAGAATTATGGTTTTTGTTGGTGCCATTACATGATAAAGGACTCAGTGCATTTTTTTTCATTACAGGTTCTAATCACTACCTTTGGGATTACTTTCCTATTAGAGGAGATTTATGTCCACAGTTCTGACCTTTTCTCTGTTGCTGACATAAAAATATTTTTTTCCACAAGATGTCTATTATTTTCTTTAAAATTTGATTCATTGCTAGTAGCTGACCCTCAGATATCAGGCTATACATGTTCAGATTGTTCGTCAGTACCTAACATTAAAATAACTTACACAGTATACAAACTGACATGCATATATACTTAAACACACATATACATATTTTAATATATGCAATTCAGTTGGAATACTATTCTGTTGTGTTTATTTGTACTTTCAACAAAGATTTATTGAACCCTTACTAAGCATCAGACACATTTTTGTTTGACGATAGAGAGAAAAACGGAGAAGACACAAATTGGCCTGAAGACACCACAGTCAACGAGGGAAGACAGACTCATAAACAATTATCTGTATCACTGTATGGCAAATGCTGTTAGAGATCTGATGACAAAGTGCAATTGCAAGCATAAAGATTCATGATGGCTACACAGAACAGGATGCATTGAGCATGCATGAGATGAAATTTTCTTGACAGAGCAATCAATGGAAAGGACATTCTCTTTTACACAGTGGAAATGGCTCAGTGGCAGCCACGGTGATTTGGGAAAAGGTGCTTTGAGAAGGGAAGCACAATAGATGTATTTAGCCAGAATGAAAAGTGCAAGGTGGTACATGGGAAGGTACAGAAGAAGTTAGAAAGGAAGCTTGTAGATAGATTGCAGAAATACCTGTGAATAGGATCCCAGGCTCAGAAGTTTTAGTTTTTCCTTAGAAGATGGAGACATTGATCCAGGATGGTCTAAATGCCATAGAGAAATTTGCTCTGGGTATTTAGTCATCTGACAGTTATTTAATAAATTATTTCTGAGAGCTCTTCTTTGCCAGGTGATGGCTAAGAATCAGAGCCAAAGTTTATTTTCTGAAGAAGCTTATAGTCTTTGAGGGAGAAAACTAATTAAGTTAACAATTTATGTCTAATATAACAAAGGCGATGAGAGAGGAAGCAACAGAGTGTAATGGACATATAGATGAGTCATGTGATTCGGAAAAAAACCCACAAAGGGTTCTTTAAGATATAAGTGTTTAGTTTTGATGCAGGAGTAAAACTTAGCTAGATGAAAAGCAAGGTTTGGAGGAGATCATAGGAAAATAGTCTAAGCCTAGAATCATTACACATGCCTTCTAATTTTCTATGACTGGAGTAAAGTGTCCATGATGTGAGGTGTTCTGAGATGTACCCATAGAAGTAGGAAAGGATCATTTCATGATATTGGATACAAAACTAAAAAAGTAACACTTTATACTAAAAGATATAGGAAGCCAGTGAAAGACTTTAAGCAGATAGATAACAAAATCAGATTTGAGTTTTGGGGAGCTCGTTCGGCAGCTTTGTGTTAAGAAATTGGCCGAGAGTTTGGAGCAACACTTAACTACAGGGTTGTCATAGATTGTATTCCCCAAGAAGCAGACCCTCAGGAAGAATCACCAGAGAAATGATATGGGGACTAGAAGGAAACTATTAAAATGTTCATTATAAAGCCATTTACTCCTGCGGGCAATTTTGGAAATTAGGTCCCCTGGAAAACTCTGGGAGAAAATGTAGACACACCCTCAGAGTTATCACAACCAAGGGGAGAGGAAGCTGGGTTATTTTTCCTCTAATTCTACATCTGTCCCTTGTTAAGGGCTTCTTCTAGAAGTATTATCTCTCCAGCATTTCTGGGTAGTCCTTCGTGCAGACTCACCTTGGTCCCGAGCCAGACATAAGCCCTCAGACTGAAGGTTTCAGGTGTTGGTAGGAAGCAGCCTTCATATGGTTGCCCTATGGGTGTAGTATTGGCATCGTCAGCTACAAGGGCTAATCACATGGGATGCATTGAGGGTCTGGACTTAGGCCATAATAGTGGGAATCTAGAGAAGTCCAGGAGAACTACTAGGTCATCACTTTAATAGGATTTGACTATGGATTCATTGTTAGGAATGAATCATCAATGATGACTTCCTAGAGATTAGATAGATTTAAAAAAAATTTTGAGTATAATTGACACATAATGTTAAATTAGTTAAAGGTGTACAGCATAGTGATTTGACAAGTTTATACATTATATGATGCTCACCACATGTGTAGCTATCGTGTGTCACCATGCATGTGATATGACAGTGTCACTGACTGTATTCCCTTTGTTGTGCCTTTTATTCCCATGACTTACTCATTCCGTAACTGGAAACTTTATCTCTCACTCCCCTTCACCTATTCTGCCCATCCTCTTACCCTCCACCCTTCTAGCAACCATCAGCTTGTTCTTAGTATTTATAGGTCTGATTCTGCTATTTATTTATTCATTTGTGTTGTCTTTACATTCCACAAATAAGTAAAATCATATGGCATTTGTCTTTCTCAGTCTGACTTATTTCACTTAGCATGATATTCTCTAGGTTCATCTGTGTTACTGCGAATGGCAAGATCTCATCCCTTTTTGTGGATGAGTAATATTTAATTAACTTAATATTTAATATATATATGTATATACATATATATATATATTACTGATGATAAGCATTTTTTCATGTGTCTGTTGGCCATGTGTATGTCTTCTTTAGAAGAATGTCTGTTCAAGTCCTCTACCCATTTTCTTAATCAGATTGTTTTTTTTTATTTTTGGTGTTGAGTTGTGGAAGTTCTTTATGTATTTTGGATATTAACCCATTATCAGATATATCATTTGCAAATATCTTCTCCCATTCAGTTGGTTGCCTTTTTGTTTTCTTGACAGTTTTCTTTGCTGTGCAAGGTTTTTTATTTTGATGTAGTGCTACTAGTTTATTTTTGCTTTTTCTCCCCCTTGCCTTAGGAACCATATCTAGAAAAGTGATGCTATGGTTGATGTAGAGAAATTACTGCCTGTCCTCTCTTCTTGGATTTCTATGGTCTCAGGTTTCACATTGACGTCTTTAATCCATTCTGAGGTTTTTTTCTTCATGTATGGTGTTTTAAAGTGGTCCAATTTCATTTTTTTTCTTTTTTTTTTTTTTTTTACTAGTAGCTGTCTCACTTTCTCGGCACCATTTGTTGAAGAGACTGTCTTTTCCCCATTGTATATTCTCGCCTCCTTTGTCATAGATTAATGCCAACATAAGTGTGGGTTTACTTCTTGGCTGTCTCTTCTGATCTGTTGATCTATGTGTCTACATTTTGGGCAGTAATATACTATTTTGATTACTACAGCTTTGTAGTGTATCTTGAAATCTCTAATTGTGATACCTCCAGCCTTGTTTTTCTTTCTCAAGATTGCTTTGGCTATTAGGGGTCTTTTGTGGTTGCATATAAATGTTAGTATTGTTTGTTCTAGTTTTGTGAAAAATGCTGTTGGTATTTTGAGAGAGATTTCTTTGAATCTGTAGATTACTTTGGGTAGTAGAGGCATATTAGCAATATTAATTTTTCCAATCTCTGGACTTGGAATATCTTTCCATTTGTTTATGTCATCTTTAATTTCTTTCATAAGTGTTTTATAGTTGCAGAATTCAGGTTTTTTACCGCTTTGGTTAAGTTTATTCCTAGGTATTTCATTCTTTTTGGTACAGTGGTAAATGGAGTTGCTTTTAAAATCTTTCTTTTTGCTACATTATTTGTGTATATAAATGCTACTGATTTCTGCCTATTGATTTTGTATCCTGCACCTTTACTTAATTCATCTATTACTAGTAGTAGTTCTTTTTTGGTGGAATCTTTAGCATTTTCTATGTATAATATAATGCCACCTGTGTATTGTGACAGTTTAACTTCTTTACCAGTATGGATGCCTGTTACTTTTTTTAAAAAAATCTGATTGCTACAGCTAGGATCTTCTGTATTATGTTGGAAAAAAAGTGCTGAGTGTAGACATCCTTGTCTTGTTTCTGATCTTAGAGGAAAAGCTTTCAGTTTTTCACAATCAATATGCTGTTAACTGTAGATTTTTCATCTATGGCCTTTATTATGTTGAAATATGTTCCCTCTAAACTCATTTTGTTGAGCATTTTCATCATGAATGAATGTTGAATTTTGTCAGATGCCTTTTCTGCATCTAATGAGATGATTATATGATTTTTATCCATTGTTTTGTTGATGTGGTATATCACATTGATTGATTTGTGAATATTAAACTATTCAGGCATGCTTGGAATAAATCCCCTTTGATCATGATGAATGATCCTTTCATTGTATTGGTGTATTGGGTTTGTTCATATTTAGTTGAGGATTTTTTTGTATCTATGTTCATCAGGGATATTGGCCTGTAGTTTTTGTTTTGTTTTGTTTTTGTAGTGTCTTTGTCTGCTTTTGGTATCAGGGTAATGCTGGCCTCATAGAATGTGTTTGGAAGCTTTCCTTCGTCTTCTATTTTTTTGAATAGTTTGAGGAGAATAGATATCAACTCTTCACATGTTTGGAAGAATTCATCTGTGAAGCTGTCTGCACCTGACCTTTTATTTTTTTGGTAATTTTGTGGATTACCAATTCGATTTTGTTACTAGTAATTGCTATGTTCAGATTTTCTATTTCTTACTGATTCAGTTTTGGAAGTTTGTATGTTTCTAGGAATTTATCCATTTCTTTTAGGTTGTCCAATTTGTTGGCATGTAACTTTTTGTAATATTCTCTTATAATCCTTTACATTTATGTGGTGTCACTTGTTACTTGTCTCTCATTTCTGACTTTTTTGACTTGGGTCCTTTCTCGGTGAATCTGGTTAAGGGTTTGTCAACTTTATCTTTTCAAGAAACCAGCTCTTGGTTTCATTGATTTTTTTCTATTGTTATTTAGTTTGTATGTCATTTATTTCTGCTCTGATCTTTATTATTTCCTTCCTCCCACTGACTTTGGCCTTACTTTTTCTTTTTTTTTTTTCCTCAAAGTTAGCTTGCTTTATTGTGCTTTTTCTTGTTTCTTAAGATATACCTGTATCACTATATATTTCCCTTTTAAAACTGGTTTTGCTGTGTCCCAAAGATTTGGGACCATTTTGTTTTCATTTTCATTTGTCTCCATCAGTTTCTTATTTCTTCTTTGACTGCTTTTCTTGACCCATTGGTTCTTTGGAATCATCTTCTTTAGCCTCCATGTGTTTGTGTTTTTTTCCATTTTTTTTTCTTGTGATTGATTTCTAGTTTCATACCTGTATAGACAGAAAAGAAGCATGGTATGGTTTCAATGTTCTTTGCAACAATGTGGATGAAGATAGAATGTATTGTGATAAGCAAAATAAATCAATTAGAGAAGGACAAATACCATGTGATTTCACTCATGTGGAATTTTAAGAAACAAAACAGATGAATATATGGAAAGGGGAAAAAATAGGAGACAGGGAAACTAATAAGAAACTCTTAATGATAGAGAACAAACTGAGGGTTGATGGATGGGTAGTGGGTGAGAGGTGTTCTAGAATGGAGGTGGGTGGGAGATGGCCTAGAAGGGTTATGGGTATTGAGGAGAGCACTTGTGATGAGCCCTGGGTGTTGTATGTAAGTAATAAATCACTGAATTCTACTCCTGAAACCAGTATTGTACTATATGTAATTAACATAAGTTTAAATTTAAAAGAAAAATGTATTGAGGCTTGTTTTGTGGCCCAGCATATGATGTATTCTGTAGAATCTTCCATGCGCACTTGAAAAGAATGTGTATTGTGTTGTTTTTGAACAGAAGATTCTGTATATATCTGTTTTTTTTTTCCATTTGGTCTAATGGCTCATTCTGAGACACTGTTTTCTTATTGATTTTCTGTCTTGACGATTTATCTATTGATGCAAGTGAGTGTTAAGTCCCTTGCTATTATTGCATTACCACCAATTTCTCTTTTTGTGCATTAATATTTGCTTTATGTATTTAGGTGTTTCAGTGTTTGGTGCATAGATATTTACAACTATTATATACTCTGTTGGAGTGATACTTTTATCATTATGTAATACACTCCTTTGCTACTTATTACAATATTTATTTTAAAATATGTTTTGTCTGATACAAGTATTGCTACCTCACCTTTTTTTTGCTTCCATTTGCATGGTAAATATTTCTCCATCTCTTCACTTTTAGTTTGTCTGTGTCTTTAGGTCTGAAATGAGTCTCTTGTGGAAAGCATATAGTTGCATCTTGTTTTTATCCATTCTACCACCTTATGTGTTTTGATTGGAGCATTTGGGCCATTTACGTTTCAAGTAATGATTGATAGGTATAAACTTCTTGCCAGTTTGTTATTTGTTTTCTGGGTTTTTTGTAGTTTTTCTCTGATCCTTTCTTCTCTTGCTCTCTTTCTTTCTGATTGATGCATTTCTGTAGTTTTGGGTTTGTGGTTACCATGAGGTTCATATATAATATCCTAAGTATATAACAGTCTGTATTAATTTGATGGTCATTTAAGTTCATTCACATTCTTAAAAAAAAAACTTCTTTCTTTTTTTTACTCCCTCCTCCACATTTTATGTATACGCTGTCATATTTTACATCTTTTTACTCATAAATTTCTTGTATGGCCATTTCTTTTTCACTTAAAGAAGTCCCTTTAACATTTCTTTTAATTCTGGTTTAGTGGTGATAAATTCCTTTTTTCTGTTTGGGAAACTATCTGTCATTCAAATCTGAATGATAATGTTGTATTCTTGCTTGTAGTTTTTGTTTGTTTGTTTGTTTGTTTGTTTGTTTTCCTTTTCAGAGCTGTAACAATATCATGCTACTCCCTTCTGGCTTGTGAAGTTTTTGCTGCAAAATCACCTGACAGATTTATAAGTTTTTCTTTTGTTGGTAACTTTTTGCTTCTCTCTTGCTGCTTTTGAAATTCTCTCTTGGGATGCCTGGGTGGCTCAGTTAGTTGAGCACCCAACTGTTGATTTCATCTCAGGTCATGATCCCAGGGTGATGGGATCTTTTCTTTCTCTCCCCCTCTGCTTCTCTCCCCCTCATGTTCAATCAATCAATCAATCAATCAATCAATTACTCTATCTTTAACCTTTGAAATTTTAATTATGTCTCATGGTGTGGACCTTCTTGGTTCATCTTGTTTGGAACTCTCAGTGCTTCTGGAGGTCAATTTCCTTCTTTAGGTTAGGAAATTTTTCAGCTATTATTTCTTCAAATAAGTTTTCTACCCTTTTTCTTTCTCTTCTGCCATCCCAGTAATGTGAAGGCTTGTTTGATGTTGTACAAGGTATTCCTTAACCCATACTCATTTTAAAAATTCTTTCTCTTTTTCATGTTCAACTTAGATGCTTTCCATTACCCTGTCTTCCAGATCACTGATAAGTTCTTCATCTGCTAATCTACTGTTGAGTCCTTCTGGTGTTATTTTTTTATTTCACTGTTATATTCTTCAACTCTCATTGGTTCTTTTTTTCTTAATTTTTTTTAGTGTTTATTCATTTTTGAGAGACAGAGAGAGACAGAGTGTGAGTGGGGGAGGAGCAGAGAGAGAGAGGGAAACACAGAATCCGAAGCAGGCTCCAGGTTCAGAGCTGTCAGCACAGAGCCCAAGGCAGGGCCTGAACTCATGAACCATGAGATCATGACCTGAGTTGAAGTTGGATGCTTAACCAACTGAGCCACCCAGGTGCCCTTCATTGGTTCTTTTTTATATTCTCTATCTCTTTGTGAGAAGTCTCCCTGAGTTCTTCCACTTTTCTGTCCAGCCCAGTGAGCATCTTTATGGTCATTACGTTAAATTCTTTATCAGGCATTTTGCTTATCTTTGTTTTATGTAGTTCTTTTTCTGAGGTTTTGTCTTGTTCTTTCATTTCGAATGTATTCCTCTGTCTCCCCATTTAGTTTGACATTCTATGTTTGTTTCTGTGGATTAGGTGAAACAACTACTTCTCCTAAACTTGAAGAATTGGTCTTGTGGATGGTCATCCCTTATGTAGATTGTGTGTACTTGATGATTTTTGCTGGCTGGCTGGAACTGTGGCTGAGGGTCCTGGGGATTTCCACAGAGCAGGTACCCTTTTAGGACAGCTGAAGCTGAAGTGAAACAGGCCAGGCTGTCCTGGGATTCTGTGTGCTGAGGCTACCTTGGCAGGACCGCTGAAGCTGAAACAGGTGGAAGCTGGTGTTGTCCTGGGGGCTGTCCACATTGAAGGTGACCTGCCAGGACAGCTGAAGCTGGCTTAGGTACAAGCCAGGGTACCCCAGTGCAGGTAATGCCCTGGCTGGGTGACTGGAGTCGAGTCTAGTGCAGGTGGCAGTGCTCTGGGCACTACGCACAGGGAATGCCCTGGCGGGATGGCTGGAACTGACGCAAGCATGGGTCAGGGGTTCCTGGGACACTCCATGCAGGAGGTATCCTGGCACAGCAGCTGTATCCAAAGCAGTTGTCAGCCAGAATGTTTCAGAATGCTTTGCCCTGGGGGTGTCCTAGCAAACTGTGTGAAGCTGGAGAGCCTTGGTCTGGATTGTTCCAGGGTGCTTTGCACCTGTGTCATCTTGGTTCAAAGGTTGGGGCTGTAGTAAGCACCAGCCAGGGGTGTCCCTGTGTACACACCCTGTGTCCACTTTGGTGGGTCAGCTGGGACTGTGTGGGCTAGGGACCTGGGGTTCACTGAGATGGCAAGCCAGTTAGGGCACCTTGAATGTACACTGACTGTTTATCAACCCTTCTTACCTGGAAAGCCTTCCAGCACCCACCCCCACCATTTGGCATTGTTCTAGCGTGAGCTCTTTTATATGGTAGCTACTTTTAAACTGCAGCTTTTTCTCTAGGCTCAAAGACAGACGCATCTTCTGCTGGTTGCTCGGCACTCACTTTCCAATGCAGTCTGCAGCATCAGGGCTGAGGGTTCTCTTTGCTACCATATGTTTGTCTCTCTTGCTGTTCTCTTTTGTTATTCTGTCTTGTGTTGTGTAGTAGCTGTTCAGTTGGCCCTCAGTTCTTCTTCAGGAGGAATTGTTCTATCAACAGGTATAATTTGGTGTGTTCTTTGGAGGGGGGGAGTTCCAGGTCTTCCTGCATTGCCATCTTGGACCAGACCTCAAGAGGAGTAGATAGATGTTGAAGATACTGTATAATATGTTTTTTTTAAACAACCAAAAGATTCAGTATATATGTATAACCAATATTGAAGCCCCTTTATAATTGTATCCACTATAAAGAAGTATTATTATAGCAGCATAACCACTGGCTAGGAACCACATGACATGCAGTAGGTCTTAGACCTTCAAATTTCTACCAGTGTGAAGCTTGGGTGATATTCTTAATCTCTCAGAGGTTCTCATGAAAAAAAAAAGTGGGAGTAAATATCAAAGCAACTTTGTATAGTTTACATGAACTAAAGTGTAAGTAAGCCTGGTACAAAATTTTCAACTTAAACTAGAAATCACATCACATGATTTGGCCCTGGACCTATCAAGTTGTTTATTACTAATGAATGAGTGAATCTAGTTACAGACGTTTCATTTTTCCCTTGCTATGTTTGGACAACTGCCACTAAGCGATAGCGGTTTGTTAAAATATCTGTATTTAGAACATACTTAATACACAATTTATTTCTTGACCCCCAAAAAAGTCTTTGTTAAAACATTTCAGTCAACTAAATCACTTAATAACTATGTACGTATTTTGGGAAAAAAAATATGCTTAAAAGAGTTAAAAGTGGATTTTATTTCCGTCTCAGTAAGTCTCTTCTTTGTGCTATTGAGAAATTTCTTCCTCCTTCACAGGCACATGCTTATGGGACACTTACCTGTGAGATAATCCTCAGGTTATTAGAACTAGGGTATTGAGTTATATCCCCCTTGCCTAAATATATGTGTAAATTATCTTATGGTAAATAAACTTTATTCTTGATTTTTTTCCCCAAGAATGCCTTAACTCTCGTCTGGGAGTCTGATTAGCATTAAATCTATTCTTTCTTCTCTTCAGTTGAGTAGGAACTCTGTTTTGATTCTTATTTTCTCTTTTCACGGAGAAAGATATTGTGATCCCTATGTGAATATACACAGGGCTAACTCTTCCCCTTTATCAATCAGGAAGATATTTCTTTTCCAGCTTTCTCTTTCATTTCTGGCTCTTGAAGCTCAAGCTTATATAAGAATTAATTTAAATGGATTTGTTTGAAACTATCTTTTAATCACTTCAACAAGTTTCTACCAGAGCATTGGGTTGGTTTCTTTCTCAAAGTGTTCAAGTAGTCGTTTCCAAAATATGTACTTAAAATTACTTTGAAAAAATAGATAATAAATGTCAGGAATTTCCTTCTGAAGAATTTATGTGGTGGTCAGGAATGGGTAGGAATAGGAGTGAAATTAAATCAGCAGTGTGTTGAGAATTGTTGAAACTGGATGATGGTATATGGGAGTGATGTAGTGTTCTCTGCTTTTGCATATGGTTAAAATTTTCCGTAATTAAAAAAAAATGAAGGCCACAAAAATTTAAGTGGTTCTCTAAATATTGTTTTTGTAGTATTTATCTTTCCTTTATCAGTAAACTATATTTTATAACATATCACTTCAAACACCAGTGGGTTAAAACAATAAGCATTTGATATTGATCATGAGTCTCTGGATCAACTGGGCTCTCTCATGTGTCTGCTGTGAACTATAGGTTAGTAGGACGTTCTCTTCATTTTGCCTGGAATCTCCCGCATGTTTGGGGTTATCTGTATATAGGCCAGTCTACCATGGCCTCAGATGATAAAATCGGTCTCTCCTATCACATTCTGTTGGCTAAAGCAAGTCACAAAGCCAGCCCAGATACAAGGGGGAGTAAAGTAGATTGCGTCTTGTTGGGAGGAGCTACACGGTGACATTGCATTGGGTGCCTGGATCCAAGGGAGCCATTAATGTGATCGTTGCCATATGTAAGCCCTTATTCATTTTAAATCACCTGATGCTTATAGCCTGATAATTTACTAATTTGTATGTCCCCCCTCAACTCTCCCCTTCAGCTTCAATCTAACTACAGGTCACCTACTTTTGGATTTCCCAGGAGCACCTCTTATTCAATGGCTAGTTTTTTTTTTTTTAACTTCTTCCCTAAAACCTTCCTCTGCTCTCTTTTCTTCTTCTCCTCACTCTGTCTCTAATTAATATTATTTGCATTGAAGCACCCATTTATCTCTTTAGCCCTCTATCCATTATGTAATTCAGTGAATACTTACTGCATACCTATTATGTGCCTAACACTGGGCTAATCACCAAAGAATCTAAGACTAGCAAAAGCAGACCTAGCCTCTGCCCACATAGGCCTTACGGAGCAAAGATCAAGGAACACAATCAGGAGCCAGAAAAATACCTGTAAAATTATAACTGCTGTTAAAAAGGAAAGATGCATCATGTTATGTGAAATTATAATCATTCTGACTCTGTGATGATTTAACTGATCAAATCTCAGTCTTGGAGTGAGGAGATACAGCATAACCCTCAACCAACCTATGGCATAACGACAGCTTGAGTGAGAAATAAACCTTTGTTACTAAAAGCCACTAAGATTTAGGGGTCGTTTGAAATATAGTCTATCCTGATGAACATAAGTGGTATTATGATTGCCATTCTCATAGATCTTGAAGGCACCAAGGTTCATGGTAGAGCTTGGTGTGAAGAGGAAATATTTAAATCAGGTGCTAAAATCTTCCTTAAATGAGGTTGGAAAATGACAGCAGAGAGAGGTAAAGATTATGGAAGCAACTGGCATACATTTCAAAAGAGCAGGATTTTGGAGAAGAGAGTAGATGAGTTATTATTTGGGAGCCACAACAGAAAGCAAGAACAGCAATCCCAGCTTCTGTCTCCAAAGTGCTGACTGTGAGAAAATAAATATGCACCGCTTGAGACGGCTGCAGGGGAAGTGATAATCAGAGAGAAGAGCCAGGTTTTATTTGATTAATGCCAGGAAGAGAAGGAGATGCTGAGTATTTAGCACAGTTACAGGATTATGGAGATATTATACCAGGGACTACATTGAAAGAGTTTGAGACATAGGGTATATATGGATACTGTCTGTAAATGAATGAATGAGTGAATGAGTGAGTGAACGAATGTGTCAGAGCATTTTGGAGATGCTAGTGCAAGAAAGGTGTATGTGTGTTGGTGGAAAGGATGCTCACAATTCTGGCATCGATTTATGAAACTAGGGCTGACATACATGATGAATTCAGTCTCACTATCTCTTTGAGGAAGATGTCTCATTTGGTTGAGGTGATGGCAAACCCAGAGGCCAGAGGATCCATATGCTTTTCATGCCATATTGGCGGTGAACCAGAACTTCAGACCCCAGCGTCCATTACTAGTTGCTAATCTAATCTCTTGTTAATCCCCACTTGTTTAATTACTTCTAATCCAGCTATTAGACATTTGTATTCCTCATTGCTTGTAAAGTGATATTTGTAAAATATATCTGGACTTCTTCTTCCCTGTTTAAAAAGCCTTCAGTAATTTCTCAACTTTTCAAAGTAAAATCCAAACTCCGTAAAAGCACAGAGTCTCTCTACCATTGCCTCTGTAGCTGCTACTTCATACTATCTCATCTTTCACATCAATCACCCAGAACTACCCAAAGTTTCTTAAAGCTTCCTCGTTTCTTGCTTTTGGAATGGTACCTATGGTGTTCAGACTGTCTGCAGTCTCTGTCCTACCCTCTCCATTTGGTTAACTCTTCTCTTAAATACAGTTTGGCCTATGACCCTCTGCATGTGTTTTTTTAATGCTCTTTTGAAGTCACTCAATTAACTATCTGAAGCTTTTGAAAACACCTTGTGAAATACTGCTGAGACGTGTTATTTCATTTTTCTTTTCCTTTATTTTTTTCTGAAATTTGGGAAGGCATGGTTTTATTTTCTTTGGAAGCTTTCTATATTTTTTTTTATTATCACTGTGAAAATAATCACTATACATACAAACAGGTTAATGAATTTAAATACCTTGTGATGAATAAGGAGATGAATGAAACAAAATAGGACATATGAAAAGCCATAGCAGCAGAGAAAAAAATGTATAGGAAGTGTGTTTGCAAACAAAGATGGAACTATACACAGTGCAAAAATGGCAGTGTAAGTGTCTCAAATTTAAGTCATCATGTGGACTTGAAGTGACTGGACCCACAATTGTGGAGGTTTATTTTGATAAGTAGAAAGCTTTGTCATCACTTGTACGTTTTTTCCCTTGATAGCAACCTTCATAAATTCTCTCTGCAGGCACTTATCTCATTTCACTGAATTTCAGATGCCAAATATTGTAAGAGACACAGTCGATATCTGTACCAATAAACTATGACACAGTGCTTTCTTATCACAGCAATTGTAAAAGACATTCCAGTTTTGGAGCTGATAAAATGTGAGCAAAATGTGCGTGTTAACATTGATGAAATATGGAAATTGATGAAAATAGACAAGTAACTAACTGATTAAATACATGGTATTAGAAAACTTCCAGAGGAAATAAAGCCACCACTTTTCAAACTTTAGAAAAAATAATTCAAATATTAAAATTCGCTGAAACCGCTTGACCATTATTTGACAAGATGTTTCTGGAACCGTAAGAGTGTTAATTAAGTTATTTTAAAACCCACCACGAGGGTTGTTATCTCAGGCTCTGTAAAGTGAGATGTTAACTTATAGCAAACTGATAAGTTGCAAATTATTTTTGTCTGGGAGGCATACAAATGAATTCTCTTCAGAAGAAAAGAAAACTTCACAGGTTTTTATTGCCCTATAAGACATTAGCCAATTTTGTATCTAACTTTGCACTTTTGTTCCAGCACCTTTTCTTTTGTCAGAGAGATATTGCACTGGACACTTGTTAAAAACAGAAAGAAGACTTCATTCAAGACTAATGCAAAAGGGGTTAAATAATGAACTGAACTCCGTTGAAACCAAAGTCAGGGAACCTTTTAAGCATTGGAGTGAGTTAGTGAAAGACATTCAGGGGGTGGTTGGTTAATGTGCTGGGCTATCTGTGTTTGCTAATCGGTGCTTATCAGTCAGACTCCTACCCTGCTGCAGAGACTTGGAGATAGGCCTGCTATCCTTCTTGATGATTACAGTTCAAAAAGATAGCTTCTAGTGCTTGAGAAAGATATCCCTGGATTGTAGAAGATTGACACCTCAAAGGGGCAGAGAAGAAATATACAATTGCAAGTTTCCTAAAGTAACTCCTCTAAGAAAAGGAAGGTGGGAGGTGGGATGCTATAATCAGGAAGAAACCTGTCTAAACTTTAGTCAAGCTAAGGGAAATGCTAAGGCCATCTTAGTCACAATCACTGATGATACATAACAGTTTCTGGTATTCTTTTAGAACCAACTCTGTCATCCTTCTGGGTCTCTCTAAACCACCAGCATGTGTCCACTGCATATTTGTATGAAGTTAATATTTTCACATGTTTGAAAATTATATTGTGACTTTTTTTCCTCCTGTAATAGTTGATAGAACAAGCAGGAATCAAAGACACTGAAAACAGAAAACTAAACAAAGCATATAGCAACAAAAAGACACATTAAAAGAGAAATGTAGAAAGGGCAAAAAAAAATCATTTCTGGAATCTGACTAATGAGACAGCATGGGGAAGGCTAATGGAGTAAGGAGAAAAATAAATGGAAATAATTGTCTTTGGAATGTGAACATTAACATAATGGGGAACAATGAATAAGAAGCATGACAATGTTAAGTATTTTATGTCATTGTCCCAAGAGGCACTCAGTTGAGAAATTACACCACAAAAAGAAAAAAACATTTCAAATCGTAATAAATATATGTGATAAAATAACGAGAGAGCTCAGAAGAATCAGATAATAAACAATTTATTGCTGCCTCTTAAGTAACTTCTAATCCTCTTCTAAATTTTCTTTGTAAATTCAAAAGTTATCTTGAATTCTCACTCTCACATAATAAAGCTTGCAGCATTTATTCCTGCATAGCCAGGAGAAATATTTATCTTGATCGATTTAAATATTTTCCAGTCATTCCTATTTATTTAAATTTATAAAAGTGCTTTTCTTTGACGTTATTCTAACTTTATTTTTTCATTGTCTGAAAAAATCAACTGAAAAATCCAATTTCCATTTCCTAAATTATTATTTTTCCCCATGAACTTTCTAGGACTATCCAAATGATTGCAGTAAAATGGAGTATGGAAAATTGCTTTCTAAGGGATTCTTCACAATTAGAAATTGCCAAAAGTCGAGATGAAAGCAGTATACAGTGGTTTTAAAACTAGCTCATGGTGGCTGTTGCGTATCTTTGCTTTGTCTACTTTTATCTCATCATTATTTTTACAAAGTTCTAAGTATAAAAAACTTTTTGTACATAATAGGCACTCAATAAGTTTAAATTTTAAACTTTTAAAAGCAACTGCCTGCTTTATTTCTAGTCTAAATGTAATCAGTAGGAATCACACAGTAAAGAATTTTGCAGAGTTGCATGACAGTGTGTAGTCTTAAAATTCCTGTAATAGAGCCATCTCAGGAACAGGGCTTTCCATCCATTGTTTTCAGGGATAATAGTATCTCCAGGTCAATGCGGTCAGCACTATCCAATAGAACTTTGTGTAATGTAGGAAATATTCTTTATCTGTGCTGTCCAGTACAGTAGCCAGTAAATACATGTGGCTACTAAATACTTGAGATATTGCTAGTATAAATGAATAACTGAATATTTATATTTTATTAATTTTTTTAATGCTTATTTATTTTTGAGAGAGAGAGAGAGAGAGAGAGTGCAAGAGGGAGAGGACAGAGAGACAGGGAGATCCAGAATCCAAAGCAGGCTCCAGGCTCTGAGCTGTCAGCACAGAGCCCAACATGGGGCCCGAACTCATGAACCATGAGATCATGACCTGAGCCAAAGTCGGACGTGTAACCGACTGAGCCACTCAGGCGCCCCTGAATTTTTATTTTTATTTCATTTAAATTATTATTTTTTAAATTTTTATTTATGTTTTTAAAACTTTTTTTAATGTTTATTTTTCGAGAGAGAGATTGACAGAGTGTGAGCAGGGGAGGGGAAGAGAGAGAGAGGAAGACACAGAATCTGAAGCAGGCTCCAGGCTCCCAGCTATCAGCACAGGGCCCAACGCAGGACTCAAACCCATGAAGCGTGAGATCATGACCTGAGCTGAAGTCAGACGCTCAACCGACTGAGCTGCCCAGGCGCTCCCATTTAAATTATTTTTTCAAAGTTACTTTACTTCTTAAAATTTTTTCTTTAATGTTTATTTATTTTTGAGAGAGCGAGAACAGAAGCACGGGAGGGGCAGAGACAGAGGGGCATAGAATATCGAAGAGGACTCTGCGATGACAGCAGGGAGCCCAATGTGGGTCTTGAACTCACAAACTTGAGATTATGACCTGAGCCAAAGTTGGACACTCACCGACTGAGCCACCCAGGCACCCCTCATATAAATTAATTTAAACAGCAATATGTTGTGGGGTTCCTAGGTGGCTCAGTCAATTAAGTAACCGATTTGGGCTCAGGTCATGGTCTAACAGTCCATGAGTTTGAGCCTTGCGTCGGGCTGTGTGCTGACAGCTCAGAGCCTGGAGCCTGCCTCAGATTTTGGGTCTCCCTCTCTCTCTGCCCATCCCCTGCTCACGTTCTGTTTCTGTTTCTCTTTCTCTCAAAAATGAATAAACATTAAAAAAAATTATAGTGGCTATCATACTGAGCAACACAGTCTTGTTTGATATGTTCTTCAAGAATAAAGAAAAAAATGTGGAAATTTTTTTCTTAAAAAAAAAAAAAACTTTGTTTAACCTAGTAGTTCCCAAATTTGGTTGAACAAAGAATCTTTTTACATCTGAGTAAAACATGAGGCGTGGTTCTTTTGAAATCAACAATAAAAAGCAATATAGTCTTTAGAGCCATTTACACATTATTCCTTGTTTTGTTTGTTCATTCATTTATGTAGTCACTCAACTAACATCAGTTGGGCTATGTACTGGGCAGTGTTGAAGTACAGTCTCGTTCATTCGTTAAGCTTTTTCTAATGGGAGAGACAGATTAGTAAAGAAATAGTTCACACGGTCTGGTAAATTCCAAAAAACACAGAGGGCTGTGGGAACACAGAGCTGGACAGGCCTACCTGAAAGATACTGTGGGTTCCTCCATGCTACACATTAAAGCTGATACTGCAATAAAGTGAATTAAATGAATATTTTGGTTTCTTATTTCATATAAAAGTGATGTATGTACTATACTGTAGTCTCTTATGTGTATCATAGCACAATGTACATGCCTTAATTAAAATACTTTAATGCTAAGAAGTGCTAGCCGCTCTGTGAGCTTTTGGTAAGTCATAATCACCGATCACAGACGAGCATAACAAATATAATAATAATGAAAAAGTTTGAAATATAGCAAGAATTCCCAAATGTGACATGGAAATGTAAAGTGAGAAAATGCTGTTGGAAAAAGGGTGCCTGTAGACTTGCTTGATGTGAGGTCGCGACAAACTTTCAAATTGTAATGAATGTACTATCTGTCAAGTGCAATAAATTGATGCATAATAAAATGAGGTGTGCCTATAATCAAGGTTTGTTATGGTGAACTTGCCAGCGGGAGACTGGAGGACAAGTAGGGCATCATCTGGTGAAAAAGAGGCATTTTTTATCTTTTATTTCCCTGACTCCCCTTCCCAGAGTTTGCTGCTTAACCTGTCTTATTCAGGCTAAAGCCTTGTATCATGACCTATGCTCCGATCCTGTGGGTTCCTTTCTTACACCTTTATGTCACAGTGATTAGTCCACTTTACCAGGTTGGTTTGAGGATAATGTCTGCCCACACACTTCTGCTTCTTTCCTGCCGCTCCCCCTGTCCAAACCCCTTAACAGTCCAACACACACCAAAGAAACTTAAATTTTTGTGTATTATCTACAGTGTTCTCAAAATAACCCTCAAAATTCTGACCTGAGAATAGGGACAGGTCTTCTATCTTTAGTTCTCAGTAAAACACAGATACACACGTGCATGCGCACACGCACACGCGCGCGCACACACACACACACACACACACACACGCAAGCACTTTCACATTGGCTGTCTTTTCCCAATTTCAACAAACTTACAACTGATTTCCTTGCATCCTTTCCCCCCCCCACCCCCCAATCCGTTCTCACCAATATAAGGGAGGTTCCAGAATGTAAATCTCATTAAGCCCCTCCCCAGATTTAACTCTTCAAGAATTCTCTCAATTTCTTTTAAGAGAAACTCCATAGCCATTAGTTTAAAATTCCCTGTAGGATGTCTTCCAAGTTTACTCCTCTAAACCAAGAACTAAACATCCTCGAGCAACTTGTAAAGCACAATAAACACCTAATCAGTGTTAGCAGTTATTTGATGATATGGTTCTCTGTCCAGAAAGCCTCAAAATATGGCATACTATAAGAAGCAACAATAAGTACAGCGAATGTACAAAAGAAAAGCAAATCCTAGCAATGTTCCTAAGAACTCACCACTCCTAACACTGATCTATTCCTCTCACTCAGCCCTCAGCCTACATACACTTACAAAAGATGAAGTTCACCTATGCATATTGAAACTTTCCTTTTTATCACCTATCAACGTATACTTAAAACCTTCTTGCAGACCCTTTTTTATCCTACAACAAAACAAAACAAAACAAAACAAAACAAAACAAAACAAAACACAAAAAAATAAATGTGTTGGGGAAACAGTTCTATAAATAGTTTTAAGAAACAAGTAATGTGAGAATGATTGAAATTTTACCAACTTATTTTATTTTATTAACAGAGACAGTATAGGGTATTTATCACAAACCCAGATCTAGCAAAGGATTCATTCTTTGATTGCCATTCATTAGTGTCAGTTTCCCCAAATCACCACCAGTATAACACATTGATCAAGCAAAACTGAGCTTATTACTTAGTGTGGTAAAGAAGGCCAACACTTAGCAGATTCTCAGAAGACACAGGTTGATGGCAGACATATATATGGGATTTGGGGGGTTATGGGTTCAAGTAGATTAAAGCATGTCTTTGAATGCAGAGGTCAGATTGAAATTAGTCAAAATCCAAGATATAATAGGGAAGGATTCATAGACCCAGTGAGTCCAGGGCTTTGAAGTAAGTCTTGCTGAGTAAAAAGGTGTAGTTAAGTGAGAGGGTTTCCCAGATAAACAATACTGTCTTGAGACAGAGCTGGTTGATCACTATATTGTTCGGATAAATGTATTCTCAGGATTTTCCTGAAGCCACCGATGAAGCTGTATATTAGTAGTGTACAGCATTATCTCAGGAAAAAAATTGCTTGAAAGAATAAAGTCATACTTATGTAGGGGCCTTGGAAATTAAACTATCTGGGAGACAACCTCTTTAAGTTTCCTGAGTTGTAAAATGAGGATATCAGTCCTACCTTTTTCTTTTGGTTTTGAGAACTGAGTGAAATAATGTATATAAAGCCCCTAGTAGGATGCCTGTCACTTAGTAAACACACTATGTCTGTAAAATATCTTCCTTTTTAAGTTAATTATTCCTAATGTAGCAATTCATTCTTTTAGTCACTCATTCTAGAATATCCACTAAAATACTATATGATGTGTGCATTGCTGTATGTTAGGGGCACAGAGATGAAAGGTCCATGCACTCAAATAACTTTTATATGCAAATAGACATGTTACTATGTGGCATGGATAGTGTTCCAGGAAGAATAGGAATGACACGCCAAGGCAGGCCAGGAGATTTAGAAAGGTCTAAAAAACCTGGCCTAGTGAAGTTGATGTTTGACCTGATTCTTGAAGGATGAGTAATAATCCATGAGACAGCCAAGAGTCAAAAGATCATTCCAGGCTAAGTGAAAAGTATATACAAAGACTGGAAGCTATTAATTCCCATGCTGAGCTCCAGATGAGAGGAAAAACTGTGATTCCAGATAAAAGTTCAGATGGAGCAGGAGGTTGGTCTGTATAAAAGAGTATAATAAGTAATAGAACTCAAGAGATCATAATAATTTGTGTTTTCAATAAACGTCAGTTGATTGCAACCAGAGGGTCAAGGGTTTTTTATATCGAGGTAAGGAATTAGGCTTCTATCTTACATAGTCTCGTGTTTATCACACATTTTTATACCCTAGAGTGACTTGGAAGGCCTTTTATAATTGCTCAGGAATTGTTCTAACCTCCCAGAGACTGATTTCATTGATCTGGGATGGAGCCTAGGAATTTGTATTTTTTGAATGTGTTTATGTTTTGCTGGTTTGTTCAATGCTCTCCTAGTGTTTTTCTAATGTATAGGCAGTAATGAGGTTTTTGGGGTGATAGTGGAGTTCATGGGGTCCGGAGCCAATGATCAAGAAAGAATTGTTGAAGACGTCTTTGCTGCAAAAAGATGATTTTAAAGGTGATTTTATTGAAGCCTGGGGACAGGACCCATGGTCAGGAAGAGCTGCCCCCGGACCATGAGGAGAGACTGGTTTTATACTATGTAGTTGGGGGAGGTAAAGTCCAGGGGAAGTTTCCTGCGAGATTTTCATATGCTAAAGAAGACTCACAGGATACCTGAGGCCTAACTATTGTCAAGCTCTACTGTCAAGATCCCTCTAGCAAAACATTGACAAGAAGACCTTAGGAGTGCCGGGAGAAACGTTTTACTGTGTCAGCCTCAAGTATTTGTCACTGGCTGCAGATTATAAGGAAATTTAGTTGTATCTGCCATTGTTTCCCACATCAGGCAGGACAGAAAACTTCCTGAAGCAAAGGATTACAACCCAAGAGCAATAGTCAGAAGCTCAATATGAGTCCCTGAAGCAATAGCCTTAACGTTCATGTACAGAATTCTGGGAACAAGGAGTCAAGAGAGGAGCCATTTTAGGAGGTAATTCTAATATCAGAGGTAGTATAAAATGGGACAGAGTAAATTTTCACTTAATCCTGTTTATCTGGAGCTTGGTTTCAAAGAAGAAAAGGAAAGAGGCTCCTCAGCTATCCCCCGTGATATTTGGTATCATAGGTTAACACTGAGGTAGTAGACATGAGATGAGATGCACTCAAAAAGAGAAGTAAATGTTAGGATAAAGTAAGGTCCTGGAAATAGAGGAGAGGGGGAGAGAGAGAGAGAGAGAGAGAGAGAGAGAGAGAGAGAGAGAACACGCTCTGTCAGGTAAAAATCCAAGGGTTGTAGTTATACGGGCAGGAGTAGCAGGTATGGGGATGAAGAAAAAGGTAACACATTTGGAAGGGCTGAGTGTAAGAGGATTCTGATTTGAATTAATCATGACTACTTCCCTGGCATTACTTTGCTCCAGATGTGACTGTGTGGTCCCTTATTTCTCTGACCATCTTCAACAGTGTGCCTTCTCTCCTCTTTTGTGGATAATCCCAATGCCCTCAGGCCATTCTCTACCTTCTCCATTCCCAAGTGTTTGCTCTACCCTTCTAAATGTGCTTTTTTGCTACAGTAGATCTTTTTTTTTATTTTTGAGTTAAGAAATGTGCTATAGTCAGCATCCCAGAGCCACAGAAAATGACAGTATTCATGAACTGTTGATGGTGAACATGAAAAAAGTCAAATGTGGTCGGTTTCCTAGATGACCTCAAGGTCCAAAAATTTCGCTCCTGCACCGATGCCAAAGGTCCTGGGTCACATTAGGAAAAATGAAGATTGAAGGCAGACAGAAAGTCTAGGAATGTGTGTTTTTATTTGTGATATTGAATTATAAAATGAGAATAATAACTAGGCAGGATCAATTACTGTGTTTTCTTTGGAACTAAATCATAATTCTAGAACTTTTCTAATCTTCCCCAAATATTTTGTGATCTTGTGTCACAATTGCTGAAATCCTGACTACAGGTTTAGGAGAATAACACGGCTGACATCTTTTTACTGGTGTCAAGGAAAATGATAGAAAATATGCAAAATGACTGTCAAAGACAGCAGTGTTAACATGACAGTGAAAGCAAGTTTATATTTTTTTATACCTCAGTGGTCAGGAGATCCATGTTTTCTAGTAATTCATCTAGGAAATTAACCACCTTTGGCTTTTAAAATGTTCATCAGAGATACTTAGTTCACGAATGCTGTCATTTTCTTATTTTATTTTGAAGAATATTATTTGTAGATAATTATTTGCTAGAAAATATTCTTATACATAATGGCTTGTTTAGGATAGCATCTACTGATGCATGACAGAAAGATAAAAATTATTGTAGCTGTGACAGCAGTTTCACTCAGAAAGAAAACCTTAAGGAGCTTCATAAAATTTACCAAAATTTATGCTTCTGATTCCATGCTATATATTTGTTGATTTGTTTCATTCCCTGAGGAATGAAATAGTGAATGAAATAGTGAATATTTAAGTAAAAGAGGACATGATTGCACATTAAATACAAAATGTCCTCTGGGAACATACAGAATTTTTTTCAACCCTAGCAGCATTCCTGTCTGTATGCCTGTGTGCGTGTGTGCGCATGCGTGTGTGTGTGTGTGTGTGTGTGTGTGTGTGCGTGCTTGTGCGAATTTATTCAATAATAAAGATATCGCCTTCCATCTGCATGATATGGTAAAGATTTTTTTCACTTTCTTTTGTTATGGAAAAATCTGTTATATAATGGCCAACAGGACTGATCAGGGAATTTCAGTCCCTTCCTGAAGACTTCCCTTCTGGGTTTTTGTTCCCACCCTACTTGCCTCAGGCACCAAATTACTACTCTTTAGGAATGCGGAAGTAACAGACTATAAATTGTCCCGTCTGTTGATGCTCTGGGCTCAGATCTCTGGAGAATGATCTCCTCTGGGCCCACCTCTGTAAAATAAACCTCCTTCCTTCCAAGATCTCGGAGTGCAGCTTGGTTCTTTGCTGGGTGATCCAGACCAGTTTCTGTAACACTTTCTAATATATTCTCTTTTTTTTTTTTTTTGTCCAATAATCCTGTGAGGTAACAATAATATATGCAATACTTTTTTTTTACACGTGAAATATTTTCTCTCATTAATTACTTTGTGACTGCATTTTGCTTAACATTTCACTTCCGTTTTCTTCCTTTCTTTCTTTCTTTCCTTTTCTTTTTGATTTTCTATTTTAATTGTTACCATAATCTTATGAGAAAGGGTCATTGTTAGTTCTCATTTTTGAAAAAGGGAGTCGCATTGATTGGGCCAAAATTCATGGCCCACCTTGACACAGATCTATACTCATTTGTCTGATAATAAAAACCTTGCATTTAGGAAAGGGCTAGTTTTATTTTTTCAATGTTTAATTGTTTGGGGGAAAGAGAGAGAAACAATTAAACAATGTTTAATTGTTTGGGGGAAAGAGAAACAGGGGAGGAACAGAGAGAGGGAGACAGAGCAAGCTCCATGCTGACAGCAGAGAGATTGATGTGGGGCTCAAACTCAACCTGTGAGATCACAACCTGAGCCAAAGTCTGAAGCTTAACCAACTGGGCCACACAGGTGCCCAAGGAAAGGGCTAGTTTTATAGGTAGAACTGAACAATTCTACTGCCCCCACAAAACACCCACATTTGTGAAATAGCCACCTTTCCCCTTCCTGAAGAACAAGATGTTGCCAAATGGAGACCTTACGTTGGGTGAAATGTATACAGTACTCTCAACCAAATCATTGGACTTGATGTATTTTATTTGAGACAGCAAACTAGAGAAGTAATAGTATCTCCATATAAATAATGAGAAAAAGAGGCTCAAACATGATAAATGGCCTAGCAACTAGCAGTCAGCTATTTGAGATAGAACTGATACTCAAACTAAGTCTTTTAACTTAGCACTGTGCTTGATTCATAGAAAGTGTTTGGTAAATACCAGAACTTTAATTCACAATTTGTATAGGAACATCATGTAACCACTACAGGAATCTTGCTTCCTTTTTTTAAAAAAAAATTTTTAATGTTTATTTATTTTTGAGAGAGAGAGAGAGGGAGAGTGTGAGCAGGGGAGGAGCAGAGACACAGGAAGACACAGAATCTGAAGCAGGCTCCAGGCTCCAGGCTCCAAGCTGTCAGCACAGAGCACCATGCGGGGCTCGAACCCATGATCTGTGAGATCATGACCTGAGCCAAAGTCAGATGCCCAACCAACCGAGCCACCTCGGCGCCCCCCACCCCCCGCTTTTTTTTTTTTGAAGCTGTGTACTATTATATTCTAGGAGAGGTGTTTTTTTTCTGTTGTTTTTTTTTATAACCAAATATTACCAGGAAGAGATTACTTGTCCAACATGAACCATACAGGCATCTTGCTAATGTGGGAAAGCACACCATAATATAGCATTCAAGAGCCAGTAGTCCTCCATGTTGTGCATTATTTGGAACGAAGCAAAACATTTCATACAAAACTGTTCCACATTCATTTGATGGGGTATTTCCCCTTGTTTCTATTAGTATAAATCTGCCTATCTCTAATAATTATTGGTGGGCATAAAGTAAAAGGGAATTATTGCAAAATAACAATGCATAGAGTTCAATGCATAGGGTTCAATGTTTGTTTTATTTCTAAAGATGCCTCTGAAACTTGTATAACCAATTGGCAGGCTAAAAGAATAACCTTATGTAAATGAAGAATGTAATTACCATTTTCACAAATTTGGTACATGTTGGAAATGTCATTTCAATCAGGGCTAATCATAATATGACAGGAATAACTGTGATACCATAAGTGATAATTTTATGCTGCTCACTTTTTCTAAATTTGGTGACAAAATATGCAAAGATAAAATTCTCAAAAAGCCAGTAAAACATGTTCAAGATTTTTGCCACTTTTAAAAATATTTTCAAGGAAATATTCATCATTACAGAGCAAGGAGTATTTTGATAACTCATTTGTCTTTAGTTTAATCCCTTCTTAGAATTTATGTCATCTTTTGGGGCACCTGGGTGGCTACATCGATTAAGCATCCGGCTTCGACTCAGGTCATGATCTCAAAGTCTGTGAGTTCGAGCCCCGCGTCGGGCTCTGTGCTGACAGCTCAGAGCCTGGAGCCTGCTTTGGATTCTGTGTCTCCCTCTCTCTCTGCCATTCCCCCCACTCATGCTCTTGTCTCTCTCTGTCTCAAAAATAAATAAACATTAAAAAAATTAAAAAATAAAATATTTATGTCATCTTTTAAGGAAAACGAAAAAGAGTATGAAATTTTAAGTGGTAATAAAATACTTTGTTACATTTTCCATATATATAGATTTAAATATTAGTTTTATAAATGTTGCCTCTGTCATTATTTCATGAAGTATGTTTTTTATTGATAATGAGTAAAATATTTAACAACCAACTAAGGACTTCAGCATATAGCTCAGTGGCTCCATTCACATTATGAACTTGGCATGAATGCCATTTTGATGCTATCTCATTTTCGGGCTCCTGATGAAGAAACAGGTTAATGGAAACATTATTAATTTAATTACTGATTTTCATAGGTCTCACGAAGTTTGTGAGATTTTTTATTTAAATCCATTAATATTAATGTTCTAATGTAGTCTTCTAGGGGCTAGCCAACAAATGCTTTCTTAAAAGTACCCTTATGCTAGGAAGTTTCAATAAAGAGGCGAAAAATGTGTGTATACAGCCCTGGGACTGGGGACAACAGGGATGTGTGGCAGAGGGGGAGGCTGCAAAAAAAGGAATAGGCACAGTTGGTTTGTTTGCTGCTATGTTTGTTTGTTTGCGTTTTGGTGTTGAGTATAGCATAATAGTGACACAGGACATAAATAAATGTATTTTCTTTGAATACCTTCAACAAGGGATCTGAAGCTTTGGTAAGGACCTTGAACCTGTATTCACGGACCCATACGAAATTCAGTGTTTACCCAAATGCCCTGCAATTAGATCAGATTTTATGTGCATATGTTATTTTTATGAAGAAAGAATAAACAACTTTTATCCGATTTTCCTAGACATATAAAACCGACAGATTCTGGATCAACTGCTTTCTATGTTAATTATATTCAGGTACAACTGGAAAAAGACACATGTCTTTAGGAAATCACATAAAAGAATCTTGACCAAAATATAATCCAAAATAGCATTATGAGAATTAAAATGATATTTTTTGCTTAAATTTAAGATTAAAAAAATACACTTGAGTATGTTTAAGGCCTCAGAGACATTGACAGAGGAAATCAGCATGATCTATCTTATGTTCAGAAACTCATTATCATCATCAAACATTTTAGACAAATTCCTACTTTTATAAAAATTGAGTTGAATATGTTTTTCATGACTAAAACTGCATCATCTCTACAAATGCAATGATACTGACCTTATGCTCCACGACTTTTCTCAAATACTACTTTAAAGTAGCAAGTTTCTAAGGTTTTCTAACAACAATGTGAAAGACAAGAGTTCCTAAGAGGTTTTGATTATACCCAGGAAGCGGAGAATTAAGGAGGGCGATAAAGGCTATAATAGAGATCATCAACATTCCTTTGACCAATATATGCTCTCAGTGACACAAAATGCATTGTATTTCTAAATACAAAAGAGAATACAGAGTTTTGCCCACAGCCAGGAAGAGAATGTCCTCCTGGAAGAAATGGTTAGGGAGGTGTGATAGAAGTATTGTGAGGTGGATTCCATGTTGTTTCCTGACAGGGCCATCAGTAGGAACTTACCTCTTGCTGGAGGGCTGACATCCCTTGGAAGCAGTTTACAGTTGATAAAACAAAACCTTTACTTTAAATACATGAGCCTGTTGCCCTGAAGCACATTGGCGAATATTTGTAAATACAGGTACAGGAACAGCTGTAATGCATCATAATGACTATTTTATAGTTTTGAAAAATATGAATATGCATATGAGAGCATATAGGATATTTGTGTGTGTGTGTGTGCGTGTGTGCGTGTGTGTATCTGTTTGTGGAGACTCATGCAGTGATATTTTCTTTTAGCACATATGACTTAGAATCATCCAAAAGAGATTTGTTTTTAAAGGGAAGTTAGATTATATCACTTTTCTACTTTTGGAAAGAGTGGTACATTCAGACAATAATTCTCTGAGTTTGGGCTTGATTTAATACCCCAGAATCCCCTGTAGGATGCCACTCCACATTTTATTAGGCAACTGCTTTATGTGCATGTTTCATGGAAAGTCATGGAAAAGATATTTATGTGAATTATAGGAAGGATCTGTGCCTACAAATAGAAGGAACAAATATAAGCAGAGGTATAAATCAAAATATAAACAATGTAAGTCAATTTAATTATTTATTGTTAAATAAGGCTTTCTTATTAATGTTCCAACCTTTAAAATTGTTTTCTGAATGATATTCCTTGTTGTGAAACTTAAATCTTATAGTAAAATCCATACTTGAAAAAGAACCCTTTAATTTTCCAATTACATTATGAAATAAAATAAATTTAAATAATGAGTCTTCATAACAGAAAAAAATAACAACAGAAGTCGAGTTTATGGAGTTACTTTTTCCCGGTGTGTTTATTAATTGTAGTCTTACACAATGGTAAGAACTATTTATCAGCACTTTACTCATTTGAGCTCTGCTCTCTATATTATTTCACTGAAGGACAATTCCAAAACTTAACTACTTTTCTCTAGCCCCATATTGGAGCCTTCTTCCCCCTCCTGTCCCCTTAGCCAATATCCTGCCGTACCGTAAGTTGTTAAACATTTGAGACGATGAATGGTATTGTAATGCCCGATGTTCTAAAACCTCCCACAAAAGACCACCAGAGTCGTGAGTCAAAGCCAAGCGGCAAGGGTCGTTTATTGCAGGTTCGAACCTGGACCTCTGCGCACTCGTTGCCGGTGACGCTAAGAGGCCTCGATCAGAGTTGGTATAGGGTTTTTATAGACAGGGACAAACAGCATAGGTGAGGTTTCAAATTATGAGGGGCCTGATTAGTCGATTTTAAAGTACGGACATTTGTGGTTTTCTGATTGGGCGTCCTTTGTCTGTCCTTTGGCGGGAAGGCTTTGTCCGTTACTTATGGTGGGAGAGAAAAAAAGGGGGAAGGGGATAGGTGAGGAATGTGCTAAGCAAGCAGGTTTACAGAAGCGAGAAACGCCGGTTAGTTTATGTACAACCACTCATTCCATTACATATCAGACTACATTTAGGAAGGTTTACAACCCATTCTACTACACAGCGGGTTACATTCAGGAAAGGTCTCACAATGCTCATAGCAAACAGCAAGCAAAACAGACTTCTCAGCAATTGTATTCCTTATCAAAGATCCATAATAAGCAGAAAAGAGAACCTAGCTTTAAACTAAGGTAGGGCTGTCATTTGGATTGTTCCTTTCAGTATGGCTGTGAATACTCATACCTTCCCTGTGTCCTAATTACAAATATATTCATGACCATGACCAGCCTCATGCTTTTTCTTCTGTCTCAACGAATGAGGGTCTTCCCCTTGAGAGATTATTTCATGTGTGTCCTTGATTCTGTTTCTTCCTTTTCTCTTTGAATTTCATGGTCTTCTTCATCTTTTCTTCTCTAGCATGGAGCTGCCATTTCCTTTCTCTTCTTTTCTGAGCCCAAATTCTCAAGGGAGTAACTCAGCCTGTCTGTTATTTTTAGGAAGAATGATGACTTTTATATTGGTAAATTGAGTGAATATGTGCTAGGTAGTCCTTACTAGGTCTTTCTTTTGCACTTGACACTGTTGATTACTCTGTTTTAAAAAGTCTCAACACACTTGCCTCCCATGACACCATTCTCTGTTCTCATTCTTCTGTGAACACTTAGTATTTCTCTGTGAGTTCATCTTCCTCTGCTCAACTTGTAGATATAGATGCTGCCATGCTCCCATCCCAATTCCTTTATCTTCTCGCTCTACGCACCCTCTTAGCACCCCAGGCTTTTTCCCAGCCTTTGCTTCTCCATCTGATATTTCTATGTAGTGATTCCACAGGCACACCAAACTCACCGTGTCCAAACCCATACTGAGTCTTGCCCCTCTCCTCCCACAGCATGTTAAGGATCACTTTGATTAGAAACAAGAGTCATCCTTGTTCCCCTACATCGTCACTTTCCCATTAAGTCACCAAGCTTTGCACATTTTGCCAACTATTTTCTCTTACTCCATTCTTATTATCATACCCTCATTCCAATATTTTTCCTTTTTTTTTCCCTACAACAGCACACATAGTTTCACCTACACTGTCATTTACAAAGAATAGATTTTTTTATATTTTGAAGCATGTCATACATTTTAAAGTATAAAATTCATTTATTTCCTCATATATTCTTATATAATCACATGAACAATTCTGCATTGCTGCTTTACATACGGGTGGTTTTCATATAATAGCGGTTTCATATTATTATCATTATTCAGTGATGTTTTAAATTAGTGAAATTGCTAGTAAGAGCTAAGCTGTTCTATGTTTTTTTTTTTAATTTATGGAAAGATTTATTTAAAAAATGTAAAAAGTGGCTGCTGTTGGTTTTTAACATTTTTATATGTAGCTCTGTGGAGAGTATCTGTTAATTATTTCTTGCCTCTCATCTCTTTTACATTTAGCATCAGCCATTCCTCCATTCTGACAGATATTTAATTTATTGATATTATGGTCACTATGCATATGCCTCAAATATTTTGATATAGACAATTAAAAAATAAAGTATGATACATGTCTAAGTCACCCAACTGATCCTTTCCAGGAGAAGAATGTGCATTTATTAACCATGTTTGGACCCACAGCACTTAGTATAGGTTCTGTCACATAGTAAGCACTAAACTTTTTTTTTTAATTAATGAAGCTATCAGAGGTCACCCAGGAATATACTTCCAGAGGATAGATGAAGTTTTTCACATTTTCGTTCATGCACATTCTACATTCTTCCTTGTGCAGGTATTTAAAATTAATTGGCAAGAATTGCCACTGTCTTTTTCTCCTACTTGTTTTCACTTCTATACTTTATTATTTTGTTTTTCCATCTATATTCTTTCTACTTACTTGAGACTTTTAAAAATCAGAGACCATATAAAATATGACACCTTTTCCATGAATTGATACATTTCACAATGAACCATTCCTCTTGTTGTGTTCCTGGTCATTTAAGTGCCTAATTGTCTACCTTTTTTCATATAAAAATATTGGTATCTCTTTGAAAACCTTCTATTTTTAGTTGCATAGAAACACCAAAGCTGTTCTTTGTCTTTTATTTTGTGGAGTTTAAGATAGAAGAAAGTGACACCTGGTTGCATTCAAGGCATCTTGTCAATTCATTGACAATTGTCTTTGAACAAAGTGTTCTGCATCTTCTTTTCTTATTTATGATGAATTGGTTTATATGTAAAGGCATGTTCATAACCTTACATCTAGTTAAGGATACTATGTCTCCAGCTCATTGGTGTACCTTTCCAGAGATTCTGTCATTTTTTGTCCAAACTGGAAGTTTCCTGTTGAGTTTGAACTTACACCCATTAGAGGCAAAGTACTTAGCAGCCACTCTACTTTCAGTGTAGACAGATAATGTACATTGGTGCTTTTTTTTTTTTTACATCTATGTTTATCTTGTAAATGTACTTTTACTAATACTTCATTAGTGGTTTGAGAATACATTGTTCTGAAGGGTCAGACCTTGCTATCTCATTAAATGAACAGTCTGAAAAAGAGATAATTATTTTATGTTTTAACTATCTACACTGACTTATTTGAAGACTAACATAGTTACCATTTGTTATATATTTGAAGAGTAACGTAGTTACCATTTGTTATACCTTGGTACTAGTAAGCTTGCAAACAATTTTTCTCATTCTCACAATGATCTGGCAAATAGGTGGTCTATTATCAGTTGAAAATTCAAGACTCATAGAATTTATGTGACTTCCCTTTGTCACATTGGGGCTGGAATCTGTACCAACTTCACAGAACTTGAGAATTTACGCTCTTTCCCGTATAGCAATGGTTTTCATTATTTTTCTCCTGCCATATGTCCACATGGGCAACACACTGCCATTATTTTACACACCATTTCTCCAGAAAAAGAGGAAGGTAATGCATATAATCGAAATTCAGTGTCTTTTACACTTCCTTCCAAATCCTACCAGTCTCAATAGCCACGATCCTCATAAGAATTACTATATTACATAGCAATGGTTGAAAGCTGGCTCCAAAATAGAGTCTCTGATAGTCAGATTTAATTCTCCTGGGTACTACAATGTTGGTTTTTTTACAAGCTACCTCAGTTTTGTAATGTGTAGCCAGGATTGAGAATGACTGCTATGTATACCATCTTCTCAAGGCTTCTTTTCCATTGTATTCTATGAAATGAAAAAGACAAATAAATAAACGAAAGTTGGTTTGTATTGTTTACTGTCAATGACAGAGATCAGGTCACCTAACCAGTTCTTAATGTAGTACCATAATCACCCTGGCACTTTATATTTGAAATATATATCCTTAATATAGCCTTTTACTTCCCGTCTTTGCCCTGACTCTTTTCAGCTTGTTTAATTTATTAACTCTTCGACCTTGGACAGTTTTCTTTTAGAGGCTATTTCCTTTTTTTGTAAGTTATAAATTAAATTAATTTTTTAGCTGGATAATACTATTATTTTTTGAATAAAGGACTTTTTACTGAAATGTGGGAAGGGTGAATGTTAATGCATATGGGGTTCCTTGGAAAGAGATGGAATGTTTTCAAGTTACTTTGTGGTGATGGTTGTACAATCCTATGAATATACTAAGAAACATTTAATTATACACTTGAAATGAATGATTGATATGTTATATGAATGACATCTCAATGATACTACTTTAAAAATGTTTATATAGTCAAGATTTTGAACAAGCACCATTTGGGACACACTCAAATGCCATTCTTTAAGGTTTACTTAGTGGGTGTGATCTTTTCTCTGATCACATTTAATTCATAGGGACCCCTATGGCCACTTTAACTCATGAGTATTAACTCATTAATTGGAATGTCTAGTCTGCAGTAGCATACAAAACTCTGAACTTGATTTAGCTTTATATTGCCTCCCTTCCCCAATCTTAGGCTTTTCCAGGAAGGAAGATTAAGCAAAAAAAAAAAAAAAAAAATGTAGGCATGACAGGCATCTTTACTTTTCTTCCTTGGCCTTCTCCTCTCCTGCACACAGCTTTCCAGCCCATTCTGACTATTTCAGGGTCAGAGTAGGAGAGGGGCAGTAAAGGGTGTTATTAGAAAGACCTTGCTGGGCCTAATGGTCATTTAAACATGTGTTCCCCTCTTTTCTCTCCTCTCTTTCTTTCCCTCTCCTCTTCTCTCTCTTTTACCCTCTCATCCTCCCTCTCTCCCTCCTCCCCACCCCACCATCTTTTACAGTTTCCTTAATCCAGGTGGATTCTTCCCTATTCTTGTGAGGAAGACTGACTCTTTCCTTCTCTCCTAAATTCTAGGCTTCACCTCCAGGTTCCTGCTGCTGAGGTTCCTCTACTCCTTTACATGGCCATTGGAAAGAACCTAAGTCATTCCCACGTTAACCGTTTTCTGTGTGTTCCACCCTTCAGAAGACCATATTATTTATTGTCCACACTGAGACACTATCGTGAGTGAAAGGGAACACTATTAATGATTGCAGTGCAACAGTGGGCTTAAAATGAGGCTGTTCTGGGCTGATAAATCTTACAGAGACCAGTGCATAGAAAAACACTCCCACATCCTTCACCCCCAAAGTTTTGGAACACAGTCTCATCTGTTCCCCCCCCCCCCCCTCACCCGGCAGCTGCTTTGCCCCTGTCAGGTGTGAGGTGAACTCCATTATTTTATTTCTCCCAACTTCAAAGATCCCATTCCATAGATTCTTGGATGGGTCTCGATGGGTCATAACCCCCAATCCTTCCCCAGGGAGGCAGACAACAGCTATTTCCAAAGAAGTATCTGCACAAAATCTTACCTCTGTGCCTTTGTAAACCATTTATAATGTGAAAGTCAGCAGAATTCAAGAGTAAGGAGCAGATGCTTCCCCATTTCCTTTGAAAATCTCTATTTAGTGATTTGTAACTCACATTAGTATTTCACATCTGTTGTAACTCGGTGTCTAGTTCCAACTTCAATTTTAACATCTTGTTTCATATATATTCTTTTTTTGTCCACACAAATATACGAGTTATTTTTGAAATGTTATATCAAAAGAGGTTATTTGGTGGTAAAGTGTGGCACAGGCTTTGACATCAGAAAACCAAGGTCATTAGATAAATGACTTTAGGAAAGTGACTTGAGTTCCTGAAGCCTTAGCTTTGTCCTCCATAAAATGAGGATAATAATAGTTCCTACTTCATAGCGCTCTTACCATAATCTTAAGAGATTACATATGTGAAGAAATTAACACAAGATTTATGGTCTGGTGTGCAATAAGTTAACTGGTATTATTACTATGATTGTTATTAAGATCTTTATTAAACAATTAGTAGAGTAAAAAAAGAAAAACATTAAACCAAACAATATAACATGCCATAAGTTATTTTTCAGGATACCATTCTAAGGTCTTTACAAGCAGGAAATGCAGTTGAGAATCCCTCAGACCACAAAATCACAAGAATATCTGCATAGATCCAAAGGATAAACCTGGCTTATAATGGCACTCAATTAATATTGAATGAATGAAACTATATAACTCTTCACTTTAGCTATTAGATAACTTCCCAGAGTAAACCGTGATACTGCTCTCTTCATTTCCTAAGGCTGGTGTAACAAATAACCACAAGCTTGGTGCCTTAAAACACAGAAATTTATTCTATTGTAGACCTGGAAATTCTGAGTCTGAAATCTGCCAATTCCAGAGCTTGTCAGAGGACATAATCCAAACAGACTGCTTGATTTTATGTCTAATTTTAAACCGATAGACTAAACTTGAGGTCTAGTTGGCTCCCTTCACTTTTTACAGAACAAAGGACAAGGACATTATGACAGCTATTTTTCTCCTTTATTTTTACCCTATGAAAGTGTATTTAAATTATAGATGTTGAGTTTATTAGAAAAGTGTCAATGGTGATTTAGCTTTTAAAAAGTGTCAGTTAATAAGAAGGCTATATAATTTTTAAAGTACCCTTGATTCTGTTGGGTTTAAAGATACACGTGTGTAAATAATCCCATTAAAAATGGGCAGAAGACATGAACAGATATTTCTCCAAAGAAGACATCCAGATGGCCAGTAGACACATGAAAGGATGCTCAGCGTCACTTAGCATCAGGGACCTGCAAATCCAAATCGCAATGAGCTATCCCCTCGAACATGTCAGAAAGGCTAAAATCAACAACACAAGAAACAGCAGGGGTTGGTGAGGATGTGGAGAAGAAGGAACATCGTACACTCTCGGTGGGAATGCAAACTGGTGCAGCCACTGTGGAAAACAGTATGGAGGTTCTTCAAAAAGTTAAAAATAGAACTACCTTACAATCCAGCCATCACACTACTGGATATTTACTCAGAGAATATAAGAACATTAATTGAAAGAGATGTATACACTCCTATGTATATAGCAACATTATTTACCACAGCCAAGATATGGAAGCAGCCTAAGTGCCCACTGAGTGATGAATGGATAAAGAAGATGTGGTATATATATATATATATATATATATATATATATATATATACACACACACACACACACACACACACACACACACACACAATGGAATATTATTTGGCCATAAAAATGAATGAAATATGGCTATTTACACTGACATGAATGGAAGATAAATAAGTAGGAGAAAAACAAATACCATATGATTTCACTCATATGTGGAATTTAAGAAACAAACATGCAAAGGAAAAAAATTAGAGAGAGAGAGAGACAAAGCAAGAAACAGACTTTTATAGAGTATAATCTGATGGTTACCAGAGGAGATGGCAGTAGGGGGAAGGGAGTGGTGAGGGGGGGATGGGTTAAATAGGTGATGGGGATTAAGGAGTGCACTTAATGATGACAACTGTTGTGTGGATGATGCATGGAACTGTTGAATTAATATACTGCACACAGGAAACTAATATAATGCTATATGTTAACTAACTGGAATTAAAATAAAAAAATTTTAAAAAGATACACATGTGTATGTAAATGGTTCCAAAAGTATATGAAAGCTACAGACTTTTTGCCTGTTGATGAAAACATATTTGAATTATATCTGTTACTGTTTGTGTGGGTTTTTTTATAAACCTGACCTCCATAGCCAATTACCTGTATTAAAAATTTATATACCAGGACGGTCACCTGGGTGGCTTAGTTAGTTAACCATCCCAGTTTGGCTCAGGTCATGATCTCGCAGTTCATGGGTTGGATCTCACAGTTTATGGGTTCAAGCTCTGAGCTCTGAGCCCGTGTAGGGCTCTGTGGTGACAGCCCAGAGCCTGGAGTCTGCTTCAAATTCTCTGTCTCCCTCTCTCTCCCCTTCCCCCACTCATGCTTGCTCTCTGTCTCTCCCTCTCAAAAATAAATAATCATTAAACAAATTATTTTTTAATTTATATACTGGGTGCTTGCACGGCTCAGTCAGTTGAACATCCAACTTTGGCTCAGGTCATGATCTCATAGTTTGTGGTTCAAGCCCCGCGTGGAGCTCGCTTCTGTCAGTGTAGAGCCTGCCATCAAATCCTTTGTCTCCCGCTCTCTCTGACCCTCCCTCACTTGCACTCTCTTTCTCAAAAATAAATATGCATTTAAAAAAATTTTATATACCTAAATCATTCTGCTTTCTGGCTTTGTGAATAACTTTGTTTTTTTTTTTTAAGATATGCACAAGAATATCGGTGCAAAATGTAAAATGCTAAGTCCAAGCATATAGTTTTATTTTTTATTTTATTTTTTATTTTATTTTTTATAGTTTTTTTATATTTTATAATATATAAATATTATAAAATTATAATATTTATATAATATTATATAATATATATTATAATATATTATATATAATATAATATATAATAATATATTATATTATATATAATATATAATATTATATAATATATAATATAAAAATATTGTAAAAATTATAAAATATATATTTTATAAATATAAAATATTTATATTTATGTTTTATAGTTTTATTTTTTATTTTATTTTATATATTTATTTATATATTTTATTTTATATATTTTATTTTTAAGATATGCACAAGAATATCGGTTCAAAATGTAAAATGCTAAGTCCAAGCATATAGTTTTATTATAAAATGGTTTGGGAAATTTTACTGAATCGCATTAAAACACTAATGAGAAGTTTTGTATAGGTTTAAAAATATATATGTGTGTAAATAATTATATACATATTTAATGTTTCAATCAGAATATAGACTAGTATATTTTTTGAAGTTTAAAATTCACTTAAATCTTATCAATCGTAAATGTTAAGCTGACTGTAGATTATTTTACCTAATGCATTGTCATCGAAATAAAAAGAGCATGTATTTATAAAATGACTTATTTACACAGGAGAAATGATTAGTCTTCTCAGCTTTAAATGAAAATCAGTGGCAGTAAGGGAATATAGTACTGGCTGAAAGAAATGACTTGCAGTTCATGACCCTTGAATTTATGCTCATTACATGTGTAACCTTGGACAAGTACCTTAACCTCAGTTATCCTCAGTGTCCTCATCTGAAACATGGGAGCTATGAGAATAATATGTGTGTTATAGGATTTTTTTCAGAATTAAATAAGATGCTGCACACATAGGGCTTAAAATGGTGCCTGATAAAATAATTTATAGATATTAATTATTGTAACTATTATACCTCATACTAGAATTAGTTTTTTAAACATTTATTGATATGCCACTTTCTCTGGATTGAGGTTCTTAAGGACAGAGAGACCACATCTTAATATCTTAATAATTTTAGTTGAGCTTCACTGGTTAGCATGATTTTTGTCCTTAAAGGCTTGAGTAAATAACTCTGTGAGTGAATGAATAAATTGTTGGTTGAGTTAACTATAAAGCACATGAGTGTGTGAGAGGCATAGGAGTGTAACTTCTTTAGGAGATGTTTAGTTCTAGTATTGTATGGGATATTTATATATATATAGGATATTAATATATACATATAATTTATAATATACAACTTATAGCATATATTTTATATATATATATGTGTGTGTGTGTGTATATATATATATATATATATATATATATATATCCCATACAATATTAGAGGTAAACATCTCTCTCTCTCTATATATAATGTGTTTGGGTCATATATGTGTATATATACGGCATTTGGCTCATATATGTATGAGAGAGAGAAAGCAAAAAACAGACTTTATTATATATATATACATATATGGTCATATATGTATATATATAATGGGTCATATGTGTGTGTGTATATATATATATATATATATACACACACAATGGGTCATATATGTCTATATATAATGCATTTGGCTCATATATATATATACACACACACACAATGGGTCATACATGTATATATATAATGCGCTTGGCTCATATATGTGTAAGAGAGAGAGAAAGCAAGAAACACACTTTATTTCATATATATATATGCCAAATGCATTTAAACACAGAATGCTATATTTAACCATTAGTCTGAAAGTGTTAAACTATGAGCTTTGATCTTTACATTTCCAGGAAGTTTCTGTAGATATTGTTAAAAGTTTGTTTGGCAAGGTTGTTAAATATTTGCTTTTAATTTTAGACAATATGCTTACAAGAAAATCTTGTGTTGTTATTTAAAATACTGCTGTTTCACACACATTTTCTGTATTATAACTATTTGAAGAACTAGTGACAGAAATATAACTTAAAATAGTCCAAAATAAATATATTGACTTAGTAACTGAACACTTCCAGTGGTCAGACAGTCACTGTCACTGCAGATACAGCTGAATGCAGGTCAGTTGATGTTACCAGTACTTGGTCTCTCTTCCTCTCCTGTTCCTCTTCCTGTCCCTGTCTCTGTCCCTTTCTCCATTTTCTCCATCTCTTAACTGTTCTCTCTCCTGTGTGCCAGTGTTAGCTATATTCTCAGTCAGCCTGTATCCTTCTGGTGACTAAAAGGGCCCCTAATAGCCTCAGGCTTATATGATCCCTTGTGCCCTCCCTCCCCTCCCCCATTTCAGAAAGCTATAGGTTTTTGTTTGTTCTGACTTTGATGGTATGCTTCGATTATATGCCAATGCTTGAACTAACCCTAGTGGCCAAGGAGATGTAATACTCTGATGGATCAGTTTTGGGTCAAAAGTCTGCCCCAAAGCCAGGGATAGGATCAAACAACTGAGCCATATGGACTGAGAACCGTGGTCTGTTCGCCCAAGCACATACTGGACAAATGCAAACATAGACACATACATGCACACACACAGTTAAATATCGCATCTCACTATGGTAATAACCCTGTGAGAAAGACTGGACAAGTCTTTTATAAGAGAGGAAGCTTGGCATAATGGAAAGATACAGTAAGCAGATCATTTTGACTCCTTTCCCTTTTGGCTATGTGCTGTTAGCCAAGTTACATAATTTTTCTGAGTTTCTATTCCCTCACTGTTAACTGGGGATAATATGCAAGATTAAATGATATGCAAGACTAAATGATAGTCAAGAAGAATCTAATCTTGTATTTACCACATATATATATGTGTATGTACGTATATATATACACATATATGTATGTATATATACACACATACACATATATATACATATATATGTATGTATATATACATATATATGTGTGCATATATATATACACACACACACGTACATACTTACATACATACATACCTATATATTTGGTGTATCATAACTTACCCTTTTTAAAATTTGAAGATAGTTGACACAGGTGATAAATTAATTTCAGGTGTACAACGGTGATCCAACAATATCTTTCACCATACAGCACTATTACATTACAAGTTACCTTTTGACCAAAGGACCTTAGGGATCAGAAAAGGGAATTCACAAGTGCATAAGGGGTGCAAAATATGGAAAATACTATATATACCCTTTTTATAAAAATGAACTTATTTTATAGCTGTTTTAGATATTCAGAATTATTATGAAAGTTAGTTCAGAGACTTCCTGCATACCTCACACCCAGTCTCTCCTATTATTAACTATTTATATATATTTTAGGTTTTTTTAACATTTATTTATTATTGAGAGAGAGACAGACAGAGTGTGAGCAGGGGAGGGGCAGGAAGAGGGGGAGATGCAGAATCCAAAGCAGGATCCAGACTCTGAGGTGTCAGCATAGAGCCCGATGCGGGGCTCAAACTCACAAACTGCAAGATCATGACCTGAGCTGAAGTCAGACGCTTAACTGACTGAGCCACCCAGGTACCCCATTAGCTATTTATATTGCTGTGGTAAATTTATCACAGTAAGTCAACACTGATATTATTATTATTACCAAAGTCAATACTTACTTTAGATTTCTTCAGTTTTCCCCTAATGTCCTTTTACTGTTCATAGATCCCTCCAAGATATCACATTACTTTTAATCATCATGTCTCGGGTTCTTTTTGGTTGTGACAGCTTATTATAGTTTCCTTGTTTTTGATAATGACTTTGACATTTTTTGAGTGATACTGATCAGGTATTTTGCAAAATGTGTTCAATTGGAATTTGTTAATGTTTTTCTCATCAGGTGTTTCTGGGCCCACTATAGAGTCAGGAACTTTTCCATCACTTCCCACACTGTAGTAGCTTTGCCCATTGTCTATCACTTGGTAGGTGCTAAATAGATAATTGCCAACTGAAAATAACGGATGCAGTGGCAGAAACGATTGGTTGCCTACCCAATATTTTTTTCCCTTCTTGCCAACAAAAGCCTACTTAAAAATATATATATATATGTATGGGGCACCTGGGTGGCTTATTTGGTTGAGCATCTCAGGTCAAGCTCCACATCAGGCTCTCTGCTGTCAGTGGGGAGTCCACTTCAGATCCTCTGTCTCCCTCTCTCTCTGCCCCTCCCTTGCTCGTGCACACATAAGTGCTCTCTCTCAAAAATAAACATTTAAAAAAATAAAAATATATATGCATATATGTGTGTGCGTGTGTGTGTGTGTGTGTGTGTGTGTGTGTGTAATTTAAGGTGACCTTCTTAAATTCATGGAAAATAAAATTAACTGTTTTAAAGTGAACAATTCAGTGTCATTTAGCACATTCACAATGTCGTACAACCACCACCTCTGTCTAGTTCCAAAATATTTTCAAACATTTCCAAAAGAAAATGTTCCCATGTCCCCTCTCCCCAGCTCCTGACATCTACCAGTCTGGATTCTCTCTCTATAGTGAGAATTTATGGCATATACCTACTTTTATTCAGGATAGCAGGGTGTCCAGATTAAAAGAAAACTATATTTTCCTCTCTTTCTTGTTTTTAGGTATGATTATGTGGCACTCATCTGGCCAGTGAAGTCTAGGAATTCCTGGATAGAGTCTCCAGGCAATTTCCCTACAGGGATCCAGTGCACCTGGCACCATTTTGGCCATTTGCCCTTTCCCTTCTTCCTTCCTGAAACAGAGCCACTACAGTGAGAGCTCTAGATATAAGGAACATAACGCAAAGATAGTAGAATAGAAAGCTGAAGGGAGCTCGTGTTTTTGAGGACTCCAGGCAGCTGCTGTACTAGGTCTGTAATCTGTACACATGAAAAATAAATGAGCATCTAATGCACTTAAAATATTGATATTACAGTATATATCTTACTGTGCATTAGAGATCCAGTTAATTTTAGAGACATTTCCTGACTGATGGGTTTATAGTAATTCTGAATTTAACTTAGCTGAGAAAATTGTCAAGTGTCTGCTTACATAATTGTTTTCACCTTTGTCATCCTTAGCTTAAGACTGTTTCTGTGCACTTAGTATGGCAGACAGAAAAAGGCTAGAAAGTTATGTCTGAAAATGGAGGTTGCTACCTTCCAGAGTGAGTTAGGTATCAGTACTCTCAGAGAGGCTTTATTTTTACATATGTAGTCCACTTTCAGGAAATAGATTCCAAATGTCAATGTCACCTCTGCAGCCCTGACAGAGCAAGGCTCTTTACGTGTGCTAACATCCACTTAGGAGAGAATGAAGGCTATTATTATTTGTGGAGTATATAATCTGTTGATTTTTTATTTAAAATATATGATGAATGACTACAGAGATAGAAAGCTACCTAGCATGCTTATTTAATATATAAAAAGGATAGAATGTGGAGGAGACAAACTAGGATATATGCTTGAGTATCATTCAGTGGGCGACTGAATGTTGGAACCATGAAGAGAGCTTAGAAGAATGATGACTGAAGGTGAAGGCAAAGATGGAACAGTGGAAGCTGAAGGCCAGACAAAATCCAGTGGTAGTTTTGAGAAGACCAGTCGAGTTGGGGCAAAGGGTGAGATGTCATTTTGACAGGAGGAACATTTTCAATTCCATGAAGAAGATAAGGGATTGGAACATGGTGTATGCTGATACTGAAATTAAAATTGTGAGCTTTGGTTGGGGATCCTGGGTGGCTCAGTTGGTTGAGTGTCCGAATTCGGCTGAGGTCATGATCTTGCGTTCATGGGTTCGAGCCCCACATCAGACTCTGTGGTGACAGCTTGGGGCCTGGAGCCTCCTTCAGATTCTGGGTCTCACTCTCTCTCTCTGCCCCTCCCCCACTCATGCTCTGTCTCTCTCTGTCTCTCAAAAATAAATAAATGTTAACAAAATGTTAAAAAAAAAAAAGAATATTGTGAGAACATCGAGAACCATGTTAGGGGTGAAAAGAAGTCCCCAAAATAATAAAAGGATATGGAAAAATGTGTACTGATACACTTTAATTGCCATGATTTTTATTTTTTCATGGTTGCTTTAGGATAAACTTTCTGACACAGGGAAGTGATAGGGGCTTAACCCTGAGGACCAAAATAAATCATTCTTTCAGATGCATTTATGGGGAACAAATAAACAAGTGTATATGTGAACAGAAAGTAATAGTGTTACATTTTCCCCATTTTTAATTCCATGCAGCAGTAAGAACACAGAATAAAATGAAGATAGGTGTGATTAGAAGAGAAAGGTCAAGAGTGTAAGTTTCTTTGAGGATGTATCATCCAACAAATACACTTGCATCTGGCCATTAGTGATGCACTTGGGAAGCTTTGCCTCCACCTTCCTTAGTCACAACAAAGGATGGACATGAGCAGAAGGAGCTATATTAAAAAAAAAAATCCAGCATACATCACAACATGAAGAGTAATTTAGTCTATTTTCTAATTATGTATCAGTTTTTAAAATGTAAGCATGACTTAGAACATAAGCTAGTATCACCTGAATTGTCTGATTATGCTAACATGCAGCTTAAAATAATGATAGTAATAATATATTTGTAAGTTCAAGTAAACATCATTAAAAGAAGCACAAAGTAAGTGGACTATGCAGTGTCAAAGAAGCAGGATAACGGGCACCGTAACTGGGTCACAGGTCCTAATGTTAACAGAGAATGAAGGTTCTTTTATTTTTTTTTTTTCTGGAATAGAATTTCAAGCAGATTAATACTGAAAAAGGTCCTTTAGCTCAGCATCATTACTTCTGGAGGTCTTTCTTATCAGTGCCTGATGGAGATGGCAGTTCCTAAACTGTCTGCTAACAAGTGTTAATTACTTAGATAATCAAAACAATATACTTGTTGATTTCTCCCCTGCATTTATCATTTAAAATGAAAACAGCTTTAACTTTTTCTGGACGTTGAAAGAAAAAACAAACTCATTGGAAAAATACTGAAAATGAATGCCCATATTATTAATAATTTTCTCTCATGGTGGTATCTCAGGTGATTTTTGCTTTCTTCTGTCTATTTTCCATATTTTTTCCCAATGAGTCTATCAGGGAGAAGGTGAGCTACCATAAGGGGAGACCAAATGGCTTATGAGTAAATAGGGTTGGGGAACCGAAGGGGAACAAGTCAAATGGTTCTCTGGTTTTTGTTCTAGCCCATGCATCCCCCTTTCCTTGGGGTTAAGATGAATATTTTCCTTTGCTCCCAAAGAACCCATCTAAAACTAGGGTTACATGCTACACTTATGCTTAGTGTTATTCCATAGAACCAAGAACATAGTAGAAACTCAAGAAAAAAAATACCTCGTTGATTTTAGTAAATGCCTAATTTTATGAAAATATGAAATAGCATTATCTGGTAAAGATATGGTAAAGTGCATTCTGTGGTGAATTTCAAGTGAGGGAAACATTCCCTCAAGTACTAGCCAGCCTTAGGATAGTCTGTGAGAAAAGATTGGTTTGTATTGTTTTACATCCGAACAGCCATATATGTATGTGCATCTGTGTATGAATAATATTCATTTAATTAAGGACCACACTTTCCCAACAGACATCAGTGAAAACCTTTCTTTAATTAAGCTTTCATTCTTGCCTCGTGTTAGACACACACACACACACACACACACACACACACACACACGTAGAAGAATAAGGGGGAAAATTCTGCATTAGGGATACTTCAAAAGTAGGTTAATGCAAATGAACAGGATGCCAAGTACAGTATTAAAATTGACATTTTATTAGCACACTTTGCATGAAGATATTTTCAAAGCTTTGCCATGCATATGAAAATATTCCATTTTAATGCTCATGTTTCCATTATTCAGCAACATGCATTGCTTTCTGTTGTTCCCCAATGCACGTTGTAATTCTGCTCAAAAAGTTTCACTGGTCTGGGATTTCACTTAATCTTTTGCGGTTGACCTGATCATTTCATTTCAACCAGAAAAGTAATTCAGTGGAAATGAGTAAGAATAAATAGAAATATAGACTATATATCTTTGAAATTTAAAAAAGTCATAAAATTAATTATTTATTTTAGGAGCTTTTTTGCCATACTCAAGTCCATATTTTCATCTATGAAATTAAATTTTATATATAAACATGAAATATATTTATGTTCACAGAAAAGGAAAATTTAAAAAGTGTCGTTCATCTATTTACTCATCCAGCTACTTAGTTTACATAGACATTTGCCTTGATTCATTTTCCTTTTTTTTTTTACAACATTTATAATTTTCACGTATTTAAAAGTAGACAAAACAAAAACCTATTCTTGTTATAAAAAATGTTTTTTAAATGAAATACACATGGGACACCTTAGTTTTTCTTGGTCAGTATTCATCTCTACTGTCTAACTTCTCCAGGGGTAACCATATTTTAAGACCAGAGTACAAGAAGTCACATATTTTCTACTGAAATTATATGAATGGTTTTGCAGATTATTTTTATACATCTTGGAGGTTTCCCCATGTCAGGCTTAACTCATTCTTTTTAACCGAAGAAGAATGTTTCACAGTTATGTGACACAGAAATTTTATTAAATGATTTCCCTATAGGTAGATAGTTAGGATTGTCCAAATGTTACACCATTACAAACAATGCTTCAGATATAATCCATGATAATGCCTCATTGTACACATCAGCATTTGTCTGGGATAGACACTAAGAAGCCAAACTGATAGTCATAGGGTACAGGCATCATTAATTTTAATAGATACTGTGAAATTGCCCTCCAAATGTCAGTACCAATTTTCTTTCCCACTGGCAGAGTATAAGAATTCATAGGCCCCCTATCTTTTAGAAGCAATGTGAAGAGAAAATGCTATCCATGTGTTATTTTAATATGCATTTTCTCTGATTTGTAGTGAATTTAGGTTTTCATGTACTGACTGGTTATCTTGTCTTTCTCCATTTTGAGATGCCTGTTGCCTTTGGCTATTTTTTTAAGTTTATTTATTTATTTTGAGTGAGAGAGAGACAGACAGAGAGACAGAGAATGAATGCACAAGCAGGGGAGGGGCAGAGAGTCAGGGAGAGAGGATCCCAAGCAGGCTCCCCGCTATCAGCACAGAGCCCAACATGGGGCTCCAGCTCACAAACCCTGAGAAAATGACCTGAGCTGAAATCAAGAGTTGAACACTTAACCACCTGAGCCATCCGGGTGCCCCACCTTTGGCCATTTTTATATTGTTTTATTTTCTCATTGATTTGTAGATAATATTTTATAAGTTCTTTTTAATCCTTTTAAAGATTGTATACATGGCAGATATTTGCAATGAGCAATAGTAATTGCAGAGTGTATTATCTTTTATTTTGCTTAAGTTGCTAAAACTTGTTTTTAATTTTATAAGTTTAATGTATGAATCTGGTCTTACATGTTTTCCCCCCTTGTCATATGTTATTTAAAAAAGCCTTCTAGACTTCCTTATCCCAGCGTCAGAATCTGAAGTCAGGTCATTTATAGCTTTTTAGAGAAGCATTTTGATGTGTCATCTATCTAGGATTTATTTCATGAATGGTGTATGATAGAAATTGGTATAAAAATGAACATGTATGTGTGTATACATGCATAATATATGACAGTTTCTTTGAATTGTTACATACAAATCAAAGTCAAACAACAGTGGAATATTATTAACTCAGTTACTTGGGCAATTAGCAAGAGTTTTATATTACTTTTCCCTGTGCTTTTTAATATCTCCTCTAAAATCAGAATGCTACTTTCTAGCTATATTTGGGCTATCACCAAAATATATCCTTCTTGTTTATTAAGGCCAGTTTAGTTCTTTGGTTTGAACTTCGAGAGAAGAAGGATCGACCTAGAGGGCATTATGTTAGATACAGTAAGTCAGACGGAGGAAGACAAATACCATACAATTTCTCTCATGTGGAAAAAAAACAAAAGAATAAACAAAAAACCAGAATCAGACCTATGAATACAGAGAATGAATGGGTGAAGGGGAGTGGGAACACAGCCCTCCAGCTCTGGAATATGGAATATGTCATGGGAATAAAAGGTACAGCACAGGGAATAATCAGTGGTCCTGTGAGAGCAGCATATGGTGACAGATGGCAACTTTGCTTGTGGTGAGGACAGCATAACACAGAGATGTAGTATCATTATGTTGTACACCTGAAACTAATGGAACATTGTGCGTCAACTATACTTTCAATAAATAAATAAACAAACAGACCCCCCCCCCCCAACAAACAGACTCTTCCAAAGAGTAAGAACACAGCATTTCTTCTCTTTATTTTGCTTGTGTCATAGTCATCCCATGGGTGTAGTCAGTATGCAAGTAATGCCTACCTCTCATCCTTATAATGTTCCTTGTGATGCGATTGGGCCCAGATGAATAACCTGGCTAATTTTACCATCTTTTAATCCTTAATTTAATCACACCAGTAATGTCTCTTTTGCCAAGTAAGGTAAGATATTCACAGGTTCTGGAGATTAGGCTGTGGACAGTCTTTGGGGACTTCATATCTTGACCTCTTGGTTGTCACTATTCCAATTCACTTGTCCTCCATTGTAGAGGGGAGTTGTAGGAGCTGGGAGTGTGCGTCCATTGCCTCTAGTTGAGCTTAAGATTGTGCTCTCAGTGGGGGACATTTCCCAGAAAAAGGTATGTGGCTAAACAGGCGTCATAAAAGATACTTTTAGCATCATCCCTGAAATGAAGGCATTTACATATCAAAATGCATGATAAATTGAATGAGTTATATTTTGTAAAGCAGTTATAACAATGCCTGGGCATAGTAATATATGTATATCTATATATTGTATTTGTTAAATAAACCACAAAAATAGTGCCCACAAGGAAGACATTTTTAAGCAGAGAATTGATTTGTACATATGATATATCCTCTTAACTGAGAAGGCTGATGGATTTTGTCAGTTCCTTTTCTTGGGGCATATTAAACTTTCACTGTTGACTATCAGAAGGAAATACACCTCAGCAGGTTTGTCCAGTGGTGGTCATGATTGTGTATGGGCTATATATTGTCATGTTTTTATGAGAATACCCACTTAAAATTGAGAATGAAATGTATATACTGAAAAAGTGGCAGTGCTGATTGGTCTGTCTCTATTTATTGAATACTCACGCTGTGCCAGATGTTACAGAGCATCAGTGACTAATGGTCATTTTGCTCTAGGCTTTTGAAGTATAGTAGGGTGAATTCTTTTGAGTATGCAGATACTGACAATACAAAGTGGATTACACTGTGGGTTAACAAAAATGTAAATAAAGATCTCTAAAGGATTATAAATGAGAGTAATCACACATGTACAGATGTCTTACAGTAGGTAATATTTGAAATGAGTTTTTTTTTTTTTTTGTTAAAGTTTATTTATTTTGAGAGAGAGCACGGGGGACTGGTAGAGAGAGAGGAAGAGAGAGATAACTCCAAGCAGGCTTCGTGCCGTCAGTGCAGAACCCAGCGCAGGTCTCAAACCCACAAACAGTGAGATCATGACCTGAGCTAAAATCACAAGTTGGACACTTAACCGAGTAAGCCACGCAAGCACCCTTGTAATGAATTTCGAGTACAAACGTGAGAGTTAGAGGCACTCCAAGCAAGGGCTTAATGACACCTAAGAGAGAGAGAGAGAAAACCCAAGGATGTAAAGTCAAACACTTTGGCAGAAATGGAGGGTGTTTCACCTATGATCACAAGTGAGAGAGAGAATGGAAAAGTTCAATGTAGCTTTCAGATCACATCTCCTTGTGAGGGGGTTGTACTTAATTCTGTAGGACGTAATGAATTTTGAAGAGGGAGAGGTGTCATCCAGCCTACTTTTGAGAAAAATTGATTTGGCTGTCATATATTAGATAAATAGAATGGAGGTGAGATCAGAGGGAGGGATAATAGTTAACAGCTCATTACCAAATACCAAATGGCCTTAGTGAGAAATAGTGAAGGTTTGGACTATGAGAGTGGGAAAGAACTGGGAAGGAGGAGGTGGGTGTGAGAAACATATTGTAAAGCAGAATCCACATGATTTAGCAACTGATTAAGGAGGAAAGGGAGAGGCCCTAATGACTGGTTTCCTGCTTGGATGACTAGGATAATGCGGTATCAGAATAGAAACAGGAAATTGAGGAGATGATATATTCTGGTCTTTAACTGAATGGATTTAAGATGCTAGAAGAATTTTGAGGATGACTGTTTCAAACCAGTATTTGAAAATCAGACTGGAAATTCCAGAAAGAGTAAAAGAAAGAGAAAGAGATTTGGGAGTTTTAGTCTAAAACAATCATAGGATGGGGGAGGGCACCTTGTAGTCATTTAGTTTTATGCACTCATCATGCGTTTCCTTGCCCGGTATCTGCCAAATGGTTGTCTAGCCTGTGTTTGAACTTTAAGTCCATGACATCCTGAGGCACGCATTTCTCTTTGCATCGTTCACTTAGAAATTTCGTCTTTATTCTGAGCTCACCAAAGTTCCTTCCTTCTGAGCCACGTTCTGTATCTTGGGACCCTACCCTAGAGCAATTGCACTTCTTCATTCTTACACAAGCTCTTCTGATATTTTAGAAAGCTGGAACGTCCTGCTTTTCCAGTAATGCTGGGAGTGTAAAGGGGGCTCAGAGGCGATGTAGTATCTACTCCTTCTTTGGCTCAGTCCCTGCTAGAATTTTCCCAGATACAAATAAACACAGAAAACCAAGGACAGAAGTTGAAGGGGTTCTAAGCTCCATAAATCTAAACTGCAGAATCGAATTTACAACCACCCTGACATGGAATCATTAGGGTCTCCTTATGGACAGATGCCTGGGGACACATGTCTACCTCTGTCACCTCTTCCCCTTCTTATGCTCCTGTGTTCTTTTATCAGCTGAACATCTCTAGTTCTTATAGTGATTCATTTGACATACTTCCAGTCACATCACTGTCCTTTGGTCTAACAAGTGGAGAAGAATGAGACTAGCCCCTCCCTTGGTCTAAATATTGTGATGTTTTGTTTGTTTTGATAGCTAAAACCGTTTGTATACATCCCCCAGATGGCTCATAGTCACGTGCTGCCACTGTTGTAGTAGCTGTTAATGTTTTGCAGCTGGCTGTGTAACCAAGTGGAAGCTCTTCTCTTTATTGATGTTACATTTTGCCCTGTTACAGTTGACCGTTACTTTAATCTGCATGAACTTTCAGATCCCAAATGGGTCCTGTTTATCAGGTTGCCTCCTATATTTCCATTCGGGACATTGTTCACGGTGTAGAGTGTGAAACAACTAGAATACAGTCCTTTTGCCTAGCAGCGTTATTACAGCTTAATAGTAAGTTGTCAAAGATCTGGGGAGGAATTTGAGGGAACTTCATGGAAATGGTATAGATGTAAAAAGTGCTTTTAAAATAAGATGACACTGATGTTTTAACTTGAATTTATTTACATATATAGCTATAGATATATAATAATGCTATTTTTAGTGTTATTTTTTTAGGGGCACTAGCTGGCTCAGTGGAGCATGCGACTCTTGATCTGGGGGTTGTGAGTTTGAGCCCCATGTTGGATGTAAGGTGTAGAGTTTACTTAAAAAAAATAACACTGGGGCACCTGGGTGGCTCAGCTGGTTGAGTGTCTAACTTCAGCTCAGGTCATGATCTCAGGGTTCGTGGGTTCGAGCCCGTGTTGGTCTCTGTGCTGACAGCTCAGAGTCTGGAGCTTGCTTCAGACTCTGTGTCTCCCTCTCTCTCTACCTCTCCCCTGCTCACACTCTGTCACTCAAAAATAAATACACATTTAAAAAAAATAAAAAAGAAAAAAAACACTGTTTTCGGTGTTGGGAGCTTGGGCTCTTCTAAATGTCCATTGACTGCTGAATGGATAAAAAAGATGTGGTATATATACATATATGTAGATATATGTATATATTTATATATATATGTGTGTGTGTGTGTGTGTGTGTGTGTATGTAATACATATGTATACACACACAATGGAATATTACTCAGCCATCAAAAAGAATGAAATCTTGCCATTTGCAATGACATGGATGTAGCTAAAGTGTGTTATGTTCAGCAAAATAAGTCAGAGCAATTCAAAACCATATGATTTCACTCACATGTGGAAAATTAAAATCAAAACAGATGAACATAGGGGAAGGATGAAAAGAGAAGCAAACCATATGAGATTCATTCATTCATATTTAGAGAGTAGGGGAGGGGCAGAGAGAGAGGGAGAGAATCCTAAGTAGGCTACTTGGTGTTAGCTTGGAGCCCGATACGGTGCTTGAACTAATGAACCACGAGATCATGGCCTGAGCTTAAATCAAGAGTGGAATGCTTAACAGACTGAGCCATGCAGGCAACCCGAGAGATTCTTAACCATAGAGAACAAACTGAGGGTTGGTGGAGGCAGGTGAGTGGGGGATGAGCTAAATGGGTGATGGATATTAAGGAGGGTACTTGTGATGAGCACTGGGTGTTGTATGTAAGTGACGAATCACTAAATTCTACTCCTGAAACCCAATATAGCCCTGTATGCTAACGAATTAGAGTTTAAATAAAACCTTGAGACAAACAAAAAGAGCTTGGGCTCTTGAGGCAGCAGATCTGAGTTCAAATCCTGTTCTGTACAATCTATTTCTCCTGTCCAAATCTATTTCCTTAGGTATCAAAGAAGGATATTAATTTCTGCTTCCTAGGATATTGTGAGAGTTGAGGAGATAATATACATCAAACAGTACCTTGTTTGGTACATAAGTGCTTGGTTATTATTTCTCTCTCAAAGTCTGATTGCAGTATAAAACATCACATTTTTATGCTCTTTTCATTCACTTTACTTTGAAAAAAATTATATAATTAAATACCTGGGAAGAAGCTTTTAAGATACATGGTCAGAGTTCTAGTTTTCTTTTTTCCTGAAAATGAATTTTTTCTTGTTCTCCCTTCTTCCTGTCCTTTATGTAAGCAGCAAAACATTCATTTTAAGGGTGATCAAGGCCAAGGATGCAGTCCAGAAATCTGTGACCATGGTGTCCTTACATCTGTGCTGTTATGAAAGCAAATCTACCATCATCTGTGACCCTCAAGATCCATCCCATTTATAATGAGCATTTCATTACCTATTTGTTCTGGCTCACCCTGTGTAAAGGATGTTCGGGAGATGGTTCGCACTTTCCTATTTTAGTGACTTTCTCCCTCCCTACCACTGTAGGCTTTAGTTCTGTTTTCTTGTCAGCTGTATTTAATGTGATATTAAACCTATCCCTTAAGGTTTTAATTTTTTTAAGTTTTTATTTAAATTTCAGGTAGTTAACCTACAATGTAATATTAGTTTCAGGGGTACAATATAGTGACTCAACACTTCCATACAACACCTGGTACTCATCACAAGTGCACTCCTTATATTTTTCATTTTCTGAAGGTTCTAAGAATTGCTGTTTTTCTCTTTCTTTTAAGGTTTATTTATTTATCTTGAGAGGAAAAGTGCGCACAAGCAGGGAAGGGGGAGAGAGAGAGGGAGAGAGAGAGAATCCCAAGTAGGCTCTGCGCTGTCAGTGCGGAGCCCAACACAGGGCTCGATATTACAAACTGTGAGATCATAACCTGCGCTGAAACCAAGAGTCAGATGCTTAACTGACTGAGCCATCTAGGTGTTCCAGAACTCTTTTATTTCAAATTGGTTAGGTTATTATTATATACAGTTATAGAAATATCTCTCTATACTTAATGCTTATCTTTTATTTCTTTGTTTTAAAAGTGCCAGTTGATAATTCTAGATCTGTATTTACACTATAGACAGTAGAGAGAGAGTTGCTTTATGTTCTAATGATTATTGCTCAAGGTCCCTTATTTCCTTTCATGCTTAGTTGCTGTTTGTTTGTTTGTTTGTTTGTTTGTTTGTTTCAATGAGCTGATCATTTTCCTTGGAATATTATTTTTGGGGATTCTCTGGGGCTTAGAATGAAGGGAGAACTCTTCTAGAAAGGGTTTCCATTTGCCTTGTCAAAGAGTGCCTAAGGTGTGATACTCTGGAGTCACTATAAATTAAATGAAATTCATAGCTTGAGGTTTTGGAGGGGGGGACTCAGTAATACTGTATTATAAATCTACCTGAAGAATGTGTAAGGATTTGGGGAAGGTCACGTTTGTTTATGTTTCACAATTTTCTTGAGGGTGGAGCCCTTAGCTCTTCTTGATGAGGGTTCTCTGCAGTGTGGTATTTGACTGAGCCCCCTCTCCCCACTCTTTCAGTCTTGCACCAAAGTAAACCTAGGCTATGGCACCTGGGATGACTAGGTCCAATAAACGCCCTTAGGGAAATATCTTCAGTGTTCCACTTAATTCTTCAAGTTCCCATTTTACTTACATTCTGGCCTAGGACTCTTATGAAGTATTTCATTTTGACAGAAAAAAACCCCACAGTATTTTTATTTATTTTTATTGTTAAGGTTGGTCCACATAACCTAGATTGCCATACTTCTAGAAACAGAACTTCCCCATTGTTTTTTTAATGGGAGTTTTCTCAGCCAGATTTTCTATTTAACATTTAATATTTCTTGGACATAATTCTCACCTCTGACCTTACTTTCTTGCTACTGGCAGCTTCATTTATAATCTCCATTTCACCTTTATTTTCTCCTTTGAATAATTATATCAACATCAAATACCTTGAAGTAGTTACTCTCATTAATGTGATACATATTTTCCAAAAAAAAAATCTTTAAAAATCCTCCAGATGATATAGTTGTGTGTTTGAAGAATAGATGCATGACTTTGGAGAAAGAGTCAGGACTTGGCAAATGGGTGAAATAAAAACATGTAGTGAGAAATTCATGGATAGAAAGATAGCATTGTTGAGATGATTGACCAGACCATTTAGGTTGTCAGAGAATTAAACTAAGCTAGGAAGGGGTTATGGGATACAAGTTGATTAAAGGAGGTAAGACAGGCAGGAATGATGAAGGAACTACAAGTACGAGAGCCATGTTAATCTTGGGTAATTCTATCCTGTATTCAGATTTTTAAAAAATCAGTTGATGAACATTTGACTATGGACCACATAAATCAGGGCTGGTTGGTAGTCTTCTCTTTTCTTATAACTATCAGATATTATCTATAACAAAGGATCTTTTGATCTCAAAAGAATATTCTTGGTACATTCACTCATCAAAGCAATACCTAGAAACAATAGAAAATCAGAAAGTTATTATATAGGACATCTGATACTTGATGATTGTTTTTCATCTGGAGATAATAGGGAGACTCAGAAAGCATAAATTTCATCATGTTATTTTTATATCACATTTTCCCTGCTATTCTTTCTCACTTGGAACAATTTAATGTACTACACTTGAAAGAGGGTATAATATGTGATTATATTTTGGATTGTAATGTGTGTGTGTGTGTGTGTGTGTGTGTGTGTGTTGGTATAAACATATATATGTAAAATTCTTTACCTCTGAATTTCTAAGTTGTTTTAAATGTTTAAAGTTGCTTGGCCACCATTCATCATTTATGGAGCTACTCCTCTGCCTCTGGCATTATATTGTTTTTGCATATATTTTCCCATTGAATGCTCAGAAAATCCTGTGAGTTGGAAATTATTATTGCTATCTAGTAGGTGAAACGGAGACTCAGAAAATTACTAACACTTAACTTTATTGTTTATGAAGGTCTTTCACCTATATTTAAAGTATATTTTAACTGTGATTCTCATATCAAGCCTATGAGTTAGATCAGATTTAGAAAACCTTTACTGACCAATAGTAATTGTATCTAATAATATATATATCTTATGTGTAATGCCATGAGAGGGACCCAAGGGATGGGAACAACGTGTGAAAAGTTCCTGGAAGAATGTAACAAGTAGACTGTATAGTTATAAATGGCATTCTCTGTTCCAACTATTTATTTAGTTTTGTCAGGTACATTTTTTAGAGATACTTTTTTTTCATGTGTTCCAGTGATTAAAGCCAGGAAGTATTTGTGGCATAAAGCTGCAACCCCAAAATATTAATGATCTCTTTCTTTTTGGGTGTCAGAAAAATCTCATTTGTAAATTTGGGTGTGATGATCAAAGTGAAAAGGAGTGTGTGAGGTAAATTTATGCTAATTGGCTAGAATTCTTTTTGCTTCTTTCATTTCAGATTCTTGCTGTAGTTAAGAAAGGATTTCATGGGGCCATAGAATCAGAGGGGGGAAAACATATCTATGATATGGTGAGCTATTAATACTTCCAAAATTAAGAAGCCATATTTAGTATAGTACAACTCTGGAATTTTTTTTAAATGTATATAATAAGTTAGAGTTTAAATAATGGACTCAAGGTCAGGCAGCTTATAAATGGTGGCAGTTGGATTTAAACCTCATCTGTTTCCCCTTAGAACCATGCTCTAAACCCTTCAACCCTTCCAGCAGGAGATAGGGGTTTCCATGATTCAGAGTTTTTTAAATTGGCCAATTGTGGGATCATGCTACAACTGTAAGTTTTTAGATTCACTTAAATGATTCTTAGCCATATAAGTCTTAGGTCACAGATGAAGAAGATTATTTAGGAAATAATTACAGGAGTTAAAATTAAGGTAATAATAAGCCCATAGTAATTATAGCTCACATATTTCAGTCTTTTATATTTTTTCTTTTTGTGCATAAACACAGATTCACTATTTTTAACTTTTTATATCTGTCAAATTAAATTTTGCAGTGCTGATTTTCTTGTCATTGGGTTTATAGTATTTGGTTGAATTAAGGATTATTTTTATTTGAGTTTACCAAGCAAAGCAATTAAATCAAAGTCCAAAAGCTTATGTTTTGTTTTCCATAGCTTTTGACCATGACTAGCACATAGTAGTTTCTCAGTAAATATTTATTGAGTGAATGTGTGGGACAAGTATATATTTATTATTAATATTGGTTTGTCCATTAAACGTTTTTTCAGCTACTAGACCAAAGAGAAATATTTCCTTTGTGAAAAAATGCTCAAATTCTGATACATATTTTTAATACAGTATCTTTCTAAAGCTTCTGAGTGTTTAAGGGTGTTATTGAATATATGTCATTAATGCTTACTGGAAAATCTCTTAAGTCTTAAGACATTGATACATACTAGCCCATATAATGTATTTTCCCAACTGATGATGATTAAAATAAATGAGTCACATGAGAAAATACACTGTCTCCTAAATCTAGCCAACTACAGCTGAGTGCTCTTTAGAAGTTAACTACTTGTTGACTGATTTTGAATGGCCTAAGATGGAGTAACGGGGAAGGCGAGAATCTAGCTGTGTGAGACCTTCATCCTCCAGAAGCTAGCTCAGGCATATTCTCATGTTCGCAGCAGAGGTGTAACAGAGGAAGAAGAGATGTGTAAGTACTGATTCAAGCCCCTGCTTCATGACTCATAACATCCCATTGGCCCAAGCAAGTCACGTCCTGGACTGAGAGTGAAGGTTACATGCCAAAGGGTATGGATATAAGCAGGAGTGAAGAACTGGGGCCATTAATACAACCAATCTACTATATAAGCCTAACTCATTGAATCTATTCTCATAAAGTATGTGTGGCATTTCCACTCTAACCTTCTGAACCATTGCTCAAAGCTGAATCTTAAAAGACAAACATAAACACACACACGTGCACATGTGCGCACATACACATATAACTTTGTTCATTTTCTGCTTACCTTATACTTTTTGCTAATGCACTTCATTAGCTAAAATATTTCTGTAGAGACTAGCACAAGAATAGCAGGCTTTTAATAGAAATATCACATGGTATGAACTTGGTGTTCAGTATACAAGACAAATATTATCCACATGGCATTTATCAAATAAAATTTGTGTGTGGACATTTTATTTACAAGCACACATTGTAAGGAAAGACTTATTTTAAAAATAAAAATGAGCTGATCATTCTACAAACATTCCAGCAGCCTATTATAATGAAATTGTGTGTTAAGTGTCATTCTTAAAGCAAGGGAGATGGCATTTGCATATCAGTATAATTGCTTTGGATTAAACACTGAAAGATGAGAGCCAAGAGAGCTTATTAAGCTGAAATGAGGGCAAGTGATAAAAAAAAGTGATATTATGTCAACATAGCATCTGGATATCTGTTGCTGTTTCCGTTGAAATCCTAAATTGCAATGTTTCTTAAAATTAGCATTGAATGCCAGTCTTGAAATATAATAAAAAATTAAAATGTTAATGCATAAATTGTGCTTGATAAATACAATTTGATTTGAAAGCCAAGCTAGAGTTTTCTCTACTTTGTTAATATTTATTTGTTCTTAATGTACTAGACTATAAGCTGTTGAAAGGCATTATGTCTCAGTTACTCCTGTGTCTTCAGGGCTTTGATATAATCTGTCCTGTAATAGGTGCTCAATTAATATGTGTGAATGAATGAATGCAAGGTTTGGTGACCCCTTCACAGTCACTGTTAAGTCTTTTAGAGGAATAGTTGGAGACTGCTGGTTTTGATTGGTCTTCTCCCTCTTTGCCTCAGGGAATCTTCAGTCATTAAATAGGTAAAGCCTACAGTCACCTGCGAAGGCTTTGTGACTTGGGGCAGGTGTGAGGCAACTTCTTTTGTAATTCAGGCAGCATCCTGTTGGGATGTTTGCTTTGGAGCTTATATTAGAAACCACCCTTTGTTTGCTGTGTCCACAGCCTCAGAAACCGATCTCACACCTTTTCTGTAATTCAATGATAATGCATAACTCTTATTTGCATCAGAGAATGAGCACCGCTTCCAGGTGTCCCTTGAACTCATCATCATTACTTCCTGTTTGCCAGACTGCCTGTTTTGTTAGATCGTCCAAAACATTTTCTTTAAACTTGGTGAGACTGACCCCTCCGTTTCAGTTATTCTGGGGAATTTATTCTGTGGAATGTCTAAACAGCTTACAAATACTATCTTCTTTAATCCTTATAACAGCTGTGTAAAAAAGTTCCCATTAAATATCTCCATTTTGCAGATGAAGAAATGGAGGCCCAGAGAAGTTAAGTGACTTAGCCATGGCCCTACGACCAGCAAGTGGCAGAGCCAGGTTTTACAATTATACAGTTTGGCCCCAGAGGGTTGTTCTCGTAACCACTGTGCTGTGAGTGCATAGGTGAAGGCTTCCCTAAGGCTTCTGAAAATGAAGTATTTTGTATGCCACATCTCTTCTGTGGTGGTTGTTTTAAATTCTTAATTGTGGTACAAAAAAAAAAAAAACAACAACTCAAAACATGAAATTTACCACCTTAAACATTTTTAAGTATACAGTTCAGGGGGCGCCTGGGTGGCGCAGTCGGTTAAGCGTCCGACTTCAGCCAGGTCACGATCTCGCGGTCCGTGAGTTCGAGCCCCGCGTCGGGCTCTGGGCTGATGGCTCAGAGCCTGGAGCCTGTTTCCGATTCTGTGTCTCCCTCTCTCTCTGCCCCTCCCCCGTTCATGCTCTGTCTCTCTCTGTCCCAAAAATAAATAAACGTTGAAAAAAAAAAAAATTTAAAAAAAAAATAATAAAAAAAAAAGTATACAGTTCAGTAGTACTAGATGTGTTCACGCTGTCATACATCAAATCTCTGGAACTTTTGCATCTTGCAAAACTCAAAACTTTCTCGTTGAACAGTAATTCCCCATTTTCTCCCACATCTGCTTTTAATTCCTGTCATCCCAAAGACAGGCCCCCCCCCATTCTAATAAAACTCCATCATACTACTATCACATGATATAATAACAGCTAAACAGAGACAGGACATTGTTTTATTTGCATAGATAACTTTATGCCCAGAATTCAAAATTTTTAAGAAATACATATACACAAGAAATGGGGTGAGTTGAAATAAAAAGATTTGTACTGATAGGTCTTTTTCTTGTTCTTCAGTTTGGCCTTAGAATTTTGCAAAAGGAAACTTTTCTGTTATAGTTCATCAGACTGACCTACAACTGAATCATAACTTCAGGAATATTTTCTTGGTTCAAAGCCAAGAAAGCAAAAAAAACCTGTATTTAATTTTCTCATTTCTTATATATAAATATCATTTTAACCACTGCTCAAAGAGAAATTACATTTAAATACCGAAAAAGTGCTATTATCATATACAGCCTATATTTTATAATAATAATTGCCATTTAGTACTCTTTGATGTTTTAAAAAGACAGCTGTGACATTCAACATAGAGAATATAAATATGTATTACATATATTTATGATTTTATATATAACAGATTTTTAATCAATTAAATAAAATACTAATGCTATAAAATGCATGCAGCATTATAAATCTATGTTTGAAAAACTAAACAAAAATCTGAAAAGGATACTTATATCAATGTACATTTTCAATTCTTATTTTTCTTTATATTTACTACCATATTTGATCCACAAATAATCTTGTGCAATAGTTTGAGGGGGCTGTCCTAACGGATGATATAGAAATAGATTCAGATTCCAGAGCGACAGTGCTTAGGCTAAGCATTACAGGATGAGCACAGAAGGGAAAGGAGTTCCTGGCTCCAGGTCTCCACCACAACATGGAAGTGAGGGACAACTCGGATATCAGGAGCACCTGTACTTTAAGTACAGAGGAAGCCACAGATGTGAATGGGGAAACGGGGGGGAATGGGAGGAAATGGGGAGGAGAGGCCAAACCCAGGTCAAAAAAGACCTCATATAGCCAAACAAAATAGTTTGAATTTGATTCCACATAGTATGCACGTGCACTGAAGGGTATTTAGCAATGCACTGTGACACATGTTAAAATGTCACAGATGAAATATTTTATCAAAAATCTATTTGCTAGTGTCAGGACTCATTCTCAACTTTTTCCTCCTGTTTCCTTAGGCGGGGTGGTTGGTCGCTCAGCTGTTAAAAGGAAGTCTGAGGATTTCTCTAAGAATTCCCTCCAAGCCCACAAGTTGGTGTAGAAGTAGTTAGAGATAAGGGTATACAGAGGAATTTTCTGCTTCCTAAAGTACTTAAAACTACCTGGTAATTAATTCCATTGCTTTGTGAATTATTTTAACAACAAACAGTAAAGGGACTGGTAGGCTCAGGGAAATGATGAATGCCATCATGTTTGGACATGTTACATGAAAGATGTTTACCAGTCACCCAAGGGTATGTCTCAAATAGCAAATATTACAATTAAAAAAAGTCTTTTAACAAAAATAACTATTTAAGAAATATATTTCTTATGATGTTTTCAATAGCTCATTTTTTTCAAGCAATCTCAAATTCCAAAAACTCAGGAAGATGACATTTTGAGTAATACAAAACTTTTAGTTACATATAATTATTTTATTTTATTTTATTTTATTTTATTTTTTAAGACTATTTATGTTGAGAGAGAGAGAGAGGCAGGGGAGGGGCAAAGAGAGAGGGAGAAAGAGAATTCCAAGCAGACTGCACTGTTAGTGCAGAGCCCAACAGGGGGCTCAGTCTCATGGACCATGAGATCTTGACCTGAGCTGAATTCAAGAGTTGGATGCTTAATCGACTGAGCCACCCAGGCACCCTGCATCTAAGTATTTTTAAAGTATTATCCACATTTATGAATTCATCCAAATTTGGCAATGAGGGGATTTTAATGTACTCATTTACCTTCTTGCCTTACAATGTTATCATAAAATATATTGTTTAGGAGCTGCAGAAATCACTTTTAATTAGCAGCTATTTTTAAGGTAATTTCATATCACAGTCATCTATTCTTTTCCCTATAACTACCTGTTGTAATTTGTTTCACAGTTCATCTAAACTTAGCATTTTTCATTCATGTGTCCATTCTAAGTCAAGAAACTTTTACTTTTTCTCTCTAGTGGTTATTGTCTGATGGGGACAAAATAATTGAGACAGACTAGAGGAGGAAGATGGAATAGGGGAGCAAGAGACAGACAGCAGGTGCATTTGTATATTATGAAGTGTTTGTAAAATAATAAGCACCACATGAATAATGCATTGGCCGAATATTGTCTGGCAAATGATATTGAGTCATATATCCCAATCATCCCTCAATTACTGAAGAACGAATTACAAGTGCCTAATGCATCCAGTTTTATCAGAGAGAGAATTCACCATGTGGGCCATCTAGGTAGAGTAAAAGGGTTACTCTTTATTTAATAGAGGTTTAAAATCTCTATATCTGGATCTGGATCTATATGTCTATAACTGTACCTATATCTATATAACTTGAAAACCTAAGAGAGGTGTGTGGGTGTGGGTGTGGGTGTGGGTGTGTGCGTGGGTGCATTTAAAAGTCTAGGGTGGTTCTTTGTGAGGAATTCAATTCATCTGGTGTATTTGCTCTTGCTTCCAAGGTTGGCTTTTATGTAATGCAACAAAACTATTATTTGCACTAATATTATTACTGTAGTTCATTTTCAGCTTAAGTACTTATGTTTATTTCTTTCAAATATTTAACATTTGTATTCATTAAAATTAATTTAAATTTCAGTATTTAATATATCTTATATTAACCTTGACAATAAACTTAAGAAGGGAATATTCCTATTCACATTTTACAGATAAGGAACTGGAGAGTCACTTAAGTTAAGAAACAGGTTTAAGGTGAGTTAATTGCAGAGATGGGATACTGACCTCATGGTGGCTAATATCAAAGTCCATTCATTTTGTTTTTCATTAAATCACTCCACTGTCTTTATTTCAAAAGCACAGGGTTGGGCTTCTGTATGGTTTGTTTACCTAGCAGTGTAAAATACTGAGACATCAAAGACAAAGATGAAGTAAAAAGTCAGAAACCCTTTGCTTCAATGTTGTTTTGTTTTGTTTAAAAGAGAGGGAAATGTAATGCAAGATCTAGGATTTTGGAGTGGTTGGTGTGCCTTTCTTCATTTTACCTGTTGACTGATTTGCTGTCTGCTCGCTAGATGGATGTGGCTGAGCTGTTGGGGCAGCCACTGTTGTCTGAGGCACTGGGTGTGGCAGAATTCTCAGCTGTACCTGCTGCTGGGGCTGCAGCTGTAAGACAGAGGACAGCTGCAGTGTGTGCTGAGAGCCGCTCTGCTCAGGTCTTCTCTGGCTCTCCACACAGCCAAGTGGAGACAACACAGCTGCCTGCAGGGGCTGCAGCAAACTTCCTGCTCCAGCAAGGTTAAGGACAGCAGCTTGCTGAGCAGATAAGGCTGTTCTCTGACTGGTTGACCCTTGTGCACTTGAACCCTGTGATACTGGCTGCTGAGGATGAGGAGCTGTGGACTGCTGACTGGAAGCTGTAGGTTGTTGAAGTTGTTGTTGTGGAATCAGCTGATAGAGCCACTGCTGCTGAGGCTGTTGCTGTGTGTTCAGTTGCTGGGTGTTCAGAAGGTATGAACCTTGTGGAAGCTGGAACATGCTTACTGGCCTGATACTTGGGGCATCTTTAAAAAAAAACTGAGCACCTGCTTGAGAAGGAGGCTGCAGTGCCGTGGGCCCTGCATTTGGTGGCCAAGATCCTGAGGGCAGGTTACTGGGCTTGATTCCCGCAGGAGCTGTGGCCCCAGTGGTAGAGCCCTGCCCAAGGCTGGAATCCCTTGCCCAAACCTGGACTCCACTGACAGGGCCCACCGCTTGGATGATGTTGGGGCCAGCAGAACGGTCTGTGGACTGGGTGGCCAGGCTTCTTTGTGACGAGCCGGTAGTGGATATGGTGGTTTTAGGAAGTATCCTAACTGGAGTCACTTTCGCAGAAGATTTCTGGGACTTGGCCGTGACCTGGGTGGCCAGGCTTCTTTGTGATGAGCCGGTAGTGGATATGGTGGTTTTAGGAAGTATCCTAACTTGAGTCACTTTTGCAAAAGATTTCTGGGACTTGGCCGTGACCTGGGTGGCCAGGCTTCTTTGTGATGAGCCGGTAGTGGAAATGGTGGTTTTAGGAAGTATCCTAACTGGAGTCACTTTCGCAGAAGATTTCTGGGACTTGGCCGTGACCTGGGTGGCCAGGCTTCTTTGTGATGAGCCGGTAGTGGAAATGGTGGTTTTAGGAAGTATCCTAACTGGAGTCACTTTCGCAGAAGATTTCTGGGACTTGGCCGTGACCTGGGTGGCCAGGCTTCTTTGTGATGAGCCGGTAGTGGATATGGTGGTTTTAGGAAGTATCCTAACTGGAGTCACTTTCGCAGAAGATTTCTGGGACTTGGCCGTGACCTGGGTGGCCAGGCTTCTTTGTGATGAGCCGGTAGTGGATATGGTGGTTTTAGGAAGTATCCTAACTGGAGTCACTTCCACAGAAGATTTGCAGGACTTGGCCATGACCTGGGTGGCCAAGGTTCTCTCTGAGGAGCTAGCACTGGACAAAGTAGCTGTAGGAGGCATGTTAACTCGAATCACTTCCACAGAGGATTTCTGGGAATTGACCGTGACTGGGGTAGTCAAGGTTCTTTGTGATGAGCTGGTAGTGGACACAGTGGCTGCAGGAATCACGCTAGCTCGAGTCACTTGCACAGAGGATTTCTGAGATCTGGCCATGGCCTGGGTGGCCAAGGTTCTTTGTGATAAACTGGTAGTGGACAAAGTGACTGGAGGACGCATACTAATTTGAATCACTTCTGCAGAAGGTTTCTGAAAGTTGACTGTGATCGGAGTGGTCAGGGTTCTTTGTGATGAGCTGGTGGTAGTCAGGGTGGCTGCAGGAAATGTGCTAATTGGATTCACTTCCACAGGGGATTTCTGGGAAGGACTTGGTGGCTTAGAAGCTGGAGCAGGAGATGGAGATTTAAGAAAGCTGCTTCCCTGCCATGGAGTAAAACTGTTACCTGACCAAGTCTTTCCTGAGCTTGAGGGAGGTTTGATGGCTGGAGATGGATGGCTGACTGCCTTCCCCAGGACTGAAGGCTGAACACACACGATCTCAGGCTCTTCTGTTTCTTTCCCTGGAGGCAGCTGGCTGAGGCTGGCTGAGCCACTGGAGCTCTGTGACACAGCGACTTCCCTCCCAGCATCTCTCTTTGACCTAGGCAGAACACTAGTTGAATGGCCACCTGTGGAGGAGTGCGGAGGGGACGCCTGTCTTTCATGTCTGATTTTTTTACGTACCCTTCTTTTACCAGAGATAAGTGGATCATTAAGTGACTGCATGAAGGCTGGCTTTGTTTGAGACTCATCGTCACCTTCATATCCAAATTCAAAATCATCTTTTGCCTCGTGGGCTGGCCAGTCTGTTGGTTGTGACTCATCATATTTGACAAACCTCTCCCATTCAGCATATTTCTGCACGTCCACTTCAGAAGGTACAGCCAAGTCGCAGGGTCTCTGTTTCCACGTATCTACATAATTCCCCAGTTTAGAAATTACGAAGTCACAATTCTCACTTGTTGTACTTTCTCTGCTTTTTTTGTAAGAAGGCCATACTCTCAGCTCAGGAGGAGGTGGACGATGAGACAGCTCCTGCTGCCGGTTCAGGGAGGGTGCAGAATACCTCTTGAAGCTCCTTTTCATGGGGCCAGTGTTCATCTTTTGCTTGTTATAGAGCAGCCTGTTTGCAGTGCAGGCTACTGATACAGAAGGATCAAGACACAGCGGTTCGGCCGTGGCTAAGATCAGCTGGCTCTCCAGCAAAAGCCTGTCTTCCTGGGCCCAGGTCTGGTCATCGCTGGTCATGGACTGCACGTCGCAGGCTAACGTCTGCATCGTTGGCCGCAGGAGAACATGCCTGCTCGCGTAGCCGGGAGGTTCCCGACTGCACTGCCTGTAGTCCCGTACCTGGGCTATGACACACCCAGAGTGAAAAAAGTTAACCTGAGATTTTTCCAGGAGATCCACCAGAGCAGGAGGTAACTGTTCAGCATCCAAGTATTCGAACAACTCCCCTTCTTCGTAAGGCAGTCGAATGGTCTCCGAATAGGATCCATTTTCGCCCTCGAGCATCAGCGAATATCCCTCCTTTCCTGGGTATAGGTTGACCACTAAGCACGGCAACGACTCTCTCCTCAGGAGCTTCTCCAACAAGTTCACGTTGCTTCTTAATTCCTCCGTAGCCTCAGGCTCTTTCCCGCATTCTTCCACATACAGGTCATAAAGTTTTTCATCCAGAGATGCTCCCCCACTCGCTGAGCCTTTCCTTTCAGGAGGCCTCTGCTGGGCACTGGCAATGATATAGTCCGCACGGTCCAGAGCTTGTTCTAAAGACTGTTGCATCGTGGGGCAACAGGGGCCCTAAAAAGAAGGGAAACTGCAAGTGCCTTGATGAGCGGGATAAAAATAGTGTCTCTGATACAAATGTATAGGTCTGCAGAATGTCCCAACTCCACACTGGAGCCACCAGCCTAACTTCAAAATTAATACCAAGAAACCCGCCAGCAAGAAAACAAATCACAGAATTCTTGGCAGTCTCCCAAAATACCTGTGTCTGGGCAGGCCGTAGCCTCTGTACCGGGCCTTACGTCGTGGCCCTTGGCTAGGCCGGAAGTTGACGGGGAGGGGTCAAGCTACATAGCCTCAGTGCGCTTGCGTGCTGCCTCAGTGCGCTTGCGTGCTGCCTCAGTGCGCTTGCGTGCTGCCTCAGGCTGCACCTTCCGCGCCCCCGATGGTGGGGTGTTCAGTGGTCTGCACTTCCTTTTGTTTGTGCACTTCCTGTTGTGATGCCTGCGCTGCCTCTTGACAAGTAGGGCCCGGAAGCCATGTCTAGTCGATGGCAGTTTTATGGGGTAATGACAAAAACCATTTCTAGAAACTGATTTGGTGTCATGCTTTTCCCCATTTTCTTGTCATAAAATAAAGAACAAAGAAAAATTACAAATATAATTATGACCTATGTGCTCTCCTTTTCCCCATAAAAAGATGTATGTGTGTTCAACCCGCAGCTGCTTTTGAGAATGGATTACAAGGGAAGTCGTACGCTGAGATTGAGACAATAGGATCAGTAACAAGTGACTTTCTATGTAGGAGTTAACAGTTTGCTTGGTGAGGCAAACAAGTAATCAGATAAATAGAATACACCACAGTTTATAGACTTGTGGGCAGAGTGGTAAAGGAGAGGAAGTGCTAAACACGGAGAAGTGAGACCAACTATCTCCAAAGGAAATGATAGTTGAGCTTTCTTAAAGGGTGAATAGAGGGGCGCCTGGGTGGCGCAGTCGGTTAAGCGTCCGACTTCAGCCAGGTCACGATCTCGCGGTCGGTGAGTTCGAGCCCCGCGTGCGGTCGGTGAGTTCGAGCCCCGCGTCAGGCTCTGGGCTGATGGCTCAGAGCCTGGAGCCTGTTTCCAATTCTGTGTTTCCCTCTCTCTCTGCCCCTCCCCCGTTCACGCTCTGTCTCTCTCTGTCCCAAAAATAAATAAACGTTGGAAAAAAAAATTAAAAAAAAAAGGGTGAATAGAAGTTATCAGACAAATAAAAGGATTCAAGTCATGGAAATTCTGGAGTTAGGAGAGAAATCTATATTGGAGCTATGGATGAAGATGTTGTCAAAATCTATTTGAATTTATTTTCCAGAGAGTTCCCACCAAGAGTCAGCCATATTTCAAAGTTATTCAAAATACAATTTATCTAATGCTCCAGGAACTTTAGAAAGCAGGCATTTTTACCCTCTTTTTTTCCAATGAAGAACCTGACATTCAAGCAACTTAAGTAATAGGCTGAAGGTTATAAAATGGTAAGCAGTTGAGGCAGGGAACAAATCCAAATCTCTGACTGCAAAGTCTAGCCTCTTTCCACTTCTCTAGGAAACTACCCCTAAAAACAGAGGGGCATCTGGAAACATTGATAGGGAATTTGCTGATAGATGACCAATAGGGTGTCATCTTAAGATGACATGCAAATTTTATGGGTTTTTTTTTTCGCTAATGTAAAACATTAAATTACTTGTTGTTATGCAAAATTGATCATTCATAAAGACATCCCATTAAAACCAGTCATGGATAAATAAATACCCAAGAATAATGAAGAAATTGTTTAGGAGATTAGTTCGGGGGATGGATGAAACAGGTGATGGGAAATAAAGAGTATGCTGATCAGGATGAGCACTAAATAATGTATAGGATTGTTAAATTGTTATGTTGTACACCCGAAAATAATATTACACTGTGTGTTAGCTACACTGGAATTAAAATAAAAACTTAATTTAAAGAATAAGTAATGGCAAGGGATTTGCCTTACCAGATATTAATTTAATTATATTAAATTAAGCAGTGTTTCCTGGTGTATAAATTTCACGGGAGATAAGGTGAACAGTTGGATATCTAAGAAATAATTCCCGAGACATACAGAAGTTTGCCATACAGCAGGAGTGGCATCACATGTCAGTGGAGGAAAGATAAAGTTTTCAATCAGTGGTGTTCGTAAAAAAGGAACCTGTTTGAAAAAACAAGCTTTTTTCTATCTTACCATTTTTGTAAATATAAGTCAATGATGAAACTACACAAGTACTGGAAGAAAATACTGAAAAATTTTAAAATATTTATAATTGCAGCATAGAAAAGGTCTTTCTAAAAGTCACAAAATCCAGAAGTTATAAAATGATTGATATAATTATTACAAAGAAATAGTAGCCAGTCTTCATGTCAGTCAAAATAAAATTAATGACAACAAACTGACCAAAGATATTTGAGCTAGAAATCAGAATACATAAATATCCTTAATATAAGAAGATCCTACAGCTCTGCTATACTATTTTTTATTCTCTGTTCTTTTTTGTTGTTGTTGTTCCCACCAGTTATCTTTACACTGATACCGTTATGTGATTTTACTCCTCTTTTATCTTACCTCGATTTATACTGTTAGGCCAGCTGTAAATATTTTAATTCTCACCTATATGTTAATGAATCAGGTTACTCTCTACTCCTTTCTTCCTTCTCTCTGCATTTTTTAGGTGTGTTATTAATACTTCATCAGAGAAAATAGCATTTATTTGTTATTCTTACGACCATAATACTTAATACTGTGTTTATTTTAGTACCAGAACTTCAGTTAAGTACTCTCACTACCAAATCTTCTCCAGATCCTTCTCTGTCCTTACAGTGTAACATTGTCCATTGTAATATTGTAACATTCTCTATTTGTAGGAAGCATTTATATGTACAATATTTCCTGACATTCTTTTTTTTTTTTTTTAATGTTTAAAACCTTGCTGGTAAAAAATCTTGGCTCATACTCTGTCCTTTACATTCTTGAAAATGTTACTCTGCCCTTGTTGGCCTTTGTGTTTTCTTTTTTTGTAAGTGACTTGGCCTTTTCTCTGAAGGTTCAGAGGATGTTATTTTTATTTTATTTTATTTTATTTTATTTTATTTTATTTTATTTTATTTTATTTACAGGATGGTTAACATACAGTGTTATGTTATTTTCAGCTGCACAATTTGGTGGTTCAACAATTCCATACATCATCCTGTGCTCCTCATGACAAGTGTGCACCTTAATCCCCATCATGTATTTCACCCATCCCCCCCACCTCCCCTCTGGTAACCATCAGTTTGTTCTCATTAGAGAAAAAAAGAATCATTTGTTTCTTGACTTGTCTCTCTCTTTTTCTTTCCCTTGCTCTTTTGTTTCTTAAATTCTACATATGAGTAAAATCATATGGCATTTGTCATTCTCTGACTTATTTCACTTAGAATATACACTCTAGCTCCTTCCATGTCTTTGTACATGGAAAGATTTCATTCTTTTTTATGGTTGAATGATACTCCATTGTATATATATACCACATCTTTATCCATTCATCAGTCGATGGACACAGGCTGTTTTCATATCTTGGCTATTGTAAATAATGCTGCTATAAACATAGGGGTGCATGTCTCTTTTTGAGGTAATGTTTTGTATTTGGGGAGGGTAAAAGCCCACTAGATTGTAAGGTAGTTCTGTTTTTACCTTTTTGAGGAGCCTCCATACTGTTTTTCACAGTGGCTGTACCAGTTTGCATTCCCACCAACAGTGCAAGAGCGTTTCCCTTTCTCCACATCCTCACCGCCTGTTGTTTCTTGTGCCTTTTGTTTTAGCCATTATGGCAGGTATGAGGTGACATCCCATTGTAGTCTTTTGAAAGTTTATTTATGTATTTTGAGAGAGAGAGCGCATGCACGCACACCAGGGAGGGGCGGAGAGAGAGGGAGAGAGAGAATCCCAAGCAGTCTCTGCACTCTCAGTGAGGAGCCCAATGCAAGACTCAAACTCCATGAGATCATGACCTGAGCCAAAACCGAGTCAGAAGCTTAACTAGCTGAGACACCCAGGAGCCCCCATCATAGTCTTGATCTGTAGTTTCCTAAAGATGAGTGATAACGAGCATCTTTTCTTATGTTTCTTGGCCATCTGGATGTCTTCTTTGGAGAAATGTCTGGTCATGTCTTCTGTCCATTTTTATTATTTTTATTTTATTTTTTTAAAATTTTTAATGTTTATTTTATTGTTGAAAGAGAGAGAGACAGAATGTGAGCAGGGCAGGGGCAGAGAGAGAGGCCGATCCAGAATCTAAAGCCGGCTCCAGGCTCTGAAGCCCAGGTCAGCACAGAGCCCAACGTGGTCTTGAACCCACAAACCATGAGATCATGACCTGAGCCGAAGTCGGATGCCTAATCGACTGAGCCACCCAGGTGCCCCTCTTCTGTCCATTTTTAAATTGGATTGTTTGTTTTTGGGGTATTGACTTATATAAGTTAATTTATATATTTTGGATGCTAACCCTTTATCAGATGTGTCATTTGCGAATATGTTCTCCCATTCTGTAGGTTGCTTTTGTCTTTCAAGACTGCTTTGCCAGTGCAGAGTGTTTTGTTAGTTTTAAAGCATAATGGTTTTGATAAGGTATTTCTTGGATTTAACCATCCTTTCTCTTTTTTGCCTGTTATGTGTTGGGTTCTTTTAATATGTAAATCCAGAGTTTTTATTTCAGCAAAGTTTTCTTTGAGTGGAGTCTTAAAACATTTCTATTCCTTTGATTTGTTTTTGTTTTTTTTTTTTCTTTCCTTTCAGGGATTTCAGTTATAAGTATGCTGGATCATCTATTTGTGTCTTTTCTGTCACATTCTTTCTAAACCTTTTTGTATTTTTTTTTCCTTTTTCTATTCTGTCCTTTATAAGCCTATGTTAATGGTGGTTATACCTGTTCTCCCTTGGGAACTCTATTAATTTACTCTTGCTGCCATAACAAGTTACCACAAACTTAGTGGCCAAAAATAAAACCCATTTTTGTTTTCTTACAGTTCTGTTGGTCAGAACACAGGGCAGACTGAGCTTTGGGTCTCACAAGTCAAGAGTCTAGGTTGCCTGGGCCAGGCTTTTAACTGGAATATCTGGGGAAGAATCCATATCAAGTGGTTGGCTAAATTTAGATTCTTGTGGTTATAGGATTAAGATTCCTATTTTCTTCCTGATTGTCAGCCAGGGACCGCTCTTATCTCCTCACAGTTGCTCCTATTTGTTAAGTGTCTTCCTCCATCTTTAAGCCAGTGATGCTTTTCATGCTTCAAGGGTCTCAGACTTCCTCTTTTGCTACCAGCTAGAGAAAGCTCTATGCTTTTAAGGGCCCATCTGGAGAATATGGAATCATCTTCCCTATTTTAAGTTGTGGTGCCATATAACATAACGAAAGGAGTAATAAGTCTTATATTTAAGCATGCTGAAAATTAGAGTGGGTCATCTTTCACTGGCCATTTAAAAATTCCGCTTACCACAAGCACCTTGCAATTTAGTCCTCATTCATGTTCTCTCTCTCCTGAATTTGATTAGCTCCTGTTTCACATTTCCCTGAGATTTGTCATTTTCTTTTTGGAGATTGTTTTTTTTCTTTTTTTCAATTTTATGATTCATAGTGTTTTTCTAATTCTGCAATCACTTATTTAAGTATAAAATTCCTTTTGGGGTATTGTGTTAAAAATTTTCCTCTGCTGTGTGCAAGTGTGGATGTGTATGTGTGCAGATGTGGGTTTTTTTTTTTTTTCAGTTTATTTTGAGAGAGAGAGAGAATGGGGGAGGAGCAGAGAGAGGGAGAGAGAATCCCAAGCAGGCTTAGCACTCTCAGCACAGAGCCAAATGCATGGCCTGAACCCATGAACACTGAGATCATGATCCGAGCTGAGGTCAAGAGTCGGACACTTAACCAATGGAGCTACCCAGGCGCCTCTGTGTGCAGATGTATTTTACAATGGTTTTACCTGCTTAATTGATACTCAATGGCTTTTTGCCCTGAACCAGCAAGAGAAGACACTTTGAGGTGGCTAGGGCAGGGAAATCACACGGCTTACTTCATTTCATATTTCAAGACCACCTTCATTTGCTGTTATTATCTACACACATAGATTTTATTGTTTTTATTGTTGGTAGTGGTGGTAGTAGTTTTTAGAAAATGGTCTTTTCTTTCACAAGTCTGGTTTCTTATTCATTGACAATATCTGGTTTATTAGAGCCCTTTATTTTTAGGCAGCATTTCCTCCCCCACCCTTCACCGTTAGGTTTCAAAGGACACATTTCCTCTCAAAGGTACCGCACTCTCTTCCTGAGAAGGGATGACCACTTCTGGTCATATGCTTTTTCTATGCCTCTTTCTTTCTTGCTTGCTTGCTTTCTTTTTCAAACATCTATTCATTTTTGAGAGACAGAGCACGAGTAAGGGAGGGGCAGAGAGAGAGGGAGACACAGAATCCAGAGCAAGTTCCAGGCTGTGAGCTGTCAGCACAGAGCCCGACGTGGGGCTCAAACTCAAGAACCATGAAATCATGACCTGAGCTGAAGTCAGACGCTTAACCGACTGAGCCACCCAGGTGTGCCTATGCTCCTTTCTTTTGATACCTCAATAACCGGTGCTCTAATCTGCCTGGTCCCAAAGTGTTTCTCAGTATTTCCTGTCTCATAATTTAGTCTCAAAAACTGTCTACAAATTAATAAAAATAAGATCAGTAACCCAGGAGGAAAGAAGAGGTCAAAATGATCAAAGAAGGAATATAAATACCACTTAAGTATATGAAAAGACATTCAGCCTTACAAATAATAGAACTGTAAGTTAAGACTAAAATAAAAGACCTGTTTTTACCTATTGTATTGCCAAAGATGAAAGCACTTTAGAGCTTATCTTGTTAGCTACTGGTGTGGGGAAACAGACAGGTGTTACACATTGTTGTTGAGGGTCTTAATTGGATGAAATCCTGTGGACAGCAAAGAACCTGGTACCAGGATCTGACCCTCGATTTGGCTTCAGGACTGGGGATCATAGGTGAGAATTTTCCACTATTAGCATATACTCATTAAAAATTTACTTACTTTTCCATTTATTTTGAACAAGTGCAACATTTCCTCTGTTACTTCCTACACTACCAGGGCACAACTGTTATCTGTCAATCGGGGTAGCTGTATTTCATTCTGAGTACCACTTTGTAACATAAGAGCACTCAAGCGGGAATGAATAGCGAGGACAAAAACCTAGGGAAATTCTGGCATTTAAGGGGAAAGGAGTGAATGAATAGAAGCACAAAAGGAAAACCAGGAAAAGGCCCTGTAATGAAATCTCAAGATGAATGGACATAAACATTATTAAATGTCATATTGTGCTTGAGCCAGATAATGACTGAAAGTCGGGAGATTATTGATAACGTTAGTAACATTTTCTGAGAAATGATGGAGAGGAGACCGAGACCATAGTATAGAAAGGGATGAGCCTGTGTTGAGAAAATTAGAATAGTTTACAATATCACTGAATGATTTGTATTCGTGAAGGGAAAGAGCTAAGGTACAGGTACACAGAGTACACAAACATGCACACAAAGACTCCCTCTGTAAAATTTCTCAATAATGCACTGAATGGATCAGGTAAATGTAAACATGCACAATGATAGTATCAACAATATCATTTTGGAATTTCAGGAAAGGATGTAGACCTTCATGTAGATTGTTATTTGACAAATGAGAAACTAATGTACCCAAGGCCACAATGCAAATTAATGACTTATTCGTGTTATGTGCTTTATACATTGTAGACATAATAAGTGGTAAATAAAGACATCAGTAACTACAAAGTCAAATTAGGCAGCAATACTTCGTACAGTTTGTATTCCAAATAAATCCATACTAGTAAGGGAAACCAGAAGCGAAAAGCAATGTAATAGTTTTTTCAAATTAGCCACCAAGGTAGTCCATTGCAATTGTATTTAATAGACTAGTGAACAGAAGGGTTTTGAGAGTGGGAATGATTACAGTGCTGTTGTATCAATTGTGGCTTCAAGAAAGCACTCAAATAAAAGATGTCCAGTTAATCGTTATGATATTCTTCATGTGTGTATGAAGAATAATGTGGGAAGACCCTGCATTCTGATAAGACTGAATATAATAGGATTGAACTCCTCCATTCCAATAGCGTTTTCCATCTCTGGCTATTATCATAATGGACTTTTTAAGGAAGAAGCAGATATTATAATTGGAATTCATACATACAATAAAGCCATTTTCAATTCTTTGTGACAGTCATTTCATATGAGAAGAACATGAGAAATAACCTTATAGTATTGACAGCTAAGTAGGTTTGACAGCTGACTGTGGCAATATCTCCTGTGTAATTATTCCACCTATCCTCTGGCTAGGGATAAATGTTTTGCATGTGACCCATGCTTCTGAAAATACTGAATTTCAAAATGAATGTTCCATGAACACAGCTGTTGACAACTGCAAATATTTAACCATCCAGTTCTAGAATCTCATTGGTGATTCTTCCATCTAAAACCAAGGAAATAGCAAAGCTAATAATGGGCAATGCCTCCTTTATTGCTGTTCTATTTATTTATTTTTCTCCCTACTGCTGCACCTATGGATACTTTCCACTTTATGCCTCAGGTCAACTGCAGCTCCTTCTGGCAATACTATGAGACAAGTTTAACTGAATTTCAAATGTATGGGACTTCAGTCCCAAAAAGGGCATTCTGTTTATATTGAACTTTTCTATAAAAATGAGTAGTGGGATCTGGAGAACAGAAATGGAAGAACACTGTATTCACAGTAGGATAAGGAGACTAAATATCAAGGGTTATCTGATTTATCTCTTTTATGAGGTACTGCTGAAAAGGAGATAAAGCTTTTAAAAAGTGGTGACCTTGGTATAAATTCCATATGTAGCCAGTGGTGAAATATTATGAGTAATGAAAGGTATATGAAATAACATTGGGCAGAAGTGAGAAGATTCAAGACATGTAGTGAGGTTGACAATCATCTAAGGGATGAAGCCATCACTGCACATCACAGAAACAGCAGTGATACATGTTAAGTAGCTGTTTGTCCATTACAAAGTATGTTTACATTAGGATGCTCTTTGCTTCTCACAGCAAGGATAGGAAATTAAGTACCTTTATAATTTTATGATCAGGTAACTGAAGTTCAGAGAAGACTAGTTACCTGTCCGTAATCACACAGCATGTTGGTGGCTTCTTCTGCCCGTGCAAGCCTCCTCCTCTTGTATTTTTTTTTTCATATTTGGGTAATATTAGTCCCACTTGGGTTTTGTTCTTAACACTTTTAATCATACCTCTAACAGGACTGTATAGCATTATATTCTGGCAGAGTGTAGAGGATTTTATTCCTACATTCTTTGTTGACAAAAATTTTTTACTACAATTGTCACATTGCAAGCATGTTTATATTTATAAAGAAATACAAATTGTTAGACCTTCTTTTCTAAAAATGTCCTGTTTTTGCCAAGGAAAGTTATCAGTTTGCTGGCATTTAAACCATTGGTTCTTTTAGTGAATTGTAGGTGATCCAGATTAATGGCTCTTCTTTCTAGTCAGAAAAATCTAAAAATTACTATTGATTGAAATGGATACTAAAACTGCATAAGAAGTATTGAAAAGAAACCAAATGCAAAATTTGCATGTCATATAGAATAAAAACGTCTCTCCCGAAAAATGTTTGATTCTGCCTTTAAATTAAACTAACTCACTGTTTGATTCTGCTCTTTTTTCGTTGTAGAATATCAGTAAAAGACTTTCCTCATAGATAAGAAAATGCAAAAGTGCCTTAATTTATTAAATGTGTGGTGTTTATACATCGTTATTTGTACTTTTTGCAAATACATAACTATATAATTTGCTTATCTTTTTATTTTACCTCATGAAAGACTTTCAGGAATTTATGTATAATGTTGATTAAACACTCAGATGTTTGGGGGTGCCCAGGTGGCTCAGTCGGTTAAGCGTCTCACTTCGGCTCAGGTCATGATCTCACTGTTCCTGAGTTCAAGTCTCGCGTCGGGCTGTGTGCTGCCAGCTCAGAGCCTGGAGCCTGCCTCGGATTCTGTGTCTCCCTCTCTCTCTGCCCCTCCCCCACTCGTGCTCTATCTCTCTCTCTCTCTCAAAAATGAATAAATGTTAAAAATTAAAAAAAAAAAACACACACTCAGATGTTTGTTGCCTAAACTACTGTAGTGGCCAGGATCTAGTTGGTTAAAACAAATACATTCCAAATAGTTCATTAGGGGACATTTAATATGCAAAATGGGTTATAAATATGGTGGAAGAGCTGAAATGGCATAACACGAGGCATTCCAGGGGTTAGCAACAGTGGGAAGCCACAGGCACCCCTCTGTCTAGAGGAAAGAAGAGAGGAAGGAGGTCATACAACCAATTCCAGAACCTGAAATGACAGATCCTCTCTTGGAAAAATTCACGTTTGAACTCAGCCAGTAGGAGAGCCTGGTAAATGGAGCACAACTTCATGCGATAAAGTGGTGAACAAGGCAGATTAAACTCCTGCTCTCATGGTACTTACACTGAATGGAAGATGAAATATATACCTATACACAGAAATAAAATGAAGGAAATATCAATTAGTGATCGTTGATAGGATACATATAAAGCAGAGTGGTACAGTTAAGACTGTGAAACCTTTATTCTCATGGATTTTTGGTATTAATTTTATTTTTTAAACATTGGATTGAAATATCATTTACCTTAATTATTTTGTCTTTGGTACCCCCTCACTGTCCTCATGCTAGTTTTGTCGGGATGACACTGTAACGTCTGAAAGAATTCTAGCTATTTTGCTTGAGCAGTTCGGTGAACGGTGTGGCTATCCGTGAGATACGGGAGGCCAGGGGAAGAGTAGATTTGAGAGTAAAAGTAGAGATTTGTTTCCAGGGCACGTTAGGTCGTTAGGTCTGAAGTAACTTTTTAGTTTTCAAATAGGTATGATAAATAGGCAACTGGATATGTAAATCTAGAGTTGACAGAGAAATCAGAGCTGGAGATACAGACACAGAAGTCAAAAACAGAAATGATATTTAAAATATGAAGGTTAAATGTGATTACATAGAGGAAGATGAGATGACAGAATGCATGAAAGCTTTTTAAAAAATAATGCCTTTATTGAGATAGCATTCACAAGCCATATAATTCATGCATCCAGAATGTATAATTTAATGGGGTTTTTTTTGATCCTGGTAAAATATACATAACATCGAAGTTTCCATTCCAACCATTTTTAATCATACATGTTAGTGGCATTACGTACGTTCACAATGTGGTGCAACCATCACCACTATTCATTGCCAGGAAATTTTTATCATTCCAAACAAATTCAGTACCTTTCTTTCCCTCAGATCAGGTAACTTCTATTTTACTTTTGTCTGTCTGAGTTTGCTTATTGTAGATATGTAAGTGGAATTATACACTGTCCTTTTGTGTCTGACTTATTTCACTTAGCGTAATGTTTTTAAGGCTTATCCGTGTTGCATCAGGTATGAGGATGTTATTCTTGTTAAAGACCAAATACTATTCTGCTGTATTTATATGCCACATTTTGTTTACCCGTTCACGTTTTGATGAATGTTTGTGTTGTTTCTGTGTTTTGGCGCTGTGAGTAATGCTACTATGAACATTGATAGACAAGTAGCTGTTGAAGTCCCTGCTTTCAGTTGTTTCAGGTATATAGCTAGGGGTAGAATTGCTAGATCATTTGGTAACTCTGTGTTTAACTTTTTGAAGAACTGCACCATTTTATATTCCCACCAGCAATGCACGAGGGTTCCATTTTTTCCCATATTTTTGCCAAAACTTGTTATTTTCCATTTTTTTAAAATAGCCATTCTAGTGTCTGTGAAGTGGTATTGTATAAAGCATTTTGTACAGTATTCCTCCCTCCACCATTTCCTCTCAGTAAAATATAACCTCCATAAAGGCAAGTACTTTGCTTGTTCACTGCTTTATCCCCAGCTGGGCCAGACACAGTCTTTGCTCAGCAAATATGTGTTCACTAAATGAATAAAGTTTTAATGGTCAATAAATGATAGGTAATTGACTCATGTAATAAATGATGTTATACATTTATTCCTATATAATGTTGAGTGTTCTCTGTTGGGCTGAATGATTTTATTTTGTGTTTATCAAATAGTATGCCTTTACTCTGGGAAGGGTAAAAGGAAATATACTGAATTTATACAGAAAGAAACACTTTCAAACTGTTCCAGGAGAAAAATCAGTGGAAGAGTCCAAAAAGTGAAATTAGAGTGTCATGGAAAAAGCAAGCAAGATCTCACATGTTACCTTCAAATTTGAGCACCAAGCTAGTGGTATGAACATGTTGGGTCAAGGGTGGTAGCCTCATCTCTTTTTCAGGGAACATACCTGGCTTCCTCTTCCTTTTCTTCCAAAACTCTCTTGGATGAGGAGTAGTTTTCCTGGATACAAGCCTGCTATTATGTCCCCTTTGTGTCTGCAGCAATCAGGCTAGTTTCTCAACATGCCACGTTCAAAGAGATCAGTCTTTACATGAAACTCTGATCATGACTTTTAGTAAGCATTATATCTTTAAAATAACACCAGTCTCTAGAGTCCAGAAATATGCACCCGTATCAATTTTATGGAATAGATTCAGTTTTTGTCTTATACATGTAATTAGAAATATGATATAAATGTCCTTAATAATTATTTACTCTCTTTACAGTTTATATATTGTATTTTTCTTGTGAAGTTAAAGAAAGCAAAGTTATTATCAGGTAATATTGACCTAAGTAAAGCTGAATAAAGCATATGCCATTATGACATTTAGAAAATATTTAAAGAAGTATTAGCAGAAAAAACCCCCCACTGATTATGGGGGCTGTTTCCTGACATAGTCCATATATGGTTTCTATACAAGAAGGGGAAAAAAACCATGTTTTCATATGTTTAAATGTTATTAATCTAACTCTGAAAAATCTATTTGTGAATGGGTAAAATTTCAGCGAACCTTGGTAGCTTTCTGTCTTAAAGATGAATATAGATTTTGTTTTACTCTGTTACAACTTTCCCTGGAATTTAGATTATAAAATGAGGAGATGGAGTACAAGATTAGCTAAGCATCTGGATCCTAGGTCACTTCTGTACAAGATTTCTAACAGTATAAGAACTGCTAGACTCACTGTATTAAAAGCTGCCTATGTGATCCTTGGGGAGAAAAACAAAAGTGATTTATAACTGACCCAAGCATGGCTCACACTTTGATTCTCCCTTTTTCTTATCTTTCTAATCGAGAAGGCCAACTAGTCTGTTGCATACAGGGTGAGAGAATGAGATAACCAGGTGATGGCAGATAGCTATTCAGTACCAGGAAATCTTTACAAGTTTCTGCCGGGCCTAGAAGACACGTTCTCTTGCCCCATCCACTATCCAGAAGTGCATGCCATTTCAAAGAAGTATAAAACAAAAGGGCGTAAAAACTAGTTTGGTGGGGTATACATGAGAGTTGTTTAAAGAGATGAATCAAAGAAGAAATGTAATCAGAACTTGATAGCCCTTGGCCAAGAGTTTATTCATTCATTTCACAAATATTTACTGACAACGCCTCCCCAGTGCCTGGCACAGTGCTAGGCACTTAAAAAGTCATTGGGCCTTTTAAGTTTTGAGCCACATTAGTCAGTGACCATGTTTCTCTAATGCTTTTGTCTCCATTTGGCAGCAGAAACTCGTATTCAGAAGGGGTAGAAGAGTTTAAAAAAAGAAGTGCTTGATTTGTCCAAAACTGAGATGTAGAATAACCACATGACCCAACATGTCTACCCCAAGGTATAGTCCCAAAAGTATTAAAAAAAACAGACTCAAACAAATACTTGTACATGAACATTCATAGGAGCATTACTCTCCATAGCCAAAATGTGGAAACAAATTCAGATGTCCATCTGCTCGTGTACAAATGAACTACATTGGTATATCTGTACGGTCGGCTCTTAGCCAAAAAATGGAATGGCGTACAGGTAGATGCATACTACAGTGTGGGTGAACCTTGAATACTTTATGCTGAGTGAAAGAAGCCAGGTGCAAAAATCCACACATTATATGATTCCATTTATATGAAATATTCCTAATAAGCAAATCCATGAAGACAGAAAGCAGATTGATGGTTGCTGGGGGCTTTGGGAATGGGGGAATAGGGAGTACTTGCTAATAGTTATGGGTTTCTTTTGGGGATGATGAAAATGTCTTAGAACTAGGTAGAGATGATGGTTGCACAGCACGATGAATGTACTGAATGACACTTAATTGTACACTTTCAAATGGTTAATGGTTAATTCCATGTTGTATTCCTTTTACCTCAGTTAAAAAAAATATGCTTCTAATAATTCAAACAGCATAGAGCTAACTCCTTCATTTTATATACTGTAAGAAGAATGCCTGTTAACAGAGGAGGCAGCAAAATAACTGGAGATAAATGATTACAAATCGAGATTGTATTATGCTAAGTGAAAGAAGTTAGCCAGAGAAAGATAAATATCTTATGATTTCACTCATATGTGAATGTAAGAAACAAAGCAGATGAACATAGGGGAAGCGAAGGAAAAATAAGATAAAAACAGAGAGCCAAACCGTAAGAGGCTCTTAAATACAGAGAACAAACTGAGGATTGCTGGAGGGGTGTTGGGTGGGAGGATAGGCACAATGGATGATGGGCATTAAGGAGGGCACTTGTTGGGATGAGCACTAGGTGTTGTATGTAAGTGATGAATCACTCAATTCTCCTCCTGAAATCATTATTACACTATATGTTAACTAAGGTGGATTTAAATCAAATTTAAAAAAATTGAGATTGTTATGGGGAAAATAAACAAAAGGATAAGATGGATAAGCTTTCTTGAGAAAATTATTTGTAATTTATGTGACCTCGAACCCACGTTCTGGGCCTCATTTTCCTTTCAGGGACACGTATTTATTTTTGCTTTGCTGTGTCCCTCTTCTTCCTCAAGCAGAGGTCAGGAAGGAGACCTTGGAATCTAATTGTGAAGTTCAAAAGTCCTCACACCCAAGGGTAGCTCAGGCAGAGAAATATTGGACTAGAATTCCATATACCGAGGACTTTTCAACTCTAGTCTTTCAAGAATCTTAGGCTAGGAAAACAGAAATGGCAAAATTCTGTTAATTACTTTTCACCAAAAAAGACAGAGATAATTATTTTGAATTTATAGTTAACATAAGACTGTAGATGAAGTTCAGTGTACCAGTTAAATTTTTAGAAAACAGAACTTCAAATCAAAAGGCAGTAAACTGGCATTTTTAGTCTTATCATTTGCTCAATGGTCTCTCTGTAATCTTGTCAGAAGGGCTGACTTCAAGCACAGTTAAATCAATAGGTCCTCCAGAGCTCTTCTCAAAAGAAAACCTAATCCAAACAAATCTCACATTTTGTGCCAGTAGCCATAAGCATAGTATGTGTAACAAAGATCAGATGTAACAGAGGGGCCACATGCTTTGCTTCAGGCATCAGGGTAAAGACTAAGAAAACATTAAAATATAGGAAAAAATTGGAAGGCTTTAAGATTAGAAATAAACTGTCAGAGCATATTTAAGCCTTAACAAACTGTAAAATGTTCCCTCCACAATCCAACCCTTACATTTTTGATTCCTCACATGTTAGTTTCACAACTAATGATTAGACACTATGGTCAAATTTCAGGTCTGCGGTAACTGATTCAGAGATGTCTTTCCATGGGCAAATATTTTTGACACTTTAAAAATACTTTGTGCTTTTATTTGTACAAAACAATTATATACAGAAGATTACGACTTAAGAAATGACCAGTAAATGTTAGAGTAGACCGTAAGAAACAGAGAAGCAGAGAAAAACTTAATCCTTTAAAACCATTGTTCAAATTCCTGTCTGTCTTTCTCAGCCCTTCGTTATGTGGGAAAACATTTCCAAATACTATGGAAATGTTATGATTTTCCTTAGAGACCTGAGAATTAACATAACAGACAGATCAAGTAGTTAGTGAGTCTGTTAGAGGATCTATTTAACTATCATGTTACTGGTAATTCTGTTAGAGTAGGAGACATTCAACACTACACATGATCATGTATAGGAGGTGTGATTACAGAATAATTGTAACTGTGCTACCCTTAACGTGTGGTGTCGTGTGGTTTTTATTATACTCTATCAGCTAATCAGGTAATATACAAAATTTCCCTTTTCACACACAGTTTTCTTTCTTACCTCCTGTCTGGACTACCCACATTGCCACACCTTGATCTATAGTTGTGTATTGTTGCATCTGTTAAAAGATGAATTTTTTAAATCTGTGATAGCTCCTATGCATGGCAACTCAGAATCTTTGTCTCTTTCAAGGTAGCACACTGCTCAGAAACCCTTGGAGAACTTGAATGCACTGTACTGACTTCCAAAGTCTGCACTTACAGAAGTTATTTTCATTTTATATTTGTGTCATACATTTGCTTCTTAATTATGTTTTAGTATATTTGTTAGTTCTTAGTCTTTGTATTGGTTTAAGGTTAGATGGTTTTTTCACTCCCTTGTAAGACAGGACTCTAAGGCAGTCCTTTCAGAAGCCAACTTGTTGACAAGTATGTAAATATGTAAAAAGTACATAGTAGAAGGACCTGAAAAACACCATAATATTTCTTTAATACCTGTCGCTTGCTCCCTTTTAGTCCTTATTAAACTTGAGGGATTTAAGACCCAAATTTTCAAAGAAATCCAACTTAGATCACATTTTCCCTTTCTCCAGAAGACATCTATTTGGGGGTACAAAATAATATAAAAACCAGGGGCTAAGAGTGGGTAACTTTATTTTGTTTTAAACAATGTTGAATATATATGTATATATATATATATGTACACACACACATATATATGTATATACACACATATGTATATATATGTATATACACACATATATGTATATATACATATATATGTACATATATGCATATACACGTATACATATATACATGTGTGTATATATACACATATACATATATACACACATGTATATATATATATATATATATATATATATATATATATATATATACATCCAGCACTAATAATCTCCAGTATATAGAATTAGAAGTTACGAGATGTGAGTTCTAATCCTATTTTTTTTGCCACTAAATGGATAGTAGAACTTGGGTAAATCATTGACTTCTTTAGGCATTGGTTTACTTTGCTGTAACCTCAGCTGGGTAAATGAAGGAAATCTGTGTGAACTATTTGTACAATACATACTGTGTACTTGGTCTGTACTTCAGGTCACCTTTGCCAGAGAAAACTAGGTCTTTTTTGAAATTAATATTGTATTTTTTATCATTGAAGTAGAGTAGAGCTAGCATTTTTTTTTTTTAATCCACAATACTATTATTGAATCTTTGTCTCTTTCAAGGTAGCACACTGCTCAGAAACCCTTGGAGAACTTGAATGCGCTGTACTGACTTCCAGAGTCAACTGAGTATTGATTATCAGTAAAGAACAAGTATTTTCTCCACATACATGTATATCCTGTCTCTCTAGCCACTTTATAAACATGGAAACTAGTAGTCATGATTTAGCTTTTTGCCTAGATGACAGCCCATCCATTCTAAACAATAGAAGCCAAGTAAATATGTGCTTTTGATTTTCACCGGAAGTCCTGTAGGAGCCTTTGCCTTACCCCATTTACCCCATCGCATGGTATTTCCCTGATGCACAGAGCCAGGGTGCCAGAGCAGTCATGCTGCAAATTTGATGATGGCGGATGGTACTGTTTACTTTGAGAGTGTGTAATTCCCCTCACAGGGATCATATGTTTATTAATGTGTCACAAGTTGCTTGCTTCCTGTTAGCTCTTCTCAGTAAATAGGAGTATCGTGTTCATTGGATGCTGCTTTATTTTTAGCTTTTTAAATCACCTCCTGATGAACAGAAACAGTAAACAAGTATTAAAACATTGAAAGTAATTTGAAAATAGTGCTATCGTGGGGAGTCTGGAATTCCAGACATTACCAGACAGTTGTAAATCAGCAGTCACCTCCCAGAGCTGGGGAATAAAAGTCAGGAAAATAAGAACACCTAAGTGTGCTCATCTGGAGCTACTTTCTGAAAATTAGTGGTCAGTTGCATCTATAGAAAGGAGAAAGGGATGGTGGGGTGGGAAGTCTGTATTTTTCATCAGGTTTACTCCTTCTTCTCCAGCCCGCTCACATATCCCAGATGAAAAATAGAAGGACCTTTCTGGATTCTTATGCTTGACATTAATTAAGCACTGAAGAACTGAAGGCATCATCATGGTCATGTTGTCTGTCTAACCTGCCTTCTAAAAACACTTGGTGGCTGTACTGGGAAATGGAAATCTAAAGGAAATGGGGACAAGGGATGTAGTGCCAATAGTATCTAACTTACTCAGTGCTCTCTGGAAGATCCTGGCCCTGCCCTAAGCTCTTTGTGTTTTAGCATGTTTGATTCCCAAAACAGCCTCCAAGGTTTTTAGTATTACTTTCTCTTTATACAAATGAGGAGAAGATGGCAGCCTCAGGAGTCAAGTAACTTTCTCTCCTTGTCAAAAGTACTGAGCGATCAAGCTGGAATCTGAATCTTTTACAGCTGGGCTTTTGAGATCTTGCTCTTGACTCAGCCCTGTTTGTATAAAAAAATGTCTGGCATTTGATAAAAGAAGGTGTAGAAAAACAAACAAACAATAGTAATTAGTAGTTTGAGGGGAAAGAAAACCTAAGACTCATGAATTTAAAACATTCATGTGGAATGTTCATTCAAATTTAGAATTCACTGATTTACTTCTTAGAAAAGTCTGTTCTTTAAGAATTCTAATGTGTACAAATATCAGTATTATTCTAAAATGTGGGTATTTTCTTACTGCACATTGGGATATGTCCTAGGATAGTTAATTGCTTACCTTGGATAATTATTTTTTCTGAAAATATTACCTTAAAATGAGCCTCTAAAGAGCATGTTCTAGTCTGTGCTGGAGTAAAATTAATAAATAATGCATGAGCAATATTTCTGGCAAACCCAAAGAGGATATTTTTTCCACTTGGGTGTGAAGCTCAAGCTAAAATTTAGCACACTTTCTTTTCTCTCAAAGCTGTTTTTTTTTTTTTTCCCTTCAGTATTTTCCATGCCGAAAGATTGACTCTACTTTTCATATACTCATCTGAGAAAAGTTCTTCATCATCTTGGATAACTCTCTCTTTCCTTTCCTCCTTCACTGTTGTAGTGATTCGGTATCTTTAATATAATTTGAGCATGATTCCTCCTTCCTGTCTCAGTGGTCATTGCCTTTGGAGCGGCCATGTTTCTCCTGAATGAATGATGTTGCTTTCTAATTTTCTCACTGCACCTAGTCCTCTGTTCTCTCCAATCCATTTTTCTCACTGCCATCAGAAAAATCTCTCCAAAATCCCATTGTCTTCATTTCCCAGCATAAAGTCCACATTCTGCTGTGGCTTACGTGACTCTCCTTCTGGCTTCTGCACACCTCTCTGGTCTCAGTGCCTGCTGTTCCTTTATAACTACTCTGGAGTCCAGCCATACCAAATTATTTGCAATTCCTCTAACATATCAAGTCGTTGCATGTCTTCAAGCCTTTGTGCATACTGTTCCCTGGATTAGCCTTTGTTAAATTTGCTGAATTCTTTCTCATTCTTTAAGACAACCAGGTATCACAACTTAAGAAGTCTTGATTCTTTCTTTGACGCTGTTGTGGTGGTGCACACTATCTTTCTGTAGTGCTTATCACATTGAATTTCAGCTGTTTACTTGTGTATCACTTCTGGATTACAAGGGATTATAGTCCCTGAGAGCAGGGACTATAATATGTTTTATCATTCTAACAAAATCTCTGAACACATTCTTCCAGGACCATTTTACTGACTGACTTTGTTTAAAGGTTAAAGGTTTTACCTGTGAAGTATTTTAGATGTGCTTCTAGGCTATTATACTAAGTAGAGACATCAATATTTAATCATTCTGCGTAATAATTTTGTGGCACTTTTCTTTGTTACCCAATATAAAGCGAAATAAATAACTGTAAAGGAAAACTCTATTTTTCTGCTCTATTCTCAGTACTTCTGACACCAGGTATATGGGGGGTTTTCCACACCAAGGGATTTTGCAACACCAGCTGTTTATGCTACAGTTCAAATCTGTTCTGACACTATCTATTGGAGATAACATCACACCCCACAGGTTGAGGACTCAGTCCCACCAGACTGCCTCCTGCCTCACAACTCACACAGCAGTGCAAGTCCAGGCTGTCACCTGTGCTTCTGACAGACTGGCTACGAATCAGAGATTCTCACAACCCCCTCCTTGGACTCAGTCATTTGCTAGAATGGCTCACAAACTCAGGAAGCAGTTGACGTACTATTGTCAATTTATTACAAAGGGTATCTCAAAGGGTAGAAATGAACAGTCAGATGAAAGAGGCATGTAGGGCACAGTGTGGAGGAAGCGGCACAGGACTTCCATGCCATCTCCAGGCATGCCCCCCCCCCAGAACCTCCACGGTTCATCCACCCAAACTCATCAACCTTTGTTGTTCTAGAGTTTTTATAGAGCTTCACCTGAAGCTCCTGCCCGCTTGCCTTAGGGTCCATGGCTGGAGTTAAACATTCCAATCCTCTGAACACTTGGTCTTTCTGGTAACCAGCCCCATTCTGAGGCTTTCTAAGGGCTTCATCCTAAGGCATCTCATTCACATAAACTCAAAGGTGATTAAAAGGGGCTCACTTTGAATACTCAAAGATGCTCCACTCCTATCGCTCTGATGGTTCTAGGAGTTTCAGGAAATTTGTGCCATGAACTAAGACCAAATATATATTTTTATTATACCACAACCAACCTACCTATTTTCTGGCTATTCTCGTCTTGTCATATTGGCATTAAAAAAAAACAACAACAAAAAACAAAAATTTGAATCAAGTGGCTGTTTAAATGGCAAATATCTTGGCTGAATAAGGAGGAGAACTAGGGGACTGTGATCTGTGTGCACCAGTGCAGAGTGAGAAGAGCCAACGTTACTGAGCACCGGTGACAGGCCAAACTCAGACACGTGTTGTCCCACCACCCCCACCTAAGGTTCTGAGGGGTTAAATGAGTTGCCCAACATTGCAGAAATAGTAAGCAGTAAAACTCAAATCCAGAACTTTGATAACCAAGTATACAAATGAGCTGTTGGGCACTTACCACATAAGAAGTTCTCTATAAAACCTTGAATTTGATGTTTTATGCTTCTCTTTTTTCTCACTGCCTACATGACTGTGCCTGACCCATAGCAGTGTCCATTGAATGTGCAGAGACTTAAATGGCAAACCCAAATAGTGCACTTTACAGGAAAACTTCCTTTGGCCCAACTCTTTCAAGGAGATCTCTGAACATGATTTCTCTTCTCATGTATTTCAAGTTAGAAACTTGATTTAGGGACCAACAAGTTGTAAAATGAGGCACTGATTTAATAGGCTGATTATGTAGAACCTATCAGGATGGGGTCCATCCTTACATAGTACATTAGGATGTTTATCTTGTCTGACAACCTGGACTCCAGGTCCCAACCCAAATGGATTTGAGTCTATAAAGATAGTGAGTGTGCAGTATTTTTACCCAAGACTTTTCTTCCCATATTCACTGATAATGTCTCTACTTACCAAGACAACCCATACTACAAGAATTGAGCAGCCTTTTTCTTCTCATTCCATTATGCCCAATAGACCAGTTATATTTTTCTACTCTGTTGAGTTTGCCAAGTTGAGTTTGCCTCTGTTGAGTTTATGCCAAGCATAAACGCAAGGTTGACTTCTTTTCTGACCTAAATCTTCCTTTATTTCATTCGTTTTTTTAGATACAACAATCCCTAGTGAACAGGTTTCAAACCACACTTGTATATAATACAAAACTTTTTTTTTCTAACAAATGAAAAATGTACGAATGTTTTCACCAAACCAAGCTTTGTCTAGCTGTGTGATAAGAGAAAGTTCTGTGAAATAAGCCATAATACCATAACCTTAACTAATCAAGGGAATGTTTGCTTTTCTTTTTCCCTCTTCCTCTCCTCCTCTCTCTCTGTCTCTGTTTCTCTTTCTCTTTTAGTGAAGTAAACACATTCTGGCAGCACTTTTTGTTCACACCAGACCACCTTATTTATTTTGCTTCATTACAGAAACTCCACTTACTGTATGAAGGTATCCATCTCACTGACAGTGGGCGAAAATGACACTGGACTCTGCTACAATTCCAAGATGAAATACTTTGATAAAGCTGAACTTAGCAAAAGCAAGGAAATTTCATGCCGTGACATAGAAGATTTTTTACTACCAACCAGAGAACCTGAAATCCTATGGTATAAGGTATGTGCTGTGAATGATTTTGTTACTTGTAAATAGATGAATGTGTATCTTATTCTTGGACAAGTTGGATAAAAAAAATTAAATGGATATGATGACTTTCAGCTCTGTACTCCTAAAATAGTACACCAAATTGTGCTGCTCGTTATAAGTTTTCAAACCAATAGCTTTGATAAATGTCTTTCAATATTTATATTGGTAATCCATTGCAATAAGCTGTTGTGTTAATGTTCACATCTAGCTTACACAATTCTTTCAAGTCGATTATAATCTGTGTTGATAATTTCAGGAACTAAAATACGTTAAGCATTCATTTCAGAGCTCTTCACATAAACAGTCCTAATGTCCCCAAGCAAGGAAAGGATTGATTTACTTCTATGAAAAAATGGTATTCTAGCTTTATTGAACTCTTCTGTTTAATGGAAGTACCTTTGTGCATATTCAATTCCTTTCCATATAAAAACACATACATTTTCTAAAATCTGATGAAAATTCATAGCATTATAAAAATAGCACTAGATAAACTTCTTTTCAAAAACCAAAAGAAACTTCAGACTAAAGGAGAATAATCCAACCCCTGTCCTTCCTATCACATAATTGACTTTCTCTCAGTTTTAAGATTTGGATGTACTCTTCAACTTATTTCTACCATACAAGAAATTTTTGTTACTGAGTGTCTTCAAGAAATATAATATAGGTGCTATGATCATTTGTCTGGGATATTGTGTCTATGATTTAAAGAGTACTAGTATAAATTTTACTTTGTATAATTCCCTATAAGTAGGAATTTAGGAAGCATGACCTCTTAGTAACTACACCCACCAATATCAGTATGTCATGAATTCAGAACTTATGAGAAATTAACAAGAAACAAATATTTAATAAGTTGTAAAGGATTTGCCGTAATTAGCAATGACCTTCTCTGAGTAAGACTTAATTTTCATTCTTGATAGCAAGTAATGGAGGATTCAGAACATTTGAACTGTTGAAATATTTTTGTATATTTCTTTTGAATTTCTATCCAAGACAATGTCAAACAGCCCTCAAATATTAGCCCCACTGATTTCTGTTGCTGTGCAGATGAGGTTTATTTTTTCCCTTTTGTTTTTCTTTGTGTAGGTATTTCATACCCTGATTCTCAGTGGCATGCCTGCTTTCCACAAGCAGATCCTTAGCAAGCCCTAATGATTACTTCAAAGGGGAGACTGTTAGGGAAGTTTGACCCAAAGTCTCTGAGAACAAATGTTTGTCTAGTCGTCATATGTGTATATTCACCTTCTATACATGTACACACACACACACACACACACACACACACTCAGTATTTAAAATGGCTGGCCTCACATTGGTCCTTTAGTCATGTTTCCACCAACACCCCAATTACTGTGACCTTAAGCTGTAAAGACTGTCACTAGTGGAGTGATGGGAGGAGATGCATTATACATGAAACTTAAAAGTCTTGCAGTAATCCAGATTATTTTCCCATACTCAAGGCAACATATATTCCATGTATTCGATGTATATACCTTCTGCAATTATGACAGTTTATGCAACTAATATGAGTATATAAGATGTATATTTTGGTCTGAAATAACTGGATGGTTCTCTCCCATTTATACAAAGGCATTGATCCACATAATCAAAATGATAGCCTGCAAAAAGTTGACGTGGCAATATTTTTTTTCAGAAATAATACTACCTGTGAACAGTGTCCAAGGGCTTAAAGCTACTTTTATCCTCATTGCCTTGATTTTGAATCTGGCTAGTGGAAATGGATTTCTGGCAAAAAGAGAAAGCTCCTGAGCCAACATCATTATAATCCTAAGCTTAATTTAGAGACCATAATTTGGTAGACCCACCAACAATGAAAATAGATATTTATAGTACTGTAAAGACCTTGTATATGAATGTTGGCCATTTCTTTCATGGATTATAGAATGTACATGTTATGAAGAGACTGAATTATTTCTAAATGTTGTATTAAAAGATTTAAAAGATTGAAATAGAAGCATTTTCCTCTACAGAATTAGTTTTTCTACTTCACACTAAAATAGTATATTTTCTATTGTATGTTATTAGTATCAAGATGGTTAATTACATAGTTAGCAAATAAAGAGTATTTACTTCTAAAAATGATGTTAGTAGTTATCTTAATTGAGTGTCTTTTTTCTTATATCTTCTAAATCAATGTATACCTGATTTAGAGACACTAATCTTTGAAGGTAATAAAGTGACTCTTGCTAAAAGAAAAAAAAAAGAAAAAAAAAACAGCTTTCAAATTGAGGTACCTGATTTCCCAGAGATGTGGAGAAGGTATGAAAATTCTTAGAATTAATTACAAACTTTTCAGCCCTTTAAAATATAATATTAGAAGCTTTTGGTTTAGCTATTTAGAAATCTTTTCTCTATTTTTCAGTTACTTTACTTACTACAGAAATTTTGTGTTTTCCATGCAGGAATGCAGGACAAAAACATGGAGGCCAAGCATTGTGTTCAAAAGAGATACACTGCTTATAAGAGAAGTCAGGGAAGATGACATTGGAAATTACACCTGTGAATTAAAATATGGAGGCTTTGTTGTGAGAAGAACTACTGAATTAACTGTTACAGGTAATCACAGTCTTCAGTATTTCATGTGCAAGTAATGAAGTTGAGTTTTTATGCTACTTATTGGTTTTTTCAAATCTGTGCACTGAAAGAAGTACTTAACCAAATGCTAAGTGGACTCCTGTAGGTGACATTTATTCCTGCTTGCTTTTAAATCATCTTGTGCTGAAATGCATTTGAAAGGTTAAAGAAAATATGCTTAGGGAATTATAGAAATGTTAGCTTTTGAAAGTACTTGAAATAATGAGTTTACAATTTCAGAAAATTATGCTTATATTTTGTAATGGTATCATTTTTTGGAAACATTTTCCCAAGTGTTAAAATAGAATATATGAAATCTATCTCCGTCTTCCTGTCTTGCTCCAAATCAGAAAATTTACTATTTTCTTCACTTATCTCTCTATAAATCTGATGTATGTGTTCTCATGAACCTGAAAATAACATAATTTCAGGTGTAATAATTGAATAATTATATGAGATGCAGCAATTGGTGTCATTCCTCTCTCTGGTTGCTAAGACAGAAGGACATGAGCACAAGATTTAGAACTCTGTAATCATGAGTCTGCAGCTCCCTGGTCTCATGACCATATTGGAATCACCACAACCTTCACCGTATCAGTTTCTTCATGTACCAAATGGCAATTATAAAACTTGCCTTGTTTATTTCATAGGATTTTTGCAAGGATCTAATGAGGTAAGGTATGTGAAATCAGTTTGCATAATGTAGAATTATATCCAAATGTGCATTTTGGTCATTTTGTGTCATGTAATATATTATCATCATGCCTTTTTTTTACTTGATAGTTTACTTCTCTAAGAGTGGTCCCAAGAGACAAAACAGGGGAAAACAAGAGCAATATTAGGAGTTAAAGAAATTATTCTCATCTTTAGAAAGGTTCTTCTTGGTAACTTTTTGTACAATCATATTTATGAAACATATAGAAATAAGTGTACAAGGGATATTATATACTTTTAAGAGATTTTCATGTGTTCATTGATTCACTTAGTATAGTTTTCGTATATGAAGAGAGCTTAGTGGTAGTGACCTTCATCTTATAATCATTGCCTTTTCTTTCGTATCTTGAGATTATCGTATATTTTGACTTAAAAACTATAATTCAATTTATAAAATTCATTTGATGAATATTAATTATTCTTATCTAAATAAAATTTTACTTAAATAAATCAGGTGCTCTTTGGTAATGCCTTTGGTAAACATTAGACCTAGTAAATAACTGGCACTTGCAATATATGATATATTTAAATAGTAAACACACATTCACTCTTGTATTATGTATGAATGGTATGCATGGGTATAATCTACAACTAGTTTGGTTTTCAGTTTTGCTGTGTTTAATAGGTCTTTGTAGAGAAAATTACAATTAACAGTTTATCTTCCCGTCTGTTTAATGGAAGAGTGAAAAACGTAACTGTTTATACTTGGGTTTTCTTTACAATAGATATTGAGGTTTTATTTATTTTTTTGCTTTCAATCTATACTGAAGTAGTTTTTCCAAGAGTAGGTATAGAGACAAGGAATTTGAAAATATAATGAAAAAACATCTATTCCCTAAAGAATGTCGAATGTACTTCTAGTCTTTATTCTTTGGATTATAGAACTCATCCTTGGTAAATACATCTCTTCCCTTTCTAGAAACATTAGGACGCCAAACCACTATTTAGAAAGAGGTGATTAAAAAAAATCTCAGAGACTGGAAACTGGGTCCCAAATGGTGCAATCACTTAAATGAGGCTATTTTGTAGAACGAGTAATAGAATCATTTTCTCCTAAATGCTACTCAGGGCTACTATATTTTCCTAACTCTATTTCTCCAAAAATATCTTGTCTTTACTTGAAAAGAGTGAGTAGTTATTCTGTATTATCCAAGAGGAAGTAGATAAAAGTTTTAATGGAAGTTTTCATTCAACTCATAATCCTGAATACCTCTAATTTAAGTGGCCTTACCTGTGACATTGATTTGGGTAAAAAAATATAAAGCCAAGTTTGCCTATATATGAAGTTTGGGATGAATGGGGGAGTTGCAGGACCTATAATTAAAATAGTATGTATTAAAATGCATCTTTTATTAAAATAAAAGTCTATGACTTTTATATAAAAATGTTTTTTATAACATTGCTTTAGTGTGACACCATAGCACATTTACTTTGCCTGTAACCAAATTAAAGAATGATTCTTAGAACCCAAATTATATCTGTCACTAAAGCAGCAAAGGTGGGCTGTTCTCTGGATCATAATTAACCAGTGTTTTGTAGCTTGATTTTCTGCAAATCATGATTATATTGTACTTGATGTAAATATTATGCACAGCATGATATCATTTAATTTTAGTGCATCTGCATTAGCTGATGATAAGCAAATATTTTGAAGTGTTTTAGATCATGCTTCTTTAAAATAAGAAAGAATCCTGCATGTGAAGCGGAAAGGAAATTTCTAGTTTCATAAGGTGGCTAAATGTGCAGGCAATATTGTGAAATTTTTTTTTATGTTTTATTTACTTTGCGGGGGGGGCAGAGTATGAGGGGGGAGGGGCAGAGAGAGAGGGAGACGTGGAATCCCAAGCAGGCTCCAGGTTCTGAGCTGTCAGCACAGAGCCCGACACAGGGCTCGAACTCACGGACTACGAGATCATGACCTGAGCCGAAGTCAGATGCTTAACTGACTGAGCCACCCAGGTGCCCCAATATTAGGAGATCTTTCACTTGTTAAAAGTGCATGTGTCTACTTAAGTGAAGTAGTGCTTCAGGAAAACAGACCACAGGGATAAAATAATAAACCTGCTTATCACTTTGGGTATACTTTCAACATTATTATTTTGTTAAATTCAAGGTGTTTTTAGCATCAATCTGTATCGTCTATGCTCTTCTGTAAGCCTCAGCCACACTGAAGTTTTTACTGTTCTCCAAATATCCTCCCTCTGAGCCCCTCTACCTGGTGCGCTCCCTCTGGAATGCTTTTTCTTACGCGTTGTCACAGAGCTGATTCTTACCCTTTCTTCAGGGCACAACTCACATGTTCCCTTTGTTTTGAGGCCCGTCGTTCTTCATGCCTTCATAGCACTTTTAGAATCCCCACTGCAGCCCTTACACATTGCACTGTAACTGTTGACACTCCTGTTCTTCCACAAGAACATGAGCTACTTACAAAGGGATGTCTTCTTTTTAATAAGCATTTTATTTGAGACCAGTTTTACATTTATAGGAAAATTATGAAGACATTAGAGAGAGATCCTATATACCCTACATCCAGTTGATGTAGGATTAAGAGGTGGGGTGGAGGGGATTAAGGAGTGCACTTGTCATGATGAGCACAGGGTGATGTATGGAACTGTTGAATTACTGCATTGTGCACCTGAAAGGAATATAATGCTGTATGTTAACTAACTGGAATTAAAATAAAAACTTTATTTTTTTTAAATTCATCCATGTTATTTCATTTATCTGTCATTGATTTATTACTTTTATGCTATAATATTCTGTTACATGAATATCTCCCAGTTTATTGATAGGGTTATTTTCATATTTTTTTAATGTAAGTGATATTATCATTAACCATCTCCTAAGCGCGCGCACACACACACACACACACTGTTCATTTTGCCTAATAGTAGGCATTTATGTAGAATTTTTACCTAGGAGTGGATTAGCTTATTCAGAGTGTGTATGTTTTTAAATGTACTAGATATTGCTTGGATTGCTTTGGTAATGGGCCAACCCATCTAAATGAAATGAGAGGAGGAGGGGAGTAGTACTCCAAAGGAAAGTTAAGGTGCCCAAAGAAGGGGAAAAATATTCAAGGAATATAAAGAGGAGATGTCCAGTACTTCTAAAGAGTATGATTTCTTAAACATTGTAAAATGTCGTTTGATATTCATAAAAATCTATTGTGGGTGTTATAACCATTTTCCGTACTTCAATATTGCTAAATAAAAATGTGAAAATGTTCAAATTTGTTTTCATATAAATTTCTATATCTGAGGATTCCTTACACTAAACTCTAACTCATACTCAGACTGTAGCTTTGACACTGATCCCCTGCCCGATTATTTGCGAGGATGGGGAAAATGTGTCCAGAGATGGTCCATAATAGACCTAGTAATTCCAAAATAATTTAGACCAGCTTGGCTCTTTGTACAATAGTCCCTATTTAGATTTTAAAAATACAGATGTAAGTTATGATACGTTGTTTTGAATTTGTTACATCTGAGGAAAAAATTACACACTATATAGATTTTTTTTCCTAGAAGTATTGATTAAATTATATGATATTCCCTTTCATCTTGTTAATACTTATTTTTTCTTCTGGCTGAAACATTTTTCTGGAGGTTTTAGAAGAAAGATTAAGAACAAAATAACACCATGTTTCCAGCAAAAAATTTGAAATGAGTCAGACTAGTAGAAAAGCCATTTAATTTGTAGGGCTAGATCATTAAGTGAAGTACTGGTTAAAAAAATGGATTGTTACATCAGGAAAAGAAATTCCCAACAAAATGCAGTAGTCAGCAAAAACAGAGAAGTGAAGAAAAGAATACTGACTTGAAAAAAAACACAAAAAGAATGAATTGACTGCTACAAGGATGTGATGGTTTTAGTAGCATTTTTATACTTGGTTTAACATTTTTAACAGAGTTAATGTAGCAATATATTCAAACTACTTCCCAATCAACCAAGGTTGAAGATATGCTCTCAAAAAGTACATCTTCCTCCTCTTTTTATAGATGAGGAAGCTGAGGCAAAGAAAGGTTAAGTGGCTTTATCACAAAGCATCATGCTGAGAAATTTAGGAATAAAATTTAATTTCCTGAACTTCAGTTTATGATTTACTCTACTGGATAATTAATAGACAGGCGTTGTATTTTTCATATGAGCTCTGCTGATCACTATGAAAGATTTATCATTTAAGTTCAACTGAAACACATTTTCTTATGAGTCCTTTAATTCTTCTGTTACTGATGTAATTAAATGGTGCTTCTGTAGCGAAGCCCAGGGGCGCTCAGTGATTCCTTTTATTTATTTATTTTTCCTTAACAAACAGTTCCTTTTATCTTCCCTTTTAAACAACTATTTTTACTGACACATTTCATAGCCTCATGTGTGCTCTACTGACTGTAACCTAACAAGAATTGATGAAATTGATAACACGAATTGATAAATTCCAGACTTGACTTTGTGTGTTCAGTAATCAGTGTGCTAGGACTTATGCCCACAACAACCATCACATATATTATTTTTTATAAAATGAATCATATTACAGATAGTCTTAGCTGTTTTTCTGCCATATTTTGCAGCTCAAAAATCATTTAGATTAATTCAGAGTTTTGAATTCAAAGAGGTTAAAGCTGATCAATATAGTGAAACTGAGTTTAATCATTTTGGCTGTCCAATCCTGATGTGGATTTCAGTACCTAGAGCAAAAGACCTCTCTTATGAGTATTTTCTAATGATAACTCTGCTGACACTAATTACCTTAATTTATTGTTTGATCTCTCGCTATATTGAGTGAATTGCCAAAATGTATTAATCAAGCAAATATATAATGTCAAGGCATGGTAACTTTGAATAAAAAGTATGATGTTTTTACTCTTAAGCAGAAAATGTTGTAGGATATTTTAAAATATATCAATAGCAAATTTGGGATGTGCCATTTCTAGCCATGGGGAAAATAAGGCTTTATTCCTCTGGATAATTTCCATCAATATAAGCAATAATAAACATTAGTAATCACAATAGTTAATGCTGTTTACTATGTGACAGGATCTGTTCTAAGTTCTTATTTATAAGTATTCATTGAATCCACACAACCTCAATTTACTCACCCTTAAAAACTTTTCAGGTGCTTTCTATGCACCGGCTATTCTAGATTTTATAAATTACACTTGAAAAGCATTCGTTGTTTTCGTTGCTCACTGAGTGGCCTCCAGCCAGGGCCTCAACTGAGCCTGGGTCAGGATAGCATTTAAAAAAACAGAAACAAAAACAAAAAACAAAGCCATATGACATCCCTAAGAATGTCAAATACTAGAATCCATAGATACAGGTTATAAATTAGCCATGCCTAAAAGGATGAGTGACATTTTAAAACCCTAAAAGAATGATGCCATTTTTGGTTCTGTGTGTGAGTGTCCATATTAAGAATGCTCAATCAGCAGTACAACCTACCCCATATCTATGTTTTGATTTGATTGAATGTTATGGCCTACTTTTTGGTGTTGTATTGTTGCCTGACATAGTTTATCAGCAAGAGCTAGCCTTTGATTTCTTGCTGCTTTTGAAAGCACTGGATTTGCAGTGTACTAGAATGTTTTCATTATGATGACCTTACCGGTGCAATCCTTTGGACTGCTTGCCTATGAGAAATGGTACAGTCTTCCTGTCCCCAGCCATCCCTCTGGCCTGATCCCAGTATGAGAGCTGCACAGCTCCTGGCCTTGCAGACCACTAACCAAACTCATACCTACCTCATTGGGAAAGAAACAGATACTTTTTCTTTGACTCCTAACCATATGGCAGTCACCATGCAGAATGATTTATAGGCTTTATTATCTACATTTTACCAAGGATGCAATTCAAAGTACATGAATTTATAATTTTAAATACAAATCATTATCATCTTTTCTAATTAAGTTCCATTCTTTTATTTGCTCGAAGAGCTGACCAATAAATATTCTTTCATAGAATGGTTAGCTTAGAGGTTAATTAGAGAAACGTCTGGAACTGCGCTGTCCGATACAGTGGACATTAGCAACATGCGATTATTGAGCACTTGAAATGTGACTAGACTGGACTTAACTGTGCTGTAAGGATAAAATATATACCAGATTTCAAAGACTTTGTATGAGAAAATAATGCACAGTATATAATTTGTAACTTTGTATTGATTACATATTGAAGTTATAATATTTGGTTAAATACAAAATATTACTAAATTAATTTTACCTATTTTTACTTTTTAAAATGTAGCCACTACAAAACTGTTAATTTTATATGTCACTTGCCTTATATTGGTATTGGACAGCACTGCTCTAGAATGTGAATGTGATTGCTGTCTTGAAAAGTGTAAGGGGAAGGCACAGGACCCAGAACCTTGGGTGTAGTTCCATTGGTGGCTGTGTCACTCATGAGCTAAAAGACCTTGGCCAAATCACCTGACTTCACTAAGTGTAGTCGTAATGTTGAGACCGTGAATACCCACTCACAGTGCTATAGTAAGGAGTAAATTAGCCGAAACATGTGAAAGCAGGCTATAAAGAAATGTGGAAATGGAAGTGTCCACTATCATGATTTGGTCTGATCTATGAATCTTTACCTTTGCTTGTTTTAATTAGTGGAATGTTAATATTTATAATCCTAACCCAGTATTTCAAATGACATTATCATCAATACAAATCACTGAGTAGTACTCATTGATCACTAAGGAGTGGTATATATATGTGGAGAAATCTCAAAAAGGTCATGATCTCACAGTTTGTAGGTTCAAGCCCCATGTTGGGTCTCTGCTGACAGCTCAGAGCCTGGATCCTGCTTCAGATTCTGTGTCTCCCTCTTTCTCTCTGCCACACCCCTGCTCTCACACACTCTCTGTCTCATCAATAAATAAACATTTAAAAAAATAAAAAAAGAGAATTGGGAAAATTCACAATAATGAAAAAGCAACTAGAAGTTATTGCACTAAAAATACATCAAGTAAAGGTTTCATCATGATTTAGAAGGTTTTATTTTTTTTTAATTGTTTACTGCTACATGACAGTATGTTTACATTTTCCACATATCCTTTCTACTTAAGTGAGGAGATTCAATTTATAGCTCTATGAATTTAGCATTTGACAATGGTTCCTAGACAACTCATTGCTCAATACTGGGAGAGATTGCTGGTGCTATCTTCTTTGGAGGTTTTTAAAATAAGATAGATTTGGAGCACATGGGTGGCTCAGTCGGTTCAGCGTCGGACTCCTGATTTCATCTCGGGTCATGATCTCACAGCCTCGTGGGTTTGAGCCCCACATCGGGCTCTGTGCTGATGGTGTGGAACCTGCTTGGGATTCTCTCCCCCCGCCACTCTCTCTCTGCCCCTCCTCCACTTGCACTGTCTCTGTCTCTCTCAAAATAAATAAATAAACTTTTAAGAAAAATATGATCAGTTCCCCTCTGAGGTATGTGTGGGCATAGACAAGCTGGAGGAAGGTCATGGAGACTCTAGTGATTTTTCATTATGCTCATTATTTTAGTACTCACATTTTTTCAAAGATATTTTATGGTTTAAAAACCAGGAAGCAATTAAGAAAATCAAAATATTAGGGTTTGATATGACAACTTAATAATTACATAATGAGATTTTTGAATGATGAATGTTTATTTTCAAAAGATTTTAACTATTTGGAAGAGCTTTTATTATCTTCACACTCTGAACAGGTCCACTAGGTATACAGTATTCCAGGGTTCTAACTTGTCTCTCCTACAATTTTGAAGTCTCTTTCTTGGTAAAATCAAGAGGTAACTCTTCAAAGAAACTTGCAATTGATGTGGACATTGTGTAATACATATTTAAAAGAATTTTTAGAACTACCTATGAGAAAACCACATAGAAATAGAATTGGTTTTATTCATGTCAAAATATATGGCTTTTGCATAAGAGGAATTAATGTTTTCATTTCTTAAAATGCTTGACCAAAGCTTTTAGTCATTATGTTAGCATCTGTTGTTCCATCTGGAAGACCTAAAAAATCCAATGAATTATAAATGGACAGTTCAACATGAATATGCAAATTAAAGACATGAATTCTATGTAAGATGTAAGAAATAGTTTACTCTGTGCCTTAACTAGAAGATCTTACTATATATTTCTTAATCATCTGTTGGGTTCAGCCTTGGGTTGTACTCCAATATATCAACTATGGCTTCTTGGAATATAAACACCACAGATTCATTATGAACTTCATAGACTTTATTTCAAATGATACAGTATAATTTGCTTATCAGGGAAATATAAAAAATACAAATTAACATGTAAGTATTATTTTATTTATTTATTCATTTATTTATTTATGTATTTTAATTTATTTTTTTTAATTTACATCCAAGTTAGTTAGCATATAGTGCAACAATGATTTCAGGAATAGAATTCCTTCATGCCCCTTACTCATTTACCCCATCCCGCCTCCCACACCCCCTCCAGGAACCCTCTGTTTGTTCTCCATATTTAAGAGTCTCTTATGTTTTGTCCCCCTCCCTGTTTTTATATTATTTTTGCTTCCCTTCCCATATGTTCATCTGTTTTGTCTCTTAAAGTTAAGAGGTATTATTTTAAATATAGAAGTACTATCAGTAGTCACTCCTGTGTTGTGGTGTCAACAGAAAATTATGGAATTTTTAATGAGTCCTTACTGTTAATGTTCCCTTAGAAAATTATGCTGTTTTCCATAATGCCATCTCTTGAAGGACACATTTGCTTTATTCACTAAACCTTGACACATACTCTAAATATGAATATAAATGCTACTGTTTCTATGCCCTGCTTTCTAAGTCTTGTGATTTCTAATATTTGTTTAAAATGTTTAGTTTTCACTATATCACTTAGGATTGCAAAGTACATACTGAGCTTTTTTTTTTAAATTGAGGTTTGCTTTGTCAAATTAAGGATGAAAGAATGACGCTGAAACATATGTCCTTTTTTTAAATAATGTAAAAATGCATTTTAAACTTTTTAAGTGAAACCATGGCTTCTGAATGTCACGAACATGTCATGTTTCTTTTATGCATCAACTTTTATGAGTCCCCGATTAAAAATATAACCTGAAAACAGAATGTTTCTACTTAGATATTGTTGCTATGGTGCTATTTAGCTAATCATATAACCCTTTCAGAATAATGAAACCAATAGCACTTGTCAACACCAAACATGAAGGATGGGAGTGAAATAGCAGAGATGTGAAAAATATCCATTAACATGAAAGCAATATGTTATGGGGGCAGCAAAGAGGTAGTAGGCTATTCACTGTTTACTGGTTGGCTATGACATTGCTAAAATTAGATTAAAGCAAAAAAGCTTAGTACAAATGTAATGAAATCGTTTTGATGATATTTTCCATTTGGGGTATATAATTAGATCCTTTTATATTAATCTAATTTCTCTCTGAGTTAAATAAACTGAATAGTCTTGACCTACCTTTTTTATATGCTTTTTTTGTTCAACAAAATCATTTGATAAACATTTTGTAACAAATACAGTTACACTCAGAGCAACAATTGTGTATGTATACAAGCTACTTACACTGTATAAATGAATGTGCTCCATGGTTATAAGATCTACATTTATTATTTTAAATAAAGTTAGAAGTTATAGAGAATTTCTACACTGGTACCATTCAATGTATAGATTGGAAATAACAGAGTCAAGAGGTTCTTTACCCCAAATACTTAGAGAAGTGCTGTTTTCGATGGCAGACAAGAGGCTGAAACAAAGGTAAGACAGTGAGTTTGAAGAAGAGGTAACAGATCTGAAATATACCTAGGTGTATCTCATATAATATGATTAGTTGTTACATGTGAGTATTCGTGGAGTGGGGGCCTGGTTTTTGTCTGGAGGATTTGAATTTTGAGGGATTTCAAGATGAGCCTGTTTGAAGAGGAGTATATTAGGTGGTTTTTGTTTGTTTACTCCAAGTAACTAGTGACTTAAGTAACAAAGACATACATTGTGTTTTCTTTTTTAACATTTTATTTTATTTTTTAAGACACAGAGAGGGATAGAGCACAATTAAGGGAGGGTCAGAGAGAGAGGGAGACACAGAATCCAAAGCAGGCTCCAGGTTCTGAGCTATCAGCACAGAGCCCAACCTGGGGTTTGAACCCACAAAAGCGAAATGATGAGCTGAGCTGAAGTCAGACACTTAACCGACTGAGCCACCCAGATGCCCCATGTATTATGTTCTCTAACAAGAATTCCAGAAGTAGATAAGGCCCAGGACTGGTAATTCAGCAGCTACAATGACATTATCAGGTACAGTTTTTTTTTTTCCTTTTTTGTCTTTCCTCTCTGCCATTCTCTACAAATGACTTGACCTCTTCGCCTGGCTTCACAAATGGCATCACGTGTAGACCCCTGTGTCTACAGACAAAGAATTGGTCCATATTGTATTCCCTAAATAAGAGCAAGGTCCGTTTTCCCAGAAGCTCCCAGAGCACACTTCCAACCACCATCCTATTGTTAAAAATTGCCCATGGATAAACCAATCACTAGAAAGGGGGCCAAGATCACTGTCAGTATGACTGTTTATGACCATTCAAGATTCAACTCTGCACTTAGAACGTTCTCAGCCTCCCCATGAAGCACATGAGGACCTGGAGTAGGGTGAACAATATCAGAACAACAAGGATGGCAAGGAAGGTATGTGGGGGTGGAGTGGGGGGAGGGGTGGTTTGGAGAGGCTGCTAGATTTTGTGCCCAGAAAGTAGCAGTTAAGGTTTGGTAATGTTGGACTTGAGGTATCTATGGGATATCTGTTGGCAGGTTTTAGGAGATGATTGGAAATATGGGACAGAAAGGTGATAAGAATTTGGCATTAATCACACAGATGACACTTGAACCTATAACAGTGAATGGGATTATTCAGGAACAATGTATAGAGTAGAATGTTAGGTGTCAAAGGACAAAATGCTGCAAAGATAACAAAGATGTTGAGAAAAGGTGATTTTCTAGAGAAATAAAACTAGAGAGGCTGTTTTTATATGTGTGAAATACAGCTAAGTAAAAAAATACGAATTTGTTTGGTGGACTTTTCCAACCTCAGAAGTTCAACTAGGATCCCACATTTCTAATTCATAGGAATCCTAACATTTCCATGGTTTTTGTCTGTTGAATTTAGAAACATCTATAATGACCTGTTACTCTTACTCAAATCATTCCTCGTCATTGAGTAAAGTCCAATTTAGTCTGAGAATTTGGTTTTGTTTGGCTCTACTCTGGTGTATAACCACATTCCTAGAAGATAATGGCAGAGGATTTCAGCAATTCTCCTGTAGTAGTGGTTAAGTCTTCCACTTGACTGCAGTTCTTGGAGTCACAGTTACCAATATACATGAAGCTCAGTGATATAAATGTATCAAGTATCCCATTAATTGGAATCTAAGATAGATTTTCATATACATGTTTCTGTACTTTGCCAAACAGTACTGGGTGGGAAAGAGTCTCCTTTCCTTCATATAGTTTGAGCTCTTGCTGGACAGCAGCTGCTCAGTCCACAACCGTAGTTACCCCTTGATCGATGCAGGGATTAGGGGCAGGGCTTCGTATGTAGTCACAAATTTACCTGTCATGTTTGTGCGTTTTTTGTTAATTGAATTTCTTTGGTAAAAACAGTCTGGAGTCAAGGATTTCCTTTTTACTGCTTTTTTTTTTTTTGGAGTATAATTAAAATACAGTATAATGTTAGTTTCAGGTGTATAGTGTAATGATTCAGCAATTCTATACATTGCTCGGTGCTCACCATGATAAGGTACTCTTGGTCCCCTTCACCTGTTTTACCCATTCCAACCACCCACCTCCCCTCTGGCAACCCCAGTTTGTTGTCAGTATTTAAGATTCTGGATTTGTTGTTTATCTCGTTTTCTTTTTGTTTGTTTTGCTTCTTAAATTCCATGTGAGTTAAATCGTATGGTATTTGTATTTCTCTAATTTATTTCATTTAGTATTATACCCTGTAGGTCCATCCACATTATTGCAAATGGCAAAACCTCATTCTTGTTTATGGCTGAGTGTTACTCCATTGTGTATGTATACTACATCTCCTTTATCCATTTATCTACTGACGTACACTTGGGCTGCTTCTGTATATTGGCTGTTGTAAATAATGCTGCAGTAAACATTAGGGTGCATGTATCTTTTTGAATTAGTGTTTTCATTCTGTTTGCATAAATATCTAGTAGTGGAATTACTGGGTCATATGGTGATTCTTTAGTTGATTTTTTGAGGTCCTCCTTGCTGTTTTCCACAGTGACTGCACCAGTTTACATTACCACCAACAATATGTGAGGGTTCATTTTTTCCCACATCCTTACCAACACCTGTTTTGTTTTGTTTTGTTTTGTTTTGTTTTTTGTCTTTTTTTTTTTTTTTGGGCATTTTACAAACCTCCTTAATATCTGAGGTTTTTTCAATTTAAATTCAAGTTAGTTAACATGCAGTGTAGTCTTGGCTTCAGGAGTAGAACCCAGTGATTCATCACTTACATGTAACACCCATTGCTCATCCTGAAAAGTGCCCTCCTTAATGCCTATCACCCATTTAACTCACCCCACTCCCCCCTCACCCCCATCAACCCTCAGTTTGTTCTCTGTATTTAAGAGTCTCTTATCATTGGCCTCCCTCTCTGTTTTTATCTTACTTTTCCTTCCCTTCCCCTATGTTCTTCTCTTGTGTTTCTCAAATTCCACATAGATGAACTCATACGATATTTGTCTTTCTCTGACTTATTGATTTTAACCTTTCTGAGAGGTGTGAGGTGATATCTCATTGTGGTTTTGATTTACATTTGTGTGGTCTGGTGATGTTGAGCATCTTTTCATCTGTCTATAGGCCATCTGAATGTCTTCTTGGGAAAAATGTCTACTCAGGTCCTCTGCCCATTTTTTAACTGGATTATTTCTATTTTTGGTGTGAGTTGTATAAGTTCTTTATATATTTTGGATATTAACTTCTTATCAGATGTATCATTTGCACATATCTTCTCCCATTCTGTAGGCTGACCTCCTCTGCAGTCAAAAATTTGCATGTAACTTTAGACTCCCCAGAAACTTAACTACTAATAGCTTACTGTTGACCAAAAGCCTTACCAGTAATATAAATTGTCAATTAGCACATATTTTGTGTATGTATTGTATACTGTATTCCTATAATAAAGTAAGCTTGAGAAAAGAAAATCACAAGAAGATGGGGCATCTGGGTGACTCAGTCGATTAAGCATCCAACTCTAGATTTCAGCTGAGGTCATGGTCTCATGATCATGAGATCGAGCCCCATGATGGGCTGTTTGCTGGACGTGGAGCCTGCTTAAGATTCTCTATTTCCCTCTCCCTCTGCTCCTCACTTGCTCGCACTCTCTGTCTCTGGAAGAAAAAGAAAGAAAGAAAGAAAGAAAGAAAGAAAGACCCAAGAAGAAATATATTTATAGTACTTTAGTATAAAAACTGTATGTACAAGTAGACCTGCGCCATTCAAACCTGTGGTGTTCATGAACTGTATACCTCCCAGCCCTTATTGCTTCTAGGTGAAGCCACATGACTAGTTCTCACCAATGAAGGGAAAGGAGAAACTGTCACTTCAGAGCCAAAGTAGTGAGGAAATGAATATTCTTTCTCCTGTTCTTACCACAGTAATTGCTTAGAGACAGAGAATGCCTAGACCCCATTGGAGGGAAAGAGCTCTTATCTCTAAATCACATCATGGGCGAAAGCTAATCACTGACCAGAACAATTCTCATTACATGCTTCTGTGAGTGAGAAATGACCATCATTTAAGTTAAACCACTAAAATCCTGAGGTTTACTCTTACAGCTGCTAGCTTTTATCCTAAATAACACAGGCAAATTTTGCTAATGCAAAGTCATTTGAATAAAAGATGATTATTGTCAAGTTATGAAAGATCTGAAAGGCAAACTGCTAAGCTGTACTCCCACTTTCCTGTCTGAATACCTCATTCTATACTTATTCTCCGTCTGCTTTGCACATCCATCAGATCTCTGCATGTTCAGAGTCTACCTGTCTTTCAAGGTGCAACTCAAAAACCCATCCCCTCCAGTCAGCCTTCAGTGCTTTCCTCCTAGTTCAGGACAGTCCCTTCTTCGCTAAAGGTCAGATTGCTTCTGACGTTGTTTCTTCTATGCTTATTTGGCTGTTGGGCTATATTGACCCTCTTTTTTCAATGGCCTCTAACTTACTTGAGGTAAGGCTTCATCTTGTCTATTTTGGTTTTATCAGTAATTCTGCATTATTTAGTACATAGTATTAGATGATTAATGAGCAGTTTTTGAAATGTTGAATAAACAAAAGCTAAATTGGGTATGTATTTAATGAATGTATTCTAAATAATTCAGCTACATGTTATTTTAGTGTTAATCATAAACCTCTTATGTAAGTAATATTTTTACGGCTTTCAGCTTATACATAAAATAAGTTAAAATGTAACTATTTTGTTTAAAATTCTTTTTATAGTCATTATTATCAAATTAATCTATAATAATCCCAATGAGCTATAATAGCAGTTGTTTTCTTCATAGTAATTCAAATTATATCATTTTCTTTTAAAGTAAGCACAATATACTTTCTTATATAGGGTCAACTGAAGTGTTTTTAAAAGCTTGTAGAGTCTGGAGGTTCATTTACTTTTTTCCCCACTATTTTTATTTCAAGTTTCTATTTAAATTCCAGTTAGTTAACATTATAGTGTAATAATGGTTTCAGGAGTAGAATTTAGTGACTCATCACTTACATACAACACCCAGTGTTCATCCCAACGCATGTCCTCCTTAATGCCCATCGCCCATTTAGCCCATCCCTCACCAACTTCCTTCCATCAACCCTCAGTTTGTTCTTTATCATTAACAGTGTGTTTTCTGGTTTGCCTCTCTCTTTTTATTTTCCTATGTTCATCTGTTTCGTTTCTTAAATTCCACATGAGTGAAATCGTATAGTATTCATTTTTCTCTGACTGACTTACTTCACTTACCATAATACCCTCTAGATCCATCCATGCCATGGCAAATGGCAAGATTTCATTCTTTTTTATGGCTGAGTAATATTCCATTGTGTGTGTATCTATCTAGTGTGTGTGTGTGTGTGTGTGTGTGTGTGTGTTTACCACATCTTCTTTATCTATTCATCAGTCAACGGACATTTGTGCTCTTTCCATAATTTGGCTATTGTTGATAATGCTTCTGTAAACATCAGGGTGTACCAATTCATTTATAAAACACATAGTAAAATAGTTTAAAGTTGGAATCTTCCAAATGTAATATGAAAAAATAAATAGAATACCGAAACAGCTTGGAAGACTAATGCCAACAGAAGACATACCCCCTAAAAAGAAGAGGATAACAGAAAAATAAATAAATACATTTGAGAAAGGAGGTATAAAGGGAGGAGAGAGAGTGAAAAAGAAAAATATGCCTGGTCTTCTTGTAGAGGGAGTGTTTCTTAAGCATTAATCTTGGAGAGTAAGAGAGAGAGAAAGAGAGGGAAAGGGAAAGGAAGAGAGGGAAGGAAGGAAGGAAGCATTTGTTACTAAGCTGTCTCTTTGCAGCATTATCTGTAAGGTGCAATATTAGAAATACTTTAAATGTTTAGAAAGTGAAAAGGAAAGGGACTTATCAATTATGTGAGGTAGTGCCATATAGTGGAAAGAGTCTGGATCAGAGCAAGGTGACGTTACATTATGGTCCTGTTTCCAACCTGGTTTAGGCCAATGTTATTAACTCAGACTTGTATCTTAGGGAACTCTATGACTCCTTCCAGGGCTAAAGTTTTCTAATGCAATAAAACATTTAACAGTTAACGCTATTCTGATATTTGCAAGTTTCCTGAATAGCATCTCTTCATCGTGTGGGGGAGGGCAATGCTATTCTTAAAAGAACAGAATCTCCAAAAGCCAATAAACCATTACTATTCTTTCAAGAAATGCTTATTGTGTGGATACTAATCTAAACCAGGATTTTTTTGTTGTTCCTAAAATGATACCATGGGCAAGTTCACTATTCACAGTTACTTCCTTTAGTCTAACTCAAATTGTGATGAGAGTTGAATTATATTTAGGCACCCAGCACAGTACATAGCATGTAATAGACTCTCAAGAAAAGCTTGTTTCCTCCCTCTGGCATATAAAATATAAAAGAACAACCAAATGAAAAACTGCAAGCAGCAATAAGTTAGCTACATGTCTATCCTTGTACCGAGGGGTTGTTTGACACCAGAATGGTCACAGTCAGTTTTCATTACTGTGATACAAACCGTAATACAATTATATTTAAAGAATTATATAAGAGAGAAAAAATCAGTTAGTATTCCCTGGTTAATTTCAGACATAATAATTATGTAAGTTGGCTGTTATTAAGTAAACATCTCTTTAATGCAGATGAAAAGAGGATTGTGCTGCTGCTGCTTATGATGATGATGAAAACTAGCCTTTATGAATGCCTTCTGTATGCATGATTATAAGTACTTTGTATATTTTATCTGATTTAAAGTGTATCATACATGACATAATAGTTTAAGGTCACCTGTTTGTTGACTGCGTTTTACTGTCTACTGCCATTTGATGGATTCTGTAGATGTACTAAGTCCATTCTTCATTTCCTTTATAAAAACCAAGTTATTATTTGTGTAATGTTCTAAGCACTATGATAAATCAAAGAATGAAATAGGCAGAGATCTCCTGGGGCAGTTGCATTGAGCAGAAGAGATAAATTATGCATGTAATAAGATGCAAAATAAAAAGTGCAGTGTGAAAGAAATGGATCATAAACAGTGGTAGGAATTCTGGGGTGGTCATAGAAAGTTTCCTGCACAAGTGGAATTTGAAGTTCTCCTTCAGGGAGAGCCAGAATTTGAATAGGAAGGTGCTAAATAAATTTTTTTAATCTGAACTTGATAAGGACTTTATTTAGATGAGTTGTTGCAAAGAGTGGGGCAGTTGCAATAGAAGGAGGACTATTGTGATAGAGAGACCATTTTGACCATAAGACCTGCACACCTCTCAGGGATTAGGCAAAAAGACTTTTTCTTTTACATAGAGGAGAAAACAGAGCTAGCAAGAACAGGGTGTAGGGAGGTGGTGTGAACAGAAAAGGCATGATGGGAAAGCAGATCAGAGAAGGTTTTACCCTGAGGCCAGCCTACACTGTGGAAGGGCTATTAAGAAATGGCTTAGTGATGGCTCAGGATGAGGGTAGGTCAAAGTTGGGGGCCTGCGGGAAGGAGAGAATCTTAACCAAATTATAGCTAACAGGCATTTTGTTCTGGCTGATCAATGGGGACAGTAGTTTAATCATTTATGAAGCAAAGATGGGAATTTGGAGGGTCTGTGTCTGGCCTTGTCATAGGTAAACAAAGGAGCATCCCTGAGTTTTATTTAAGTCATATGGGGAAGTGTGGGTTTTTATGATAAGCTGTTGCCTAGAATACAAAAGGAGGGGGAAATTTCTTAAACTTTGCTTTTTTCTAGGATCATAGGTTTTGGGTAAAATTCAACATTGTCAGCGATGTGGGAATAATGAGGATTCCCTAATGAATGAGTTGTGCATGGGAGGGGTTTCAGTTAGTCAGGAAGTCAAGATTTTGAAAGATTGCACTAATAAATAATAATAGTAATAGCACCTTATATCTGTGAACTCATTTAAATAATCGTCACAACCATCCAGTGACATGGGTACAATTATTCTCCCATTTTATAGGCAAGGAATTTTAATTCCTTAAAGGTAGGTAACTTTGTCACTGCTAGTAAGACATACATCTGGGGCTGTGACTCATAAAGCCCTGGTCTCCCAGTAGCTGACCCAACCTCTTTTCATTACTTCAAACTATTCCTTTAACCCAGAGAGAGAGAAGGGATAAAACTCCTGGAATAAGGGAGACGGGACCTACGGTGATTTTCCCATTTCCAAAAACAATGGACTCAACAAATACATATATATGAGAGACGTTATGGGACACTAAAGAAAGAAGATTGTAGAATACTAGAAAATACAAATTTGGGTACAGCAGCAGCCAATGGAACTTCACAAAAGAAAATGACAATTAGCAGGGAAGATTCTGGATGCAGAGAATAAAAAACCTCAGCTAGTCAGGACAGAAGGGGGCCTACTGCTTTGTGTGCTTTCTCTTTGTGTGGGAATGAGGATATGCGTGGACATTAGGGTCAACTTAACACTGTCATCTTTGTCGGCCCAAGTTTCCAAGCTTCACTCCGCCATGGGTGAGATTATGGCAGGCCTTGAGGTATGAGCAGTAGGTGGAAAATGCCTACTGCTTTAGTCCTTAAGAGCATCTCTGAGCTAGAAATCAGGCATCCCCACTAGTACAATTTAGCCTTCCAGAGTTAAGAACAATTGCTTAATCCAACAGGCATTTACCTCTCCTTCCCTTAACCAGCTCTACATTTGCGTTCATTTCTACTGTTCACAAGTACCATTGTTTTTCCTAATGATTATCTTGTGATTCAGTACATTTGGTCTAATGAGCCAGGGAATACATAACACATGGTGGAAAATTTTACTGAAAATATTGGAAACTATTTTGACACGTCAAGAATTCAATGAAGTTCATGTAGAGAGCATAGTTTATACAGCAGTGCTGATTGCTACAACCAACAGAGATTTTATTGGAAATGTAATAATAAAAGCATTTAACTTCTGCTGCGCGCATTCTATGCGTCTGGGCCAATGGTAAGCACCTTCACGTCCTTATTTCTTTTCATCTTCCTAGGCACCTATTAGTCAGGGATATGGTTTCTGCTTTATGGATGAACAAATTAAAGTTAAAAGAATTTAATCACTATGCTCATGAGTTTGTACTTTAATCCTTAGAGCCCAGTTTTGAACCTAGACCTCTTTGATTTAAAAAATCTTCTAAACTATTCTGTGAATCAATCACTCACATTTTTAAGGCTGATCAATAACAGCTCTGCTGCCTAATAGCTGTGTGACCTTGGGGAAATTATTTAACTGCTCTTTGACTTTGTTTCTTAATCTGAAAAGTGAGGGCAACCATGTCTTCATCATAAGATCGTTGTGAAGATTAAATAAATAATATGTGTAAAGTATTTAAAAGACCTACATAGCCACCATTTTCATATACATTAGCTGTGGTTATTGATGATGATGATTGAGATGACAGTGAAACCGTGTTCTTTCTTAAAAACTCAGAGTGAATAGCCACACTCAGTGTCTCAGTGTGACTTTATGTGCTCCAGCAGTAGGATTGATTATATTTGTGTACATATTCTTTGTTTCCCCATACTCTTGTACCAGCTTAATTTAAATAAAAACCACAGGGAATTAGGATCATTGGTTTACTCAAAATTGCATTCACATGTAATTTTTTAAAACATAAATTGAGAAAACTCCTTTGTGTCTATGTTTGAACTTCTCTGACTTCCTAAAATAAAATTTAGATTCGATCTCAGAGGACAGGGTGGCATCTTTGACAACTGGATTTTAGGACACTTAAAAAAACAAACAAACGGGATTTGAAAAGCCAACATAACATTGAAGAGGAAGAACAAATCTGAAAGCCTGATACTATAGGACTTTGATACTTACTTACTCTTTGGCATGTATTTACCCAGAGGAGTTGAAAACTTTTGTCCACATAAAAGCCTACACACACATCTTATACCAGCTTTATTCATAATTGCCAAAAATTGGAAGCAACCAAGACATCCCTTCAATAGGTGAGTGGATAAATAAACTGTGGTACAGTCAGATGATAGAACATTATTCAGTTCTAAAAGGAAATTAGCTATCAAGCCACAAAAAGACATAGAGGAAACCTAAATGCATATTACTAAGTGAAAGAAGTCAGTTTGAAAAGGGTACATACTATATGATTCCATCTATATGATATTTTGGAAAAGGCAAAACTATGGAGACAATAAAAAGATCAGTGGTTACCAGAGTTAAGGGTGGGGAGCTAGAGGTGAATAGACAGAGCACAGGAGTTTTAGGGCAGTGAATATTCCCTGTATGATACTATGTTATACATTTTTTGTGTGGTTTCATATTTTTATTTAAATTCTAGTTAGTTAACATAAGCTTTGTTATACATCGGTCCAAACTGATAGGATGTATAACACCAAGAGTGAACCCTAAGCTACGCTATGGACTTCGGGTGATTATGATGTGTCAGTGTAGGTTCATGTTGTGATAAGTGTGCCACTATGGTGGGGGATGTTGTTGATGGGGAGGCCGCGCATGTGTTGAGAGAGAGGGTGTATGGGAAATCTCTGTACCTTCCTTCCAATTTTGCTGTGAGCCTAAAACTACTCTTAAAAAATAAAGTCTTTTATAGCAAAATAAGTAAAGAAATTACATATCATTGCCCTGGTGTAAAGAATCAAGATTACTAAAATGCAAGAAAAATTTACTCATATTTCCCATCTGTATGGAACATAGAGATATTAACACTGTCTTGACTTACTTGCTCCCTATGGTGGTCAGTCTGCATGGAGCCTGAGCTGAGCCTGAGTTTTCTCATCTAAAATATATGTTGATAGGTGTGCATTGTGATTAGAGATCAAACAGGTCAACAAAGAAGTAGCAGGGAAAGGACTGAGGTGCAGAAACAAGGTTCTTTCCTAGAAATTCAAAGGTAGATTGAAGTAAAAGTCACTTAAGGTTGTGATGTGTCTGAATATTGGTAGTAGTGCTATGTGCCTCAGCACAGGCTTTAAATAGCCCTTGGAGTTTGTGACAACTTTATGCTCTGATAAGTATGTATTTGTAGATAATTCAGCCTGAGATTAAAGGTTTGCAGCAGGGGGATGAATGGATAAAGATGTGGTGTGCATATACAACGGGATATTACTTAGCCATGAAAAGAATGAAATCTTGCCATGAGTAATGAAGTGGATGGAACTAGGCAATATTATGCTAAGAGAAAGAAATCAGTCTGAGAAAGACATACCGTACCATACCATACCATATGATTTCACTTATATGTGGAATTTAATAAACAAAACAAATAAGCAAAAGGGGAAAAAGAGAGAGACAAGCCAAGAAACAGACTCTTGAAAACAAACTGATTGTTACTAGAAGAGAGGTAGGTGGGGGAATGGGTTAAATAGGTGATGGGGATTAAGGAGGGCACTTGCTGTGATGAGCACCAGGTTTTGTATGAAAATGTTGAATCACTATATTGTACACCTGAACCTAATATATTGTATGTTAACTGGAATTTAAATGAAAAACTTTATTAAAATGTTGCCAACAACAACAAGAAAAAGGTTTGCAGCAGGGGTTGCATAAGATATTGTGAAAATGGTATTGAACGTGATCTTAAATATCTTATTTTTTAAAATTCTGAGTTCAGTTCAAGTGTAGAAATCTTCATAGTCACAAAGGTTAGCAATGAAACCTTCTCATCACTGCTCAGCAATGATGAGCGTTTCATACACACATATACCCTCCCATCTCTTTCATCCATCAGCCAGTCCTTGGTTCTCTGCTGTCACTTTTATAAACATGCATGCACACACACTCACATTCATACTCACACACTGACAATCCCAGACATAAGCCCTTATTGCTTTAAATTACTTTTACTTCTCAGAAGTATGAAGATCATGCATCAGGCAGACGGGAAGGTCTTCTGATGCTCAGATTCAGCTATTTTCATCATTGATCTACTTCACTAAGAACAGATCTCAGAGAATTAAATATTTTAAATATAAAAAATTAAACTAACTTCATTTAGGAGTCCCACTCTATCCTCTGTGTAGCTATGACGTTTATTTCTTGCTGCCTTGCAGCTGAGCATAAAAGAGCAAATAGTGGCCTCTCTCTTCAGTCCATACCGACTAGAAAAATGATCACACAAACAACTACTGATTTGTGCTTGGTTAAAAAGAAAATATTTCCATTCTAGAACACAAAATGAGTAAAAACAATCTAATTCTGTTTAAGGATGATACTGATTTCTTCTGTATCTTTGAAACAAAAAAAAATAAGTAAGATACAATTTACACAACCACAGGTTTGAAGAAATTGGGTCCTGAATACTATGATCAGGGCATCTTTCTGTTGCCACCTTCACTACCTCAAAATGATTCTCCACATTGGGAAAAACAGATGCTTAAAAGCCATCAGTAACTCACTCCACATTACTCAGAGTCCCAAATCTTTAGTTGGTTTATCAAACCATCAATCATTTGTCCTCACTCACACCCCATCTCCCTTACAAACTACGAGTTTGTGTTCTCGTAGTGTCAAGGCACATCTGTTTCACACACTTTTATAGTTATATATTTATTTTCAAAACTTTTTTTAACATTTATTTTTGAGAGAGAGAGACAGACAGACAGAGTGTGAGCGGGGAAAGGGCAGGGGTGGGGGACACAGAATCCGAAGCAGGCTGCAGGCTCTGAGCTGTCAGCAGAGGCTCAAACCCACGAACTGTGACATCTGACCTGAGCTCAAGTCCAACGCTTAATGAACTGAGCCACCCAGGCGCCCCTATAGTCATATATTTAAAGTAATGTCTCTCAGACTTTGATGTGCATAAGAATTATGTAGAGATCTTGTAAAAATTCAGATTCTGATTCCGGCTGATGCGGTTGCTGCAGGCCCCAGACCACACACTAAGTAACAAGGGCTTAGAGTCTATCTGCTTCTCTGGACCTGGGCACAGGATCCTCAGAGCCTGAATCATAGCAGGCCCTGAATTAACAGCCACTGAATGAATTTCAAAAGCAACAGAATCTCGACAATATAACATTTTCATTTTAAAATACAAGCAGTGCTTACAAATAACCATTTGAGAAGAACTTTGTTAACTTCCTTCCCTCCTTCTGTATCTTGGTACATCCATCTGTTCTTCCTGTCTCTTTGCCTCAAAGTTCACTGGTATCTGGAATTTCTACCCAATCCCCTGCTTTTCCTGTATTCCTTTTACACCCTGGAGGCATTTTCAATGATAGCACTTCTGAAAATAAAAAGTAAAGGAAGCCAGCATAGAGAGATGAAGAAAAATGAACCTCTGTTCTCCTCTTCAGATACCAGTTGAGTTACTTTCTTGTTTCTCCCAATCTAACCTCTTTGGACCCCATCAGACCATTTATCAAAGAATCCCAAACACATCCCTAGACTCCACTTTGGTATTGTAATGCTCAACATTGTTGTCTGTATGTTCCTCGGGAATGGAAATGAACCTTTTATCAGTCACTTATTTATAGAAAGACTTGTCTTTTAACATCTAAGTAAAGATTTGATCATGTTTTGAGCCTATAAATATATTTTTAGATGCATACTTACCCAGGGCTCGGGGGAGAGAAGGCATGTAGTCATTTTGTTCCAAATGCTTATAGTTTGGTGTATTGTGAAAATGGAAAAGTGAAAATTGTCATAAACTCCCTTTGGTCCCCTTACCACCTATATACCCAGCCCTTGTCTCAAATACTTGGAGCAGTCACTGTAGCAAAGGAGGAAAACATTTTATGAGATAATAATTTTCCTACCAGGTGGACTGTCTTTTAGTAGTACAGGCACTGCTCTTCTCCTGTTAGGGTTAGACATGCTTCCATGCAAACAAAAACCATCAAGTAAAGCATTGTTTCAGGGAGATAATATGTACTCAGAAACCTTGACACTTGTGGTTTTAGGAAACCATAGATTGACTTTTCTACTAGGACGTACAAATCTTTCTTGGGCTTCAAACTTATTTAATGTCCAAAAGAATAGTATAAGAAAGAAGGTTAATTAGTCTGGATTTCTATGTAAAACTTATGGTATAACTTACAGAGCATATGCTTTCTATCCTTCTCTCTCTCTCTGGGATGTAGTCTATATCTACATGATAAGTAAAATGTGTATTTGTATTTCTATATCCATATATCTAATTCATATCTTCCATGTTTGCACTTCATGTATATATGTATGTGTATTTTCTTTTTTTTAATGTTTTTTCTTTTTTTGAGAAATAGAGAGCATGAGTGGGGCAGGGGCAGAGAGAGGGAGACACAGAATCTGAACCAGGCTACAGGCTGTGAATTGTCAGCACAGAGCCCGATGCGGGGCTCGAACTCATCAACTATGAGATCATGACCTGAGCCGAAATCGGACACTTAACCTTCTGAGCCACCCAGGAGCGCCTATATTTTCATTTCTTGACAGCTGAGGTATGAAAGATATCAGAAGAAAACCTCTTGGTAAATGTGTAGATTTGGCCACTAGCAAGATATTAGACATAATATAAATTTCATACTAAAAATGCCATCCCCCAAATACAAGGAGAATAGAACAATTATACCAGGGTGTGAATTCTAGCAAATTAAAAGAAGTATCTGCATGATCTATATTTCTAATTATCTGACAGAGTGCTGTTAATAACTTTTCTGGAAGCCACAAGCACAGCAGTAGCACTTAATTATGATGTAGTCTTAAAATATAACACAATGCACTTTTTCTATGGCCTTCAAGATCACATTGGCAGCAAAGCCTACCATAATGAACTGTCCCGAAGCCTCAAGATGCTGTTTTCAGCAATTTTGCGTTTGAGTATTCAGATTCTACAGTGTGAGAAATCTGACTTGAATGTGCTCCGCCACAGTAACTTCAGAATATTCACATTTTTCCTTTTCTTCATTTAAGGCCAGGTTCATAAAAAAACATATGGAATGTTGCACATAAATAGCTATCGTGAGCTAAGAACTGGATACAACCTCAAGATTATTCAGGACAGGCTGATGATTATTTTGCCCAGTGGATTTCTTCTTGCTGCAACACACACAGTAAAAAGGGGCCTTCACATTTCCCATGGTTCTCAGTGGTGAACTCACCAGCCTATAATTAGCAGCGCACAGTTATTCAATCATCTGTTTGCAGTCAAGAAAATACATCATTCGTTTTCTTTTGATATTTTGTTTCACATCACGTAAGCGTATGTCTAAAGCATTAATAAAATTGTAAATTACACATTTGAACATTAGATCAGAGAAAATCTCTTAAACATTCTGCCATTCTCTGTAATTTTGTTCCTTTTGCAGATGTTGGACCCATTTTGCTACTTGTTTCATTTTAATCTGAAAAAGTCCACCAAAAGAGAGAAAAGGAAAAGTTAAGTCTTCCTAAAAAGGACTATTATGCTAAATACTAACTACCAGAATAAGTCATCATTCATGGGAATTAGAAGGAGCCCCCTTAAATGTGCCTATGCTATTTTTTAAGATTTAAGATATTTTACTTCAATTTTAATTCACCACTAACCTGTGTCACTTTTTAAAAGTGATAGGAATTTTTTCCCACTCAGGTTTTTTTTTTTTTTTTTTTTTAATATATCAAGTGAGCACTTAACTGCTCTTTTTGGAGTCACTCTAGGGTGTTGCATTAATTTTAGCTGTAGGATAACAATAAAAAGTAATTTCAGTTAACCACAAGATAACTTAGGGGCCTCATAAATGAAAACACTTTTCTGAATGCCAATTGTTGAAGACAGCCTTAACGTTCCCTCAGCTTGACTAACTTGAGACAGACTGCTTCATGGTTATAGGCCCCTCATCTCCCTATTCTTAGATCATTAGCTTTAGAAAACTTGAAATTGTCAATTCTTCCCTGCCCCTTTGAGGTGTAAATCATCTCCTAGGCTCTTGCCAGTTTTGTATCTCAGGGATGTCTTTCTCAAAGACTTGGGAGCCTTCCCTTTGATATGTCATCATTAAGGGAGCTAAGGCACCCTCTCTCTAGAGTTCGTGAGGGAGTAAGAGTCTAACTTTAGTAGATAAATGCCAATTAGCAAACACAGATAGTCTAATCACATTGATGGATCCCCTTTCCCAGTGTCCTTCAGTACTTTTCTACTAGCTCATCCCAGTGCTTAAAACCTCTTTCACCTTTTGTTATGGTGGAGTTGAGTTCTTTCTTGCCTACTGTGGTTGTCTTTCATAAAGTCTTCCTTGCCTGTTTAAGTCTGTCTGGTGCAGTTTTCCTAAGACATTATTTAGACTTCAAGTTTCCTGTAAGGAATCTGGATCAATGTAAATAGATTTTTTAAAGGGTTTTAATGAATATTCTAAGACCTAGAAATGCCTTATCTACCTGCAATTACTGTGTCTTACCCTTTTAAACCATACTACATTTTTTGCCTACTTTTATCATTCATGGTGGAAATATTCCTAAAATGTAATAAGCCTATTTTTTTCTCAACATGAAGACAACTTTGTTTCTCAAAGTGAAAATTGTTGTGTTTATGTGTGTGTGTGTGTGCGCACGTGTGTGATTAAGCAAAACTACACGTGTTAAAAATGCAAACGGTGAAAACCAGAGGTTAAAGGAATGTTTCCCAGCCTTTTCAGAAAGGCTGAGATTCTAGCCACCCTCCCCCATGAGATTTTAAAACCATGGATATATGGTATATCTGTTTATATACTGTGGTTTTTGGAATGCCATAAACCACTGTAATAGCCAAGATTTCTTTGCCCCTAAGGAACCAGTTTTTGCACTCATGGGGTGATAATGCCTGCTGAAAATGAATGGATAAAGCACAAAGTAAAAATCACCTAAAATCCCACAACACAGAGGTGACTACTGTTTGCATTTAGACAAACATCCTTGCATATATCTTAATATTTTATATCCTTTCTTTTATTCATTCTTCTACTTCAATAGCATAATGTAGAAATATTTCCATATTAATTTAGACATCATCCTCTTCAAGTATGTCCCATAATTTATTTAATCGGTTACCTCTGGCACACCTTCTTTCTTTTTCTGTGTTGGAGTTTTAAGTAATGCTATGATCAATATCGTGCCACATCATTTTTACACATTTGATGAGATTTTTTGGTTGAAGATAGCGTATGATAACTTTATGTAGAAAAATATGAAAAGTAGGCAAGAGAAAACAAACACATGATACCAGGATGTCTAAATGAACTAAACTACTATAAAAAATGCATAAAGATAACACATTCTTATAATGTATCTTAGATTGACAATGTTCTTTTAATTTGAGCATGATAAATGAGCTTCGCAAAAAAGAAGATTGGGTTATATGTAAAATTTGGATGATGATATGTAGAATGTGTATTTTGTATATAAGGAAATAGTAGGTAGAAGCTTTATATTTAACAACAGAATATATTGTCTTGCATGTATAGTAAACCATTGCCCTACCACTCTTTCTTCCAAAAAAACTCCCCCAAACTGTTATTGGTGGGGAAAGGCGCATCTGTCCATAAAATTTATTTGTAAACACTTAGACTTTGTTTCTGTCCATATGTAACCATGTGGACATAGGCTGTCTATCATGTAAAGTAAGTAATTGAATTTCTCATTTTCTAAGCTCACAGTTTTATGTGTATTCATATCTTTCATTTGCCAGTTTTAAACTTAAATATATACTTTCATTTTATAAAACTAAAATAACCCTTGTGGAAGATGTAAGCAACAGCATGCAAATGAGCTCTTTGGTGCTGTTCTTAGGCAGTATTTACTCACTGTTCACCTTGTTGTCTACAAAACAGGGAAATGCATGATGTGATATCTTTAGAAATAATTTCTGAAGGTATAATTTCTGGACAAAAAAAGGCATGTCTGTTTAATTTTTTAAATAAAATTTCCGAACTATCTTCCAAAAAATCTTTGCCAGTTTACATTCCTTCATATTCTGCATGAGAAAACACTTGGGTAGTACCAATTTTTTAAATCTCTGCAACACTTATACACACAAGTGAATCCCCAATATTGTTTTCATTTTATATTATTTAATAACTAATTGGGTTGAGTTATTTAATGAGAATATTGACTATTTGTATTTTTTTAATCTTTTTATTTTAAGTTTATTTATTTATTTTGAGAGATAGAGAGGGAGAGAACAAGCAGGGCAGTGCCAGAAGGAGGGAGAAAGAGAGAGAATCCCAAGCAGACTCTGCACTGACTGCTCGGAGCCCAATGCGGGGCTCGAACCCACAAACCGTGAAATCATGGCCTGAGACGAAACCAAGAGTCGGATGCTTAACCGACTGAGCCACCCAGGTGCCCCTTGACTATTTGTATTTTGAAAAGAGATTTCTCTGATCTTAGAACTTTCAGCAGGTTTTTTTTTCTTTCTTTTTCATTTCTTATTAAACATATTATTACCCACAATATAATCATCATGTGTAATAATTTACTGTAATTTTACAGTCATGCTTGTGGGAACTCTATAGGACTCTGTGTCCTTTCATTTTACAAATGATTTTGCTTCCTTCTAAATTTACTCTTAAGTGTAAACGAAGTTTATGACAACTGTAGATATATTGATATATATGACTTATTATTCATACATATTACTATTCTTAAAATATATTTCATAATTTATGCAGAGGTGTTCAGAAAAAATAACATTTAAAATAATTGTAGGTCTTTCATGATCACAGGTATTTTTTATATATTTGAGGAGAACTCTAACATTCTCATACATTTTTTCATACTGAAAGTTAGAAGCTTCTCAATTCCCTTCACTTCTTACTTTTTCTCTATGGACTTTGAACTGACATATTTGACTTTTTTTCAGCTCTATCTTTTTTAAAAGTGTCATTAGACTGAGACAATATAGCATTTTTCTCTAAAGTGGTACTTTTAAAACAGATCTTATGGAAAGACGAATGTCACAGAGATAACAAGGAGAGTGTAAGCACACACGTGGCTCTGCTTCCACTTAGGCTCATTTCACTTATTTTTGGGGGCTCGTCATGTGAAGCGATACCTGTCTTCGTATGGGCACATTTTTGTTTTATGCCAACCACTGCCCATTTCTCCAAGTTTATTAATAAGACTTGTTACTGATACAGTTTACTCCAATGCTCATGTAAATTCTGATGTTTCCCCAGTATTTTGAATATGATAATCCACACCCAGAAAGGAAAATGAAAGCCAGTAATTGTGCTTTGGTTTTGATGACCTTTTTTTGAGAATTGTCTAAATAAGTTGACAGGATTTCATTAAACCTTAAAAACATCATGCTCCGTGAAAGAAGCAAGTCACACAAGACCACCTATTGTACGATACCGTCTGTATGAAATATCCAGAGCAGGCAAATCCGTAGAGACAGAAAATTAATTAGTGGCTACCAGGAAATGGTGTGTGTGGGAGGACCTTTAAGAGGTACTCATTATTATTTTAATTTATATGTTAGCTCCATAAATGCCTTTGGACTTTTACTCAAATAGAATCGCATACCATACAATTTACTATTTTAACCAGTTCACAGTGTAGAGGTTAGTGGATTTTAGTATCCAGTAGTCCCCTTCTTATCCATGGAGGGTACATTTCAGTACCCCCACTGGATGTGTTAAACTGTGGATAGTACCAAACCCTATATATGCTGTTTTTTCCTATAAAGACATACCTGTGATAAAGTTTAATTTATAAGTGAGGCACAGTAAGAGAGTAACAACAGTAACTAATAATAGAAGAGAACAATTATAATAACAATATACTGTAATAAAAGTAATGTGACTCAATTTTCTCTCAAAATCTTATTGTACTGTACTTACCCTTCATCTTATGATGATGTGAGATGATAAAATGCCTATGTGATGAGTTAAAGTGAGGTGAATGATGTAAGCATTGTGACCTAACATTAGGCTATTAGTGACCTTCTGATTATATGTCAGGAAAATCATTTGCTTCCAGAACATACTTGACCCTGAGTAACTGAGACCATCAAAAGTGAAACTGCAGATAAGTCGGGGAGGGGACTACCGTATTCACATTATCCTGCAACCATCATCATTGCCTAATTCCAGAACATTTCCATTATTCTAAAAATAAACCGTGTACCTCCCAGTCCCACCGTACTCCTACTTCCTGTCTGTATGATTGGTCTATTCAAAGAGAATCCTACAAGAGGTGGTATTTTGTGACTGGCTTCTTTCACTTAGCATGTTTGTAAGATTCAACCTTAGAGCTTATAGCAGTACTCCGTTACATTTTATGGCTAAATAATATTCCATTGCACCAACGTAATACATACTGTTTATCCATTCATCATTTGATGTGCATTTGGGTTGTTTCTGCTTTTTAGCTATTAGGAATAATGCTTCTGTGAAAATTTGTGTGCACATTTTTGTGCAAACATGTTTTGAATTCATGTAGGTATATACCTAGTAGTGAAATGGCTGAGTCATAGGTAACTCTGTTGAACTTTTTGAGGAAATACAAAACTGTTTTCCATAACAACTGTACCACTTGACGTTCAAACACTACAAATCATATGTTTATGGTGTATGAAGGCTCCAGTTTCACAACATGTATACTGACTTGTTGTTTTCTAGTTGTTTTTTTTTTTTAATTTTAGCCATTCCGGCGAGTGTAAAGTGGTATCACATTATTATTTTCTGCATTTGTTTTTAAATTGCTCACGGTACAAATGCGTCTGTGCTTTAATGAATGAAATGCATGATATCAAAATTATATAACCATTCTTGATGCATGCTGTGTATCTCTTGGTGTGCTATAAGGAGTTGATGATTGTTCTGTATTATATTTGTGAAACAAAAAGAACTTTATGGTAAAATTGAGGATCAGATTATATGTGTTAGGCTTTAACGTAAATCACTTTTTACAGCTAATTATTTCAACCCCTGAAAATCTATCTTTATTAAATTTGCAAAAGTAGCTTTAAAAGAATTGTGCTAATAGACTTCTATGTTAATGGACTGGCCACTCTGGCTCTCAGTGCCTACTGTCTGTAGTGCCCAGAAAAGGGAGCGCTATAAATCATCCTTATTTATAACTTTTCTTGACCTGAAATTCCATTAGTGAGAGGAAAAAAGCTTCTCATTGAAAAATATATTTACATAATATCAGTATATAAACCATCCTTTCAGGGTAAGTTAAACTCCTCTAGAAATTTCATTAACTCTGTTAGACTGATAGTCATTAAAATAAATACGTCTTCATGAAACATTTTGCTTCCCTGGAGGCATGAGAATAAAATGATAAAACTAATTAAAACAATGGAGGGAAAGAGGGAGAAAGAAAATCACACTAACAGTATCTAGGTTTTAGATTTTCCTTATAGATAAACAAAAGTAATCTCTTTGATTTGGGTTTTATTATAATGATTTTAATCTCCTTTCAAAAGTGTTGTTCAAAATGACTTACTTTTGATAACAAAACTGAGACTCTTACTACTATCTTCTCAGGAATTCTCCTAATAGGGCATTTGAAAAGGCTTTTATTTTACTAGGTACAATGATCTTGCATGCATTTTTATTCAAGTACCTAGGAAAAAGCAGTTATGGCCAAGCTGGTAATTGACAAAAGTTGTGAGAACATCTGAAGAAAAAAATGTAAAAGAATCCAAACATCTTACAACAATTTGCATACCCCCCTTTCCTTACTCATTGGCCTGGGAGATGACACCCAGAAGGGTGACAGAGAGGAGCAGGAACCTCCCCTTCTCTGTGATAAGTCCATAGGGAGAGCCATCTTCCATGGATGGCTAAAACTTTTTAGTTCTGGTGGATAAAGACTTAAGCTGCTTGAAAGTGAAATTAAAATTTCCTGGAGTGACTGAGGGCAAAATCGTGAATTAAAGAGAGTTAACAAAGAAAATACACAGATTACTCTGTAAAGGTCCCAAATGAGATCTTAGATATTATATTACAATTGGAAGATACTGTGGTATTTAAAATTATTTCTGTGTTTCACTATTTTAATAAAATGTGTCATGTGTGTTGTATAATTGTTAAAGATTCTTGCTCTCTGTTCTTGATCTCTTTCATGAGAGTGATTTGTACTATGTAATTTTGGCAGAAATTTCTCCTAGTAGCAAGCAGAGGGTTTCACAGTAAAATTTTAAGATATGTATAAATATGTTAAAATTTTGTCTGAGAATGCACAATTTTTCAATCACAGCAAATATGAGAATTATTTTCTCTTTATTCTTTACTATATGTGCCAGCATTACTTGATCTGTGGGCCTTTTTATAAATCTCCTGATGCCTCCCCACCCCCAAATTGTAACATCTCAGGTTTTACAAATTCTACATTCAGTTACTTAGTTACACAGTTATGTTTAACAGTACATAGTTATTAACCATTATTACTGAGACTGATTTATATCAAAATAATGCAAAATGAGGACACAGTTCCAATATGCACGAGTTTCCATTAGCAGAGTACATTCATGTTATTTGTAGATAGGGGCAGGTTTATCTCTTCCTTTCCCATCTCTATGCACTGTGTTGAATCAGAGTGGTGAGAGCAGATGTCATTGCCTTGTTCTTCATTTTAAGAGGAAAGCATTCGCTCCATTCTGTCTTTCACCATTAAGTGTAATGCTAGCTGCAGGTTTTTGTAGATGCACATGATCCAGTCGAAGATGCTCCCCTCTATCTCTCTATTCTTACTTTTCTAAAAGTTCTTATCATGTATGGGAATTGGTCCATTTCAGTTGCCAAATTAATATATGTAGAATTCCTTATAGTATTCTCTCATTATCCTTTTGATGTTTGCAGGGTTTGTAGTGACTGTGATTGTTTCATTCTTGATATTAATAATTGGTGTCTTCCATTTCATTGTCACTGCTGCTAGAGCTTTGACAGTTTTATTGAGCTTTCCATAGAACATTGATTTTCTCAATTGCTTTTCTGTTTCAATTTCATTCATTTTTGTCTTTGTTTTATTGTTTTCTTCATTCAGCTTGCTTCGGGTTCATTTTGATATGTTTCTAGATTCTTCAGGTGGGAGTTTAGATTATTGTTTTGAGATTTTTTTCTTTTTTCCAACCTATGCGTTTAGTGCTTTCAGATTTCCTCTTAGCACTGGTTTGGTTTTATCCCATAAATGATTACAAGTTGTGTTTTCATTATTACTTAGTTCATTGTACTTTTTTAAGTTTTTATTTAAATTCCAGTTAGTTAACATACAGTGTAATATTTGTTTCAGGTGTACAGTATAGACATTTAACACTTCAACACAACATCAGGTGCTCATCACAACAAGTACACTCATTAATCCCCATTATCTGTTTAACCCATCCCTCCCACCTGCCTCCCCTCTGGTTCACTGTATTTTTGATATTCATGAAGACTCATTATTTGACCGATAAATTATTTAGTAGTGTAGTTTTTAGTTTCCAAATGTTAGCAGATTTTCCTATTGCTGTTAACTCATTTTTAGTTTGATTCCATGGTGGTCAGAGAGCACACTTTGTATGATTTCTTTTTTTTTTTTATTTGTTGAGGTTGCATGATGCAAAACATAGTCAATTTTGGTATGTGTCCCATGGTAACTTAAAAAGAATAGGTTTTCTGACGCTTTGTGTGGCTAATTCTATAAATGATCATTGCATACCATTGACTGATGGCATTCTACCAAGTCAGTAGATTTGAATCTCTAGTTCTTGAAGAATCGAACCCTATATACAGTTGGTGTTTAATAAAGGTTTGTTGGATTTCATTGACCTACTGTACTTGTACCCTCATTTCTGTCATCTGTTGTCATCTGCCATGGGATTTGACTAGGCAGGCTATAGTGATAATGCTGCATAACAAACAACCCAAAAGCACAGTTTGCTGTACCAATCATTTATTTCATAGTCACAGGTCTATAGCTTGGCTGTATTTTGACTGATTGTGTCTGTTCTTGCCTGATCTGTACTGAGCTCTGCCGGATTCCATGTTTTGGGTTAAATTCAAGTCTCTTCCTTATACTTTAATTTTTGGATCCATGCTGAAAGGAGCAGTAGCTTTCCAGAGCATATTCTTTACATGACAAATGATGGGAGGTCCAGGAGAGTTGGTAGAAATAGGGAATAACTCTCCAAGGCTCAGCTGATAATAGGCAGAGTATCACTTTCATCCATGTTCCATTGTCCAAAGGGAGTCATAGCAATGTCTAAAGCAAATGTTTGAAAAGGGTATGTGTACTCCCCCTACTCTGGTAGGAGTCACCTCAAAATTATAGGGCAAAAGTCATGGATGAATAATTCTATTACAGTGAGGGAGTGAAGAGTTAAGAAGCACTGGTCCAATTTACTTCTGATTTACTTTCTGGATCTGTAATACTTACTATCTTACACAGGGATGAAAATGAAAATTAACCCTTCGCATGAGAAGGTGGGAAATCTTTATTTGATTTATAAACTATAAAGGATATTTCCCTTTGACATACAATGAAGTCTTATACATTGTGTTTTGGAGAATTTGAAGAAATAGCTTTAGTCAACTAATGAGAAAGTACTTCAGAATATAGTTAATATTACATCAAAGACAATGTATTTTTTATTTTTTATTTTTAAGTGTATTTATTTATTTTGAGAGAGAGAGAGAGAGAGAGAGAGAGAAACAGAGCAAGAGCATGAATGAGGAAGGGACAGAAAAAGACAGAGAGAGAGCCAGAGAGAGAGAGAATCCCAAGCAGGCTCCATGCTCTCAGCACAGAGCCCAACACAGGGCTCAATCCCACAACTGTGAGATCATGACCTGAGCTGAGATCAAGAGTCAGATACTTAACCAACTGAGCCACCCATTTGCCCCAAAGGCAATATATTTTCAAATGTATACTATATTTTCTAATTCTTTTGGTTTGGAACTATAGATGGGTATTTGGTTTGGATAATTTTTGGGGGGAAAAATCCTTTGTAAGCTTGCACAGCTAAGCTAGATACAGTAACCTAAATAGAGTTCATCTTTATCAGTTTGACTTGTGCGTGTGCATATGAGTGTGTTTGTGTGTGTGTGTGTGTGTGTGTGTGTGTGTGTGTGTATGTGTGTGTGATGAAACATATGTACTTGCCATTTATTTTTGGAAACCTTCTAAGGTGTCTATGAGTTAGAAATATAGAGACTATTTGGTATCTTTCAGTTGGTCATCACAGAATACTATAGGATGATACACGTCCAGGATTTTTCAGGTCACAATTTGAATTTTATTTGAAGAGACACAATAGTCCTTAAAAATACAACAAAGAAAACTCTGGGGACAGAATTCTTAATTTAAATCCAGAACAGGCATGTGGCACCTGATATTTCATGTACTCACAGAGTGACAGAACTTTTCTTACCAGTGCGGAATAAAGGAAATGGTTTCTCAGAGTCTGTTCAGGGTACTAATTGGTTGTAGTTGAGGCAGGAGTTTTAATGAAACGGACACTTGTTCTCCAAGAATTGATCTGGGACCACCAACACATTAACAGACTATTGAACACATAACAAGCAAGTGATGATTTGCAATCAGTCCTTGTCAGATTGGTTTCAGTTAAAACCTTTAACCCAGAACACAGGGATGACCTCATTATCAGTTTTCTTAGGTCAAGATCAAGCAAAATTAAGAGTCATATTTAAAAAGTATTTGTGTTTGCAGGCATTCATGTGAGTGACATTTTAAACACAATTATCAGAACAAAATAAATGCAGTTGAATTAGAATTCAATTAGAGCCTTTCCAACATATGTCAAATATAAAGGAACAAATTTCACTGGCAAATGAAGGAATGAAGGAAACATTTTAGAACACATTTATTGTTATCTGAATTATATAAGTTGCAAGGAAAGGACATCATTGAAATATTGGTATTAAATAAACTTTAGGGTTACCTTGGTGGCTCAGCCAATTAAGCGTCGAACTTCAGCTCAGGTTGTGATCTCACGGTTCGTGGGTTTGAGCCCCACATCGGGCTCTGTGTTGACAGCTCGGAACCTGGAGCCTGCTTCACATTCTGTGTCTTCCTCTCTCTCTGCCCCTCCCCTACTCACACCCTGTCTGTCCTTCTCTCTCTCTCGCTCCCTCTCTCTCTCTCTCTCTTCAAAATAAAATAAGCATTAAAAAGTTTAAATAAACTTTAAGGTTGTTATATTTGTTCTGATTTTCCCTTGCATAACATTTTCTGATTCTTTGTAATATAACAATAAGCAAAATGTAAGAAATTCAGCTTTGGATGCGTCTGCAGTTATTGCAGTTATGTTCTTATCTAGTGATATCTGTGTTATAGCTCCCCTCTCTCAACTTCCTTCATTGTTGTTTTACCTCCTCTCCTTTTCCCTTCCATGATTATCTACTTTTATAACTTTAACAATCAGTGACCCTCTGTTTCTTCCAGTGCCCTCTCTTCCAAAGAACAGACCTCATATGCCTAGCTATTTACTGCAAGTGTGCATGGGGACATCTCCATGTTGCCTCAATATCTGTCCTCTTTTGTTTCTCATCCTCTGTCTGCTGTCCCCTTCCTTCATATTAAACCGCAAAAAAAAAATCAATTCATCGTGTCTTGGTTTGCTATTAGTTTATTCTGCCACCTATGTCACAAATTTCTATCATCTTTGATTCTTGCCTGTCTCTTAACTCCAGTTTTCATTTGGTATCTGACCAAATGGGTAAGGAGAAATTGACATCTGTGACTGTTTTCCAGAGTGTTAACATTTTATCATTAATTATCTTAGTGGCCTTAATTCTAACCTGATTCATAGTTCCACGGATTCGGCCTGCTGATTCAAATACTTATGCCTAATGCATAGGCCAAAAAAGGTAAGCACATGACATATGGTCCTTGGCAGACATTTCATTTGACCTTGACATTCTCTCCTGATGTTCCTAGACATGACTTCAAAATTCAGTAGTGTCTCAGAAAGTCAAAATCAGTACAGTATCATTGGCACAGTATGAAATCTGTCTGCAGTCTTGGCCTGCATTACTATTATACCGTGTAAAATGCTCTTCTTGTCTGCTGATAATTCCACTCTGAATATATTATACAAACTTTGATCAGATAAATCTGCCTGAAGCACACTTCTCCTTGTGTCATTTTACCATTCCACATGGATATAATCATCTGTATATGCTGGGGTGTGGAAATGCTTGGGAAGTCCTGAGTAATGAATTGGCAAGATTATTGCTTCATGACCTGTGTCTCAGAACTCATTGGTGCTAATTTTGGAAGGTCTCCAGAGTTAGGTTGGGAAGAATAGTTCTCTTCTTGAAAAGCAGAAGTCTCTTGTTTCTGTTTGGGGTGGAAATTTTCTCTCCTGTGGTTCCTCACGTGAATGATCCCACCTTCTTACTTTTACCCACAAAATCTGCACATCTTCCAGTTAGCTGATTACATCCACCATTTTGTTTTAGTATAAGAATGGACTCTTTCCTCCACCAGTCATTTTGGTGGGATTTCATTGAGAAAAAAAAGAAAAACGGATGTTCTTAGTCCAGAATTTTATATATTTTTAACATCTTTCTTTTGAAACAGTCTTCATCTCAGAAAAAATTCTGAAAATACCATATAAAGTTCTTGTGTACCTTTTTTCCAACTTCCCCAAATTTTAACAAGTTATATAATCTTAGTGCAGTTATCAAAATCAGGAAATTGACATTTATTCAATACCATTAACTAATCTACAGATTAGTCCTGTTTTGTAAAGGGTAATGTTTAACAGTGTATTCACCATATTTATCCAAAGTTTTATTTCTCCTTAATTTAAAACAAAGAGATATAGCACTTAGACACAGTGATTGATCTTAATATTGGTAAGTGAAATAATAGAAGACCCTAATATATTTTTTTCATTCTATTCCCATTTCCAAAAATTGTTTACATGTAATATTTTATTTATATAATTAATATTTGTCTAAGTTCACTCTTTGTATTGCAAAAACAGCCTCTACCGTTATGTGATCAATCATCTGTAAGGCTTTGTTTTTTGCAACCTAAAGAGGAAAAACTCTTAGGAGAATGTCAGAGAAATCCATGCACAGGGACCAAAATGTAGTGTGTTTCATTTAAACTTGCACTAAGGCCTACAAATTTGTTAGGAAATGAGGGTCTTTCTATGTCTATCCATCTCTGTGTCTGTCTTTCAGTTTCAATGGTCACAAGTCATCTTATTCCATACTCGATAGGATTGTTTTTCATTTCTCTGTATATATTTCATGTTCTCTCTTGTTCAGACCTTTTTATCTCCTTACAAATGGCCTCAAAATGGCCACCATAGTCAAAGTAGATCATCTTTAAGCTCTATTATTCACCATAGCCTGAACACGCCCCTTTGTGATTCTGTTTAAGTCCAAAAGAGGACTTGGCTGAATCCAACTTATTTGGGGATGGTAGGGTGAGGCCACATATGTTGAGTTGTGTATAGGTGCTTTCTACTCCCTTATGTCAAGTCCTTAATCCTTACTAAGCCAAAATAACTGTACGTTTAGTCTTTGCTACGCAACAACCAATCCCCCAAATACAATAATCATTTGTTCACAGTTCTGTGGGGTCGTCGATTTGGGCTGGGCCCAGCTAGGATGGTCTGATTCTGCTTTGTGTGAGCTCACCTGGGCCTATTGCTATGTCTGGGACCTCAGCTGGTGTGACTGAGCTTTTCTTCTTATGTGTTTCTTCATCTTCAAGAGGGCTAGCCCAGGATAATTCATATGTAGACAGATGGGGTTCCAGAAGCAGCAAGAGGGTGCAATCTCCAATACAGAGGCGCTTTTCATGTCTGTCCTTGTGTCATTTTTGCTAATGTCTCCTTGACCAAAACAAGTGATATGGCCGAGCCCAAATACAAGGCATGAAGAAGTAGATTTTACCTCCTGTTAGAACTTGTGGCATCAGATTGCAAAGGGATATATTGCAGAGTTTGAAGAATTTATGGTCTTTTTTTAATCTATCATATTCATCTAGGAAAATGGGGTGGGATCGTGTAGATCATAACATTTAAGGACAAAACGGGATGTTAGCAAACATTTCCCCAGTTAGGCTTGTGAATAGGTAGCTGCAGAATATGGTTAAGATAGTGAAGTCAGAGGGTGCCATACTTCATTTGTATTCATGCAATCAGTTTTCTTAATGATCTCAACAACAGAGTCATGAAATTGTTTGAGGAAAGTATATAAGTAAAAAATGCACAATCTATCTACATCCAATTCTTTGGTTATAATCTAATTAAGACTAGATAGCAATGACTGGAAATCATGTTTCCTGATGTCCTTCTGTAGCACAAGCAAATTAAAGATGTGTTACGCTTCCCGGTGTGAAAGAACCCCCATAGGAAAAAAAAAAAAAAACAAAAAAGACAAAAACACCGTCACAATTAACACTAATTGGAGTTGGTACTGGCAAAAAAAGATAATTAATTCTAGCTTGCTTTTATAGTTGCCCTCATGGGTTGAAGCCGAAGCACATCTATTGGTTTTGCTTGAAATTTGCCCTGGTACTGCCCACACTGTGCTTTTATAGTGGGTAAATAGAAACAGTAAATTCCCAGTACCTAATGTGTCACTGTACACAAATAGACAATCTACTTATACATAGTCATGTGTACCTCTGTTTTCTGGAATATTCTTTAGATAGAAAAGTTAGAATTTGACACACCCATGAAACAGAGTTCATTATGAGGTCAACACGGTGTTCTACTTCCTTTTGTGCCCTGAAAGGTACACCTTGGTTCTGAAAAGCATAATAGACTTTTACAAAGTGAATACTCTAGTCTCCGCTGTCTTAGATTCGCTCTTGTGAAGAGAAGGGATCCCACTAGTGAGCAGAAAATCAATTGCTAACTTTCTGGAGCTGCATTAAGTTTTACTTACCAGTAGGATACCATTATCTCTTTTGGAACCTTGCTGGCTTAGCCATTAACTCCCTTTTCACAAACAGGGTCAGACCTTTGCTGCTTCTGAGTTAGACGTTTTATACATTATACATAAACGTGTTTGTTTTTAGAAATGGAATTGCATGTGCAAATGTTTTGGCATTTTGTAGAGATAGCTGTTATCAAAGAAGGCCTGCAATGAAGTAGACTATAATTGACCTCTACCCAGTCTATTTTATGGCTGCATTTACATTATAGTCTCTATAAAGTTATTGCAGTGGTTTCACGTGTTTAATATAGCTATTTAAGTTCTCTTGAGTGAGTTACTTTACTCTCTGTGCTAGTTCAGACATGTGGGCCTTGAAAAGCATGTGTCCTAAGGCTTGGATTTCTGTGTTAAGTAGGACATTGATCCTTTGATTTAAAAAGGAAAACAGTCACTTACTATGATATAATTCCTCTAATGAAGTTGCTGTTCTTCCAGTGTCATTTATTAATTCCAAAATCAATTTTGAAACTACTTTGCTATCTTTTAATACTTTCATTGTACTAAAACTATAGAAAATTGTTTCAACTGAGAGAAGGCTGAACTAGGAATAACTACCACTTAAGTGCTACTTTTAGTTTGAGATAATAGTTGAAAGCAATAAAACTGTCTGAAATTTATAATATAGTATCAGATGGTTCTCAAGATCTATTGCCTTATATAACGTTTTAATTAGAAAACTCACATAGAAATTTTGACCCTTCAGAACAAAGGCATAGTTTGAAAACCAAACAAAAAGCAGTGTGGTTTAAATGTTGAAGAATTGTGAGCTGTTAAAAGTGTCCCTAAGTGTGGCTTCATTTTATGTGTGTACTTCGTTTTATTACATCTGTGATTAAAAACACAAGCAAACAAGAACTTTTGACAAGCATGTTTAATACTCTGTTTTTAATGAGTCATGTTACATATTCTGACTCCTAAATTAGGATGTATCAGACAGTAAGATTATTCTACTTAAAAACTTAAAAAAAAAAAGAAGAGGTAAAAAGGACTGATAAGTGCTGTGTTATGAATCATCTAAAACTAAGAACCAGTTTTAGTTCTAATAATTCCCAAGACTTGAGTAAACCATATATAGTCTGGTGACTAAGGAAAAATGGATCTCTCGATCTCAGGTTTCCTTTCTGCAAGACTGTACTTAGAATGCTTGTTTAGACTTAACAATGCACCTGAGGGCCCATAGCAGTGGACATATTAATCATCATCTCACAACATACAAGTGGTTATACATGTAGTATGCTCTGGGAGAAACTGCTTATACTTTCTTACTATTGCCGCTTTCACAAAAGACCATACCAAGTCTCATTTGGAATGCTCTCAGAACATTTAAACCAGCGATATGATGGAGTGAGCCAGTTTATACCAACTCACAAGAGCTTGACCAATGCTCCACATCACATCCCTCCCCAGGCAAAACTGTTGTTAAACATTCATCAGCACACCACTGAGTTTTAAACTATATATAGTTTTATTTTTTTAAGTTTATTTATTTTGGGAGAGAGACAGAGCGAACAAGGGAAGGGCAGAGAAAGAGAGGGAGAGAGAGCATACCAAGTAGGCTCTCCACCACCAGTGTGGAGTCCAATGCAGGGCTTGAAATCATGAACTGTGAGATCATGATCTGAGCCAAAAGCAAGAGTGGGACACTTAACCCACTGAGCCACATGGGCGCCCCTGAACTGTGTGTAGTTTTAAAACAGAATCTACATAGTCTCAGTTGGAATGAATACTTACCCTTTAAATGTTCTTGCTGTGAACTCTCAGTGTAAGTTATACAAGTCAACTAAACATTTATAAAACTTGTTTATCTTGAAAACCATGATCCACTTGCACTTACACATTTTTTGTTACTATATCAAACTGTAATGCCTAGTCAGAGTCCCCATTTATGTACCTGTGGTTTGAGTTTCAAGTGCATGTGGAAACCATGTTACTCCTCCAAAGAGAGATGCTTCATCTCGCATATAAAAACAAAATCTCCGGTTGGTTAGTTTTCATTGCAAAGCTGCCTTTCACTGTTTCATATTGAGGCAATTATGTGAGCCTCGTATTAAAAATTTTTTTAAAAATGTTTAATTGCCTTCCAAAAGGAAGCAACATAATTTACTTCCTCAAAGCAGGGACATGATTTTCAGTGTTTATCCACAAAGTATAGTTTCTATATGTATTGTAATTGTCCAAGGAGCAGTTTTCACAATAAGATCCCTTGTAATTACCCAGAATAATTTGGTATCTGAAGTATTGACATTAATGAGTGAAAAAAGGTTGTAAGTCACAGAGCTTTGCTGTAGCATTTTCTATTTCACTGTACTGTAGGATTCAATGAAAGGTAGTTGTATCATCTCATGGAGTTTATGATAGCAATTATTAGCAAGTTCTCTCATGACATCATTTCACTCAAAAAATCCAAACTTAGGGGGCACCTGGGTGGCTCACCCCACCACTTAAACGTCTAACTCTTGATTTCAGCTCAGGTCATGATCTCACGGTTCTTGAGATCGAGCCCCATGTCGGGCTCTGTGCTGACAGCATGCAGCCTATTTGGGATTCTCTCTCTCTCTCTGCTCCTCCTCTGCTCATGCTGTGTCATGCTTTGTCTCTCTCTCTCTTTCTCTCTGTGTCTGTCTCTTTCTCTCTCTCTCTCAAAATAAATAAACATTTAAAAAACTCCAAACTGAGATTAATTTAACTAAAACAAACTCTTCCTTTGAGCTCCAATAGCACAATTCTTTTATAAGAACTATCTCTCTGCAATACAATTGTTGAATTACTCATCTGTCAACTCCTTGATAATAGAAAACATAGCATATATTGTATGTCACTATGAGAGATTAGGTCTCTGACATATAGGAGTCACCCACCACCCATTTGAAGAATAAATGAGTTAATACTAAGGGCAAAGATTGTTGTCAAAAATAAGAAGTCCATGCATTAATGAAACGGAATACCCAGCATATACTTGAATCGTCAGGGAAGACTCCATTTCATTGGTAGGACTTCCATGAACACTGAATTTATATATGGAAAGGAGAGCAAAGTGGTCTAGGCAGGGGAAAATGCATAAGCAAGGTTGCTGAGGTGTAACTAATGCATTTGAAGTTCAGTAATAGTCCAGTTCAGTTGGAGTCAAGATTCGTAGAAGTTAATTCTGGAGACTTAGAGGAGTGTTGGAGTAACATCGGGTCAAAGGGGAGGTTGAAAGTTTATCCTATTGGTTATGGGGAACCGCTGAGATTTTGCCTATATATTTAATTCAGAAAGATTCCTTTGAAATAGATTGTGACAGGGTGAAATTACAGTTGGTGAAAAGTGAGAAAGCCTGAACTATTAGACTGTTAATGCTATGAAATTCAATGTTATTTAAATGTGCCCTCATTCTCCCTGCCCAAATCTATAAATAATTTTAAGGCAAAATTATTCTCAAATACTAAATTGTTTTAGACTTCATTTCTAGGAAAAAGTAATTCTTATAAATTCTATGTCCATATTACAGTGGTCGAATATAGCAAAGACTCAGCTTTATCCCCAGCCAATACAAATCCATTGATTAGAACAGTCAAAACGTGAAGAATCAGATTCAAAATCTGAATCTTAGTTTGCTTCCTTATGGAAGGCAACTAAACATATATATAAACCATGCACTGGATGGTTAAGAAATGCAAAAACTTAAACATGTTTTTAACTATTTCACTTCTCAAAAGTAATTAGTAATACCTAACATTTACCAAGCAGTACTGTATGTTGAGTCTAGAACTTGTTATTTGCAGGTGTCTTAGCTCAGGCTGCTAGAACAAAATACCATGGCATGTGTATACCACATCTTCTTTATCCATTGAAAGACACTTAGGTTGTTTCCATATCTTGAGTCTTGTGAATAATGCTGCGTTAAACACCATAGGAAAGATAGCTTTTTGATATCCTGTTTTCATCTCATATACCCAGAAGTGGGACTGGTGGATAATATGGTTGTTTTATTCTTAATTGTTTTGAAGAACTTCCATACTATTTTTCATAGTGAGTAACCAATTTACATTCTCACCCACAATGTCCAAAGGTTCTCTTTATTCCACATTCTTACCAACACTTCTTATCTCTTATCCTCCTCATAATAACCATTCTAACAAAGTGATACGATGTGTGTGTGTGTATGCGTGTATACACACACACACACACACACACACACACACACACACACACACAATGGAATTATTCATCCATGAGAAAGAAGAAAATCCTGCCATTTGTGACAACATGGATGGGCCTTGAGGGCCTTATGCTCAGTGAGATAAACCAAAGAAAGACAAGTATTATAGAGTATCACATATATGTGGAATCTAAAAAAGCCAAAATTGTAGAAGCAGACTACAGTGGCCATTACTGGGGGCTGGGGAGTGGGGGAATTGGGGAAATGTGAAAAGGTACAAATTTGCAACTATAAGATGAGTTAGTCCTGGAGATGGAATGCATAGCATAGTGATTGTAGTCAGTGATATACTGTATTATATAGTAGATCTTATTTAGATCTTGCTAAGAGACAAGATCTTAAATGTTCTCACCATCAAAAAGAAATAATAATTGTGTGACATGATGGAAGTATTAGAAGCAAAAGTGATGATCATATTGCAATATATAAATGTATCAGGGCACCTGGGTTGCTCACTCAGTTGAGCGTCTGACTTCAGCTCAGGGCATGATCTCACACTCTGTGAGTTCGAGCCCCCCGTCACTCTCTGTGCTGACAGCTCAGAGCCTGAAGCCTGCTTCGGATTCTGTGTCTCCCTTTCTCTCTGCCCCTCCTCCGCTCATGCTCTCTCTCCTTCTGTCTCAAAAATAAATGTATCAAATCAGCACACTGTGAACCTTAAACACATAATGTCATACGTAATTGTATCACCATAAAAATAATAAAAATATACATTTTAAAATTCCATTGACTGGGTGGCTTAAACCATAGACATTTGTTTCTCACAGTTCTGGGAGGCTGGGAAGTCCAAGACCAAGATGGTGGCAGGGTTAGTTCCTGGAGAGGATCTGTAAGCTTCCTAGCTTACAGATGGCCACTTTCTCACTGTGTCTTCATATCACAGAGAGAGAGAGAGAGAGAGAGAGAGAGAGAGCTTTGGTGTCTCTTTATTTTCTTACAAGGTCACAAATCCCATCACAAGGGCCTAGTCCTCATAATCTCATCTGCACCTAATTATCCCTCAGAGGCCCTACCTCCAAGTACCATCATATTGGGGGTTAGGGCTGCAACTTATGAATGGCAGGGCAGGGGAGGGGGGACAAACATTCAGTCCCTAACAATAGGTATTATCTTATTTGATATATACAACAATTTGGTGAGAGGTGCTATTCTTCCTGTTTTGTAGATAAGGAAACCAAAACAGAAACAGTTAAGTTTCTCACCTAAGATTACTGGCTTTTTGGTTGCAGGGTTGGGAAACAGCAGTGATTTGAACTTGGATTCCTATGAATGATCCTTTTAACCTTTTCTCTGGCTCAAAGCGTAGAGTATTGCCAGTTTAACGCTACCAGGGTGGCAGAAATGTATAAGAATGAGTGTGAGAGTGTGTCTGTATCTGCGAGTGAGAGGGTAAGAGAGAAGGAGAGAGAAAAATAGGTATAAAAATAAGTATAATAGTAACTTGGCATTTTCACTATGAGGTATGGGTATGTTGTTGTAGAGGTGCGACTACAAGGGGTGATTAAAATCTGATTCTTTTAAGCATGAGCACCAGGTATTCTTTCTGCTAACTCCCACAGCTCTTCTAACAGCAAATCTGGATAGTGAGACACATCTTGCTCAATCTCAATCGGGCTCCATGGGTGGAGTGCTACCAGTAATGTATCCCGTTTCTTCCAGGAATTTCCCCTTAACAGTGAAGAAACAGTTTTGCCATATTGACCAATAACAAAAAGTGTGATTTAAATGAGAAACTTATGCATACCCATACACACAGAGAATATAGGGAGGAATAAAATAATCTTATTTTATAAAATGCTTCAGTTATGTACCAGTGTTCTGACTATTGAAAATAAGAACATATTTAATTGACTCAAGTAAAAAAGAAAAAAAAAAAAGACGGGGAAAGAAATAACAAAAAATGAAAGGAGAAAATAGTCAGGGGAAGAAAGCTACATTAAGGGAATTCTCTTGACAGCTGGTATTCTTTTTAGCTTTTCTAATTCTCCTTTCTTGACAATATCAGCAACTTTACTATCATAAACTTAATGACTTGGGAAATGCAAACTGGTTAGAAAGTGTCAAGGTAGAAAGGAAAATTTCTCATATTTTTGCTTTCTAATGAGGGCTTAAGTTGACAAATCTAAGTCTATTTTAGCATAATGGGAAGATATGTTATCAATTAGGAACATTTAGGTAATGTTGGAGTAAAGTTTTTCAGCAATTTACAATCCAATAAATGCTGAGATGGCTGCAGTGTGCTGACAGGATACGACAGATTTTTAAAAGATACCAGGAGGGGAAAGACACAAATGCACACACATACATTTACAACTGTGTGATAGAGTGGTGGGCAAACTTTTTCTGCAAAAGGCCAGAGTAAATATTTTAGGCTTTGCAGCCAGATGGTCTCTGTCACAACTACTCATCTCTGCTGTTGTAGCATGAAACCACCCACAGACAATAATACATCATCAAATGAACATGGCTGTGTTCCAATAAAACTTTATTTACAAGAATAAGGAAGGAGCTAGAATTTTCCCACAGACCATAATTTGTTGACTCCTGATCTAATATAATAATATATATTCATATATTAGATATAGACAGATAGCTTCACCTAGCAAGCAGTAGAAATGGGTGTATGTATAAAGCTCAAATAGCTAAATGCATATCAAATCATTCAATGTCTTTTTTTTGAAAAAAAAATTTCTATATATTATACTTTTCTGAAACAACTATTTTATATTAATGTTTAATTCAAGTGAAAGTCATTAAAATGAAGTGGCATCTTCATATTCAAAACTGCCTTAAATATATTCATGCTTGTCAGTGCTTTAAATAGAATCTGTGAACAATGCTCATAAAGTATCTCCTGAATTATGTCAAATCAGCTTGGAAACTAATTGCAGAATATTTATTTACCACTTCCTGTACATGATTAAGTTGCCAATATTTGTGTATAATAGCAAATTAGTGAGCCAGGTGGGGGTGGTATTTATATTAAGGAGTCACAGTGACATGGGTAAGAAACAGTCAAGCTCATAGGAAGCAAGTACAAAAAGGGGAAATCTTTTCACGTACAAGAAGGCTTATGGCTGCGTCTACCTATGCCTGATAGGTTAAAAAAAAACAAAATTTTTTAAAAACAGTGTAATTATAATTTTACAGTGATCTGGGATGTAGACTCGTATTGTTCTATGAATTAATCTCAAAGGAATCATTTAGAAATTTTAACTGGTTCTCTCTGGGGGTGCCTGGGTGGCTCAGTCGGTTAAGTGTCTGACTTCGGCTCAACTCATGATCTCACAGTTTGTGGGTTCGGGCCCCGCATCGGGCCCTGTTCTGACAGCTCAGAGCCTGGAGCCTGCTTTGGATTCTGTGGCTCATTCTCTCTCTGCCCCTCCCCCACTTGTGCTCTGTCTCTCTCTGCTCTTAAAAATAAATAAATAAATGTAAAAAAAATTTTTTTAACTGGTTCTCTCAGTTTCTTTCTACCTCTATCTATAACTTTATTCTATCTATATCTAACCTTTTATACAACGCCGTAGATATTGTTCCATCAATTTGGGAACACAGTGATGTTAAAAAAAATATTTTTGAAACCAATGGTCCAGGTTAACATCAGTTTCCATTTTTGTTTTTCATTGCTCAGATCTAAATTGTATTTGCTTTAAAAAAAAGAAAATAAATTTAAAATTAAGGAGGAAAATAAACTTAATCGATGTGATATTTTCCATTCATTCTATACTTTATTTTAATAAAGACGGTGTACAGATTTGAATGCAGCTTTGTTCTAAGGCTTTTTATACATACCAGGATATGAGTTAATGTTGGTTAAAAGAGGAAGAGGAACACTTGTCATGGAAAAAGTTATGCAATTAGTCAAAATCAAGATGACAAAATAAGAAATATCAAGTAGTTAAATATAACCTGGGAGTTTTGAAAACAAGGTAACAAATTGATCTCAAGTGCTTAAAATCCCTCACATCTAAGATGGTAAAGCTATCATAAATAAAGCAGCATTACATTTACTATTTTAAATATTAAATTTTAGGATATGTGTATAATTTGCTTCACTTAAGTTGCCTCTCTTATCCAATTATTTCTCTGTAGGTTTTAGATTAATTTTCCAGAGCTGATTTTTGGAGCTATTTTTTTCTTTCTATATGATTTTTTTTCAAGTTTTTCTTTAAATTCCACTAAGTTAACACATAGTGGAATATTAGTTTCAGGTGTGTAATTTCCAGAGATGATTCTTACTCAGGTCAAGGCAGTAAATTTTTGGTGTGGAAAATGTGCCCACTTCAGTACGGTCACTTATTACACATGTGTGAAGTATATTGCAACAGGACATTGGGAAAAATGTCTCCTTGGAATATGAGTCCCCTTGGAGCTAATGCCAGGGAATATTAGCTTTCATTTATTTATTTAAGAAACAATTGGGAGGAGTGGAGCAAGATTTTTGTGACTTAGCAGTCAATTCCAGAAATTCTAGCAATATGAAACATGACATACTTTATTTTCATGGGTAGTCTATCTTTCTTAACATTTGGTTTGAAGATACTTCAAGGTAGGGATCACCTTCTCTGGATCAATGAGGGCAGGAATTATTGTCTGTTTCATTCTCAGCTGTATCATAACCTCCTACAACAGTACCAGGCCCAGAGTAGATGCTCAATAAATATTTTTCACTGGAAGAATTAAGCTTTATATTGCCAGCCAAATCTCAGAACAAAGCCATGGTCAGTACTCAACAAGTGCCTATTAAATTAAGTGGAAGGAGCAATGTGAAATAAAGAGCTAGTACTATGTCACTCCCCACAATGGGTCTGAGAATTCACCCTAGTAAAGCTGTGGAGTATGTCCCTTGAGAATGTATACAGATTCCTTTCTTCCCCACATAATGAGAAGGTTGTTGTAATATAAATTCTGTAAGAATGGTCAACCTTTACTTAATATTGTCTTCATATATGACTATATGATTATACTCTAGGATGCCATTAACTAGGAAGAAAACTCCAGGAAGCATAAATACTTAGATTTTTTTTTTTTTTTTTTTTTTTTTTTTGGTTCTCATGTTTTATAGTCTGGTTTCAGTATTAGTGAGAAGTTACCAAGAAAACAATTATACCAATTTCTTTAGCCACAGCATTTTACAGGGAGAAATATTAGGATTGTTGACTTTGAAATGATTGTAAGATCATCCTCACTAGTAGGTCACAATGCAATGGCTTTCAACCCTGACTTCAAGGAGGCATCACCTGGAGAAGCTTCTAGAAAATTTTCTTTTCAGACCCAAATCCTACCTTTAGAGATTACCCACTGGTACCTGAATATCTGTATTTTTTTTAAAGCAATTCAAGTGACTGTACTGTGTAATTATAGTTGAGAGAGTCTTGTGGTCTTGAAACCGCTTTCCTCAAATAATTCTAAAGGAATTTCAAAAAACTATGTAATCTCTCCTGTGTTTTTGTTTTTAGTTTATTTATTTATTTTTGAGAGAGAGACAGAGACAGCAGGTAAAAGGAGAGAGAGAGAGAGAGAGAGAGAGAGAGAGAGAATCCTAACCAGCCCCACACCCAACACAGAGCCCAGTGTGGGACTTGATCCCACAAACCATGAGATCAAGACCTAAGCCGAAATCAAGAGTCAGACACTTATCTGACTGAGCCACCCGGGCACCCCTCCTGTGTTTTAAATATAAAACATTTTGGGGCACCTGGGTGGTTCAGTCAGTTGAGCTTCTGACTTCAGCTCAGGTCATGATCTCACGGTCTGTGAGTTCGAGCCCCGCGTCGGGCTTTGTGCTGACAGCTCAGAGCCTGGAACTTGCTTCAGATTCTGTGTCTCCCTCTCTCTATGACCCTCCCCTGTTCATGCTCTCTCTGTCCCCCCAAAAAAATAAACATTAAAAAAAATTTAAATATAAAACATTTCATCATATATATGTTTTTTAATATGAAATTTATTGTCAAATTGGTTTCCATACAACACCCAGTTCTCCTCCCAACAGGTACCCTCCTCAGTGCGCATCACCCACCCTCCCCTCCCTCCCACCCCCCATCAACCCTCAGTTTATTCTCAGTTTTTAAGAGTCTCTTATGGTTTGGCTCCCTCCCTCTCTTTTTTTTTTCCTTCCCCCCCCCCATGGTCTTCTGTTAAGTGTCTCAGGATCCACATAAGAGTGAAAACATATGGTATCTGTCTTTCTCTGTATGGCTTATTTCACTTAGCATCACACTCTCCAGTTCCATCCACGTTGCTACGAAAAGCCAGATTTCATTCTTTCTCACTGCCACGTAGTACTCCATTGTGTATATAAACCACAATGTCTTTATCCATTCATCAGTTGATGAACATTTAGGTTCTTTCCATAATTTGGCTATTGTTGAAAGTGCTGCTAGAAATATTGGGGTACAAGTGCCCCTATGCCTCAGCACTCCTGTATCCCTTGGGTAAATTCCTAGCAGTGCTACTGCTGGGTCATAGGGTAGGTCTATTTTTAATTTTTTGAGGAACCTCCACACTGTTTTCCAGAGCAGCTGCACCAGTTTGCATTCCCACCAACAGTGCAAGAGGGCTCCCGTTTCTCCACATCCTCTCCAGCATCTATAGTCTCCTGATTTGTTCATTTTAGTCACTCTGACCGGCATGAGGTGATATCTGAGTGTGGTTTTGATTTGTATTTCCCTGATGAGGAGTGACCTCATGAAGATAAAAAGCTTCTGCACTGCAGAGGAAACAATCAACAAAACTAAAAGGCAAGCAACAGAATGGGAAAAGATATTTGCTAATGACAAATCAGACAAAGAGCTAGTATCCAAAATCTATAAAGAGCTCACCAAACTCCACACCCGAAAAACAAATAATCCAGTGAAGAAATGGGCAGAAAACATGAATAGACACTTCTCTAAAGAAGATATCCAGATGGCCAACAGGCACATGAAAAGATGCTCAACGTCACTCCTCATCATATATTTAAAAGGTCTCAAAGAATATAAGATCCTTTGTATCACATGTGCTACGAATACATGAGGTATGACTTAAAAAAAACCTTAATTGAGGTATAATTAATATATAACATTTTATTGAGATATAATTAGCATATAGCATTGTGTCAATTTAAGGTATACAATGTGATGGTTTGAGACACATGTATATTGTGAAATGGTTAACACCATAATATTAGTTAACACACTCATCACCTCATATAATTGATGCTGTATGTGTGTAGTGAGAACATTTAATATTTACTATCTTACAGCTTCCAATTATGTAATACTGTATAGTTAACTATAGTCACCATGCTGTACATTAGATCCCCAGGACTTATACATCTTATAACTGGAAGTTTGTACCCTTTGATCAGTACCTTCCTATTTTCCCCATAGCCCCACCCCTGGAAACCACCATTCTATTGTTTCCATGAGTTTAGCTTATTTTTTTAAGATTCTGCATATAAGTCCTATAATACAGTGTTTGTCTTTCTCTGACTTATTTTACTCAGCATAATGCCCTCTGGATGTATCCATGTTGTCACCAATGGCAGAATTTCCTTCTTTCTTATGGCTTAATAACATCCCATTGTACATATATACCACATTTTCTGTATGCATTCATCCATGGATGGACACTGAGGTTGTTTCCATGACTTGGCTATTATGAGTAATGCTGCAGTGAACATAGGGATAAAGATCTCTTTTTGAGATAGTGATGTTTTATATATATACTTGGTTGAAGATGAGGTGAGCATTTTTTAATTAGGGACACATAAGCACCACATGCCAAAACAAGATAGGAGACTTTTAACACTAAACAGATAAGCATATATATGAATACATTCATACCAGGAAAAGGGCAAGAGTGGGTGAGAAACCAGAAAAGTAACCACGAATCAATGGAAAAAAATTCTGAAGGGTTGGAGAAGATGAGAGAATCATGTAGCAAAATTTTTGGGTAACAACAAAACCTTTGGAGTGAAAGATTATGATAAACATGGCCAGTAAATCAGTGAGATGCCATCACCAACCAAGTAGGTGACAATGTGTGAGGTTCCCCTCTCTCCCACTCAAAAATCTTTCGTGTTTTGCCTTTAAATCAAGAATAACTTGTCATGCCTCATAAACACCTGTAAGGCAAAAGCAGACAATTGGTACTTGCATCTTTTTGGTGTGGAAGTAGAAGTCAGGAAAGAGATCCTGACTTCTGAAGTACAGTGAATGCACAGAAAGTTTACTTTTCCTCAGTGAAAAAGTATAAGATCCAAATATAGATGACATTTGCCAGACATACTGACCACAGCTAATGAAATTTTTTACAGATTTATTTTCTCTGAAATCTTCTGTAATAAAATCTTTTATGGATTTTTCCTTTTCAGTTAATTTTCTTGATTCTTGTTTTAACCCAAACAGAATCCCAATAGTTATCTCTTCAATGACTAAACGTGTCTCTTAAGCTTTAAGTGCTACTTGAAATTTTGAAAGAGAACAGTTTTTTCAAACTCAGATTATAATAAACACTTCAATGACTTTTTCAAAAGGAGAAGAAGCAGAGTGTTAATTTTTAATTATATGAAAGTGTTGAAGTAAAAAGAACTTTGGCCTTTAAAGGCTTTACCCTTGAGCATCAAAATAAATGTAAACTTAACTATGGTCTTAAGGCGAGCATACTTTGAATTGCCCCACCCCAGAAATCTGGATAAGGGTTAATACAAATAAAATATAACAAAATATTAATTTAATTAAGTAGTTATCCAAAGTGTTATCACAGATGTGTGACTTCACACTTGAGGCCCTTACATTTTCATATTGCCTGGCATTTGTCTTTTTAATTAAGAAAAACACATGTTTCTAGTGCATTGCCATGGGGTTCTTCATTTAATTTTTGATTTAAAAGTACTTTCATTTCTCCCTTTAATTTAATTAAAAAAGTGAAAATTCTGAGAGAAAAAAGTTGAAGAAAATCCTTAGTCATCATTCTTTCCTTCTCAAATTATTCACATCATTGATGAATGCCTGTCTAGAACAAAACACTAATACTACTCACTGGGTGATAACGAGCCTTTGCAAAATTATGGAACAGACATGAAATGAAATATATTTATCCTCTTTAAAGGCAGTGGAGCACTGAAAATTAAAGTTTACTTGCTTGGAGGAAATTAATAGAAAACAAACAACCGAAGTATTTCTTTCCTTTTTGACAATTTTTTTAATTGTGAAAATAAAATGTCTTATGTGTAGACGCCCACATCCACCCATCAAAGGGAAGAAAATGTTTTCTTGTAACCCTGGAGTTAAAACACCTTACAACATCTTCTATAACTTGAATTTCATTGAAATGTCTCGTTGCACACTTTTGAAGTGGTTCAACATCTTGTTTTAAGTTCCAACTTTAGAAAATGAAAGAGTAAATGGTATTGTAGTTATAATCCAGGGCAAGTTCACTGAGGAAGGAATGCAGGAAATGGAGAAGCTAGTGGTCCTGGCTACCTTCTAGTCAACTTAAATTGGTGTCTCCCAGTTGGGTGCCATGTAATTGGATATGGACTAAGACTTTGGTTAAAGGAAAATTGTTTGCTTGGAAGTATTCCACCAGGAGTTTGCCAAAGTCACAGAGTAGAAAAGTAGAGAGTGATAATTTATTTTAAAAATTATGTATTAAACCACTATTAAGTGCTGCAAACTATGCTAGATACAGAGGATACAATAGCTACAGCCATGTCAGTCATGACCTGCAGAGATTGGAAAGGGTCTTACCTCTTACGGAGGTCCCCAGTGTTTCCAAAGTTTTAGTACCAAGCACTTTTTATTGACCTTTTATTGACCCCTTTTGATGAGCAAAGCGGAATGGGAAAACATTTACATAATGCATATTTTTATCATTATTAAATAGTATAAAACATTTTTCTAATAACACTTGAAATTGCGTTAGAAAACTGTTTTATGGAGGAATCTTGAGTCCAAACCATTCCATTAAAATAAAATTTTATTATGCAATTTATGCCAGCTTTTATCTGCCTCTGTTCTGAAAAGTTCAGTCATACACTATAAATATTTTATTGGAATAAGTTAGGTAACACATTTGAATAATTAATTCAATATCTTGAAGTATGGATCACTGCCAAATTGATGTAAAAAAGTGTACAAGAGGGGTTGTACTGCTTGGGTAGTCACATTACACACACACACACACACACACACACACACACACACACACACATAGAATTCAAATAGATTTTTGGACCGTGGACCACATCAGATAACATTGAAGTGAACGGTAGTTGGTGATTATGTGATGGTGAGATTATACTATAAAAATCCTTATGTTATATATTTTATTAGGATAATTAGTTGTAAAAAAATTGTCTTTCCTTTAGCAGCATGATTTAGATTAGATGTCAGAAAACTTTTAGTGTAAAGGGCTAGGCAGTAAATGTTTTTGGTTTGTGGACCATGTGCCTTCTGTCACAAGTACTCAACTTCAAACCATTGTAGTGTGAAAGCAGCCACAGATAATAAGTAAATGAATGATAATGGCTGTGTTCTAATAAAACCCAGTAGGACAGATTTGGCCTGTGGGCCATATAATTTGTCCCCCACTGATGTAGATGACATAAAAGTTGAGAAGAGGAAGATATGGTGTCAACATAGGGAAATGGAAAAGTGTTTCATCGAAGAGGTAGCATTTGGGGCATGCTTGAAGGCTGGGGGAATTTTGATGGGTTGAGATTGTGATTCCTGGTAGAAGGAATGTGCAGAGTTTAAGCAGAATTGTTAAGATCACCAAGTATACTGTTGTGGCAGAAATGTAGATTCCGTGTACAGGAATAACTCTAGATGAGATATGAATATAGGTATGCTCATTTTCCAGAGTTTTCAGTGCCAGGAGGAGTGAGGAATTTGAATCTAATTTGATAAGCAGTGATAGACCATTAAATATTTTGTATTGCTGATGGGTTTTATAGAAACCACACTTGAAAATAGTGAACCTAGGATTGGTATCTGGACTACATGACAGAAATGAAGAGCCATGAACAAAGAGATAGATTTGAAGACTATTATAATAGGCTAGACGAGAGATAATGAAGGCCCTATTTAGTGGTGCAAGACAATATGGAAGTAAGGAGTTGTTAAAATGAATTGTGTAACTTATTAAAGATTAACAACTGGGAGCCTAAAGTATTCCCAAGCCTTAGTGCCACCCTGTGCCCCGAGGTCTGCCTTATTCCTGCTTCCGGAAAACTATTCAATAAAATATCTATCTTATGTCTGTCTTCTGTGGATCCTGTTTTCTTGCTAAGTCCTTTCCTGGAGACAGAAACTCTGCCTAGATTCCTGAGGCCCAATGCTTCAGGACTTGTTCACTTGCAGTAGTTGCCTTTATGGATTTTCAGTTTCCCTGACATTAGTTGCTAACTCCTCACTTGGGGCCTGTTTGCATCTTGGGCCTTGTAACTCTTGGCCTACTGTCACTAGAGATTTTCATATTTTCTGGGTAGTATTGTAATGACCTTTCATATTAATTCATAACCATCTGTCTTTGGTTGGGCAAACTCCCCCTTCAGCTATCATGTCCCATGATGTCAAACAAATACCATGTCCCATTTCTCCTTATTCTGGCCTCCTATGAGCAACTGCCCTTACTGCAGACCTGAACCTGAGATATGCCATTCTTGAGCTTATTTTTAAAATTGTAGAGTAAGAACTACAGATAGTGTATTCACACATATATGTATATATATGATACACACACACACACACACATATATATATACGTATATACATATACACCCTAATACAAGTGTGTGATTTGTCTGTAAAAACTACCTATGATTAGAAATTATATTTAGCATAGTTTACAGCTGGTACTGCCTAGCCACTGACCCATTGAAACAGTCACCAGACATAAATAACTGCTTTCCTCCCAGTTACAAATATCGTCCCTTCTTGTGATAAATAACTATTTGAAAAAAAATACTACAGATAAGAGCTTAAACTATGAAATGTCTAGAAGTAAAAAGAGAAGATAATGTCTGTGATCTTAGGGCAGGCCACAATTTCTTAAATATGACAGCAGAAGCATGAACAATGTAAAAATATTAATAAATTAAATCTCATCAAAATTAACCACTTGTTTCTCCAAAGATATCAGTAAGGCAATGAAAAACTAAACCACGAACTTGGAAAAGTATGTGCAAATTATATATCTATTTAAATTATATAGCTATTTAAAATGCTGGAGAGAATTGTTATAGAACCATATATTTTAATTAGAAGATGATTTTTGTATAAAAACGAAATTGTTGGTAGCATTTTATCACAAGGATTTTTTAATGTCTAAGACATAACGTAGGCACATAAAAGGCAAACTGTTAGAATAGACACCTCACCAAAGAAAATATACAAATGGCCAATAAAACATATGAAAAGATGCTCAACATCATTAGTCATTAGGGAGATGCAAATTAAAACCACATTGAAATATCACATTGTACCTGTTAGAATGGCTAAAATCCAAAAGAATGACCATTCTAAATATAGACAAAGAGGTAGAGAAAGTAAAACCCTTACACATTGCTGGTCCCAATGTAAATTGGTATAGCCATTTGAAAAATACCTTTGTGGGTTTTTTTTTTATTATTAAATCATACCACCCAGCAACTCCACAGCTAGATACCTACTCAAGAAAAATAAAAATATGTCCATGAAAATATTGTACTAAAATGTTGAGACTAAAATCATTTCGAGCAGCCCCAAACTGGAAATTCTCCAAATGTCCATCAACAAGCGAATGGATAGAAACAACTGTCCTGAAGGGTAGCACAGCCAGAATACAGCAGCGGGGCACACACAGCACACACCAGAGACGGTCTCTGAAGCACCAGGCCCCGGGCACCACATAACCTTTTCTTCATTAGGGCGTCACTTTCAGGAGCAGTAGACATAACTGGCTTTTCTAACACAGAGAAGAAAGCAGAGACTTAGACCAAATGCCAAGATGGAGGAATGTATCCCAAATGAAAGAACAGGACAAGTCCACGGCCAGAGAGAGATCTAAGTGAAACGAATGTAAATAACGTGCCTGCTGGAGAATGTAAAGCAATGATCATAAGGATGTTCGCTGGACTTGAGAAAAGAATGGAAGACATAAAAGGGAAAAAAGAATCAATCAGAGATGAAGAGTGCCATAAACAAGATTAGAAACACACTTGATGCAATGAACAAGTGAATGCATAAATAAAAATGTGTATATTACAAGTAAATATAAATATATACATATATATATACACACACATATATATATAAATGCGATGGAATGCTGCTCCATAAAAAAGAATAAACTGCTGATATACACAATAACATAGATGAATCTCCAAGGTCTTATGCTGAGTGAAAGAATCTATTCACAAAGACTATGTATTGTATAATTTCATTTCCTGAAATCTCCAGAAAAGGAAAAACTAGAGAGACAGAGACCAGATCAATGGGTGCCTTGGGTCAAGGTTAGGAGGCAAGGGTTGGCTGCACATAAGCATGAAGAAATGTTTTTGGGGGTGATGGAAGGGTTCTAAAACTGGACTGTGGTGATGGCGGCACAAATGTACAAATTTACCAAAACTCATTGAACTGAACACATAAAGTGGGTGAATTTTATTGCATATAAATTGTACCACAGAAAAGCTATTTAAAATGCTGTAGAGAATTGTTATAGGGGGATATATTTTAATGTAGAAGATGATTTTTGTATAAAAAAGAAATTGCTGGTAACATCACAAGGATTTTTTAAATATCTAAGATATAAAGTAGGCACATAAAACAATTAGTACATCTTTTTCAGATGAAGAATTAGTAAAAAGAATTAGTAAAGCATCATTTTTGCAGGCATGCGTGTTGCAAAATTGTATAGTTCTGTTTATGACCAACAAAAGGGAACTTTTTTATAGTGAAACTATGTTCCTGCTCAGTTTTGTAGGAAACAACAGCTCCGTGAAATAAAATATTGCTTGGGGAGTTCTTTCATACTGCTTGTCACCAGCGTTCTCACCAGCTTATAAGTTACAATTGCTCTGTGATAAAGGCATGTGCTTTTCCTCCTCTCTTATAAAAATTTTAATGAGAACTTGACATGAACTCTCACTGAACCTATTTTCATTCCAAAATCTTATGATTTTAATCTTACGATCCTCCTGAGACCCAGCACTGTGGTCTGTGACAGCATGAATACTTCATAATTACTCCTCCTGTTTGTGGAAAACACCATGAGCATCCATCATTCCTTCTCTCCCCTGCTGCCTCCAGGGAGCCACAGCCTCTAGCAAGGTCAGTAATTGCAGTCTGGGTTGACACTTCCAAGCCAGCTGAAGCACACCCAGCTGGTGAAGACCAGCCACATTGGGTACTGACTGCCTTTCTTCAGTTTCTCTTTTCCTAGTTAGTTTGGCCTCAAAACTCTTGCTTAACAATGTGATAGATGGACTTGAATCATTTCACAGGAGGCTCCCCAAAACAGAGAAAATGAATAGTTTCTCTACAGCCATGTGTATGTGTCTGTTGGCATCTGGGGAACAATTGGTCTCACTGTCCAGGGGCAAGCCGAAGGTCTTCCCCTTGAGTATAACGAGAAGGTGGTATTGGAGCTTGACATTTAATATTCAACTTTGGCATCTTGGTCCAATGAAGATGACCTGCATGAAATAAAATATTCAGCCATGTGGCTTAAGGTTGTATTTTGGAAATGGACTTCATTTTGGTAACGTTAAGAACTTTAACTGCAGCTTTGGCCAGTGCTTAGAAAAAAAATAGATATTTTAGCGGCAAATCAAATAAACATCCATTTTCTACATTATTTCTTGACAAAGCATGGACAGATTCACAAAAGAAATACTAAAGGAATGGTGCATTCTTTATGAAAAGAAACACATTATCAGTACAAAGAGGGAAAAGCACATAGCCTTCGTAATGTGTATCATACTGGATGATGTAGATTCAGGAAAAAGAAACACTCATGTGAAACTTTGGTGAAATCTAGAAAAAGAAATGCCTTTGAAAAGTAATATGATATTTTCACTTTCTCATTTCTCATTTGTGCCTTACTTGCTTGAATGTATATGAAAGTACTGGCAGAAGCAAACCCTATTAGGGCCAACCAAGTCCGCTATCTGTAGGTTTCAAATAGGTCAAAGTTTGGGGGATTGTTTGTTTGTTTTGTTTTTGCTTGTGGGCTTCCTTGGGGCATTAAAAGTGGATGTACCTGAGAATAACTTAATTACCCATTCTGGATGAAATTTCGACTGAATTCGATGAAAGACCTCAATTGAGTACTAGAGTTAATTATAATTATGACCCCTAAAATGTTTGACACACCTTCCATCAAGATGCAGAGTTTGAGCAGGCATGTGGTCGGTTGGTCCACTCACTGGAATGAGGCTGAAGTGGTGCTGTATAACTTCAAAGGCTGGGTTAGAAAAGCCTATTTCGTGTCTCTCTGATTCTCTTGGGATCCTTACTTTGGGAGAAATCAGTCATTATACATAAAACTACCTTGAGAACACCGTGTTTGGGAGGTCTAGCCTTCATATAACTGTAGCCCCCACCTGATGTTTGAGTACAATCCCGTGAGAGGTGCTACGCGACAACTACCCAGCCAATTCCTCCCACACCTCTGTCCCACAAATTGTTGCTAATTTCTTTACTATATTTTTAACAGTAACACTGCTGTCACTCTCTAATGTTGATATTAGTTACATATTTTTTTTTGAATTTTCAGTTCTTCATGCCTCTGTTCAAATGAAGATTGAATTTCTATTATGGATACATGTTCAGCATGTCTACCTTGATACTTAAAAATGTCAAAATTACACTCTTTGCCTTAGATAAACTTAATTGTTCGTGGAGTTGATGCAGGGTCACCAAGTATCAAAGTTGTGGAGTACACCGTTCACATGATATTTTATGTAAATGGTGGTCCTCCTTGAGTTGCGTAGTCGGGTATCACTGAGAAGATAAGACAAAGAATTATTTTAGCAGTAAGCATGATTTCCTGGCATTTTGTCAGGGATTGCTAGTTAAGAATGGCAAGCAATACTACTAAATTTTATCCTTTTTCAACTTTCTTTACACTGCTCTTGACAAAACGGAAAAAAAATCTCGGAATGTAAAAGTAACCAGAAACATATTTTTTTTTAATTTAGAAAATAAAAATGTTATATTGCACTGTATACAATAATTTCTAAATGCATATGATGTCCTTCTAACACTTTCAACACTTCACTGTATCTCATGAGAATATGCCAAGCTGACAAACTATAAAGTAATTGTTCCATCTTTGCTGTACATTGAAATCACCTGGGCAGGTTTAACAACCAGTTGATGGCTGGGACTCGTCCCTAGCGAATAGCATTTAATGGACGTGGGGTACAGCTTGGGCACTGGGATCTTAACAGTTGCCACAATATTGTTATGGGCACCCACAACCTTGAACCCCTGATACAAGCTTCTTCTTTGAATCTCATAGTTCTTACCCTCGACCACTTATTAGAATCCTTGGGAGCTTCTAAAACTACCAGTGACTTAATTCCATTTCCAGAGATTCTGGTTATTTGCGCTGGTGTGGGGCTTGCTTTTTGGTACGTTTTTAGAAAATGCTCCCTGGGTGAATATGGCTTAACATAATGTTCTTTTCTTTATACATATGTTTCTCAGCCACAGTTACCACAACATTACTAGAGGACACAGATTAGATTGCCAGATTCAACAAAGAAAAATATATGGATATGGTGCCTGGATAAATTTAGATTTCAAGTAAGTGAGAAATACCTTTTTAGTATTAGTACATCAAATGCAGTATTTGTGACATAGTTTTAAAATATCTTTTTTTGACAATATAGAATGCAAATTTATGTGGGTATCTGTATTTTATCTAGCAACACTAGACACAGTAGATTTTAGGCAAGAGACAGAACTGGATCCCAGCAATGCGTTAGGTGAAGTGTCACCTCGTTGAATTTCATTCCCTTTCAAGATACTCTCATTGCCCCCTAACGGCCAGAGACTAACTATTCTGTCCCAGAATGCTAGTTGTAGTTGGGTTCATCTGTAGTCTAACTATGACTTACTGAGCAAAAGCAGTGAACGGTTGTAGGAGAGAAGAAAGAACTGAAGCCTCCCCCACCATGAGTGTTAAATCTGTTGGCAACAGAAATTGACTAAGGTGAGATGTTGAAACTGATCATTATGACTTAAAAGCACATGAACAAACAAAACCTTGTGGGTTTCCATTGCTGTTACTTAAGACAGTTTTTCAAATATTTTCATGTAATTATAGAAGAAAAAAAAAGATTAGTGCTGAGGTTCAGTTCCTTGGCAGAACTTCATAGCCTTAGCGGCCATCGCTCAACTTAAAGATTCCTCTGTCTCATTTGCAATGACAGCAGTTCCCTCGGGCTTACACAGCACTTGCTGGCATATATAGTCTCATGTTTGGCAAGGGCTTATGTTTCCCAAGCTCACTTTCTCATTTGTTCTTTTCAACAATGCTGTGAAGTATACGGGGAAGTTATTTTGACATCCATTCTATAAATCAGGAGGATACAACCCAGATTGCCTTGTCCTGGGGCAGTATTACTCATATTACTCAAAGTGTGGTCCTTGGATCAGCAGCCTCAGCATCACCTGAGAACTTGTCAGAGATGCAAATTCTCACCTCTAACTCCAGACTCACTGACTCAGAAACTGTGGTGTGAGCTGAGCGATTTGTGTTTAACAAGCCCTCCGGGTGACTCTTGCACATTCTAGCTTGAGAACTCCTGGCCTAGAATGTGTGCTTAATAACCAGACTAGTAAGAAACAGAGAATTTCAACTTAGGTCTTCTGAGGACAGTGGTAGTAGGATTTGTATTACTTTACGTGGTCTCCAGATATAAAATGAAATTAAAAATTAAAAAAAGAAATCTATGAATTTACAGAGGGCTGGATCCAAGGCTAAAAGTTTAAAAGCACATATTTTTATTTGTATGTTTATTTATTTAGTTATTTCCAATTTCATTAATTAATTTATAGAAAGGTTCCTAATAGCTTTTCATTTACTTTGGTTCAAGTTCAAATTTCATTCAAATAAATGATCCTCCTACCAGATATGATCTCTCTCTTTGTTTCCTGCCCTGCCCAGGATCCTAACTAAAGCATTGCTACCATAACGTTTATTTGTCAAATTTCTGGTTTCTCTTTCCCTACTGGGTTGTAAACTCCGTGAGGTTGGGGATGCTGTCATGCTACCTGGGCACATCATAAGTGCACAGTGAGTATTTCAAAATGAATGAATAAAGACTAAAATGAAAGAATGAATCCCGCATGTGAGGGTCTTCCACTGGCAAGTCATGCCTTTCTAGAAGTGTCCTACGCTCAGATGCATTGCCACTATCAAAATGCTCAGACTCTCTTTGGCAGGATCTCAGCCAGTGGGAAGAGAAATGGTAAACTGCATGAATTTGCCCAAAGATGTATGTGTTAGGACATATGCATTAGGGCATCAGTTCTCTATAAGTATTTAAAAGGGAATTCTTGCATTCTCTATGGTAGGGAGAAACTGGAAATAGGCTGTTGAATGCTTTTGTAACTTGGCAAGATTTTTATAATGTATTACGTGAAAATAGGATCTGCTTAAAGACGTTAAAAGTTGTTCTTGGTCTATAAAATAAGAGTAATAATCATTCTGCAGATCTCCTAGGGTTGCTATGAAGTGGACTTACTTTAAAAAAACCCATAGACAAACCCTTGGTGCAGTCAGATAGACTCATGATTTTTATTGTTGTGTTAACATCATGATTTTATCTGGATACAGAAATTACAGGCAATCTTCTTGTGATTGTTTCTAAATTATGAAACCTTTATGAAAGTGTGTTGTTTTTGTTATCAGATTAAAATCTTCTAGAAAGGAAAACTACAGTACTTGATTCAAAGGAATCCCTAACTCTAAGGAAGTTTTTGGACTAGATCGTTTCGACTAGTTTTCTACTTCGTTGCTTTTCGAAACTCCGAGGTTTGCTCTTGTGTACCTCCTTCCCTTTGTGCCTACCTGGCTGGCTATTAACAAGCTTCTACTAAATCTCCTTCTGACAGTGAGGCTAGTTATCAGCTATCTCATAGATTTTCATTTTCATAAGGACCCTCTAGGAAGAAATGTCCCAAGGAACCATATATTACCTGGAAGGTACTTTCGAATTTATCTAGTTTAATCCTCTCATTGTTCACATGAAGAAGCTGTATTTGCAAGAGATAAAATCTGTGTCCGTACGATAAAATACTTGGATAGCTTGGACTAGAACTCTAAGGTCTATCTTCTCAGTCTTTCATATTCAAGGAATAATTCTGAGCACAGTATCCCAGGAAGAGTGTTTGAAATCTCATCATAGAGACTGCAACAGTTCAGTTCTGTCATTGTTATTTTGACTTACCCATTAAATTTGATGTCATTAATTTTTGCAAAATTTCAACTTCTTATGCTGAATAACTATTGTAAATGTGGAACCTTGTGCTCTGAGGCGGTTTTGTTGTTGTTGTTGTTGTTGTTGTTGTTGTTGTTGTTGTTTTGGAAGCGGACTTGAGACTAATGGAAAAATGTTGATAACTTTTGTCTTCAAAGCAGGTGAAGGGGATGTGCAAACGTGAAATGAAGGAAAAATCCAAGCTATCTCTTATCTGAGTATTTACACTAATGTTGTTTGGGTGAGATATTTCTGTACTTCTCAAATATTAATTCATCCTTCTTTATTCTACCAGCAAAGGTGTAACACTGATTGCAGTATGTTTTAGGGAAAACAGAATTCTCTCACTTCTTTACTCTGCTGTCTTGGCTCATCACAGTGACCTTTAATTCATTTTATCTTGTCTGGTCTCCTTTGCAGATAGTATGAAATCACTACATGGTGTCTATTGAGCTAAAGTCAATTAATCACAGGGTGACTTTTAAAATCAAGATTAATAATAGGCTATTTCATAGCCAGAATACTTGATTAAGATGGGCACATTTGTGGCTCCCCTCATGTCCAGAAATAATTTAGCCAAGTTCCAATATCTCAGACAACTTTTTCTCTCATATAACTTTCCTCACATCAACTGCTCAGCTTAAATGGACTTTCCTAAGCTTCCATCAGGGTTTCCCAGAAATACTTTCACAAAATCACTCTTCTTGCCTCCTGGGTGCCTCTAGATAGCAGCATCTTTTAAGCCATGTAGTGCTGGCACCTCCCCAGAAAAGGTGGGGGGAAGAAATGAAAAAAGGAGAGAAAGTCTGTCTGAAAAGATAACAGCATCTGTCATCAACATTGTACACATCTCAGCCATGCCCTTGTGGTAGGAGAGAAAGTGTCCTCTTTTCTCTCTAGTCTTGTGCCAGATTTCCTCTTCCTGTCTCCCCGAATCCACTAATGTCCTTGGTGGGAGGATCCTGGTTTATTAGTAGACCTAAAGCATTTCATATTCATATTCTGCTTAACAGTGTGATGGTACACCTTAGCAGTTTAGCAACATGGCAGATCTGTTTGTTTAATAAGCCATATAATATGCTGCATCACCAATTTGATTTTGCCGGGTAAACTAAGAGAGCCAGTCGGCACTGATGAACTTGAGTTTTACAGGTCAGTGCAGCACCCACATTAAGGAAATCCAGGACAACTGTGTACATGTCTATTGTAGTTGGGGGCTGAATACATCTTGTACAATATTTCATTTGCTGTTATAAGAAAACAATGAAGCTTTGTACAGCTACATTAGAAGTCAATTTTTAAGTTTAATTTTATCGCTGCCTTCCTATTCCCCAGGTGTACCTCTTCCTAGCATGTCCACCCCTAGACACAATTGCCTCTGAAGTAGCAGTATACCTCTCAGTGAATGACAATTTCCAAACTCCGCTTGGAAAATACAGGGCTAATCCTCACATAACATAATTGAAGCACCAGGAGTTGTTATGGGGCCAAATATCACGTACTCTCTACTCTCTTGAGAACTTCACAGAATCCCTTCCTGGTACCCGTGCCTTATTGAAGAGGATTAGTTCATTGGGTGTTAATCGGAAGATGTCTGCCATCTCTCAGCTCCTTCAGTGACGTGACTTTCTTTTAACCTAGTGAAAACATGAGGTGGCTTCATTCTAGAACAGTAATACGGCTAATGATATGGAGACCTAGAATGAAGAATATGAAACTAATTTCCCTGCAAGAAAATTGTTGCCTCTCTAGCTCTGTGGGGGCAATTTTTGTTCAGTTTCTGGGAATTAATACCTATTTTGCCTTTCAAAGGGCACCGCCCTCAGAGTGGTACCGAAGTGTCTAGATTGTACTGCTTTGATGAGGTGCAGGCCTCTCAATGACGGGTTTTTCTGGCAGTCCCTCTCTTCAGGAGGACGCACCCTTGGCTCGTTTAGTCATGTGAGGGGAATGCCTCCTTTGAAAGTTGCCACTTACTTCACTAGCATCTTGCTAAAGAAGGGCCTTACCCTCCTAGGTCTCCGAGGTCTTTTACTGGTCTCATTCCATGTGCTGCTTTGAGTTCCACATTCGTGACCTAGTGAAAGGCTTTTGATTCCTGGCTTGCCAGAGCGCTCTGTTGGTGGTAAACCATACACTGATGGAAAAAAGAAAAATGGTTGTAACAGTTCTGGCTCATTGAACCTGTCTTTCTCAACCATTATCGAACCATCCTAAGTGATGCCTTGACACCATATACCTCTGCAACCACCACTTGATATGTCTCATCTCCTTCACAACCAAATATCATTTTTCTTACAGATTTTTTAAGGTTGAGATATAATTCACATACCTTAAAATCCAGCCTTGTAAAATGTACAATTCAATGATTTTAAGTATATTCAAAAAGTTGTGCAAACATCACCCTAATTTCAGAATATTTTAGCATTCCCAGAAGAAACGTTATACCCATTAGCAGTCATTTCCTGTGTCTGTCTCCCACCCAGCCCCCTGGTGACCACTAGCCTTTCTTTTCCCCGTGAATTTGCCTCTTCTGTGCATTTTGTATTGGTGGAATCGTGCAGTATGTGGCTCTTTGTGTTGGGCCTTTCACCTATCCTGAACTTTTCGTAGTCCATACGTGTCACAGCAGGTGTTGATACATCATTCCTTTTTATTGCTGAATAATATTCTGTTGTATAGTTAGACCATACCTCATTTATGCATTCATCGGTTGATGGAAATTGGCAGTGTTTCCATTTTGGGGCTCCTCTGAATAATGCTGCATAGCCAACCATCTTGTTACGGTTGCCTTCCTGCTGCTGTGTCATCATTTCTTCATTTCCTCTTCACTCCTCAGCCCACTTTAATTATGATTCTGCTCCAGTTATTCACCTAAGAAGGCTCTCTCTGGGTCACCAGACACATTTTACTTGTATGAACTTGGAGAAGTCACAGCCTTCATATGCCTATAACTTCATCAGTAAGATGAGTTCTCCCCAGGGTTCTTGAATGACTACATGAGTTTAAATATAGTAAAATTCCTAGAATTATGTCTGACACAAAACAAGAACTTTAAATGCTGACTGTTTTCCCTCTGTCCCATCTCCCATTTCTAATACTTTTCGTCCTAAGTAGTTCTCAAATTCCTCTTTTTCATTTCTTCCACCCTGGATAAACTTCTATCATGACTTGCTTAGACTCCTTGATATCCTCTGAACTGCTTACCATGCTTTGGTGGAAATCATCTTCTCTTTTTTTTTTACTTTTAATTTTTTTAAACCTTTATTCATTTTTGAGAGACAGAGAGAGACAGAGCATGAGCATAGGAGGGGCAGAGAGAAGTGGAGACACAGAATCTGAAACAGGCTTCAGGCTCTGAGCTGTCAGCACAGAGCCCAATGTGAGGCCCGAACCCACAAACTGTGAGATCATGACCTGAGTCAAAGTCAGACGCTTAACTGACTGAACTACCTAGGCGCCCCAGAAATCATCTTTTCAAAACACAGATCTGACCATATTAAAAATTCTCCAAGAGATGGGGACACACACACACACACACCCCTTCCCACTGTTTTAGATACAGAGGCCACAATCTATAGGCTGGACTGATGTATTAGTTTTCTAGGGCTGCTGTAACAAAGTACCACACACTGGGTGGCTTAAACAACAAAAATTTATTTGCTCGCTGTTCTGGAGGCCAGAAGTCTAAGATCAAAGTGTCGGTATGATTGGTTTTTTTCTGAGGGCCACAAGGGAAGGGGCTGTTACAGGCCTCTCTCGTTGGCTTGCAGAGGGCCAATTTCTTGCTGTATCTCTGCACATTGTCTTCTCTCTGTGTGTATCTCTGTGTCCAAATTTCCTCTTTTGATAAGGATACCAGTCTGTTGGATTAGGGGCCCACCCTACTTAGTGTGACTTCATTTTAACTAGTCACATCTGCAATGATCTTACTTCCAAATAACTTCATATCTGGAGGTCTTAGGGGTTAGAACTTCAACATATTAATGGAAGAGTGCACGGTTCAACCCATAATACCTGGTCAGTCTCCTGCCCACCTCTCCAGCTATTTATGTACTCCATGCTTTCTCAGCCTTTCTCCTTGTCATCTGTACACTGGCCTCTTTTATTTTATTTTATTTTATTTTATTTTATTTTATTTTATTTTATTTTATTTTCTTTTTATTTAAATTCTAGTTAGTTAATGTAAGGTGCAAGATCAAAACAAGTGTCATCTTCAGTACCCATCACCCATCTAGCCCATCCCTCTGGCCTCTTTTAAATGGGCCACAATATTTTCACTTTTCTAGAACTGTTTCTGGAAGATATTTCTTTGACCTGAAACTCTTCTCATTCCATCTTCCCCACCCCCAAGCCTTTTTCCCTGCCTTATTTCTGTTCCTCGTCCAGGTTTCAAGTCAAGACCACTTTCTTAGTGAAGAATTCTCTTATCCCCTAGGCTGGATTGGGAATCTATCAAAGAATGTGACCCCTAAAGCATTTATCTTGGTTTGTAATTATCCATTCTTTGCATGTCTTTTTTCCCCCAGTAATGCCTATTTCACTCTGAAAGGTTTATCTTACCTTGTACTGCAGATCCTTTTAAGCAAATAATAGGAACCAAATCAATATTTCTTAAATCCAAACATTACTACAGTATTATTTTGACAAATCAGAATCCTTACTATGCATTATGTGGTTACTTTTTTCCTGATTTTTTAATAATGCATTCCCTCTGACAACATTGCATGCACCTTGAAATCCTTTCATTTGACTGCATACTTTGCTGGAGGGAAGATTTGAGGAAGGACAAATTTTTTATCAGGTGATCTATTCCCAACACAGAGAAGTTGAGTGAAAGATTCTTCCTTGTTAGATATTCATAATGTAGACTGATGATTATGTTAAAGGTTATCTCCAAGAGTAATAAGCCCATTTTTTTTATCCTTTGGAATCTTGAACACATGGTTAATGGCTAATATGTGTGTGTATATGTATGTGTGTGTATATGAATGAATGTATACATGTGTCTATGTGTGTATATATATGTATATATACATATATGTATATGTGCATATGTGTACATATATGTATATACATATACACATATGTATATATACATGCATGTACACATATATACACATATACATATATACACATAGACACATGTATACATTCATTCATATACACACACATATACATATATACATATATGTATATATACATATACATATACATGTATACATATATGTATATATACACACATATATACACATATACACATCTGTATGTACATATATACATATATACATATACATATATGTACACATATATACACATATGCATATATATACATATATACATACACATAGACACATGTATACATTCATTCATATACACACACGTATATACATATATACATATATGTATATATACATATACATATACATGTATACGTATATGTATGTATATACACATATATATACATATATATATATATATATATATATATATATATAATTTGACATTCTCAGGGACATATTCAATTCAGTCTTCTAAACTGCAGTTGAATATGAAATTTCTAACTAGAGCCGGAACACAGCAGTTGGAGTCCCAGCCCCTGTACTTTCCCGCCATCCCAACTATGCAACCTGGAGTGAATTGACTAATGAACTGATAGTATTTACTTTGTAGAGTTGTCACAACTAATGAGCTAATAGTATTTACTTTGTAGAGTTGTCACAAAGATTAAATGGGTTCATACTTGTGTCCGTCATGTGGTAAGCACCAGCTAAGTGTTAGCTAGTAGCGGTAGAAGGAGGAGGGGAGGAGGAGGATTTGCTGAAAGAGGAGCAGTGTAAGTCACCAGCCAGAATGCCATGCTTTACCTTGTACGTGCTTCATGAGGAAGAGGTTCCCTTTGTCACCTTCACACCCTCAAGACTTGGCACAGGGTAGATGCTCAGTAAAGAGTTGTTTCTATTGTTTTCTGTGTAGTTGTTTATGCTTATTCTACCAGTTGCTTTTCGTACTACACTGCAGGTCTGGAAAACATTGCACTTTAAATTTAAATTGGGTGTTGATTTGTCACCAAGATAAATCCTCTGAACATATGCCTACTTGAGACAAGTATGCAAGATGTTCATTAGTGCTGCAATACAGTTGATATATATTTTATAACTTGAGGTACTCCTGCTTTTTAGCATCTATGTGTGAATTAGCATATAAAGATATGAGTAATTGTTCTAATGAAAATTTCACCTCTGCACCGCTCTCCTCTCACTTCGTTGTGAATGCAATTAGGTCTGCCATAGCCTTTTCCCTGTGAGCCTGTAGATAAGGCATGGAAAAATGATTTCTTTTACTATAATCCTTCTGCTTAAAAATGATAGGAAAGCACCAATGAATTTAATATCATTAATGTTCCCTCTGAACTGGAACTCTCTAAATCATAAAATATCACATAATGTATTTTTTATTAAAATGTTGACATTATTTCAAAATGTGTGTTTTAGAGCAAGTTTTATATGAGTTCCTACAACATACGGATATATTCTTCATTTGGTCTTTCATTTGTCTTTTGATAAAGACAAAATGTTTATTTCTGCCATGGATGCGTTATGTCCCTACCACTAGCTATGTTTCCTATAATAATTTGTCACACATTCTGAAGTGTTGTTTTACAGAAATAGCTTCTTTTGAGTTTTGCCTTCAGTATACATCTGATGATGGACACCTACATATTATAGATTTTTCTTTTGGAAAGTTAGCATGGCTATATTTTTGTTTCATTGCGATAAAGGAGAATTAAAGGAGTTAAAAAATGATTATTTTAGAGTTGCTACAACTACATATCAAAGCACTTTAGGACTCATAAGGGCATCTGTGTCTTGCATAATGTAGCAACCAAGATAGAGTAAAACATAAAAGCAGATACTAAAGTCATTACCTGATCTGGGTGGATTAGCTATCCACCTGAGTGACGGTCAGAGATCGAACAAGATTTCTCAAGGCACTCACAAGTTCTGTGATTCCACAGCCATTTGGCTTTTGAACATCACAGGAGACAAGAAAACCATGAAGTTGAAAATCACATGAAGGAAATGTTAGCTATGACAAAGCCAAAAACAATAGGTGGGTCCAAAATTTCAATAGTTGTGGTGATTGCTAAGAACGCTTTGTGACTAGCATCATGCCATTTTTATAAGGTAACCATATGCAGTTTCTCTCTGTATTTCTATCATAAATAAATGCTTCTGTTAACATGCTTTCTATGTTATGTTATTTTTGTCTGTTTACAGGAGTTTGTTGTCGGTAAGTCTTGTTCACGTGTTCTCCGTAGGACCTAGAAGAGAATCTTGTACCCAAAGTATCAGTACTCATTAGATGAATGAACTAATAAGGGAGAAGTATCGTATCACATTAGTAATAAATGACAAGCCCAGAAAGATCATTTTATTCAAAGCATTTGATGCCTTCACATTAACTGGGAGGGCGAGGGGGCCACATCCCTAAACTTAACACTGTACCTGCCACATAGCTGGCATTGATACCCATTTGTTGAAGAAACCAACTAATAAATACAGTAATAGCTTTCATTTCTATAGCACCTACTGTATGCTGTACCTTGTTCTAGGCACTTTAAATATATTGATTCATTTCCTATTTACCTATGCTTACCTAATACCTAGTGTGGACTCTGCATGGCATAGCTCAGTTGCACTCTCACTGAATCTGCGTCCTCATTTGTAAAATGGCAAGAATAGGACTGACCTCCTAGTACGTTTTGTGAAGAGTAAATGAGGTAATGCTCGAAGCGTGCTTGGCCTACTTTCAGGCATAGTGGCGATGCTGTAGCTTTTTGCTGTTAAGACTGTTAATCGCTACCATTACTATCTCTTCCAAAGCGGGCATAAGTCAGGTTGTAAAATTCGGAGGGCCACAATAGAGAAAGCTGATGCTGTTGTTTATATGATCGGCTGTGTGGTATATTCACATTTCTGCCCCTCATCTCTACACCTTCATAAACACACTCCATCTTGCAAGTCCTCCTATGTCAGATGGCACTTAACTAGCACTTGCTCGATGGAGGCACTGAAAACTAACAAAATGAGTAGAGCTAACACTTCAATAATCACTCTCTCTGCCTAAGACCGTGTCCTGTGCCCACACTCTTCACTCTCTTTCTGCCCTTTCCTGAATTATTTTGCTTCATCCTGCCTGTCATTTTATATATTTAAATCGTTAATCTCTTTATTCCCTGCTTCATCACCCACCTCTCATACACTTCGAGGCTCGAGGGCAGATTTTTTCCCACTCGCTTCATGTAAACAAACAAAAGAATATTCAGCATCACAAGTGTTGCACAGTGTTTAAGGGAGTACATTTTCACAACCTTCTCAGGGGATAATTTGGCACTACCTGTGACGGTTTAAAATGCATATAACCTTTGACTGAATTATTCCACGTCTAAATTCCTAAGAAAACAAAGTACACTAGGGGTGGATGGAAGAGAGGAAGCAAAAGTTAGCCGCTTCAGCATTGTTTTCAGCAGGGAAAATTTACGCAACAGAATATTATGTGTCAGTATTTAAAAGAAGGTCAGATCTCTGTGTACTGTTATAAAAAGATCCCTATGATGTATTTTTTTGCTTAGAAAAGTCAGCTGCATAAATGACCTGTAGAGAATAATTTTCCCCCATAAGCTCCCCTTTTGCCTCTCTCCCCTTTGAACATTTCTGTTTCATGTCTAGTTTTAGGCACTGGTAGTTTTAGGCCCTCATAGTTTCCCGCTATTGTTCATTCATTTCAACTCTCTCCACTAAAGATGGTCCCATTTATCTTTAAGTTCTTAAAGTAGTTTTAATATTTGTTCTGTAGCTTCTGTCTGACTTACCTCTGGCCTCCCTCTTGTCTGGCTACAAGCCAACCACTTCGTAGAAACCAATCTTTCTCTGGTCTCCCACTCTCCCTGGATCACTACTCTTCTTGTCCACATTTAGTTGCTTCATTTCTGTCCCATTTTTTCTGGCCTTGAAATTCCATTTAGTAACGTTGGTCCCAATATATACTTCTGGGGGGGGGGAGGTAATAAACTAGTCGGTTTACTGTGTAGTCAATCGAAGCATCACTGTCTGTATGTAGTTATGCCTTTGTATGGAGATATAAATATGCCACAAATAGAATCTGGGTAGGCAAAATCAATTATAGTCAAAGGAATGTGTCAATCGGGCCTGGTCTACCACTCTTCTTTTAATATCCCTCTATGGCTGTTCTCATTAAAAGAAGTAAAATTGTTTGAAAAGAATAATAAATTCATCTCATTATATCACTTAATATAATATTTGTGTTGGCACTTTTGCCTTTGATGTTTATACTTTCAATGATAGGCATGCATGTATTTAAATTTTCAACCTTTTCAGAACTGCTGATTCTTTGTGGGGGAGGTCTGAAATGTTTGTAGTAAAGGCAACCTATATTTTGTGTATAATAGAAAACACAAAGGAATAAACTTCTAAAATAAGTTGCAATCTCATTTTGATGGAATACCTGTTAACAGTTTTGTGTATATTCTACCCCTTCTTTCTTCTTTCCTCTAATAGAATCTTACTATTTTACTACTTGATTTTTTTAAGCAGTACATAATAGCTAATGTTATTAACATAATAGCTGGCTATTAAATATACTTTCGTAGTATTTTGTGACTGAATGAAAATACCATTTTCTCATGAAACAGCCCAAGTGTCCATCGAGTGATGAATGGGTAAAGAAAATGTTGTACATATATACAATGGAATATTACCCACCCATAAAAAAGAGTGAAATTTTGCATTTGCAAGGACATGGATGGAACTACAGAACATTATGCTAAGCATACACATCCCTCAGAGAAAGACAAATACCATATGATTTCATTTATATGTGGAATTTAAGAAATGAAACAAATGAGAAAAGGGGAAAAAGGGAGAGAGAGAGAGGAAGGCAAACCAAGAAACAGAGTCTTAACCATAGAGAACAATCTGATGGCTACCAGAATGAGGTGGGGGTGTGGGATGAGCTAAACAGGTGATGGGGATTCAGGATTGCTCCTGTGATGAGCACCTGGTGATGTAGGCAAGTGTTGAATCAGTATATTGTACACCTGAAACTAATATAACACTCTATGTTAGCTGGAATTTAAATAAAAATGGTAAAACACACACACACACACACACACACACACACACACACACACAAGAAAACAAACAAACAAAAGAAATGAAATCACTATATCGAAGCGGTATCTGCAACTTCATATTCATGGCAGCATTCTTTGTAGTAGCCAAGATACGAAAATAACCTAAGTGTCTATCAGTGGATGAATGGGTAAAGAACATATTTTATATATATTCTTTATATTTACATGCGGCCATGAAAAATAATGAAATCTTACTATTTGCAACAACATAGATGAAACCTGAGGACACCATGCTAAGTGAAGTAAATTAGACAAAGACAAAAAAAATACCATTTTCTTTTGGAAAATCCCATTTTCAATCTTAAAAAAAGTGTTTTTACTTGTTCTAGTGGCTTTCTAAGTAATACTTTGTTTGTTACAAAAGCACATGTTAATAGCATCTGTCCTTAAAACAAATTCTATGTAGTGACTTGGTCTATTTTATACATGCTCCACCTTCAAATTTTGTTGATGTTGAATGATTAGATATTTGCTGATATATAACAAACTAAAATATTCAGGAATAAACTAATGTTTTTATTTTTTTACCTTCTCTGCTTCATTTGACTAAAGTAAATACATCTTTAATTTCTAGATAAAATGGTAATCATTTGTCAGTTAATAACTTTTGGAGCTTAGTATAGAAGATGTATTGACAAATGGGATGCTTTTTACCCTAACTGCATCAGTATGATCAATTTAGTCACTCTTCTTTCTTCTAAAATCATTCACATAGGCCAACAAAGCTTCAATCATTTCGAAAAAGCAGCAACATACAACATTCTAAGGTACTAGCAATGCATGCATTCCTTGTAACAGAGAGGTTGTCCCAAGAATTTTGGCAAAGATCCATGTTTGAAATTCAAAGCACTAAAGGCATTCTAAGCTCAGATAACCAGGAGCAGTTGTGTGACCAGCCAAAAACAAAGGTATTGGTCTGGAGAATTTGCCCTAGGCCCTATGGGCCCTGCACAGCCTGCTTCCAAGAGGAAGACTGGGAGATATCTGGAGGCCTTTGGGAGAAATGGTATGTTCATAAAGACAGGCCTTTGAATCCCCACTCATTCCTCATGTGGGAAAGGAAGCAGTGCTTTCCAGGCAGAGCAGTTTGCTGGCTTGGTAGCTTCTGCTTCTTGCTTCCTGTTTCCTGATTCCTGCTTCCTGGAAGTCAGCCACCCTTTAAGGAGTACAAATTCCCTGATGTGAGAAACCCACTCACATGATTAGACACCACGTGAATAGACATGCCGAGGAACACAGAGGAAACGGAAGTGTGTGAAGAGGCCACCTTCTGAATACTCCCACCCTGGCAGCTGCTTTAGCTGACACCATAGATCACATATTAATGACCCAGCTGAGCCGTTCCTGAATTCCTCACTCACAAAATCATGAGCAAAATGAAATGAGAGGTTTTAAGATAGTGATTCTTGGGGTGGTTTTTCACATGGCAGTAGATAATTGAATCAAAACATATTTGTGAGTTATTGTATCATTTCCTCTAATATTGTCAGATATATTGATTCAAGAAAGCAGTAGACTTCTGGGACACAGGAATTAGCAAGAGAAGAAGGAGGAAGGGGAAAATATATATGTATATACTTTGCATTTTAAAGAAATTTAACCAAGAATTTGTTGAACGTTCATTTTATATATTTAAAACATTTTAATTTTTCCCTATTATACAAGTAATACATGATCCATTTGGAAAGATTAAAAATAAATATAAATAAAAATTAGTTTCTAATTATCATCCACGTTCCATGCATCATTAACCACTGTTTGCATGGAATATAACTTGTAAGGCATTTTTCTTTTCAATATAGGCAACTCTCTCATTAGGCTTATGAAATTAGAAGAAGCAGCATCACATAATAATTAAAGAACAAGCCTATGGAGCTAAGCTCTTTGAGTTCAAGCCCCAGAGTTCCCTCTCCTGTCACCTCTTACTGGCTGTGTGACATTGGCCAAATTTCTTAACCTCTTTGTGCTTTACTAAACATACAGGTATGATACTGCTATCTGCCAGTAACAGGAGTGTTACGAAGATATTTACTTAGATTTCAACTTTATAAAGAACATGGAATATGCCTGGCACATAGTATGCATAAAATTAGTGTTTATTAAATGTAGTAATTACATTGAAGAAGAAAAACAAATCATAGGATACATAGCATTTTGAAACATGCTTCCTTCACTTAAGAATCCAGAATAAACATTACCCATCAATAAATACATATCTGTGGTATTATTATTTTTTTATTTTTTTAATGTTTATTTCGAGAGACAGAGAGAGACAGTGCACACGTGTGCATGCGAAGAGGGGAGGGAAGAGAGAGAGGGAGAGAGAGGATCCCAAGTAGGCTCTACGCTATCAGCACTGAGCCCAACATGGGCCTCGATCTCATAAACCATGAGATTATGACCGGAGCCAAAATCAAGAGTTGGATGCCTAGGTGACTGAGCCACCCAGGTGCCCCCGTGGTATTGTTTTAAAGCAGCATAGAAGTTCATCATATGGATATAGCAGAGTTCTCTATTTTCAGTCACTTATATCATTGCAGTTTTTCCTCATGGTGCATTTTAACTTTGATTATGGGAGTTTACAAACATACACAAATAGATCAAATACTATAATGAATGCTCAGCTACAATAATTAACAACACATAGCATTCTTGGCAATGTATTTTAAATACCCATTTTAAACCATCAGTTCTGATAAAACTAAAATAATGGCTGTGTCTTCAAGTGTAGGAGCCTCTATGTCTTAAGCACATAATAGTACGTATCTGTGATTATTTACAATAGAAAGAAACATCCTCAGCACACTAGCTTTTATCTGATGCCAAACTTAAAATGGTCAGTTCCCCTTATTCAACCTCAGTGAACATCCTTCATTGTATCTTGTTTCCTCTGATATATTGGGGAAGAAAATGGAATAATTGAGGAGATGCCAGTGGGATAAAACACGATATTCCTAAATATAGTGACATTTTCAGAGCTATTTTAGCCAGTGTAATTGAAATCCTCTTGTTCTCCACTGACATATTTTGGAAGCTCATATGTTTAGAGTCTGAAAATTCATTTCAAAAATGATAGAAAGTGTCTTGATCTCAGTGGAGAGTTACTGAATTGAATTATGATGGTAAAAGCTTAAGTGAACTTAAGGAAGTAGGTATGCTCTTCCGCATGGATTCATTTCACCGTATGTCCTAGAAAGTATGGTATGCAGGTAGCCAGTGGGAAAAATATGTCAATGATTTCCATGTGCTGCCACATTAGGGCCAAAGCCATAAATTTTGAGATGCTATTTTCCAGGCAGACATTTTTCTTAGGAGTTATAGTGCTATCTTCAGTACGACATAGAAAGGAAGTTAAAATTACAGGAGGGAAGTAAGTTCCCTCATCATACTACAACTGTGAAGCTATAACTAATAGATATTAAAGTAGAAATAAATTGTATTTGTTCTTATGACACAGAATATAAGCATTTAATATTGTTGTGGGTCTTAGCAGAGAGTATTACATTAATTCGTTTATTTAAAATATTTCTTAAGCACCAATCTTACAAGATTGTGTACTGTTACAACAGGCACTGTTCTAGCTGAGGATAAAAGGAACATATGTGTCTCTTCTCCTGGATCTTACTTGATATGAGAAAGATAAACATACCATAAGCAAATGAACAAACATATCAGTAAATCTGCTTTCTACCCTAAAGCCTTTTCAAAATTAACCCTTGCAATGTATTCCCTGTAATTCTTTTGGTCAGTCTGCTCTTGTTAACTGCTACTAGAGCCCTCCAGCATGATACCGAATCTCTCTGATTCTAGTTCCTCATCTAAAAACACATAAAAGGAAGAATAATAACCTCTGTATTCTCCTTGGACCATTGTTAGGATGAACAAATGAATATGAAAGTAGGTACTGGGAGAATTCTTAGATGCTATAAAAATATAGAGTTCCAATTTTATTATGTCAGTATTGCATTTTCTTGAACACTTGAGGTATATCTAGGGGTTGCATGAAGCTCTTCTCTGACACACAATAATGAACATGTAGCCAGAAGTTTTCAGGTATCACTAAGAGTATAGCTTTTCATATGTTCCAGAGGTCAGGTGAAAGGTGCTAAGGAGATACACTGGGGGAAGCCTATGAAAAAGAAACCTCCCTTGAAATTGTACAAAATGAGTATCTATCATGACAGTTCAGATTTCCAAAGCTGTGCTCCTCAAATTTTAATGTGCATATGAACCCCTTGGGGATTTTGTTAATTTGCACATTCTGATTCAATATTTCTGGGGTGGGGGCCGAGGTTCTGCATTTCCAACAAGCTCCCAGGTGATGGTGACAGTGCTGATCTGAGGACCACATTTTGCGTAGTGAGGGGCTAGGACATACACAGTAATTAAGCCTGTTATTTTGAAGATGCTGGTGTGATTAATGAATTGTACCTGCATTAATATTCATGAATCTTTTCTGGACATTTTTCTACTCTCTTAACCCTTATTGCCTTTTCTGTGTAGCTCACATATGATCTGTGCCTTTGCCTTTTTGCTTACATAATAAATAGAGCACGTTTTTATGTGCACATGTTCAGCTTTACTTCTCTATGCAACTGTTTTTTAGAGTTTTAATGTCAACATTCATATCATAAACAGCTATAAATTGCTTCTTCCAACCTTCTTTCCTTCCTATATTTCCCTTCACTCGTCTCTTTTAAAATTGGTCTGTGAACATACTGTCTTGCTAGATCAAATGACTCAATCAAAGGGGATTCTTAAATGTTTTTGGATCAGATGCGTACAAGTGTTGCTCATGAAGAAAAAGAGATGAGAGAAGAGGAGATTTCATCCTCTTGATGTGTGGTACTCACAGAAGCACACCAGTCCATGTGATACAAGCCATGTGTGGCTGCATTCATCCTGTGGTGAGGACTGAGAAGACTGAGTTGGGTACCACTAACACCATATATTGTCTGCTAGTACCCTTCTCTCAAGATAAAATAATTCAACATGTTGTGGTTTAGCAACACAATGGTGTACGACACCCTGTGTAATATTAGAAGGAGAAAATTCCGACTAGTCACGTGCTACAGTCTATGGTACTAAAGTCGTTAAGAAGGCCAAAAGATGGATTGACATCAGTATCAACACTAAGTAAGACATCACTTACTCTTGCTCCACCTTCAACAACACTTTGGCTTGATCCAGAGACAAAAGTGTCTTTGTGAGAGCTGTGAGATCCAGCACCATATGCCAGCAGACCTGGGAGAAGTCTCACGCACCATGTGTTGGATAGTAAACAGACACACCTCGGTCCAGGCTGTAGAACCCACAGTGACCCATGAACGGGCTCCAGCCCTTCTCAGCCATGGTCTGGAAGCCCCTAGAAAACATTATCTTAGATAATCTTCCACAGACAAGAGAGCATTTGTGGAAGTCCAGGTTGCCAGAGGAGAAGTTCCAACCCACCATTGAGAAAAAATAAATAAAATGAAAGAAAATAAAATAAATATACATATACATATGTGTGTATATATGTATATACATATACATACATATACACATATATGAGTTTCACCACATTGGAAAGGGTAAGAGGAGCAATTTGGCATTACCTTCATCAGTCTTCCCCCAAGGTGGCACAGCTCAGTGCCAAGAAAGTTCTTCTCAGCAAGTGATTTCTACTGTAGGGGAAAATGAGAGCGTGTTAGTGAGCACCTACCTTCCCCAGCCGTACAGGATATTGTAAAGAGACTCATTTTTCTTCTGCCCCATCCAGAGTATTGAATCAAGAGCTACATGAGACAGCAAATAGCCAAAGCGATCTAGAAAAAGAACAAAACTGTTATCACAATCCAAGACTTCAAGATATACTACAAAGCTTCAGTCATCAAAAAATTATGGTACTGACACAAAAATAGACCCTAGATCAATGGAACAGAATAGAAATCCTGGAAATAAACCCATGCTTTTATGGTCAATTGATGTATGACAAGAGGCAAGACCATACAATGGGAAAAAGGAGAGTCTCTTCAACAAATGGTGTTGGGGAAACTTGACATCTCCATAAAAAAGAATGAAACTGGACCACTTTCTTGGGCCATACACCAAAATAAACTCCAAATGGATTAAAGACCTAAATGTGAGACCTAAAATCATAACATTCCTAGAACATAGGCAGTAATCTCTTTGACATTAAGTCATGAAACATTTTTTTAGATATGTCTCCTCTGGCAAGGGATACAGAAGCTAAATTAAATTATTGGGACTACTCCAAACATAAAAAACTTTTGCACAGTGAAGAAAACCATTAACAAAATAAAAAAAATTAATGAAGGAAGATACTTAAAAATGATGTATCAAATAAGGGGTTAGTATACAAAAGAAACAATTTGTGAATCATTGGAGTTCACAAAGGAGAAGAGAGGGAGAAGGAGGGCAGAAAGCTTATGTAAAGAAATAATGGATGAAAATCCCCAAATCTGGAGATGGATTTGACCATTCAAGTTCATGAAACTCATAGGTCACCAAACAGACACAACTTAAAGAGATCTTCTCCACCCATTATAATAAACTATCAAAAATCAAACAGAGAGAATCTTGAAAGCAGAAAAGAGCTTATAAATTACCTAGGAATCCTCATAATCATTTCACAATGATTGTATCAGATGAGTCTATTAAAGCTTGCACAATGTTATATATCAATTATATCCCAATGAAGCTGGGGGGAGAAAAGAAGAGCAAAGGATGTTTTGTGCAAATTAGAAAAAGGAATCCTTTCTTTTGGTTAGATGGATCTAACTGAGTGTGATATGGGCTGGGTTTCAACCACCATCCCCCTTTGGCTGTAGCATGGCCTATACACCTGATACTGAATGTTGTGGAAGCCTGTTCATCTATTTGGTGTCTGCTTTGTCTTATGTGGCTTTACCCATTGTTTTTTAGCTTCTCTTTTTGAAACTGTATATATTTTTTTCATTTACTCTTAGCATTCCCAAGGGCTTCCCAGGTTATTCACAAGGATGTATAGATAGAAGTCAAGTCCCTTCCTAGACCTGCATCTGCATTGCACAGTTCAGATAAAGACGTCTATTACTGAGTCATATAGCCCAACTCTACACATCAGAGCATAAGCCTTACTGATGGATGCACACACATAGAAACCAAAATCCAAGACAAGGATGAATGAAGTTCTTACTACATAAAACGTTTGCTTGGATAGCAATAACATGCTAGCCAGGAAAAAAAAAAAAAAAAAAGGAGCAGGGAGGGGACTGGGTTGAAAAGTCAAGACTTAAATAAAATTTTAAAAATTAGCCATTAACCCATCTTTTAGTGGTTTTACAAAATTACCACTTCAATGTTTATTTTATTTTGACCCAGTGTACAAGTACTACATTCATTTTCTTTTCCTTAAAGAGTAATTTTTTTACAAAAACATACAGTTTTATTTTAAGTTGTAAGTCAGCTTAATTACATCATTATAATTATATTTACAAAGGGCTTTATCTTCTATTATTTAAAATTACTCTGATAATTTTTTTATTTTGATGCCTGCTACTAAAATTTCATAGTTAAAAGAGCACATGAAATAGCCATTGTAGAGATAGTTGCTGGAATAGGCTTTAAATATGTACTAGAAAGAGCTGATTTCAGTTAGCCTTTGGTTTTCTCATAGAAAAGTTACTGCTTTAAAGATCTCTTACAACAAACAATAGAGCACTTGGCTGGGTAAGGCTGTTCTCTTCATGTCACTGTCATCCAGTTACCAGTTTAATTGTCACTTCATTAGTGAGACCTTCCCTGACTTCCAAAGTTAAAGAAGTTCAAAGATCACCTCATTTATTTCTCTGTATCATACTTATTAGTCTCTGATACCACATGGTGGATTCATTCCTGTTTAATTGTTTTTCTGGCTCTCCCAAGTTCAAGAGGGCAAGAGACTTCTATTATTTGTTAATTGGTGTGCTCCAAATGTCTAGAAGCGTTCCAGGCATGTTATATAGGATCTCAAATAAAAAGTCTTAGAGAAGTAAATGAATACATGGTAGATATATTGAAGTGAAAGTTAAACATTTTAAAAACAAATTAAAAAGGATAATGTGAAAAAAATTGGAAGTAGCCAACACATACTTTGAATAATATAAGTAGTATGATTTTGTATTTCAGAATGCAAAATGGGTAAGACATTCTTTATTTTTTTTCTTTTCAAACATTTTTCTTTTATTTCTTTACAACATACTAACATTCCCTTAGTAAAGGGAATTTTTTGACCTTGAGCCTTTCCTACACATAGCAGATATTCACATACATAAACATACACACACCTCCACACACATATATGTATGTATGTACATTTTATAGCTATAATTGTTCATAAATGTGTTTAGCACCATTTGCAGTCATTTTATGTGCTTATCATTATTGTCATTGCTTATAAATAAATATGCAGTAGTTATATCTCCATCATTAGGCTGTAAATTCCTTGTGGGCAGCAAGCATCTTATAATGAAGAAATTAAGTCAGAACCATTACATTAAAAACACGATGCTTTCAAATACACTTTTGAATGTTCACCTCAGTGTTCTAATTAAATTCTAATTTCAGTATACATATCTGCTTATCTGAATGCCTTTAGCAATTTGAAATGACTTACTGAGTATTCTAACTCATCCCATATTGAACAAAAGCATATCAAAATTGTCTCCTATTCAAATGTGCTATCACAAGCTATAAATAGAACACTGCTCTTTGGCAAAGGTGAATTAATTGTGATGAAGCTATTTTGATAAAAGTTATTCCTCACATGAGTGAAACATGGAGTAGCTGATTTATTTCTACAGCAGGTATTTTAAAAGCCCTGCATTTAATGGCAAACCTCTACTTCAGTAGATGTCACCATAATTTTTTTTTTTAGAAAAATAGGAAAGGCCTTGCATTTGATTAGCTTCAAATGATGTCTCATTGATGGATACAAATAATTCAACAAAAGAGACTCATTGTATAGAACAAGTAAATATTATACATACAGTGCTCATTTGCCTACCATTACACAGGTAACGTCTGCACTTAGTTTCTTAATTTCTCATTATAAGACAATTGCATCTCATCTTGCAGTGTTTAATTGCATTGTTTCTGTTGCTAGAATAATAGCACATTCCTCTTTTACGATGTTGAATGACAAATAAATTTAGATTGTAATCACTTATTATTCCTTCTTTAAGCAAAACCACTCAAGAGTTTCAGTTGCACTGAAAAAAATCTGATTTCCTACTAATGATGACCAAATGGGAGCATTCGAGATAAGTCTGGATCCTGTTTATCAGCTTATCCTTCAGTTGTGGTCATAACAATTATCTTAATAAGTCCACTTGGCTAATAACTTTACTATTTTCTAAAAGTGTCACTCTAAAACCTTAGGGTATTTAACCTCACATTCCAGACTTCTATAATAAATAGCCTTTGTGTTTCTATTTCTAACCTTAAATATCTGCATTGGTAAATGTCAGGTATGTGTGGGATGACAAATGAGCAGTTACACTGTCTAGTTCACAGTTTCTTATCTGAGTTTTTCTTTCTTTTTTTTTTTTTTTAATTTTTTTTTTCAACGTTTATTTATTTATTTTTGGGACAGAGACAGAGCATGAACAGGGGAGGGGCAGAGAGAGAGGGAGACACAGAATCGGAAACAGGCTCCAGGCTCTGAGCCATCAGCCCAGAGCCTGACGCGGGGCTCGAACTCACAGACTGCGAGATCGTGACCTGGCTGAAGTCAGACGCTTAACCGACTGCGCCACCCAGGCGCCCCTTGAGTTTTTCTTTCTGAGTGTAATGTAAATTCTCCCAGAAGACAAGAATATCAAATGCAATGATCACATAGCTTCTGAGTTTTCTTTTAACAGTTGATGAAATGTTATTCGCAACTAATATTTACATGTGTCTTTTATTCCAGATGTATTTTCTAAATGGTTTACCTGTTCCCTAGTCTGTTGAAAAGTGTAATGTTTTTTATTGCTGCCATTACATAGCATCATAAACTTAGTGGCTTAAACAAAACAAACTTATGATCTTACGGTTTTCCGGGTCCAAATTCCAACACAGGTCTCAGTGGGCTAAAATCAAGGTGTTGGTAGGGCTTCATTCCTTTTGGGAGGCTCTAGGGGAGAATGTTTCCCTGCCTCTTCCACCCTCAGGAGGCTGCCCACATTTACTGGCTTGTGACCCTTTCTTCCATCTTCAAAGCCAGCACTGATCAGTTGAGTCTTTCACACATCACGTGACCCTTTTTTCATTCTCACATTTCTGTCTGCACCCAGAAATGATTCTATACATTTAAGGACTGGAGTTATTAGGTTCAGCCCACCTGTATTTTTCGGGGTAACCTCCCCATCTTAAAAACTACAGACCTTGATTACATCCCAAAGTACATTTGGTTTTGTTAGATAACACATTCACAGGTTCCAGGTATGAATGTGTGGATATGTTTGGTGGGGCCATTATACTCCCTACTCCACATGGTCTGTCATGATTCAGTTTGTCTTCTGAGTTGAGTACACTTTGTAACATGTGATTTTAGGTTTATGAAATCAAGCTTCATAGTCATTATTTATTAATATTGGCAAAAGCTTGAACACAGCCAGACTTCATTTCTGGCCTCAGCTTTCTCCTGTTGTCTCCTCATTAATTATTTTTACTAAGAACAGATGGCAGAGGTTTGTTTTTTTTTTTTTTTTCTTTCTGCATTGGCACTGTGGCAATACAACATTGAAGAAATAGTTCTATTGATTTTGTAGGGAAAGACCCACAGTCCAGTTAAATTTGTATCAATTCAGGACCAAGAGCTCTGCTTTTTCTCACTGGGGAATTCTCCCTTTTGAGCCAGGTTTCCCAGTTGCACCTGAGAGTTATAAGAGGGTTAGTTTTATCTGATGAGAAAAGAGCCCAAATCTCTAGGAAACTCCTGTTAACCAGTGTTGAAGATACCAGTGGTATAGGTCAGGGAGCTTTTAGAAATTTATCATTTGATTTAATATTCATAGAATTGTGAATGTTAATTTATTAATTCATATTTAATATTCATATGTTCCTTGGATAGATAATTAAAATGTAAATATGATTGATCTCTTGTGGCATTCTTGAGCCAATGGCACCCTTACACTTTTAAGGCATATATCTACCTTATTTTTCAATATTTAACTTTTTGCCCTCTCTTCCATGCTCTGTGTGTTTGCTTACATAAGTCAGGACGAAGAGTATATAGTTTATTTTTTTAAGATTTTAATAATCTACCCAGAGAAAAAATATCTGTCAGTGCTTCTGGAGTGACCTTACAAAACAGAGTATGTTTGTGCACTTATAGGGTAAAATAATTTTTTAAAATACAGCAAAATGTTGGACCCTCTTAAGTTTTAGACGATCTATTTTGAAATGTGTGTTATTAGGTTTAGTCAGTACTTCTCATTAGTACTTTGCCTTTTGTCAAAAAGACAGTGCCGAGTTGGTTGATGTACTGTTAAAATTAAGTATGTCGATTTACCTGGTTTTTCTAATGCTGTTATGTGTGACAATTCCTATGCAAGGTAAACTTAATAAGTTTTCTAAATCTGTTCCTCTCAATATCTAACTAGTACCTTAAGGAGAATATCTATATTGTGTCTCTTCAGTGAAATCCCTTTAGATGCGCTTAAGATAGCCATATGGCTCTAAACTTACTAAATGCAGAAAATTTAACTTAGCTTTACTTCTTTCGTTCTTAGGAAAACAATCTTCATTTTGTTGATTAACTTTCGTTTAAATGCTTATTTTATACTGTCTTTATTTGGACAATGCTTCATTAAGCCTCAATTTCCATTTAATTTTGGTTGTGTCTTATTGCTCGACTTCCTGTGTCTCAGTTCACTAATGAAATGTTTTCTAACCTGTGAAAATTCAGAAGAGCTCAAAGACTCATAAAAGTACGTTTCACGTTTCTAGAAGAAAAATTCAGGTCTTCTGGTTCTATGGTACACTACAAAACATAAACACTGTTCTTACTTTATAATGACTGACTTTCAATTCCAAGTTCCCATATGTTAAATCTGCCTATGTGATAATGACATCAATTTCAAATGCCTTGTTGTTTCTCTTTGTATCCTGTTTCAGTGGTTGTTCCCTTTGACATTTCCAAATTCAGTTTGAAAATATGACTGAAGTTTACCATCATTTATTAAAGGTGAATATCCTCCATCATCCATGCCTAGGACTCTTTTACTGACCCCAAAATAGGGATTGTAGTGCATTAGCAATAAGGTATGGCAGGCCACTAGCTCAGGGGTCACTGTTCCTTATTTCCCCATAGTTTTGGCGTGTTTACAGATTTGAGTTCTTCTTAGTTCTGATTTAGAGCCCTGGTCCAGGTTCTCAAAATCACCAATCATTGCTTAAATTCAACCATGGTTTGGATTCTAGTTGTTGTGCCCAACATACCTGATTAAATCATTTAAATTGCAAGATACACTATTGCTGTCAGTCCACATCTCCTTTCTCTTCTCTCTTTCTCTTTCTCTCTTTCTCTTTCTCTTTCTCTGTCTCTCTCTTCCTCCTCCTCTTCCCCCTCCCATACTCCCCTCTCTTTCTCTCTGCCTGAACAGCCTGGCCCTTGATTTCAGGTCTGATCTCTATGATAAATGAAGATTCTTTTCTTTGGCCATCTGTAACTAGACAGATCTGATGACCTCCTATTGGTGAACATCCAGCGAGATTTGCAGTTGATTTTACCCCAGCCATGACCGTGCATAATCTTTATTAGACTTTTATTAGAAACTGTATCTGAATATACTATATTTATTGTAGATAACAATTTTCATATGTTTATTTTTGATATAAATAAAAGTCCATTCAAACTTTCATAACTTACCTTTTATCTGTGTATGAGATAGCTTCTTACATGTAAAGTATTAAAATTTGCTCAACTAAAAGTATATTGTTCCAATTAAAATCTCTATATTTTAATGAAATTTAATCACATAGTTTAACTAACACTTAGTTATCAATCATTTCAGTGCAACTGTCTCCATTTTTATTAACTCATTCATGAAACGTTTATTCAGGAAATGCCAAATGAAATTTTCACTGATATGACCATGGAAAGGAGGAGGCATTAATACAAAGTCCTGATCTGCTGGAAGCTTACAATCTAATGGGTGAAACAGACCGAACGTAACTCTCCTAACTTCTCAGTGATGAGAAATGCAAATAATATTACATTTAAAAATGAAATCTGGGGGCACCTGGGTGGCTCAGTCGGTTAAGCGTCTACTTCGGCTCAGGTCATGATCTCACGGCTCATGAGTCCGAGCCCACATCGGGCTCTGTGCTGTCAATGCAGAGCCTGCTTTGGATCCTCCGTGGCCCTCTCTCTCTGCTCCTCCCTGACTAGTGCACTCACTCTCGCTCTTTGTCTCTCTCTCTCAAAAATAAATAAGCATTAAAAAAATGAAATCTGGGTTTCATAAGGCTTGGGAAATATGTATACTTTTAAACAGCAAACCCTCTAATAATCTAGGCTTATAGGGCATGAAACAACATAGTCCTGATAATGTGAGTCATTTTAATGTGCTCTCCATATTTGAAACTAAAGTATGTATTATCATAAATTTCATAATTTCATTACCGAGTTTCTTCATAGTTTCCAGAAAAACCTTGCAAGCCTCTGACTTATTTACAACTGATTTGTCAATCATATGTAGAATATCCTGTCCTCTGATCACCATATTGTAGGAGTTTATATTTGCTTTTAAAAAGCATTTAAAGTGAATGTTTCCTTAACATCTTTTTGTTAACAATAATCATTGTGTCACAATTTTTCACAAGTATGTGTTTCTTATACTTGGAGCCCCTTATGCCTCAACCTTACCTTCCACATGAGTATATTTCTCTATGCTTCACTTTTAAGAGCTCTCCATATGCTAAATAACACCTTTCCTCAAATATAAAGTCTTTCTCTTTCTACTTGGTCTTTATCTGTTTGTGTGTGTGTGTGTGTGTGTGTGTGTGTGTGTGTGTGTGTGTGTATGACCCAGCCTTAATCTGAATACAGGTTCCAGTGAAGCACTAATGTAAATTCCAAGTTATTTAAAAAATTACCTTTAATTTTTTTTATCATATCTTTATTGTAGTTCTCATTTGCAATGTTCATTTATCACGTTAGATTTTTAAATTTTCCCTCACCTAGGGTGCTCTTAAATGTAATCTTATACCTGATCAATTATTTCATACACCTTTTGCTGTCTTACTCTTAGAGATCATGTTAGGCAAATTTTTGAAGCTGCCTCATTCTTTTTCATGAAAAAGATACTGAGAAATAAATTAGGCATCACCATCAAGTATAGATTAACACTGGATCAAATATAGAATAACACTAACATTTGACAAAGCTTTTTTTGGGGATTTCATATTTACTTTTCCTGTTTATCTATTTTTGTCCTGTTTAATTTTTTTAACTCCCAGGTTTATAGATATTTCTATTTTAGTCTATATCATATCATTCATGGATTTCTAACATCTTTAAAACACCATTTAAGTTTATTTTGCTCATTAAGAGATGCTACTTCCTAACTTAATGAGAAGATTGAAGGAAGAATAGGTATTGATAGTAATTTTCTTACACATGGCAGCTACAAAGCAGCTAATTATTTTTCAAGGGATTTTTTCACGATTATTTTGTTAAAAATATTTCACTCTTATTTTTCAACATTGTCAGTTTTCTGACATTGATAGAGCTATTAATTTATTCATAAACTGAATTCATTTTCAGTGTCTATGCAACCTTTTCGTTTTCTTCCAATTGCTTATGTTATTTTCCATATGAAAAATAGATAACTGTCTGTTTGACTAATTTCTTTCCAAATAAAAACTCAGCATTATTCCTTACTGACTCTGTAGGGAATGTAATAATTTAAGAAGATACATTATGCCATTGGTTGCAATATATTTTAAAACCACTTTTATTTTTATGCTGCCTTAAGTGCTACCGGGTTCATCTTAAATTTGGTGATTTTTCCATAATTTAATAGTTGCCTGAGTAAACTGTTTAAGTGATCAAGGACAGAGCTAACAATGGCCAGAATCTTCTGACATGGGCCTTTTCTCAAGACTAAAACAGTTTAGTGAGAAATCACTGGAAAATTTCTTACTAGCTACCTGGCAGGCAATAAAGTTGCCCTTGCCAATGATGCTAACCATGGTGACATGTTCAATCAAGAAATGGTCACTTACATCATTAAAGATGGCGTTCCTCTATTATTTCCCCTTTGACAGTCATGATTTTTCTGTCAGTTCACATCTCTTTGCTTCAAGAGATGAGGCTCCTTCAATCTCTCCTTCAAGTTCAATCTTTCCACACTCTGAGTGGCTGCATATAGTGGGTGGGGGCACAATTCCTGTGGAGGCTCTGCACTTGACTTTGCCTATTACACCCACTAGCAATGGCTTCATTTCTACCTCATTTCCCTTTGTTGTCCTCATATTTGTCTCTTATTTTCCTTTCTTTTTTCTTTTAATCTTTACTGATTTCTTTCTGTATTCTGTTAGTTAATCCTAGCCCCCTTCTTTTGTCATTCTTAATGTTTTTGTTCATTTTTTGGTCCATTTCTTTTTTATTAATGACTTTATTGTTGTTGTTGTTGTTATTGTTATTACTATTATTCAGAAAGTTTTAGGTTAGCATCTCTTTCAGCCTAGAGAATTCGTTGAGGGTAATGTTTCTGTCTTACTCATTTTGGATCCCCTCCTAGAATTGTTACTCACTGTTTTTGGATATCACACACATATCGTATGGGATTCATTGCAGGACACACAGCTTTAGGCTATAGGTCAAATAACAAATTTAGAACACAAATTCCAACATATATCAGTTCATTTATCATTCTCGTTTAACAATGAAAGCCTTAATATAACAATTCTACCCTAGTATAAACCCTAGTACAACTGTACCCCCGAATTTTGTTGAGCCAGGTCTCTGCTTCCTCAAAGTAACATACAGGCCATACCTCATCTTATTGCACTTCACTTTATTGTGCTTCACAGATACTGTGTTTTTTACAAATGGAAGGTTTGTAGCGATGCTGCAAGTCTCTTGGAATTATTTTTCCAACAATCTTTACTTACTATGTGTCCCTGTGTCACATTTTGCTAATTCTCACAATATTTCAGACTTTTTCATTATTACAATATTTGTTATGGTGATCTGTGATCAGTGATCTTTGATGTTCCTATTGTAATATTTTTGATGTTCCATATAACATCCTGAACTTAATGAGTATATTTTATGTGTTCTGACTGCTCTATCAACCAGCCATTCCCCCATCGCTCTCCCTCTCCTTGGGTCTCCCTATTCCCTGAGACACTATATTGTAATTAGGCCAATTAATAACCTTACAATGGCTTCTCAGTGTTCAAGTGAAAGAGGTACTTGTCTCTTACTTTAAATCAAGAGCTAGAAATGATTGAGTTTAGTGAGGAAGGCATGCTGAAAGCTGGAACAGGCTGAAAAGTAGGCTTCTTGTGCCAAATGGCCAAGTTGTGAACTGAAAGGAAATGTTCTTGAAGGAAATTAAAAGTGCTCTTCTAGGGGGCACCTGGGTGGCTCAGTTGGTTAAGCATCCAAATTCAGCTCAGGTCATGATCTCGTGGGTTTGAGCCCCAAGTCGGGCTCTGGGGCTCTGTGCTGACAGCTCAGAGCCTGCAGCCTGCTTCGGATTCTGGGTCTCCCTGTCTCTCAACCCCTCCCCCACTCTAACTCTGTCTCTCTCTCAAAAATAAATAATAAACATTAAAAAAAATTTAAAGTGCTATTGCAGTGAACACACTAATGATAAGAAAGCAAAATGGCCTTCTTGCTGACATGGAGAAAGTTTTAGTGGTCTATATGGAAGATCAAACCAGCTACAACATATCCCTTAAGCCAAAGCCTAATCCAAAGCAAGGCCCTAACTCTGAATTCCATGAAGGCTGAGAGAGGTGAGGTAGCCACAGAAGAAAAGTTTGAAACAACAGAGGTTGGTCCATGAGGCTTAAGGAAAGAAGCTGGCCTCCTAACATCAAATTGCAAGGTGAAGCAGCACATACTGATGTAGGAGCTGCAGCACGTTATCCAGAGGATCTAGGTAAGATCAATAATAAAGATGGCTACACTGGGGCGCCTGGGTGGCGTAGTCCGTTAAGCGTCCGACTTCAGCCAGGTCACGATCTCGCGGTCCGTGAGTTTGAGCCCCGCGTCAGGCTCTGGGCTGATGGCTCAGAGCCTGGAGCCTGTTTCCGATTCTGTGTCTCCCTCTCTCTCTGCCCCTCCCCCGTTCATGCTCTGTCTCTCTCTGTCCCAAAAATAAATAAACGTTGAAAAAAAAAAAAGATGGCTACACTAAACTACATTTTCAATGTAGATGAAACAACCTGTTGGAAGAAGATGCCATTGAGGACTTCCATAGTTAGAAAAGAGAAGTCACTGCCTGACTTCAAAGCTTCACAGGACAAGCTGACTCACTTGTTAGGGGCTAATGCAGCTGGAGACTTTAAATTGACACCAGTGCTCATTTCCCATTCTAAAACTCCAATGGCCCTTAAGGATTATGCTGAATCTAGTCTGCCGGTACTCTACAGATGCAGCAATAAGGCCTTGGTGACAGCACATCTGTTTACTATATGGTTTAGTGAATATCTTAAGTTTGCTGTTGAGACCTGCTGTTCAAAAGAAAATATTACTGCTTACTGACAATGCACCTTGTCACCCAAGAGCTCTGATAGAGATGTACAATGAGATTAATGCTGTTTTCATGCTTGTGAACATAACATCCATGCTTGTGATCCATCCATCCATGGATCAAGGAGTAATTTTGACTTATATTTTCTATGGCTATCACTGTCCTTGACAGCGATTCCATTGATGGATCTGAGCAAAGTTGATTGAAAACCTTTTGGGCAGCATTCACCATTCCATGTGCCATTAAGAACATTCGTGATTCATGGGAAGAGGTAAAAATTATCAACATTGACAGAAGTTTGGAAAAAGTTGATTCCAGCCCTCAAGGATGACTTTGAGGGTTTTGAGACTTTGGTGAAGGGAGTAACTGAAGATATTGCAGCAAGAGAAGTAGAATTAGAAGTGGAGTCAGGGGATATGACCGAGTTGCTATAATCTCATGATAAAAGTTGAATGGATGAGTAGTTGCATGTTTTGGATGAGCAAAGAAAGTAGTTTCTTAAGATTGAATCCACTCCTGGTGAAGATGCTGTGAAGATTGTTGAAATAACAGGAAAGGATTTCGATTATCACATAAACTTAATTGATGAAGCAGTGGCAGGGTTGGAGAGGATTGACTTCCATCTTGAAAGAAGTTCTTTGGGTAGAATGCTGTCAAACTGTATCAAATACAGAGAAAATAAATGTTTGTGAAAATAAATGTGGCAAACTTCGTTGTTGTCTTATTTTAAGAAACTGCCACAGCCACCCAGACTTCAGCAACCAGCACCCTGATCAGTCAGCAGCCATCAACATGGACGCAAGACCCACCACCAGCAAAAATACTATGAATTGCTTAAAGCTCAGTTAATGGTTACCATTTCTTAGCAATAAAGTATTTTTCATTAAGCCATGTGCATTGTTTTTTTAAGACATAATGCTGTTGCACACATTATAAACTACAGTATAATATAAACATAACTTTTAAATGCACTGGAAAACAAAAATTCATTTACTCACTTTATTGCAGTAGTCATTTTATTGCAGTGGTCTGGAACCAAACCCACAAAACCTCCAAAGAATGCCTGTAGCTCATTTTAAAACCTGCATTAAACCAACAAAGATTTCCCTTCTGCTATGCCTGTTACATTATAAATTTTTCCTGTTTATTCTTAAGAAAAACTACATGGAAGGAAGTAGTCCATGTAATACTCATGGAGGGGTCAAAGGATATGACACTCTCAAAAGCTTCCATTCTCAATAATAACTATATATGTTCAACAAGTCACCTAACTTGTTGGTTTCTTTACTGATAATTTTAAGACAAAGTTTCTAGATAGAGTATTTTACATAAAAACGGTCTTTAGCTATGGCTGTTCTAATAGCGGTATCACTCAAAGGCTTTACAATTCTATGGAAAAATGTGGAGAATAATTTCATTTTGGAAATTTCATTGATTTGCTCTAAAGTTTAGCTTCTCTGGCCAGGTACCATTTGGAGATTAGTTGGCTCAAGATCAGTGTAAACTCCACAAGTTATGCTTGGAGCAAATATATTTCCTTAGAAATGCTGTAAGGTTCACTAACTGTGAGAATCATTTTCCCATAGATACCAAGTTTGATGACATAAATCTTTTTTTATTGTGCAATCAACCTCCTCTTTTCATTGTTCATTTTTAAACCTTTTTTTAGCTTTTCAAAATTAGTTATCTGGATTTATATCTCTGTCCTATAGAAACTAAGTCAATGGTACTTGTGGTTGTTAACCAGGAATGCACACAAGAATACACTAAATCCAAATATCCAACATTAGGCCCGAAAACACCAAACACAAAAATAAATTCAAGATGGATTAAGGACCTAAATGTCAGGCATCAAATCATTAAAATCCTAGAGGAGAATACAGACAGTAAACCTCTTAGACATCAGCCATAGCAACTTCTTACCAGATACATCTCCTGAGGCAAGGGAAACAAAAACAAACTATTAGGACTACATCAAAATAGAAAGCTTCTGTACAGTGAAGGAAAAAATCAACAAAACTAAAAGGCAACCTACTGCATGGGAGAAGATATTTGCAAATGACATATCTGATAAAAGGTTAGGTTAGTATCCAGAATATATAAAGAACTTATAAAACTCAACACCCAAAAAATGAATAATCCCATTAAAAAAATGGGCAAAGGCATGAACAGACTTTTCTCCAATGAAGATATATGGATGGCTAACAGACACATGAAAAGATGCTCATCATCACTTACAATCAGGGAAATGCAAATCAAAACTACAATGAGATATCTTGTCACACCTGTCAGAATGGCTAAAATTAACCAAACAAGAAACAACAGGTGTTGGTGAGGATGTGGAAGAAAATGAACCCTTGTGCAATGTTGGTGGGAATGCAAACTGATGCAGCCACTCTGGAAAGCAGTATGGAGGTTCCTCAAAAGTTTAAAAATAGAACTACTTTAGGATCCAGCATTCAGACTACTGAATATTTACCCAAAGAATACAGTGACATTAATTCAAAGGGATACATGCACCCCTATGTTTATAGCAGCATTATTTACAATAGCCAAGATACGGAAGCAGCCCAAATGTCCATTGATTGATGAATGGATGAGGAATATGTGGTATATAATATATACCACATATATATATATATATATATATATATATATATATATATATATATATGTGTGTGTGTGTGTGTGTGTGTGTGTGTGTGTATGTAAATGGAATATTATTCAGCCATAAAAATAATGGAATCTTGCCATATTCGTTGACATGGATGGAGCTCCAAAGTATAATGCTAAGCCAAATAAGTCAGAGAAGAACAAATACCATATTATTGTACTCATATGTGGACTTTAAAAAACAAAATAAATGAGCAAAGGGGAAAAAAGTAGAGAGAGACACAAACCAAGAAACAGACTCTTAATTGTAGAGAACAAACTGATGATTAACAGAGGGGAGATGGGTGGGGGGATGGGTTAAATGGGTGATGGAAATTAAGGAGGGCATTTGTTGTGATGGGCACTGGGTGATGCACGGAATTACTGAATCACTATATTGTACACCTGAAACTAATATAACACTGTATGTTAACTAACTGGAATTAAAATTAAAACTTTAAAAAATGTTCAAAGAAAAAGCAAAAAAATAAAACAGTAAAAGTGATCCAGAGATATTTAAAATAAAAAAATTAATGCTACATACATCACACTGTCTATATGGAATGCTGAAAAAGTCCAAGACAGTTTTAAATTCCTCTGAGAATATCAAACCTTTAAAATTTGAAGGATCAAGGGGCGCCTAGGTAGCTCAGTTAATTAAGCATCCAACTTCAGCTCAGGTGATGATCTCGTGGTTCATGAGGTCCAAGCCCTGCATCAGGCTATCTGCTGTCAGTCCAGAGACTGCTTAGGATCCTCTGGCTCCCTGTCTCTCTGCCCCTCCCCAAATTGGGCACGTGCCCTCTGACTTGCTCTTTCAGAAATAAACATTTAAAAACAATTTAAAGGATCAAGACCTGAGAGGTGAATCAGCTGTTATGAATTCCTGAAAGTCAGCCAGTATAACATGGATTAAGTCTTTCAGGAAGAAAAAACAAATTGGTGAAGGAATGGAGATTTCAGTGTGATAGTTACTTGACAGCCTCCTAAAGGTTTCTAGGTACACACCTGCCTTTTGGTGAATGATATTTATTACATTTAGTCCCACCTTCTTTTTCAGTGTGAAGTTAACAATCAGTACTTTATGAATTGAGAGAATAACAACCAGTAGTTTAAAAATTCTTTAACATTTTGTTGTCTTATAATAAAATGTATTAAGTACATCATACTGCTTTATGCCAGCCACTTGGTCCATCATCCTCATAAAAATACTATAGTAAGCCTATCAGTTAAGACTCAGCCAGAGAAACAAAACCAATAGGAAGATGTATATAAAGACACTTATTGCAAGGAATTGGCTTTTGCACTTTGGGGGGTGACTAGACAAGTGTAAAATCTGTAGGACAGGAAGTCAGGAAGGGCAGACTAGGAGTTCTTGGATGTGAGTTGAAGCTCTAGTCCACAGAGGGAATTTCTTCTCAGCTCTGCTCTGGCCTTTCACCTGATTGCCTCAGGCCCACGTAGATTATCCAGGATAATGTCCCTTACTTAAAGTCAAAGGTTTGTGGACTTTAATCACATCTACAAAATGCCTTTTCAGCAACTCCCAACAGTAGTGTTTGGTTGACTAAGTGAGGACTATAGTGTAGCTATGCTGATACATAAAACTAATTATCACATGCAGGTATTTTTATTGTTCTAATTTTCCAGATTCAGGAAACTGACTTTGAGAAAGTTCAAATGAATTGCTGCAGCTAGTAAGGGATGGACAATGATTTGAACCCATATGTGTCTAACCTCAGAGCCTGTATTGTAAACCCCAGATGCTGAGCAGGAAAACTGGCTTTCAGCCATTCACTTAGTAAAGGAAGGAATGCTACAGGTGCACATGCACGCACGCACACACTCTTGCACGCACACACACACACACACACGCAAGAACTACCAACACCACCATACAGCTATTCATGTAAAATATGATGAAAGAATATTTAAGACACATGAATGAATTTATTAATATTGTGGGATTTGGCCAGAATTTTCATTGATTCAGTTAGGTTAATTTTCTTTTTAGAAGCCATGAAAAACGATCTGTTCATTATAAATCAGAGTAATCTTGGAAATAATGTGACAGTCAATCATCATTTAATAAAACTGAAATAAAATGTCAGGAGTAAACTATAAAAGACAATGGGATCACTCATAGTAATTACTGTCAGTTTAAACTGAAGCAAACAGAATGTGATTTCTACCATTATCAGAATTAGGTAGGAAGTGAACTACAAATGTGGATCTGTACAGTACTGCATTTAATTTACTGGATTTATGCACATTGGATTAATGGATGAGCAACAGAAATTTGTAAAACAGTCAATTCAACATGCTTAGCACATAGGGTAGACGATAGCAGGTGAGGAAATATTTATTACTCTATTATTACTGATTAAATGTGTGACACATTTTATTCTTCCATGTATGTTCAGAATTTTGTGTAGCTCTGAAATACGTATCTATTTTGAAAAACAGGAGAGAGTAGGTGCAAGACCTTGGCTCCCTGCAGAGTTCTGAGATGAGATAAGGACAGAGAACAAGAGAGCAAAAACCCAGGTACAATCACCAAAAAAGCCCTACAAAAGGTGGCATTTGTTCTAGAGTTTCACATTTTCTAATGGCACATCATTTTAACTTGCCTCTAAACTTTAAACTATTTGTGCATGCCTTGTTTCAAAATTTTACTATTTTACTTTTGTTCAAATATCAGAAAAATTCCTGATTAGACCAAATATGTTCTTGAATAGCATCCCTGCCTTTGTTGCCTTTTTTGTAAAGTCGGACTTAGGTAACAAGCAAGACAATGTCCTTCCCAGCAAATTTTCACTCCCCTTATACTAAGTCTTTGTTAAGCATGAGACCCATACTTCTCCTGACACTGTTGGCCTAACATCTTCCTTCTTCCTCATCACGTTTCTGAATCCTCTCCACATACAAGCCCAGATCATATGAAATTTCTTCCAGTCTGACCTCTCCTTCCACTGAACTCAGCTAAGAGATCAAATCTGAAAGCGATTAAAGATAACAGGCATCTGATTCTTGAATGCCTTCTATAACTGTCAAGTCACATGTTCTGTGTCCTTGGAGATTATGTTTGAAAACCTCTGGCAAAGGGGGAAATCATTACTTCCCAATGAGGTACAGTCTTTGGACAGTTTTGAAAGGTGGAAAGTTCTTGGCTTGAGCTAAGTCCTGCCTCGGGATAACCATTATCATTTCTTTTTTAGTCTCCCTGTCCTTGATACTAGAGTATAAATTTCCTGATAACAAGAATAGTTCTTTTATTCTCCATTGCCTAACACAATTCTGGGCATGTTGTACATGTTAAAAATACTTTGTAAATGCAAACTGTGTTTGAGTTCTTACACTCTCCTACCCATTCTTCCTATATGAACCATGGTTTGTATATGTGCCTCACAGGGAATACACATGTATAGTCTGACCTTTATAATCCATGATGGAGTACACTTACTACAGCAGAATTACTGTATTTTCCAGAAAGGCAGTCTTTGTTCACATTTTCCAGTGTTTTATTGCTTCATCATTGTGCTTATATTCAATTAAACTGAAACTCAACTGTTACTATTAACTGCCACAACCACTGTTACTGCTGCCACTACTTATCTTTATTCCTCTTCTTATTTTTACCCCACACTGTATCTTCCTTACCTTTTTGGGTAACATTTATAGCTTGGGAATCCAAGTAGAGAATATGTTTTATGCTTGTTAAATTTATGCTATTATATTAGGCCTACAATTCCCCTCATGGAGATCATTTTGGATTTCGATTCTGTCATCCCATTTTCAGTAACCCATCCAGATTCACATTACTGGTAAATTGCATAATTATTCCTTATATGACTGTATCCATATCATTGACTTAAAATATTGAATAGAATATGGGAAGAGCTAGAGTCTTGCCATTAGTGCTCTCTCTTTCTATGTCTCAAAATGGATCCATTAACCTATACTATTTTACTTTATTACCATATACTTGTACTATATTACTATATGTTACATATTTTTATGCTATATTATTATATACTACAAGTATTTAGGAATATATATTTATCTAGCTCCTATCACATAAATAAAATTTGATGGGATGAGATTCATGATGGGAGTATAATAAATGATATGCCTTATTCAAAAGAAATGAAAAAAAAAGAAATGGATTGATAATAGAAATGTAGCATGCTTAGTGTAATCATGTGATACTTTGGGGAGTACATAGCACATGCATATTAAAATTGTTAGTTGTCTTTTTTTATGTATATTCTCACTAGTTCTATTTAGCTTGTTAATTACTTGACTACACTTCCTGAATGTGAGCAAGAGACTCCAAGGAAAATTTGCAAATATATTATAACTTCGTTCTGGAATAAAATATATTCTGAAAAATATTAGGGATAATGTAAAGCAATTTACTGATAAACATTGCTTTTCGTAAATAAAATGATCAGTGCTTTCTAAAGTTTCTGTAATTGGTATGTTAAAGCTTCTTAAACCTTAGGTGATGTGTGTTGCTGGGGCTGTTTTAATTTTTGTTTTGGAAAAGCTTAAAGACCACTGAGATGGTTGAACCAGTAAATTCACAGACAATCATATAAGCTGTGCTATTAATGTCATTAAATAATCGCATAAGCCTTAGAGCTTGCCATTTGTTACTGATTCTCTCCCCGTGATCACGTATTTAACATTGTATATTTGAAAGAATAAATGATTCCATACTTCATGGATCAAGAAAATAACCACACTTTGTCAGGATATAGATAAGCACTGTCTTGTAAACTATAGTAAAACCAAACACTCATGGTATCTTTTAAAAACAGCCCTATACTCTTTGAATGATTTCATCTATTATAAATCCCATATTGTTTGTCTGACTTAATGACTCATGAAAGTGTGACCTAAAAGTGAAAACATTAACATAATAAAATAAATAATGGCATTAAATCACTAGTGATATGGCCCATTTGCATTAATGGTCTGTATTTCTAGACAGTTTTGCCCTCCTGTCTTAATTTTGTTTCAGTTACCAATCTTACTATCTAAATTTAGCAGAAAATGTCAGGTTTTTTTTTTTTTTTAATTTTTTTTTCAATGTTTATTTATTTTTGGGACAGAGAGAGACAGAGCATGAACGGGGGAGGGGCAGAGAGAGAGGGAGACACAGAATCGGAAACAGGCTCCAGGCTCTGGGCCATCAGCCCAGAGCCCGACGTGGGGCTCGAACTCACGGACCGCGAGATCGTGACCTGGCTGAAGTCGGACGCTTAACCGACTGCGCCACCCAGGCGCCCCAGAAAATGTCAGTTTTAAAGTGTATGTTTTCTCATCACACAGTAATTGTTTTCAGCGAGGTAAATTTCGAAAACACAGAGAAACACAAAAAGGAAGAAGGAAAATTTGTCGTCATTCCATCACCTAGGACTACCAACTATAATTTTAAAAATGGACTATATCAGTATCTATATCATTTCTTTTTACAGAAATTACATTATAATCTATATACTGCTTGGTATCATTACTTTTGTTTCTCTTGACAGTGCATTCTGAACACTTGCCATGCCATTAAATTTATTTAACCAATCTGATATTGATGGGAGGTTAGGCTTATTTTAATCTGTTGATGAGGGGCGCCCGGGTGGCTCAGTGGATTGAACATCCAACTTTGGCTCAGGTCATGATCTCGGTATTCATGGCTTCAAGTGTTGGGCTCTGTGCTGACAGCTCCGAGCCTGGAGCCTGCTTCAGATTCTGTGTCTCCCTCTCTCTCTGCTCTTTCCCTACTCTCACTCTGTCTCTTTCTTGCTCTCAAAAATAAGTAAACACTAAAAAAAATTTTAATCTGTTGATGAAAGTAAAAACTTGTTATTTTTAAAAAATGCTTTTTTAAAACACATGCATAAAATTCTGAGCCTGATTCTATATGAGGAGTATATATTTGTTTTATTTGTATTCAAAAGACCCCATCATCTGTTCTCTAGTTAAAATTGTAGAATTATGTTATTGTTGTAATGAAACAAATGGTTAGGTAGGATAATTTTTTTAATGATTTCTGCTGGAAACTTGGAAAGTTTAAAAACTCGCGTTAAAACCTAGATTTGGAATTTATAATAACCACACTAGGATTGAATATGACTAATATTCCTTAGCATGCAGTTACTATTTTAAAATAGCCAGATCTATTCATTGGTTCATTTGTAAAATACAGGCTACCTTAAAATAGGATCAAATTCGTACTTACTCATATCCTCAGCTAATGTAACAATGTATCTTTTTTTGTTTTACTGAGTTTTATTCAAGAACAATCAACAAGATTTCTAAAAATAGTGGCTAAAGTTGACCAAACTTCTTTAGGTTGAGCCTTCTTTAAAATGCTACATCTCTTACCTGGTTTGACATAAAATTTAATATATCTGTATTTATTTATATCTTTCTGTAGACATAGGTGATTTTCAAAGTTGTACTGGTCCATAATAGTAGCACAATTTTAAGCAAACATACTTATAAGAGAGAAAATGTTAATGGCCATGCTTCCATTATATGGTAAGAACTCTGTATAGTATTGGAGAGGTTTGATTTAATGTCAGAAAATTATAAAAATTAGATAATTAGAAACTGCTTAAATATGCCATATGTATTGTAGGTATTTCTGAATACTAGAAACTATGTATAACAAAATAAATGACTTTGAACTTTTTTCACACATTTTTCAGACTTTAAGTGAGACACCTTCATGTAACACAATTTTAACTGACAACAAGATTATGTGCTGAGTTTTCATTTTTATTTTTACTTTTAAATTCTTTTTGAGTTTTCACTTTCAAAATGTTTTTATTTAAAAAATAAGCATGCAAACAAGTGTCACCATCAAAGGCTGACATATTTATCCAAATGCACATATTTAATAACAGCACCCTATATCTGATTTTTTTAAATAAAAATTGGTTTGTAAATTCTACACAATTATAATGAAATCAGTCAAGTTGCTTGCACTTAACTGGGCTTCTTTAATGCTGTGACCTTGACGTTCAGTCTTTCTCTTGAAACATATGATGTACCCTCTATTGCTTTCTTTATGCAAATGCCCTGCCATTGTAGCAGGAACTGTAACCTCAGTGCAGCTATAGACAGTGTCATTTACTTTTCTAATGATCAAAATTCTCATTGACTCATTGATCCACAATGACTCTCGGTCAGTTTTTCCGGGGTGGAGATGTGAATGTAGTGAAATAGTGGCAACGAGATTGTTGTTTGGATATGCTCATTAATTTTGTATAAATGGCCATGATTTTTGACCAATATTTTCCTATGCTTTCATACCTTTCCTACACAAATTTAATAATACTGTTGTAGAAATGGTGTTAACTTCACTAAAGGCATGCTTAATATAAAAGTAAGCAATTAGGGGGGTACCCCGGGGGGCTCAGTTGGTTAAGTGTCTGACACTTGGTCTTAGCTTAGGCCATGATCTCACAGTTCATTAGTTCGAGCCCTGCATCGGGCTCTGTGTTGATGGTGTGGAGCCTGCTTGGGATTCTGTCTCTCGTTCTCTCTGCCCCTCTCTCATGCTCGCTCTCTCTCTCTCTCTCTCTCTCTCTCTCAAAATAAATAAACTTAAACATTTTTTAAAGTAATTAATTAGAGTAACACATATTTGGACTGTATGTTTTCTCATCACAGTAGATTTTATGGGTTGAATGATATTCTAAAAGCTTTTTCCACAGAGGTTTTATATTGTGCCACTCACAAATAAAAACAGAGTATTTAGTGACTTTGAACATCCTAATGATCATTTTTTTAACATTTATTTTTGAGAGAGAGAGAGAGAGAGAACATGAGTGGGGGAAGGGCAGAGAGGGAGACATAGAATCTGAAGCAGGCTCCAGGCTCTGAGCTGTCAGCACAGAACCCGACGTGAGGCTCGAACTCACAAACTGCGAGATCATGACCTGAGCCGAAGTCAGATGTTCAACTGACTGAGCCACCCACGCGCCCCTCCTAATGATCATTTTTGATGAAAAGAATTAGGGTACTCACTTTGACAAGAGAAGATATGCAATTCGCTTTGCTCCAGAAGTCTGTGTCCCTTTTTAACTTAAATCATCTTTATAATTCCATTTCCCATTTATCTTTATTAAGATATTTTATGCAAACCAAGCATAACATATATATATGTATATATGTGTATATATATATATATGTATATATATATATATGTATGTATATATAATTTCCAAACTGATTGCTACATGGAAAAAAGAGGGGGTTAAAGCTCTTGCAGTTACTTCTTAATGTTCTCAAAAACTTTTCTGCAAAAATATATTGAGCAAAGAAAGTGCACGGGTTTTTTGTTTGTTTTTTTGGAGTCTTAAATATATAGAGATCTGGAACTTAAATTTAGTCAAAACTTTTATGTAAATATCTTTAGTGAATTACAGAATTCCCAAGAAAGCTGGAGAATCTTGTTGTTCTAACTGTTTGATGAGAAACCTAGTTTTGGTATTTGTTACTATAAAACACTTGCACACATGAACATAAATCAAAGCCTTGCCATCTACCTGTACAAAGCTGGCTGTCTTGTGTCCTGGAAGTACACTTTGAGTGGATCTGCTTAGGTTATTTGAAGTGAGGTATTTCACAGAGTTATTTAACTGAGTTATAATCTGCTTCACTGGCCCTGTAAAAATCAAGAGGGCACATCCGAAGAAACCTATTTGATGTGTCTCACTCAGTCATCTATTACTGAACTTGAATTTATGCAGCAAACTGTACAGATGTTTACTGAATAGGATTTAAGTAAAAGCTTTGAAGTAGAGGGAATGAAGCTCTACTCTAAAGATATGAAAGGATACTAGCAAAATAAGCTTATGCTTAGATGCAGTGATGACCTACAGAGAGAGGTATCTTAAATGATGTCAAGGGTGTTTTGTATTAAGAACTGAGAAAATTTTCTCAATTCAAGGGAAGTCATAGAATTACAAACTCAAGAAGTGGTGAAGTCTCTACTGGGTATCTATCTCCAAGATGGATTTTAGGAATAATTAAATCAATTAATTTTAAATTCAGGGGTGATGTGATTCCCTCTTGGCCCTTCTGATTTCAAGTGATTTATTAATTGACTCTAGTTTCTTATGTCAATTACTTCTGCAGTGGGTACAGCAGAAAGTGTAACACAGATCGCCAACATCACCATGTCTAAATTGGGCTGTAGGAAAATTCTTACTTAGCTATTTACTTTGTTTAAAAGAATGATCACTAGAAAATGTAGTGATATTATTTAATGGGTTATGGACATTTTTCATGTTGATGTACTGTAATGCCTTTCATTCACCTATTTATACTTTTAAAGAAATGTTAAGTATATTACACTTACAGAAGAATATATATACCATATAGAGATGGTTTAAAGAATAAGAACAAAAAAGAGCTCCTTTACCTTAGCCACCAGTTTCAAGGATAAAGCAGAAACTTTAGAAAGCACTGATCATTTTGTTTACTAAAAGCAATGTTTATCAGTAAATTGCTTTCCATTATTCCTAATATTCCTTATAGGTCGTAAGCTTATTCACTCCAAGGAGTATTTTACATATTCTGAATACCAGGTGTTTGCCAGTAATACATACTGCAAATATCTCCTCTCAGTTTGTGCCTTGTCTCTTTTTTTTTTCTTTCTGGTAACTATGATCACAAAGAGTTCTTAATTTTAATCTAAGAAGATTTATTATATTCTTTCTTTCAGGTTTGCGTTTTGGAAAGGTTTTTGAATTTTGATTTTACTAGGGTTTGTAGTCTTCAGTTTTATATCAGTAAAATATTTAACAGAATAATGTTATTTATCTTGAGTGTTAACATTTACTTATCTAAAACTTATTAGGATATACACATATGCATAAAATGCGTGCTTGTGTATGCACACATACACACAGGTGTATAGATATAGGCATGGGTGTAACAAAGTTTATTCTAAGGTTTCAACTTAATTTTAAATTTCAGTTATCTGCCGTATCATGCATGAGCCACCTTTTCCTCACTTTATTATTTTAGGCAGTTCTTGAAAATACTTCTACTTGGCAGAAGAGGTAATAGTTGCAAATTTTCATCCATTTGTCTTTGAATTTATTCTTTGATAGACACTGATTTTATTCAGTGACCTGAGAGAATCTATGGGATTTTTAATTTTTGACACATTGTCATGCTCATTATTTATTTGTCTTTGGACAATTGATTCTAACTTAAATGTCCCATGAAATAGAATAACACATTCAGTGCAATTTGTTTTACTAATTATTATGTGCAGATCCAAATTTACTTTCTTTAAGCTCCTTCCATTAGTGCTAATGTGTTTGTCTCTTTTTTAATAAATCTGGTAATCATTGGGCAGTTGGTGGGGAGGAACAGATTAGAAGATTGTATTTTCAAAGTGATGAAACAGAAATTCTATCTTTTATGAACTTTTGCTGGTTGGTTTCTGGCAAAGTATATTCTTACTTGTTAAAATGCCAAAGCCCTGACTATGAACGGTGATTTGTCCAGGGAGAAGAAAAAGAGGAAGTATGTGGGCTAAGCACTCCATATAGATTAGGCAATATTCTGGTCATATTACTGTAGGTATTGTTCGTTCACGCACTGATTCATTCGTTCAACAAATAATTTCCTGTGTGCTGAGTTCTGTTCTAGTAACTGGGATAAAGCAGTGAAAAAAAATCCTTATCTTGTGGAACTTAAGCAAAGGATATAATAGAGTAGTGTCTAAAAGATACATAAAAGTTTACAAGTGCTGTCGAAAATGGCATATGGCTCTGCATCTCACATTTTCGTGTGCATGTGAATCACCTGGAGATTCTGTTACAATGTAGATTGTTACAGGCGTTCTTGAGAGGGGGTCTGAGATTGTGTATGTCTAGCGAGTTCTTTTGCCAATGCTTCTAGTTTGGGAACACGTTTGGAGTAACAAAGACCGTACGGTGAATGGTGGCAAGGGAATCAAGAGTAGAGAATGTGAGGGAGCCTGGCTACAATTTCAGATATGATGCCTAAGGCGAGCCTTATTGACAAGGTGATATGTGAGCAAACATAGAAATAAGAAGAGAGATTTTAGCTTTATACTTATTTGGGAAAATAAGACCAGCCAGTGCAGAGGCCTTATGTGGAAGCATGCCTGACAAGTGGGCCAATGTAGATTGAGTAGAATGAACACAAAAGACAGTAGTAATAAATCGGATTTGAGAAGCACTGGTTGGTGGACAGACCTTGTACAGCCTCTCTGACCGTTATAAGCACTTTGAGTTTTACTGAGAAAAGGACTCATTCCAGGGTTCCGAGCAGGGGAGTGGCATGCCGCGATTTCTGTCTTTAAAAGATCACTCTTGCTGCTCTATAGACAATCGACCATTGAAGGACCACGGTAGAAGCAGTGAGACCAGTTGGGAGTCTGCCAAATATATTCCATCTCAGACTAAGGTTGTAGTGATAGAGACAATGAGAAGCGGTCGTATTTGAAATAAATTTTGAAAGGAGAGCTAAGCAGACTTTTTGACACCTTAGATGTGGGCCGTGAGAGACAGGAAGGAGTCAAGGATAAATGCAGGTTTTCTGGCCTGAGTTTCTTGAAGGACAGAGGTATCCTCAGTGAAATGGGAGATGGCTAGATTTTCAGGAGCGCAGCAGAAGTTCAGTCTGCAAACGTGTTAAGTCTCAGTGTGTCATGCCACCTTCCCAGTGGAGATGTGGGGCACACAAGTGCAGATGGGAACCGGACTTCAAGGGAAAGGACGGCACTGGAGAGCAAAATTTCTTTCCTAGTAGCATTATCATGACACTCGTCCGCTGTTTATGTGTTAATTCTCATTTTATGGTTGGAGAACCACGATCAGAGAACTTAACCAATTGACTCATCTGGCACATGGTGGAGCTGAAACTCAAGACAGTATCTGTCTGGCTCCAAAAGCCACACTGCTCTCCTGCTTCAGTGGTATGAGCATCAACACTGGTCGGGGTGCCTGGGTGGCTCAGTCAGTTAAGTGTCCGACTCGAGGTATTGGCTCAAGTCATGATATCCCGGATCACAAGATTGAGCCCCATGTCAGGCTCTGTGCTGACAGTGCAGAGCCTGCTTGGGATTCTCTCTCTCCTTTTCTCTCTGCCCCTCCCCTGCTCATGTGCGCTCTCTCTCTCTCTCTCTCTCTCTCAAAATAAATAAACTTAAAAAAAATTTAAGAAGAGAATCAACACTGGTCACTAACTGGTTATTCATTTATTCAGAGTAAATCAAAAGTAATTTTAGGCAGGAAAACTGAGTTGACCATCTTTTTAGTTGCCTTGTTTGCCTACTGTAGACAGATGACTTTAAATCTGTACTTTCCAGGTTTCCATATGTTCTAGAGTGTCATGCTCTTCTGGATCTGGCTCCATTCTTCCTGAACCCCTTCTCTTATGTCTTATTAGAGGAAAGAAAACATGTGGCCAGTGATTTGGTGTTGGTAGTGAAGAAATCTCTGTTTCTCAGTGTTGGAAGGGAAGGCAAGTAGGAAGATGAACATTGTGTCTTCCCTGTCCTCTAGTGGGACAATTATGAAGAATGTTCTACATGGTTTCCCAGAGGTCCCCAGCAGATTGAGCCCCAGTCGCCCACAGCAATAACCTGCTTATTAATATCATTTATTGGCGTTTCTTGCATCTCTGCTTTACCTTTTACATTCTTTACTTCTTCCTGGAATCTCCTTCCAAATAGACTATCTGCACCCAAGTGAGCATCTTTGGCTAATCTGAGAGAAGTGACAATGTAAAGTGTGCTTAATTGGTCTATCCAGAATAGTTCTTTCTAATTTGTACCACAGCACCTGCCAAATAGGCAATAAATATTTGCCAGAAGAATGAATGACTGCAACTTTTCTTAATGACCATTAACTAATAGTAGTAGTTGCTGTTACTATTGTTTTAGGCAAATGCACTTTTAATAGGATAAAGTTAAATTGCTCTTTGTCACCTGCTGTTACTAATCACATTCTTTTTTCTACCTTTCCAGAAATAAGAATTCTTAAGAATTTGGTGTGTGTGGTTTCAGTCTGTGGTGTGTGTGTGTGTGTGTGTGTGTGTGTGTGTGTGTGTGTGTTATTTGAAATTTACTTAAATCACATCATTTTATACATATGACTATGCAACTTGCTTTTTCACTCAAATTTATGATATTAAACTATATCCAAATTGTATATTTCTTGCTTTCTATTTGATTAAATTTTCCCTATTCTTTTTCTCTTCAAGATTTGAAACTCTTAAATTCTGTTTCTACTTCTTAGTGCTTTTCCGTAAATCTTTAAGAAGGATATAAATTGATATTTGTACGAGTGACTACCATAATGAACTAATATTCTAACACTGTTAAAATTAATGAGTCTCTCTACGCTTCAATCAAAATGTAGGCCATAGTTTACTTTTCCTCCTAGCTATCCCTTTCTACTTTCACCTTAGTGTTTTCTAGAATTTTAGTTTGAGTTCTTAAACAACAAGAGACTTTTTTCATTATTATTATCTTTATTGATTCTTATTTAGATGAAAGACATTTTATTTATTTCTTTTGTTTTCCTCTTGAATCCATTTCTTTCTTTAAATACATTTTTTTTTCTTGTTGGTGAAGTGTCTACTTTAGTCACTGGATTGTGGTAGTTCATCCAGGTCTTGGCAAGTAGGATTTTGCCATGAAAAGGAAGAAAGGACAATCTGTGCAAGGTGGTAATGCGGGGGTTTCCTTTGCGTGTACATTACCCTCCACAAATGGTTTTGTGTTGCTTTAATGGCTGGTAATGCAGTCCACGGTTTAGAAAATATATACATTAAAAATAAACTGATAATGAAGTGTACAAATAGCACATTAAAAAGTGACCTGAAAGGAAGTGTTATCACGACAGTATTTTTGATACGTTAAAATACACAAAGATTTGTTTGGAAATATTTCTTGTATTTCTTTAGCGCCTCATCCAATGCCAGCATAAAGAAATGCAATGAAATAGTTTTAATTTAAATTTTAAAACAGAATTTCTGCATGTGTTTAGCCTCAGTGACTAGGCATTATGACTGAAATTTTCAATGTTTGTAGACTGTAGCGCTTCCTTCCTACTCTTAGTGTCATTCTTAAGTGCTAGGACAAATCCTCATTTCCCCCCCTCTCTTTAGCACTGAATGCGGTCATGTACTTAAATTAGTTCTCTAATTATTAGTTTTATGTGATCTTACCACTGCGTGTACTTCTTTTTTAGTGCCTCAGCCCTCCTGTTCTTACCAAAAGGTTATCAGAAAATTTAAGTGCCTAAAAACACATATAAAACACAAAGCCTATGCCTGGCAGGTAAAACTGGAAGTGATCCCGAAGCCCGCTCTCATGTGTCCAGATCGCTGTAGTTGCAGAAAAGGCAGAGACCCTCACACTCAGCTCTGGTCTTGTAGTCACGCAGGATGCTGTGGTCCTGGGTGTTACATTTCTGGGGTTTGTATGATAGATGCCACCTTCAGTACTTCCAGGACCCCAAGGGTTCAACCCAATTAATCAAATCCTAAGCCATATATTTGGCTCCTAATAACACTTTAAATTCCACTATATACTCCTCACAGCCTAATAATGGGAAAGAGGGGAAAATGTACTTTTTTTTTTCTTTCCTCAAGACATCATCTTTTTTTTTACTCTATTCTAGTTTCTCTTGCTATCTCTCTTTCCAGTTACCTGCACATTTACTTTGTGATGTCTCGCATGTTCTATGTATCTTTATTCTTTTTTTGCAAGAAAGAAGTGGCCAGGCTGACAATTTTCTAATGTCACCAATGTCCGATTACAGCTCTGTTATGCATGTACAGCAGAATGGCATATCTTTTAAGAGGCCGCTACGGCATTTGTCAATCTTTGTGGATTTTAGACTAATTTGACCATTCATTTAGACTTGCAGTCCATACCATAGGCAATCTAAAACTACCACCGTGACAAATTAAGGCTGTGTCACAGGCATAGCTGTTGTCTCCTTGTATCCTGAGACCCTGCGAGCTTTGTTAAAACATGGCAATGTTAAATGTTAATTTTTATTGCCCCCTGGAGTTAATCACACACATCCATGAAGAGTCCATTTTCAATTAAATGGTTCTCTGTTCACTATTTTTAATTCCTTCAAAGGAACCAATCATACTAAAAGGGAATCAGAGCTTGTTGTATTTCTCACTGCCCATTGTCATGAGAGCGTATACATCTTATACTGGGTTTCTGGTATTTGTTGTAAATGTGTAAATTCCATTTTAAGTGCTATTAAGATTTCCATAACCCAAATTAACAATGAAGTTTTATCTTTTCATTTGTATACATGCAGACACACACACACACACACACGCACGAACTTAGCAGTTGTCCAAATATTAGCTGATGCTGCAGGTACTTGTATTGATAAAGGTTTAGAATCTGAACGTTGTAGTTCAGAGAAAATAATGTATTCTTTGCTATTAGAAGTTATCTTTAGCTGTTCATTAAAAATACCTAATTCATACTTGTTAAAAAACTGCCCATTCTAATGTTTACACTCTTGTAAACTTGGGATTTCTGAGCCGATCCTATAAACACATTCTAATTTCTGTTTCATAAGTTATTTTCTTAGTATATTTTTAAAGGAATTTATGACTTCATATTTTGTTATGGTATCATGATTTAAGCTTTATGTCCACTAAAATGTGCTCCTTTTTGAATAACACTAAACAGATAACATGCCACCGTCTCCTCAAAACAATAGTTTACTTAGCTTTTTAAAAATGGGACAGGTTTTCAGTAATTGATTTTGCATTCTCAGGGTAAACTCTGATGAGGAAAATATCTTCCAACATTTCTTCTGGTTCCAAGAACACCCTCCACTTTCCCAAGTATGCATTTTATCTGGAAAATATCTGAGAAGATGTAGACAACCTTAAGCCAAAAGCATTTAAATTTAGACTATTGTCAAAATTGGACAAAGTCATTTCAGACTGAATTTGAAAATAAAATCAGTTCTTAAATAGACCTTCTTTAATGATGTGTTTGAAAAGATGCATTGAATGTAGCTTATACTGACGTTTAAGATGACACTGTCTCCTGCATGTGAGGTACAAAATGAAACCTGAGAAAGATTGAGTGCCACAGAGTAAATCATGTCTGAATGTAAGTTTTCAATTGTCTGACCAGTACTTTATCTTTAGATTGCCCTGAATGTATTTCTTCTTAGCCATTAGTTAACTTACATGCATTTCTAACATTCTAGTTGATTTCCCATGACAGTTTAATTTACCAGCTTCTTTGGTGATTCCAACTGTGCATGTTATAAAGAACAGTTATTCTCTGTTACTTTGCTAAATTAATTTCAAATCCACTGTGGGGTGAAAATATTTTCTAACTCTTCTCCATTTCTTTTAATATTTATTCATTTGCTATTTCATCCAGGCATCATGTCTTTCCTTTCTGCCCCTTATCTAGTTGGAAACAAAAATTAGTCTACAGATTGGAAAGAATGATCTCCTTTCTGATGTTATGTCGATACCTTCATAATTATACCTTATAATTTACTGTCATGATGAAGTTGTCATTAAAATGCATGGTTTTCAGAATGTTTCCAAATATATGTTACAGGACAATGATTTAATATATTTTTCTAATTTCATTAAGTTTTAGTTTTGCATACTTGAATTGTCTATTCTTTTTTTTTTAAATATCTTTTTTTTTTTTTCAACGTTTTATTATTTATTTTTGGGACAGAGAGAGACAGAACATGAACGGGGGAGGGGCAGAGAGAGAGGGAGACACAGAATCAGAAACAGGCTCCAGGCTCTGAGCCATCAGCCCAGAGCCCGACGCGGGGCTCGAACTCACGGACCGCGAGATCGTGACCTGGCTGAAGTCGGACGCTTAACCGACTGCGCCACCCAGGCGCCCCTTGAATTGTCTATTCTTATGAATATTCTTAAAACATTCCCCAAGTCACATTCACATAAGTTAATCAAGCCATGCAATAGGTAGGAACTCATTATTTTTCAAGAACTCTTTATTACGTAACCAGAAACACACACACACACACACACACACACACACACACACACACACACAGTCTTATTAAATTTCCAGAGACATATATAGTATGAATTTTTATCTTTGATTTAAATTATATGTAGTATATAATTTCATATACATCTGTATGTCAGCTAAGTATTTTAATTGTAGGATTTCCATGTAATTTGTCTCCACAATCCTCTTTTTTCTGGTCATGATGAATTTTATGTTCTTTGACAATAGCTTTTGTTTATTATCACTAGAAACACTTCTCTTAGGCTAGGCTGTTAATTAACTGTCATTTTTGTACCGGGTGTAAAAGAAAAATGAAAAGAAGGGTACATGAACAAACAGAATGCCACATACTGTTGACTGTTATAGTATCTTCAAACTAAAAATATGTATTAAAATTTGTATCCCCTAAGTTCATCAGAATCATGACTTTAATCTCTGATTCATTATACCAGAGCACTGTAAAAAAGCAATTTAATACTGAATGTCAATATATTAATGTAGCTTTTAAAGTGGCCATTAAAAGCAGATTTCTGCTTTACAATTGGTGTATTTTCTGTGATGAGTATCATTGTCATTATAGGTAACTTTGTGTGCATTTATAAAGCCTCCAGTATAAGCCCAGAAACACAGAGCTCTGAGAGGAAAAATATCAACAGTGTTTCCCTTTTGGTCACTACTGTAAATTGACAAATAACATTATTTCTTTTAGATTTTTAAAAAACAGATAAAGCAGAACATATGAATCCAAATCAGTAGGGTCCTCTCAAAGAAGCCACTCCCTTATCTCACTGATTCATTAGCCCAAATAACACAAGGCCTCCTTTTAGAAATGCTTTTACAAGCCAATTTATAAACCAGAAATTAAAGATTTGTTTCTTTACAGTTAAAACCTCATTTTTGGCCAAAAGTGGTATCACTCAGTATACCACTTAATGTCTTACTGAATCTGGTTCTTAATGAATTTTATTTCTAAAGTTCAAAGCAGTTCTTAGAAGAATCAGGACTTTCAACCATTGAGACTATTGAGAAAGCTGAGCTAAAGATTTGAGAATTCAGTAATTTCAAATGGCATCATTTTTTTTTTTTTAATTTTCAAAGAAGGTGATAGGTAGAGGGCTTTCATCAGAAGTGCCATGAAGTTCTGGGGAAGATAGATGCTCTCCAAAAAGCCATGGGAACTAAAGGCAGGGTGCCATGTCATGGTCACCCCAAGTACTCAGCCTTTAAAACATATTGCAAGGACATTATAGCTCACTAGAGAAAATTGATTGCTTTTTTGCCTTTTAAGATCCAGAAATCACTGCACTCCCAAGCTCCAAGCTCCAGGAGACTCCTCAGCTAAACATTGGTGCACTCAGGTTCACCTGGGTGGCTCATTAGGTTGAGTATCTGAATCTTGATTTCAGCTCAGGTCATGATCTCATAGTTTGTGAGTTCTAGCCCCACATCGGGCTCTGCGCTAACAGTGCTGATCCTGCTTGGAATTCTGTCTCTCCCTCTCTGTCTCTGTCCCTCCCCTACTCATGCTCATGTTCTCTCTCTCTCTCTCTCTCTCTCTCTCTCTCTCTCTCTCTCTCTCAAAAATAAGTAAATAAACTTAAGAAAAAAACTTTGGCACATTCAAAGTCACCTGCTGCTGTACATGTTTGAGTAACTGGGGGCATTAAGGTGAAACAGGAATCTCCCTAGAGGAGGCTAGGGGCTGGAGGAAAGATGCAGGCAAGAGAGATGGAGTGGGATGATTGAAATAAGGTTCTGTTTGGACAGTTGACTGGTAGCTCGTTTTAATGTTAGCCCAGACGCAAAGCCTTGTCCCCTTGGCTAAGGCTGGCCATTTTTCAATGAGAGGGATGAACGAGAAGGAAAGCACCATGCCCTCATGTGCCAAAAAATAGAATAGCTCAACATTGCTTCAGCAGACATGTATGCAGATCTGCACTGTGAGCAGGCAAGGGAGTTTAGGGTGTCAATGTCTAATATGCATGGATGTAGAGGAAGTGCTGGAGGTAAGGGAATCTGATGAATGAGAGGAATACTAGATGACTCTTCACAGAGCTAAGTGAAAGAAAAAAAATGATAGAAGTGGGGCCACTGACAAAGAATTAGTAAAACAAAAGTAGTTATTCTGTGTTTTTCCCCATTGCTTATAATTACAAATTCATTGGAATTTCCATCAGCATGTTTTCTTCATATCATTGAGGGTTTAAAATATATTGCATCTAGAAATAATCCAAAATAAACTATAATTGAATAGCCTCCAATACCACATTATAAAAATAATTCACTGTGACCAAGTGGGTTTGCAAAAATAGGTTTAATGTTGGAAACCCTATTGATAGAATTCACCATACTAGTATGTCCAAGAAAAAACTTTACGTTTACTCCATAGATGCCAAAGTTGGTAACAAAACAGGAATGAAATGAGACAAGATAAGCCAATTAGAGGCATGAGATTTAGAAAAGAAAAAGTAAAATTGCCTCTTTTTGCAGATGATACGATAGTTTACCTGGAAAATCCTTGAGAATAAGTGGTATTCCTAACTCAGTTGGTAAAATAATTCAACAAGTTGGCAATGTATAAAACTGACAAGCAAAAATTGATAGCCATCATATGCAAAAAGTAATAAACTGGGGCACCCGGGTGGCTCCTTGGGTTAAGTGTCTGACTCTTGATTTCAGTTCAGGTCATGATCTCACGTTTCATGGGGTCGAGCCTCGCATTGAGTTCTGTGTTGACAGCGCGGTGCTTGGGATTCTGTCTCTCCCTCTCTCTCTGCCCCTCCCCCCTTCTCAAATAAATAAATATTTTCTAAGTGATAACCAATAAGAAAAGTTGGGAATGTGTTAGAATGAGTTCGAAAATCTTATTACAAAAGCAACAAAAAAGATAAAGTAGGAATAAACTTAACAGAAATGTGTAAAACCTCTCAGAAGAAAGCTATAAAACCCTTCTGGGAGACACTAACAAGTAGCCTTGAACAAAAAGACATGCCTTCTCCTTTGATAAGTCACCTCAACATCATTAATATGTGTCAGTTCTTCCTAAATTAATTGATAGATTGAATGTGATCGCACTAAAAATACCAACAGTGCACTTTGTTATATGGAGCTTAAACTGAAAGGTTTTACATACAGGAATAAATGCACGGAATATCTGGGAAAACACTGAAAAGGAAAAGCTATGAGAATGATTAGCCCTACAAGATATTAAAACATGCTAAAATGCCTCAGTAATTAGCAGAGTAAAAATGGCATGTGTATAGACCGTGAAGTAAAACCACAAGTTCAGAAATAGACCCAAGTACAGATAAAATTGTAATATATAATAAAGGTGGCATCTCACATCACTGACACAAAGGTGACTTTAATAGTAAATAGCATTGGTAAAAAGAAGAAATTGGATCTTTTCTTCAGTCCATACGTAAGAATAAAAAGCTTGAATGAATTGGAAACTAAATGTACAAAATAAAACTATACAAGCACTGGAAGAAAATACTGGTGAACTCCTTTGTAATGTGGGTATAGGGAAAGACCCTCTAACTATGACTTAAAATTCCGATACGACAAATAAAAAGGTAATAAATTTGACTACACATAAACACAAAAACTTTGATGAGGAAAAATTAAAAAAACAAATGAAAATTGGGGCAAAAAAATAGTGACATATATCACAGGTAGAGGTTTCAAATTCCTAATATGCAAAGAACTTTTAAATATTTAGTGAGAAAGGAAAGTCCTATTTGAAAGTGGGCAAAACCATACACAATTTACCAAAAGTATAAAAATGATGCTTAATTACATGAAAAGATAATTGCTTTCACTAACAGTAAGAGAACATAAATTAAAATTACACTGAGGTCATGTTCTCACCCATTGGTTTGGCAAAAATGCAAAAGCTTAACAATACACTCTGTTTTAGGAAGCTGGAGAGAAACAGTCCCATACGTTGTTGTGAGATTGCAAAATAATCCACAAAAACAGGGGAAGTTGGCATTATCTAATAAAAGTACATATGCAGTTACACTTTGCCCTACCAATCTCATTTCTAGGAATTATTCTGAAGATATACTTTCTACAATGTGAACATAATATGCAGAGGCTTCTTTGTTGTAGTATTACTTGTAGCTGCAAAATATTGGAATCTACCTAACTAGCCAAACCTAGAATATTAGCTGAATAAACTTCAGTGCCTGCACACAATAAAATAGTAGGCAACTGTAAAATACTGAGAATATATCAGGGACTTTAACCTAAGGCATTTCTAAGTGAAAGAAAGTCTCTGTAGTATGCTACCCTTTTGTAAAAAAGTAAAGGAAATAAGAAACTGGATGTCGCCTTATCCAAGTATTCAGAATTAATACATTAATTTTCTGTTGCTGTATAACAAGTTACCACAAATTTAGCAGCTTGAAAAACACCTGTTGATGATCTGTCTCCGTTTGTGTAGCTCAGACGTCTGGGCAACAGCGTAACTGGATTCTCTCTCAGTTCCTCACCACATGACCCCTTCCATAAGCCCTCTCACACTTGGAATTTCTGACCTCAGAAAGGCCCTAACCCCTTTGAAGTGTTCCCCTGCTTAGGCCAGTCCCACTCACAATACTGACCCTTTTCATTAACTCACAGTCAACTGGTGTTTTGATGAATTTAGGCAGAGTGCACCCTAGGAATAGCAACTTGGGAATACTTAGTATCTCTCATTTAAAGTCGAAAACAATTTTAATTGTAATAAAAATGTGTAGATTAACTGGTGTCTAGAATTCCAACAAATTCAGTGCCTTAACTGAGTTTGAGTTTTGGTTCCCCCAGAATCAGACCCTAGATCCTGAGACAAGGATTAAAGAGCAAGAAGATTATTTGGGAAAGGGTACCAGGAAATAATAGGTGTGGGGAAATTAGGGAGGGGAGGGTTCTCGTAGAGGGTGAATTATCAACTGAGTTACCACTCGAGAAACTGGACCTTAACCTCATCAGGGAACTCTGGAAAACGTACTACACTGTCCAAAGAGCGACAGGGATGGGGTATTACCACACTGACTCACAGACATTGATTGAGGGCTTCTGGGGCATGTGAATTCATTCTAGGCCCTTCTGGACTGCCCCAGTGTCCCACCAAACTCCCTTAAACAACCAGTTGCAAGAGCCGACATTTGGGAGACAGGACTGCCTGTGTACAAAGTGATGGATGCCAAGGGGTTACTGGTGAGTGCCTCAATGGCATCTGCTGCTTCGCTGAAGTAGAAAGCTGCCGAATCTGTCACCCAGGTGTTTCAGCCAATGTTTGGAGTGGTTGCAGCCAAAATCATGATGAGGTCTTTACCTTAATTCTTCCTAGGATCAGACAGACCAGAAGTGAATTATTATTTCTTCCATTTACTAGATGAAGAAACTTGGATGAGTTATTGTTTCAATACCTTGGTTTTCTCATCTGTAAACTAGGGACAATAATAGTGTGTTCTCCTAGAATTGCTTCAGAATTAAAGAGATCATGCATTTGAAAGCTTGGCAATAGGAAATGCTCAGTAAGGGTTAGTTTTACTTATTATATTTGCATCCCTTCGAGTTATTATTACTTCTCATTTTAATCAGTCTGTTAGAGATTGTTCTTATCTTGAACTATAAGGTGCATCCCAATTTGCTAGATTAATATGTACCTTGGCTCCAACAAACCTGAAGTTTTTATGGCCATTGAAGACTCAGGCCTACAGGGACTCCTATTTACCATCTGTTCTTGAAAGTGACAATCAGTTACTTAGGAAAGTGACATTGAGAAATACCTAGGAAAGTCAAAGAGATTGGAATCAAATAATGAAACTCAAACATCTTCAAAAACACAGGTTGTGCGTGGCAAATAAAGGGAAGAAAAACATTATGAGGACTGGATTAGCCATATGTAGTATGCTTCAGACATATTTATGGAATAGTCACAGTTTCACAGTTTAGCTGGTTAATTTCATGAGCTGGATTTAGTTGGGTACAAGCAGAAAACCACCTGTTTCTCCTCATACTGCTCCTTCATACCCATTGTGATGGCTTTTCCTTCCCCACCCATGAACGAAAGCTCAGGCCAATCCCACAGCTTACCAGTCTTATATGGTATTGATTTCCTACAGTTGCTGCAACAAAGGACCACAAACCAGGTGGCTTACAAGAATAAAAATTTATTCCTTCACAGTTCTGGAGGCTAGAAGTCCAAAGTCAAAATACGGGAAGGGCCATGCTTCTTCTGAAGGCTCCAGGGGATGATCCTTCCTTGCCTCTTCCTATGTTCTGTGGAACATAGGAACATATGTTCCTATGCCAACAATCATTGGGCATTCCTTGGCTCATAGCTACATCACTACATTATCTGCCTCCATTCTCCTTATGTCTCTGTGTCTTTATGTGGTTATCTTCTTATATGTACTTCAGTCATTTTGGATTAGAGACCCAACCCACTTCAGTATGACCTCACTTTTTGTCTTTCTTTTTTAATTCAACTTTAATCAACCTACAATGTCATATAATAGTTTCAGGTGTACAACTTAATGATTCACTTCTATACACTATTGATTGTGCATCATGGTAAGTGTGCTCTCACTCCCCGTCCCCTATTTCACCCATGCACCCACCTATCACCCCTCTGGCAACCACGGGTTCTTTATATTTAAAAGTCTGGTTTTTTTTTTTTTTTTTTCTCTTTTTCTTTCTTTTTTCATTTGTTTTGTTTGTTAAATCCCACATATGAGTAAAATCCTATAGTTTTTGTATTTTTTTGACTGACTCATTTCACTTAGTGTTATATCTTCTATGGCAAGATCTCATTAATTTTTATGGCTAATATTCCACTGTGTGTATATATATAAAACTTCTTTATCCATCCATCTTTTGATGGACACTTGGGTTGTTTCCCTATTTGGGCTATTATAAATAACAATGCAGTAAACATAGGGGTGCATATATCTTTTCAAATTAGTGTTTTCACTTTCTTGGGACAAATATCCAGTAATGGAATTACTAGGTCATATGGCAATTCTGTTTTTAATTTCCAGAAGAACAGCCATACTGTTTTCCAGAGTGGCTGCACCAGTTTGTATTTACCTTTCCACATCCTCAACAACACTTATTTCCTGTCTTTTTCATTTTAGTTATTCTGATAGGTGTGAGGTGATATCTCATTGTGGTTTTGATTTGCATTTCCCTGACGATGCATGATGTTGAGCATCTTTTCATGTATCTATTGGCCATCTCTGCCTTCTTTGGAAAAATATCTATTCATGTCCTTATTTTAATTAGGGCAAAATCCTATTTCCAAATAAGGTGGCATTCTGAGGTTTTGGAGGTTAGGGCTTCAACTTAAGTATTTTTTTTGGGGGGGGACGTAATTCAACCTATAACACTTGGGCAATTACAATTTAGGCCCCTAAATAATCAAACCCCAAATCTTCTCCAGTGTGAACAACTTTCCTTCCTCAGCTCAGGACTGGTTTATGCCTGAAAGCTTACATTGGAGTGAAAATGACCCACAGGCACTCATCCTTAACTCTCCATCTTGCTGTTTTCCTCCTACTCTCCAACTCTCAGGGGGGTTGTTGATTTTTCCAAGACTGAACAAGGTGGATAAGGTAAAGGTGCTGAGATATGGATGAGAAGAGAAGAGAGGAAAGGATGAAGAAAGTTCTTTTGCCTGGTAGAATTATTTTGGCTTTGGTGTTCTCTGAGGCAGCAGATTCCCAATTCTGATTCTTACTCTCATTGGCTTATTTTTCTTGCTTCTCCAGAAACCCACTTAACCCTCAGTGCTAGGTATCTTTTGCTTAGACTTAAATTTATGTGATCAGTGTCCCCATCACTAACAACCAAATCTTCAGACCTTTGGTGTCTCATTCCACTCCTCAGTTGGAATCTCTTTACCCTTCCAGGCAAGCATCTTGGGTAGAGCCTCTCTTGAAACAGACCCAGTATCCTTCCCTGCAGTTGACAGCAGCCCCCCAATAAATGCGTGAATCCTTGTCCTGCAAAGCTGGGTCTGCTTTTTCAAGTAGTGAAAAGTACTAGACACTTGGTCTTGAATTTTCAAGACTGAGTTAGATATGGTCTCCATGGTCCTCAGTTTCCAAGGGGCACATTGTAAGCTCTCAAAATAGAGGTGTTCTTTTATGGATGTTCTCTTACTAAGCTTGTGATAAGGTGAATCACCTCTCTTCCCTATCCCATTGGGTCCCAAGAAGCAGTAGACAGAGAAAGGGAGAGGACTGTCAGTGTTGCAGAAACACAGTAAGCTATGTTACTGCACACCTTCTTCCACCCAAAGATTTATTAACCTTGTATAAACAACCAACAGGTAAATAGCAGCCAGTTTAACACCTGGCAAAACTTGCAGAACCCTCTTGTAATATTTTCTAGAATGTATTGTTTTAAGGTGCTTTACTGAAACATAATTCACGCACCATACCATTCACTCAGAATACACAATTCAGTGTTTTTGAGTATATTCACAGGGTTCTGTAAACATCATGACAACCTAATTTTAGAATATTTTCATTATCACAAAAGCAACCCATACCCAATAGCTGTCACTACCCATTTCTCCCTCCTTCCAGCCCTAGATAAACACTAATTTACTTTCTGTCTCTGTAAATTTGCCTCTTTTGGACACTTTATGTAAATAGACTTATATAATATGTGGTCTTTTGTGATTGGCTTCGTAATATAATGTTTTCATTAGTCACACATTGATGTGCAGTCTGTATCAGTCTTTCATTTCTTTTTATTTACAAATAATATTCCATTGCATGGATATATCACATTTTATTTATCCATTCATCAGTTGACAGGCATTTGAGTTGTTTCTACTTTTTGCCATAAATAACACTGCTGTGAAGGTTTGTGCACAATTTTTATGTGGACATATGTTATCATTTCCTCTTAGGTTTATAGCCAGAAGAGGAATTGCTGAGTCATACGGTACCTCTATGTTTAACTTTTGAGGAATTGCCAGAGTTTTCTGAGGTGACTACACCACTTTACATTGCCACCAGCCATGTGTGAGAGCTTCTACTCCTCCATATCCTCGCCAGCACTAGTTTTTGTCTGTCTTTTTTATTATGTCCATTCTAGTGGGTGTGAAGTGATTGTTTGATACTATTTTAGCATATTTTTATAGATACTGTCATTTTTCTTTAGAATGTCCAAATAGTTTGTACTTACTCTATTCTTCTCAGATTTATGAGGCCTCTGGTAAATCTCTGAAATGACGAAAGCAATGATACTGAACATTCAGTTAAAATGACAATTTCAACAAAGGCCTTAGTACGGCTGTATCACTAGAGCTAGCAAAATAGCATATACACAATAAATCCTGGATATGACGTGAGAGACAGTGGAGTAGATGTGAGATCATCTTGCTACAGTCCTGGCGCTAGAGAGCTATGAAGGCTTTCACACCAGTTACTTGTCTTATGACAATAATCACAGCACCAACAACAGATCAACAATAACAATAATAATAGGTAACCTATACTGAGCTTTTCATATATTTGTGCCAGGCTTTGTTCGACATATATTTTATGCATATTAACTCCCTTAACTTCTGTGAGAACCCCACTACATAGATGCTATTATTCTCAGCTCTCAGATGAGTGAACATCCCCAGATGACAAGATTATTGTCTGACTTTTCACAGGTTAAAGTGGGGGGGTGGGGAAGATTGAGATGATCTTAAAAACAGCTAGAGTGTAAATATTTACAGAGGTCAAGTAAGAACAGTTGTTTCGTTTAACTCTGCCCAGATCTTCTCAGGTCTCTTTTGAATATTTCTGTTGTCTACCCTCTCCCCAGTTTCTGTACTTTTACACCTATCAATCCATTCTTTTTTGGAGAATCGTCCTCAGAGTACTGGGGCCCATCTCTCCCAATCCCAGGTGTGAGAGCTCATAGCCTGGGAATTTTGCCTGAAATTTTCATACTGATAAAACTCTTTCCTGTCCTGCTTTCCCTACACCTTTACTGGTTTTCCCTGATAGTTTTAGTTTGTTTTTTATGAATCACTTATACACAAGTTCTCATGTCACAGTTGGCCTCTGTAGGACATAAGACATGTAGAGGAAAGAGAGCCTTTTTTTTTTAAGTGGGTTTCACACCCAGTGTGGAGCTCAGTTCAGGACTTGAACTCACAACCCTGAGATCAAGACCTGAGCTGAGATCGAGAGTTGGACGCTTAACCAAATGAGCCACCCAGGAGCCCAGAGGAAGGAGAATCTTGATGACATATTTAAATACATCATGGTGTATGAAGAAGAAGAGTTATACCAAGCTAAAAACGAGAAAAATAGAAAATCCTCTTAAGCTAGCAGGAATTTACATTAGAAGTGAATGGGTTGTCAGGATTTGAAAATGTAAGAATGGGCTTTTTACCCAGAAAAATCTGTGAATTTGCTTTCTGTGAAGACCTTAAATGCATATAGCCACTTTTCTGGGTTGGTTTCAATATAGTACAATCCTTCTGGAACAGAACGGCTAACTCAGTGGCTTCCCAGAGCCATTTCGTCTCCGATAATTGTCTAAGAGCACAACATTACCATTAACCTAATCAGTAAAACCTTTTTGATTATGCATTGTGCTAAGGGCTTTACAATGATGGTTAGATTCAGTCTTGCCCTTTTAGGAACTTGGGAGAGCAAACTTTTAGAAAATAAAAGAAATCCTTTATGGTGTACTAGAAAGAGGCATTAAAATAGAGTGAAGATCACTTCAAGAAAGCTTTAATGGTTTACAAGTATCACTATTTCAGAAAGAGAATATTTAGAAGTGATACCACTTTGATTTTACAAATGAGATATGGACAAGAAAAATATATTCATGGCATGTCTACTCCAAATTGGTCCATTTATATTTTTCAGAGAATGTATGTAGAAAGCTAAACGAGAAAAAAAGTAAAGTAATACAATGAAAAAAATAGTTTTACTGTTACATAATAACTTACCCTTCAAATAACAAAATAAGTTTGTCATAAAAATCTAAAGCTTTGATGTATTTATATGCAGTAATTTTTAATTAAATGATGACGAAAGAAAAATGTCAGTGGTCAGGATATTAAAAAACTTTTGCAGGATAAATTCCCATTATATCATTGGGGAAACAAATTAATACTTTGTAGTACAGGACTGTATACAAGGACCCAATAAGCCAAGAAACAGACTCTTAACTGGACCGAACAAACTGATGGTCATGAGAGGGGATCTGGGTGGAGGAATGGATCAAATAGGTGATGGGGATTAAGGAGCGCACCTGTTGTGATGAGCACCTGGTGCTGTATGGAAGTCTTTAATCACTATATAGTACACCTGAAACTAATACTACACTGAATGTTAACTAATTGGAATTTAAATATAAACTTGTTAAAAAGAGCAAAGAGAGAGAGAGAAATAAATTAATACTTTGTGTTTTTGAATCTCTAAACATATTTTGACCTGAGCAATTTTGAAATGAATGTTTTTCTGAGTTTCTTAGAATGATAAAGAAAGGAAGTACTTCTCCAGCGTGAAAATAGTTCTCAAGACTGAATGAGCTTTATGTGTGTGTGTGTTTAATTTTTTTTAAGTTTATTTATTTATTTTGAGAGAGAGAGGGAGAGAGAGCGCATGTGGGAGAGGGGCAGACAGAAAGGAGAATCCCAAGCTAGCTTCGTGCTGCCAACACAGAGCCTGATGCAGGGCTCAAAGCCACAAATGGTGAGATCACGACCTGAGCTGAAACCAAGAGTCAGACACTTAACCGATGGAGCCACCCAGTCGCCCCTATGTGTGTGTATTTGATTTAAGAGTTTAGGAAAAGATCTGAGTAGTTGGGTAGGAATTAGGGGGTAAGCAGAAGAGCTATATAATACATGCCCTTCAGATAACTTTATTATAAAAGTAATTGCATGAAGATTGTAAAAATACATTTGAAGAACAATATATTTTTCCTAAAACTGTGTTATTACTTTCCCTCAATTACATAAATAATAAAGCTCTTTTCAGGTTTTCCAAATAGACTAGAAATGTGGGCAGCGACTAAAAACAAATCCAAATATATTGTCTTAAAACTTCGCCTCTATAAGTTACGAATAAAGACGCATTTTCAGAATAAAGTATATTCTGAGTATATATTTTACCCTTTCTTAGAATGTTATGTAATGATGTTGTCCATCAGAAGTAGAGTATAAACCGGGGTGCCTGGGTGGCTCCGTCGGTTAAACGTCCAACTTCAGCTCAGGTCATGATCTCACACTTGTGAGCTATGTGACCCAATTAAAAAAAGGAGGGAGGCCTTCAGAAGATAAGTTTCTGGGAAAATGGTTTTATTTTGCCCTTTAGAATTTAGAACAAGGTAAGGAAGCAATACATTTAGAAGATAAGATAATAGACAATTAAGTATAAAAGATCTTTAAAGCTCACTTTTATGGGAGTGGCAGGACCAATCAATGATAAAATCCAGATAGTCAAGGGGGGCCTGGGTGGCTCAGTCAGTTAAGTGTCTGACTTGTGATTTCAGATCAGGTCATGATCTCATGGTTTGTGGGACCGAGTCCCATGTCAGGCTCTGTGTGTCAACCTGGAGCCTGCTTGGCAAACTCTCTCTCTCTCTCTCTCTCTCTCTGCCCCTCCTCCATTCATGCTCTCTCTCAAAATAAATAAAAAATAAATCTAGAGAATTTTTAAACATTCAAACAATCAAGATCAAAGCAAAACAAAACAAATCAAAACCAATAATCCAGGATTATTGGATGGGTGGGAAAAGAACTGGTGCAGATGTTTAAATATAAATGAATATAGAATTGGAAATAAAAATAAAGACAAATAAGAATCATGTTTGTAAAACAAAATGTAAATGTTGTAAACTTGGAAAAGTGAGTTAATATAAAGTGGAACAAGAAGAGAGGCAAGAAGCATAGTTTCTTGTTTTTCACACAGGAAATAAATCAGTCTGGGTTAAAATTAAAATGCTTATTTTATAATATAATTATAATGGAGCTGACTTCTTAGTGCTATTTTGTGTTGATTTTTTTAATTTTTAAAATACCTAAATGGATCATTAAGAAGCTAATAATTATTTAACTGCATATTATTTCTTCATTTATTTGCAAATAAAATAGCATTAACTATATTTCATTCAAAATACATGGCCATCTTTATTATAATCCCATTTTATAAAATCATATCTAACTTTATATATGTTTTAGAGAGATAGCTGGGATGACTGTTTCCTGATGTTTATGTCTAGTATTTTTTATCTTTAGTTTTTTAATATAGCTTGACCTTTTTAACATTGAAAGTACTTTATTTTGTAAAATAGCAAACCATTTCAAGAAAAACTCAATTAGTGAAATTAACTTGAAAATCAATACAGCTTTATATAAGGTCATCAAAAAACACACAATTGAAGTAACTTTGATTTATAATATAGTAAAATGTCCAGTATATAACCTTAAACATTTTTATTGAAAGCAATTTAGTAACCTCCCAAATTATCACTGTGCTTATTATACAAATATATAGTCTTTACCTTTGGTTTTATTTGGAAAAAAGTTACTTTCAGGCTATAACTGTGGTAGAAAATCTTAGCTGACCCATAGAACTCTAACATAAAAGAATATAGATTAAAAACACAAGGTACATTATTGTCAAGATATAGGTCACTGTGGGATGAAGTTTAACCCAAATGTCTGCCTTTCTTTTTCAGTGTTGTTCAGATTTTATGAACTCCTTCTGCTCTTCAAAGAATGCCTGAAAATTGAAAACATTTGCTTTTACTAGATACGTTCAGAAGTAAACAATGATCTCTGGTTAAGTTTTGAGCCACAGCATACTTACCACATGCCTCAGAAAATACTAGTATCTAAGACACCCAGGCACAAAACACTAATCGACAACTATCTAGATGCTTTTCTAATCAGAATTTTTTATACAGGGAAAGTCCAACTTAAATCAGGTATTCAACATGCTTTTCATTCACCAGTGAAATTAATCCAAATGGTGTGACTCAAACAGAGTGTACCTGGTTTCTTCAGCCTGGCCAGCTTGCTCTTTCCTGGCCAGCTTCATTTCCTTCCACTTCCTGTTTTCCCATCAGGTCACTGTCAGAAGACCATGCAGCCCATCATTCTGCACGGGGTGCTAGGTATGAATTTGTCACTTTCTATAGGGACCTACTTTGCAGCCTGTGATTCCGAGTCATTTATCCAAAAATATATAATAAAAAAACTTTCTTTTTGGACCAATAGGCTTGTGGAATAACTTGTGTTCAGATAAAACTAGTGTGTTGTTGAAATGTTTATAGAATTATCTTTTGTTAATCCAACTTATCTGATTCGTATCAGTTATCTTAATTAGGGACCCAGTAGCCATCCTCCTCTAGCCAGGTTTCCATATTTCCTATAGTATTTGATGCCCCATAAGGCTCACCTTACTTCCTTCTAGCATCTCAGGCCTCTTTGCTCCAGTTGGATTGTAATCACTCTTGTGGACTCATTTGACATTCAAGTAAGTCCATACTATTTCTCCTATGATTCCAGTCCCAGGAATGCTATTTCTATGAACCTTTTTCTGTCTGGCCATACTTCAGAATATAGAGTTTACCAAGAATTTTCCTGTTCTCTAAATCCCAACGGAGAGCAACATACAGCTTAGCACTTAGTGATTCTTTAATTATTTCCTACAAGCTAATTTTATCTCTACAAATGAACTGTAAATTCCCTGAGTGCAATAATATGTCCTAATCTTCTTTATCCAGCACTACCATAAACAGTATTGAGCATACTTGATACTTGTTTAATTAACAGTTGTTTCTGATTAGTTGATATTAAGACTTAGATTTGTTATGGAGAAGGTTTTTTTTTTTTAGTTAAAAATAAACAAATAGGCAAATAAAACAAAATCCCATATCTCTTATGTAATATTTCTAGGCTCCCCCGAATTACCTTAACACTTTCGGTTTGAATGACTCAAACCAGAACATACTTAAAAGGAAACTAGTGTTGTTATAAATATCTATGGGAATGACTCACGGTAAATAAATAAATAATAATTGAGGAGAATGGGTTGGAAACCAGGGTTCAGAGCTCCTGTTTTCAAACATAGGCCAATCTGGTTTTGGTCCAGCTATGTCATCTAGTTGGTCAATGGATCCTTTTTGTTTGCTCATAATAACCTGTGTGTTTCTCCTTTATTTTTAGCACTTTTCCCATTATAGTTAGTATCTTAGCATCTATTTCTCTTTTTTCTGAAACTGTGGGCCCATTATGATGCCCAGCATCCTAGAGACTCTCATCTAGAAGAAAGACCATGCAAAGACACAAGAGAAATATCTTCTCTTCACCATTATATTACCAATGGTGAACATGACACCTAGCACTTAATTGGTGTTTAATATATGCATTGGAAGAACAGACGAATGCTTGGATGAGAGATTACTTACTGGGCCATAAAAGAAGACATCCTTTCCTCTGGAAACAGATGGCCCTCCTTTGTTGGATTGTCTGATGCCCTAATATGTTAAGAAAACAAATAGGACATATTGGAGAATTAACCTAATCAAAGCTATCTCCATGTACAAATATAAGAATTGAAACACATGACCTTACAGCATGGAATATGAGTAGTTTCCTGATTCATTCCAGAATGGTATTTAATTTTTTTAAGCAAAAGATGTCTTTATGAATTGAATTTGATAGTCATTTAACTTTGTCAGTTCCTCAATTTTCTCTTCTCTCACATGGTTATAATTTCTTCCTTGTATCTATTTCATAAGTGGATTAAAATTTAGACCCCCGCCATATGATTCCACAGCCCTTCATGCATATTGTTTGTACTGACAGAGGTTAGGGAAGTCACAGAGAATACGGTTATAGTCACCTAGTAGAGAGACAGCAATGGGACAAAAAAGGGAAGACTATGTAAGAAGTTCATGCCAGGGAGTTGGGGCAGGAACCTGTAGAACTTAGCACAGAGGGAGGGAAATGTCAAAATGATTAATATTAGGATTCAAAATGTACACTTGAAAAGGATTTCAAAAATTGGTTCTTTGTGCACATGTCACATATATGCTTATATGATAGCAGCATTCAAAAGAATTGAGTTTATGGTCACATAGATATTTTTACCCAAATGTCTTCCATAGTGAGGTTTCAGGGAATTGACTAATTTTGCTTTTGAGCTTGTCACCCAGCACTTTGTTTCCTCTCTGGACATGCAGAAGGATTCTAAAATCTATTCCTGCCGAACAGTTTTCTTTCATGAGAATTTGGTTTAAACCAGCTCTGCTGCTATGGTGCCTAGTTAATGGAAAAATATAGGCTCACAATACTGAACTAGCAATATTTTTGTACCCACTCACTCCATATTGGTATATTCACATTGATTGAATATGCAAATGGTCAAAAGTTGCCTACTGCTGGAAAAAAGTACCTAACCTATTTAGGACTCACCTACTGACACTTATTTTTTTCATGTATGTATGTGTATTTGTGTGTGCTTGTTTGTGTGTGTAAGTATAGTAGAAGAGATGGCCTGATATAGTAGTTGTTGAAGGTAAAGAGATCTAAGATTGAGTCCTAGTTTAGCCAGCAAAAAGCCAGTTAATCTTGGACAGTTATGTATTGCTCTGGATCTCCTTTCATATCTCCAGTGGGTATTAATAATAATAGTTACTTTTCAGGGATATTATTAAAAATAAAATAAATATGTCCTAGCTGCCTAGAACAGGGCCTGGTACTGGGTACGTTTGCTAGACCTACTAGCGTTTTCAAATGCTGAAGTGATATTGTATATATGTTGCGAGGTGAATTGTGTCAACCCCACCCTGCAAAATCAAATATTGAAATCCTAAACTCCAGTACCTTAGAATGTGACAGGGCCTTTAAAGAGGTAACTAAGTTAAAATGAGGCCATAGTTGAGCCCTAATCTGACCTGACTGGTATTTTTATGAGAAGAGGATGTTAAGATACCTACATCCTAAGGACTCTCCCCTAGGAGAAAGACCATGCAAAGACACAAGGAGAAAAAACCCATCTGTAAGCCATGGAGCCCTTAGAAGAAACCACACCTTCTGACACCTGATCTCAGACTTCTAGCTTCCAAAGATGGGAGAAATAATTTCTGTTGTTTAAGCCACCCAGTCTGTGGTACTTTGTCCGGCAGCCCTAAGAAGCTAATTGGATGGACGGATGGATGGATGGATGGATCTGTCTGTCTGTCTATGTATGTATCTAAATGAGGTCAACAAAGGGTCATAATGAAATAGAAGTGATAGTAATATGCTCAGTTTTCCTGAGTGTTTTTTTCATTCACTGTGTGAAGTATATCTATATTTTTAAGTTATAATTTACTTTTTATTGACTTATAATTTACAAGGTATAAAGAGCACAAATCTTAAATATATATCCCAATGTATTTTGTATCTATGTACACTTCCAATCATCTACCACCTACATCAAGACTTAGAACCTTTTCAATTCCCTAGAATTCTCCCTCATTCCTATCCAGGTCAACAACCGGTCCTCCCCATCAGATTAACCACTTACGATTTCTAATGTTATATATACCTTGAACTTTATGTAAATGGAATCACACTCTTGGTCCTGGATTCTTTCACATGGCATCATGTGTGTGAAATTTCATCTATGTTGATGTGTGTTAAATAGTTCATTTGGCTTTTCTTTCTGTTTCTGAGTAGTATTCCACTGTATGAATATGTTCGAATTGTTATATCAGTTTTAGTGTTGAGCTTTTGAATAGTTTCCTCTTTTTCATATTTATGAATCAAGTTGCTATGAATGTTCTTGTAACTAATTTTTTAATTGGTAAACTGAGCAGTTTTTGTAATTTCTTTTATTTTTTTTAATTCGAGTATAGTTGACACACATTGTTAATTAGTCTCAGGTGTACACCATAGTGATACAACAACTCTATACATGGTGGTGTGCTTACCACAGTATTAGCTACTATTTGTCACCACACAATGCTATTACAATGCCATTGCCTATATTACGTAGGCTATACCTTTCATTCCTGTGACTTCTTCATTGCATAACTGGAAATCTGTTTCTTCCACTTCCCTTCATCCATTTTGCCCACCCTCTACCCTTCCCCTCTGGCAACCGTCAGTTTGTTCTTTGTATCTATAGGTCTAATTCTTCGTTTTGTTTCTTAGATTCCATATATAAGTGAAATCATTTGATATTTGTCTTTCTCTTCCAGAACTATTTCACTTAACATAATACCTTCTAGGTCCATCCATGTTATCACAGATGGCAATATTGCATCGATTTTTTATGGCTGAGTAATATTCCTCTGTGTGTGTGTATGTGTGTGTATCTTATTTAGCCATTCATCTATTGACGGACACTTGAGTGGACATAGCACTCATTTTTGAGTGCTTATATAATATATAACAATTCTATAAAATATATAACAATTCTATAAAATGTCTCCATTTTAATGTTAGTCACACTATAAAGTCAATATTTTCAATATTTTTTCTACCTTCCGAGTATTGCCTTTTGTTCTCTCCACTAGAAATTCCTAATGTTTCTGAGCTGGGGTTGATTTTGTTCCCTAGGGAATATTTGGCAATTTCTGGAGATATTTGGATTGGTTTTTAAGTTTTTATTTAAATGCCAGTTAGTTAACATACAGTGTAATATTAGTTTTGGGTATGCAATATAGTAATTCATCACTTCCATACATCACCCTGTGCTCATCATGACAAGTGCACTCCTTAATCCCCATCACCTATTTCACCTGTCCCCCACCCACCTCCCCTCTTGTCACCATCCATTGGTTCTCTATAGTTAAGAGTCTGGGTTGTCACAGCTGAGGGGATTGCTACTGGTATCTAGTACATGGAGGCCAGAATTGCTTTAAACCCTACAATGCACAGGACAGACCCTGACAACAAGGAATTATCCTGCCTCACATGTCAATAGTTCTGTTGATGAGAAACCCTATATCTAGATCAATATGATTTAATTTTGTATTTTTAACTTTTAGGTATTAGCACCAGTTTTCATTGCTTGACCAACCCCCATTATTCCTTCTTGTGTATTTTTAGGACTCCTAAGGTGATAAAGAAATGACAGGGGCATCTTCTTCCTTGTTTTATTTGGGGTACTAACTCTCAACACCTATATGGTATGACTAAAATGAACTCAGACAATGAAGCTTGACTTTGTCAATAAACATCTCTCGAGAAGGGCAATAACATGTCTCCCCTTTAAGTTTATAGCATTGCATTTCGTGCAAGAAAAAAAATTATGTATGTATTTGCATATGCCACCCCTTGCCTCTCTTTAGAGCCAGCAAAGTCACCTATGCTGTGGATACTTATTACTTTTCAAAGTTGTGCAGCTTGAAGACCCTTCTGTCATTTCCCCAGTCTCTGAAACCATAATCAGAGAGACTGAGTCATTCCCATGACTACATGTCACCCATTGTTTTCTCAGGTGATCTCCTCAAATTTTAAATTTTTTTTTACTGTTTATTTATTTTTGAGAGAGAGAGACAGAGAGAGAGAGTGAGAGCAAGCAGGGGAGGGGCAGAGAGAGAGAGAGAAAGAATAGGGGGAAGCAGGTTCTAGGCTCTGAACTGTCAGCACAGAGCCCGACATAGGGCTCAAATCCACAAACTACAAGATCATGACCTGAGCTGAAGTCGGATGGTTAACCGACTAAGCCACCTAGGTGCTCTTCAGGTAATCTTTTCTAACCTTCAAACTAACTGAAGGTATATTATATTCTCTTTAGTTACCAGAAACACTTAAAAGGAAAAAATGAACATGTCATTTCTGTTTTCATGAGTCTGAGCCTTCTCTCCCCAATTCCTGCCAATCCTTGCTTCTGAAAACTGAGCTTAATGGTAATATCTTAACATAGACTCTGTGCTGATTTTACATCATCCATCTAGCTACAGGTCCAACTTAGTTCCCCAAATGGGCATAGACTTTCCACTTGATAGGCTTGCCTTCATTTATTTCAGTGATGTTGGAATGGAGAAATGATGTGTGTTGGCTTTGGGCTTTAAACATGTGATATGCAGTATTTTTGGCTGATAGGTAAGTCAGGCACTTAGTGCCTGGCACTAAATAGCCAAGAAGTTATCACTTGCCCTCTTCACTTTCAAAAGTTGAAAATCCACAGAAAGGGGTGCCTGGGTGGCTTAGTCAGTTAAGCATCCAACTTCAGCTCAGGTCATGATCTCGCGACCTGTGGGTTCGAGTCCCATGTGGGGCTCTGTGCTGACAGCTCAGAGCCTGGAGCCTGCTTCAGATTCTGTGTCTCTCCCTTTCTTTGCGCCTCCCCTGCTCACGCTCTGTCTCTCTCTCTCTCTCTAAATAAATAAACATTAAAAAAAATAAAAAAATAAAAGCCACAACTAAAAGTACTAACTTTGAATATAACTCATTTCAATACTCCATATTTAACTCTTAAATGTAAAAATTATTACAGATAATTCTGTCTGTTCAACTTTTAATATGCTAACAAATTTTTCTGGTTAGTTCTTATGTAATTTAAATATCATATGTCTTATCTCTAAGGTTCCCTAATTTTAAAACCCATAATTATTGATATTTGGTGCCTAGTGTTTATGATGCCCAAAGTCTTACTATGTTTGGCAGAGTCTCATATTAGAAAGACCATCTTAAAATTGCAATAATGACCTTATTGGAAACCAGTGACATAAAAGGGGAGAGTAAATTTTCAAAATAATTCTCAATGAAAAGAGTGCTTTCCATAATTCTAGAATCATGAAATAACTGTGGGGAAAATTAATTTTACACTTAGGCTCCTGCCAAATATTTTCTTTAAGCTATTAACCACTATTATAGAGAAGTGACTACTTTGGCCTATTTAAATTATATCTGTTTTTTCCTTTCATCTTCAGCAGTGTTAACTAAACTCTAAACCTGTGATATATCCTTGGAAAGAAAAGGGTTCCATGGTTGTGATGGCTAATTTTATGTCATCATGGTTGGGCTAACAGAGGCCCAGATATCTGGTAAAACGTTATTTCTGGGTGTGTCTGTAAGGGTGTCTCTGTAAAAGATTAGCATTTGAATCAGTAGACTGTGTCACAAAGACCTGCTCTCATCAATGGGGTACAGGGGGAGGCTTCATGCAATCCATTGAAGGTCTAAATAAAACAAAAGCAAGGAAGCAATATTTCAGCCTCTACTTAAGTTTAGACATCCATCTTATCCTGCCCTCAAACATTAGTGCTTTTGGACTCAGGCCAGGACTTACATCATCAAACCTCAACTCTCCACCCTTCAGATATAGATCTGTATCATTGCCCCCACCCGCCCAGTTCTCAGTCCTTTGGAGTTGGACTGAATTACACTACCAGCTTCAGTTTTCCTGGTTGTCTAGCTTGCAGGCAGCATATCTTAGAACTTCTTGGCCTAAAGAACTGTGTAAGCCAGCTCTTTTAATAAATCTCCTTTTATACATCCATATATACCCTGTTGGTTCTGTTATGGATCCCTGACTAATAAAAATTGATGAGATGCTGCATACCATTTCCTTCACTCCCACCAAGCCCGAGTTTAACCATTTGGATTAGTTTATTGAAAGCTGTAAGAAAATGCCTTTATTCTGTTTAACTCATTCTTCCTGTTATTTTATTGTAGTGAGAACACTTAACATAAAATCTACTCTCTTAACAAAATTCCAAGTGCACACTGTAGTATTATTAACTAAAGGTACAACGTTGTACAGCAGATCTCTAGAACTTACTCATCTTGCATAACTGAAACTTCATTCCCATTGAACAGCAACGCCTCATTTTCCCCCACCCCAGTCCCTGGCAAACACCATCCAATTATCTGTTTTCATGAGTTTGACTATTTTAGGTACCTCATATAAGTGGAATCATGCAGTATGTTTCCTTCTGTGACTGGCTTATTTCACTTACATTATGCCCTCCAGGTTTATCCATTTCTCACACATTTGGGACCTCCTTTTTTTATGACTCAATAATATTTCATTGTATGTATATACCAGATTTCCTTTACCCATTTATCTATCAGTGGACATTTAGGTTGTTTCCATATTCTGAGTATTATGAATAATGCTGTAATGAGCATAGGGGTGCAGATATCTCTTTAAGATCCTGATTTCAATGCTGAGGAACAAAAATTCATGTGAAGACACAAAAGACCCCAAACAGCCACAACAATCTTAAGAAAGAAGAACGAAGTATAAGCATCACCTTTCCTGATTTTAAAATACATTATAAAGCCAGACTAGTTAAAGCAGTATGGTAATGGCGTAATAACAAATATATAGACTAAGAGAACAGAATAGAGAGTCCAAAGATAAGTCCATGTACATTTGGTCAACTGATCTTTGACGGGAATGCCAAGAACAGACAATGGGAACAGGGTAACTTCCTGAACAAATGAGTTGTGAAACTTGCATATCCACATGCAAAGGAATGAAACTGAACCCTTACCTTATACCATAGATAAAAATCAACTCAAAAAAGATTAAAGATTTAAATGTAAGACATGAAACTATAAAACTCCCAGAAGAAAACATAGGGGAAAACCTTCATGACATTGGTCTTATCAATGATTTCTTGGACATGGCACCAAAAGCACAAGCAACAAAAGCAACAGTAGACCAAAGGGAATATGAAACAAGTGAAACAAAACAAACTAAAAAGGTTCTGTACAGCCAAGTAAACAATCAGAATGAAAAAGTAATCTGTGGAAAGAAAATAAATATTTGAATAACATACATGTGACAAGGGGTTAATATCCAAAATATTTTAGGAGCTTATACAGCTCAGTAGCCCCCCAAAAAGAAAATGGGCAAAAACCTGAATAGACATTTCCTCAAAGAAGATCTACAAATGGCCAACAGACATATGAAGACATCACTAATCATTACACAATGTAAATCAAAACCACAATGAGATATCATTTCACATCTATTAGGATGGCTATAAGAAAAAAAAAAGATACCAAGGGTTGCTGAAGATGTGAAGAAATTGTAACTCTTGTACACTGTTGGTAGGAATGTAAAATGTTACAGTCACTATAGAAAATAGTATGTAGGTTCTTCAAAAAATTAAATATGCATTATTTCTTAAATGTATCAATGTAAGAAACCTTTTCCATCTAACATCTAGTAATATCTTATAAACTACATGTTGCACGGAATTCACTTTGGAACGTGATTATGTGATGTCAAAGTATCCCGTAATATTTCTTTTTCTAGTCTGAAATTAAAAGTAATATTCAAAAAGTCAGTTCTTTTTTGCACAGAGTAACAGACTTTAATGTTTCCTAGTACCATAAAAGATCCTCTACTAAAGCTTCCTCTTGAATCTATGGTTTTAATTATCTACCTGATGAATCCAAACAGATTTTTCAACATCATCTCCTCTTTGTTAAGACCACCATTATATTGCTATGTTAAAGAAAATTTGCATTTCAGTAATAGACATTATTTAAGTTCCTTAATAAGTTCCATTTCCTTAAATAAGAGTCTGAATATGAGACAAGGCAAGCATAATGTGAAACCATGACAGTCATTGTTTTGAGTTACGGTCAGTAATTTGGGTAGACAACATTTGTTTTTAACTCTAGAAAGAAGGTATGACAGATAAATTGTCCTTAAATATAGGAGAATCAAGATCAGTTCCATATTCACAATCACTATGTGTGACCGTCTGAATAAGATTTCAAAATCAATGTTGCCAAATTTCAGGATAAAAAAAGAACATTCTCACTAATCATATTCATGCTCATTTCCTTCTCTATTTTCTAATGAAGATTTTTTTTTCTCCACATTTACTTTTACAGTCTTTGGCTCTACAAGCGATATGCTTGTTCCATTTCAAGTTAAGCGACACCGTTAGTTCATTAGTATTTCAGCTCTGGCAAATGAGATCTGAAACGAAACACCTGTCCTTTGACCCTAACTTGTTCCTGGCTTATGCAAATGAGAACAGTTAAAGTATTTTACATGTTTTACCTCTCGTGATGCCTCAGGTTTTATGCTGACAAGGAAGACTCAATGAATGTGAAACTAGTTTTGATAATTCGGTTTTAGCATTTTTCTTACTGGACAGGTTTTCAGTGTTTTCTTTTTTTCTGGAAATCATGTATAAGTTGCGTAGGCTTACACTTGTACATATGATCCAGGGGGGGTTTATATTTAGATATTTGAATAACTTCAGTAAATAGATTAAAGGAGCATCTCAGTGGCTCAGTTGGTTAAGCATCCAACTCTTGATTTCAGCTCAGGTCGTGATCTCATGGTTGTGAGATTGAGGCCCTGCATCTGGCTCTGAATTGACAGCCTGCTTGGCATTCTCTCTCCCTCTCTCTCTGCCCCTCCCCCTGTTGAGCTCTCTCTCTGTCTCTCAAAATAAATAAAAACTTTAAAATAGAAAAAAGAGAAGTTATAAAAAATAGATTAGAAATCCATGTATTAAATTTACCCAAAAAGTTAACATTTAGTTTATCCCTTATGACTATCCCAGTGTGTTATGCTAATGATGTGAATATTTCTATAACTAACATATATTATTTTAAAATAGAAAATGAAAAATGAAAGCCTTTTCTATGAAATATAGTTATCAGCATGAAGTTTTTACTCATTTAGTTCCCATTTGATAAGTATTGATTTTAGTGATTGTATTTTGTCCCTTCAAGTTCTCCGTAATAATCCCCCAACTATGAAATAAATCTACTCTTGTTCTTTTAAAGCAAATCAAATAGAATTCTTTGGGATAAATTGCATAAGAGAGCTTTTGTGGTGATTTATTTCAATAGGAATAGAAAAGATTATTACTATGCAGATAAGGTGACAACAGAAGTCCAATGAGAAATAAAGTCTGTAGACATTGAATGCAGTGAGCTAGTTGTCTTCCTTCTTCAAGGGGTTTCCAAAATGTTATTACAAAGTTCTTATTTTCAATAAATCATACCATAGATGAAAATTCTTTAAAATAAATAGACTGTTATAGCTCTGGAAACTGTATACTGGAATTTTTGGCAGGAAAGTAAAACCAGTAAGTTGTTATTTGTAGGATTTTCTATGCATATATTGTATAGGGAAATGGGAATATCCTTTTTGATTAGAAAAGTTTTAACAATAGGAAAGCAGAACAAATTATTTCCTGTAATAATGGAAAATTTGTTTTTGTTACACATGTGTCCTGTGCAGAAAGAATGATTTTTAGCGAATTTCAAATATATTTGGATGAAAGCTTGACTTCCTTGAGTATAAATGGTGCTTTAAATGTTTTAAAACTGGTTTTATCTTTTAATTTTTGCCGTGCCTATTGTGTAAGGCAGACAATATTACAACTACATTTTTTAGCTAATCAAAAGTCTTTAAAATATTCAGGCTCACAATTTTAATATCATTATATCCAGAATCATGTGTTAGACAGTAATTCCTTCTGGAAAGCCTGAAGCCTCAAGGTATTTCTCTTACTTTAAAGACATTCATCCCAAGCTATAATTTTACAACACTTTAATATATTTCATTGTCTAAAATGCGTACTATTAACAACTAATTTGATGTATAAAATTCTTCTCAGCATACCAAGTTGTGATTTTCAACTTCTTCTGATGTAATACATTTCAGTGGACATAAAAGCATTGGCAATTTAATATTTAAAACTCTCCTGAATGCAAGTGAACTAGGTATTCTGGATCTCTGACCTATTAAAAATGATAAGCATATTATCAACTTTGTACTTATAAGCACAAAGATTTCTTTAAAAAACTCATAATTTTCTTATTCCCCAGGCTTTATTTTCTCTTAACTAATTAACACCAATTAAAATTTCTCATAGTAGTGTACAATTGGTGGAAGCAGGTCAGTAATGAGTGGAAGCCATCTCGGTGCTCCAGGCAAAAGATGATGATCACTTAGGCTTGGATGTTAGAAAAGGAGAAAAAGGGAAGTAGACACCATCTGTCACCATATGGTGTTATTATAATATTATTGACTATATTCCCTATGCTGTACTTTTCATCTCTGTGACTTGTTTATGTTATAACTAGAGGTTGGTACCTTTTAATCCCCTTTATTTATATTTTGCTCATCCTTCACCCACTTCGCCTCTGAGCACTGAGTAACGTACAGAATTGTCAAATCAGTGTTGTATATCTGAAACTAATATAACATTGTATGTTAATTATACTTCAATAAAAGAGAGAAGTGGGCAGATTTGAGATCTCTTTTGTCACATGATGATGGGTTGGATATGAAGGGTGAAGAAGAAATTGTTAAAAAAAAAAAGTTCCAAAAATATAGAATGCAATTGAAAGGTGTTTTCTTCTGAAAATTACATGATGATCTCTTAGGGAGGTGATTATTGCATAATAGAAGCACAAAAAATATAATTTTATAAATTAATCCATGAAAGGAATCTTTAAAGACTGCTATAAATGGCTATTAATTCCTGGAAATATTAATTTTAGTGGCCATATTTTTCTGCAGCTTAAAATTTGCTTTTATGTTTTTTTATAGAGATACACATTTGTTTATTTGTATGTGGATATGTATGTCCCAGTAATGATTCCAATGAATGGGCCAGCTCTGCATACCATGGCTTTACTTATTTTTTAATTAAATTAGATCATTTTTACTACGTTTAACAAAATTTGTCATTTTAACCATTTTTAAGAGTACAGTTTTGTGGCATTAAGTGCATGCACATTGTTGCACAACAGTTTCACTCATTTCATAAATAATGTTTGGTTTACTGGCCAGGACTTATTTATTTATTGTAATGAAACTCTTTTTGCTGATATTTAATAATCCTTTTAGAAAATTCCATAGATCTGTACTTATTGTATAATGTAAACCTTGAGCAAACGATTTTAAAGGTTTTTCTTTAAGTTTATTTATTTTGAGGGAGGGGAGGGGCAGGGAGAGAGGGAGACTGAGAATCTGAAGCGGACTCCATGCTGTCAGCACGAAGCCCAACGTGGGGCTTGAATCCTTGAACTGTGTATGAGATCATGACCTGAGCCGAAATCAAGAGTCAGAGGCTTCACCAACTGAGCCCCTCAGGCGCCCCAAGCAAACTATTTTAAAGTTAAAATCCCGGTGTACTAAGTTCACTGATTTTTTTTCCATTCTTTTTTTTTTTTTTTTTTTCTTTGCATTTCAGTTTGGGAAGGTTTTGTTGTCTGAGAGTTCACTTTCTTTGGCTCTGTCAAGTCTACTCAACAGCCAATCAAGGCATCCTTCATTTTTGTTACAGTGTTTTGTTGTTTTTTTTTAATTTCTAGCATTGCCTTTTGATTAGTTTTTAGAGTTTCCACCTCTCTGCTTAGATTTCTTATCTTTTCTTGAATGGTGTATACTTTTTCAGTGAGAGCCCTTAACTTCTTAATCATAGTTATTTTAAATTTCCTGTCTGATTCTTTTACCAACCGTGTTATATCTGGGTTTGGTTCTGGTGTTTGCTTTGTCTCTTCCAACTATGTTTTATACAGTTTCAACATGCATTGCCACTTTGGCTGAAAGCCATACATTTTGTCCTGTGTCACAAGAATTGAGGTAAATAATCATTTAGTGTGAGGATTTAAGTTAATATGTTAAGTTCGGCTGCATTTCACGTTTGCTGTCGCTTCAGATGCCATGAGCTTTGGTTTCTTCTAGTATTCTTGTTTTTCTCTCTTCAGTTTTCTTTGGTCTTCCCTAAGAACTCCTCAGACAGATTCTGAGTCATTTCTTTCAGCTGTGATCCACTGTTTTTATACTGGAGCCCTATGGGTTTTGTGGTAAAGTGTAGAGGAGGGAAAGCAGCCTATAATCTTAGATTAAATCTCTTTTTTAGTGAGGGTGTGTCCCAGGACTGTGACATTCACAACTGTTTCCTAGGTGAAAGAGGAAAGCTGAGGGGTTTGGGGGAGGACTGGAGTTGGGCAAATGCCCTTCATCCTCCCAGGTATGGACAAAGCTCAGGTGAAGCTTTCTGTCCCTGGAGAGTCAAACCTTTGTAGTAGAGAACACTCTGGTCTGATTTCATAGTCTTTACTCTTCCCTTCCTCCTCTTCACTGTGAGAACTGGTGGGTTAGGGTTTCTGGGGGTAAAATCCAGTAAACTGCAGAAGCTCCCAGGAATTTGTCTCTCGTGCTAGTCCACATACAGCCTCCAGCAGTTTTTCAAAATTATCATTATCATTATCAATTCAAAATTACCATTTAAGCGTTATGGCTTCAGCGGCTTCCTTTTTAGGTAACAGATCTTAGCTGTGACTCTCTGGGTTGGACTGTCTCTCCAGATTTCATGGTGGAAATTGGCTTTGTGACCTCAATTCTCTGATGGGTCCAAGAAAAGTCACTGATTTTCAATTTCTTCAGCTTTTTCTTTTAAAGATGGGCGTGATAAGTTCTTTACATGTTGGAGCTCTTGGGTGGCCCTTTAAACTATTAACTAGTAGAGTAGGATGCAGCAAAACTAACAAAAACTATTAAGCAACAGAACCTGTACAGTAACCTGGCCATCCAATTCAAAGTAGAGAAGACAATGTTAATTATGCAAGCCACCCCTTCTGTTACCGAAAATAAATACATCACCCACCCCTGTAAACTTCTGAGGGAAAGCATTCAAAACTATAGTATGTGGTACACATGCAAAGGATGGCTTTTCAGTTTCAGTGAGTTCCGTCCTCTGGCCCCTCAACATTTTTCATGTAATGTCAATTCTAACACATCTTTGGCTAATTTCCGCAGTGACTGAATCTGTTCTCAGTCAAGGGAAGCCCATCAGCCTCCAGGCCTTCTTTATAAGGTTACTTCAGACTGACTGTTAGTGAGTCCTTCAACCCACCTGAGATAATACATCGCCATACATTCTCTCAGGCAGTGCGTGTTTATTCAACCACTCCTTTTACTGTTTTAAGTTCCACCCTAGGATCTGTTTCAGTCTCCTAAAGGCCACAAGTTTTGCCTTAGAAGGAGTTAGCCTTGTCCCTCTGTCACACAGTTGATGCATAATGGTGCCTTGGGCTTTCCTCAAAGGCTGTCTCAAAAATCAATCATGTAAATTCTGATTCTGCATTTATTATAAATCTCCACTGAGAGCAGACCATGCGTATATTCCTGTACACGAACACACATACACATTAGTAGTTAACTATTCACTAACCCTGTACATTGTTTTCCATAGTGTTTTTTTTCTCCTTTTACCCAATAGTTTTTAATAATTTCTAAAACATGATTTGAAATAATTTCTTGCTCCAGGTACTGGGGAGTCCAGGTGGGCTTGAAAGTCCACCCAGAGGTCACCCTTCTGGCAATGAGGCTGAAAAACCCCCTTAATTGAGCCTGCCAGACCACCTGTTATACTTGGATAATTCAGAAACAGCTTTTTGCATTAATTCATGCCAGGCATGAATCTAATCCTAAATGAGGCATGTTATAAAGCATTTGGATTAGAAATAATGTCATTAAAACCATATGCCTGCATTTTTAAATGTGCTTTCAGAAGACGTAGCACCATTCCAAATTTTCCATCACAGTTTATATTCTACCTATAATGCTTTTTGTATGGCTCTAGGTGAAGAAAAAGGGCTATGAAGAAACCATTGTCAGGAAAATACAAACTATAAGCTTGAAGCACCCTGAATATAAGGCTTCTCATGTGCTGCTGGTACACCTGTTTCAAGGCAGAGAATGGTCTTCCTTCACCCAAAATTAGAAAAAATGAGCGGGACAGTTATTCAGGTTTCGCCTCCATTCTTGTGCGTGCCCATTGCCATTCTTGACACACTCTGCTGGAGTCTTGAGAAGATGACTAGCTGGCTCTTCCGTGATACCTCAAATGTTCCTCAAACTTGAGTTTAGTCCTTCTAACCCTGTAACCTAACCTGTGCACATGTTTGTCTTTTTCAGTGCCTTCAGTGGCATGAGAGCATAATGAGATTGACTCTATAATGAGTTATTTCTGCGTTCCTCAGAGGTCTGGTTTTAAGCCCGACACATAATTGGTATTTGATGGGATTATTCAATGAGTAATTGAGCAATTGAATGACCCGTATGTATTCACATTTCAGCTTTACTTAAGGAAAAGTATTTAGTAAGGATAAAGGGTATAAATGTTATGTGTGTGGGGTGGAGAGTAACTTGGCCATGCTGACAACTGCAGGAATGTTCACTAAATAAACAAGGTAAGTCCAATGCCTGCCTGTCTTCCATAGAAGACCTTGCTTTTTAAGAAAGGAATAGCAGAGCCCACTATCCGTATTTATATAATTTCCATGATTTGTTCATCTTCTGCCTTAGTCACCTAAATGGAGAGCCTCTCCTCCCCTCGTACCTTCCAGGACATGGTCTTCCACCTCCATTATGAGTAGAATGTGGGGCAGCCTGGAAGGCACAGCTGATTTTCTCCTTATCTCGGTATGGTATCTGTTAGCAAGAAAACAAGAGTTACACATTTAAGTAGATTCGTTGTATGTGATGAACTCTTAAGATTCATAGTTTAATATCAAAGTTTAATATGTGTTGTGATATGAGTGTATGGTATGGGAACTACTTGGTGAAAGATATGCTAGTTTTTAAAGAGGGCTGGTCTGATTTTTTAAATGGCTTAATTAATTATATATATATATATATATATATATATATATATATATATATATTCACAAGGAAATATACCCAGTATCCCTTGGAGTAGAGATTTTCAATTCAGTTTGTGCATCAGAATTGCTTGTGGAGCTTTCATTTAATATAGATAGATACCTGGGCACAACCCTCATTTCCAATTCATTTGGTCTGGAGAAAAGTTAGACATTTTTTAAAAATGATGTTCTTGATATAGAGTTGAATACCACTGACCCAGGGTTACCAAGAAATTCATAATCATTCTAAGAAAAACAATTTCTAATCTTTTCAACCCTTTATTTTAAATGCACAGGTAGTAATTTTCCCATAAGTGGAAAAATCCAAAGGAGATGTGTTTTGTATGTGTGGGCCTTCTTGGTACAAACTAAGTTGGAGGCATATAAATTGCTGCCTGTCTGAGTTTTGAGATATTTGGGAAGATGTTCCTTTTCTAAGAAAACCAACCGAGTGATGCCAGCCAACGTATGGAGTGTTTGAGAAAGCAACGAGGCTTTTACTTCTTTAATGGCATGGTTTACACTAGACCATTAACTCTGGGAGAGGTAGTTATATTTACTTAAATCCCAAGGTGAAAGGTTAGCTGTGGGGTTCTTTTTTTCTGAAGGAGGGGTTTGGTAGAAGGGAGTCATAGATCATTCACTGGTGATAAGCTCCTGAGAAAATAGTAGAGGGTCCTCTGGCAGGAAAGAGGCGCAGGTGAAGCATAAAGTGTTAAACTTGGAAACAAGGGGAAAAAAATAAAATCATAATCACAATGAATTGGTGACAGGTTGTCAAGAATTAGGTCATTAATATATGAGCATTAATGGGATGCAGATTTTGATAATAAAGTCCAAAAGGTGAGTTTCAAGAAAGTAGAGTTATTACTCATACATGAATATTCACACTTACATAGAGTATTTATACCTGTTTGTATTGCTAATTTGAGAATCAGGGAGTTAAAATGCATCCTCCTTATGGATATTTGGTTTTTGTCCCAAGATTCTCTCTGTCACCAGATCTCCCAAAGTTTGTGCCGCTCTGTAAATCTCACTTTTGTAGTTAATGCAATTGGAAAAGCAGATGGAAGGACATTCATTATTGGGGGTGGCATGGGTGAAGTACTTGGTGCTATTGGGAAGATAGAACATGATAGACAGGACATGACCATCGCATCATTTACAATGTGCTGCATGTAAGTGAAATGATCCATCAGTCAAGATGGGCCAGATCACAATGTCTAAGTGAACAATCTTACTGTTTTAAAGTTACTGTTATTGAAGTTTTTGCAGAACTTAAGAAGCATGACATCATGGTGAACATTTATAGAAATATAGAACTATTTATGAAACCCGAAATAGAGATGAGGGATGAAAGTACAACAGATACAGACAAATAATAAATTTTATGTGATTATTTAATATTCCCATGTACAGTTTTTTATTACAACTCTTCTTTCTAAATAAGAGCCTGCATAAACCTTTATATGTGGGTCTCTCCAGTTTCTTTCAATTCTCAATAATTTAATTCTGGTCTCCCTCAAATTTCAATAACAAAGTTAAATCAAAGCTGTTATTCAGAGCTTGTTTGAAAAAATTCTGTGTTAATAAAGAGTTCTTCAGAGACTATATACCTAGTTTTCCAGAAATAGTGTGTATCTTCTTAGTAATCTACAAGTCAGATTTTAGACAGCAGTTGTTAAGAAGTTTAAGACAATCATTGCCATGTTTCCAGGTCGTAAAGTCCCAGTACTGGTCACCGTGGTTAGCATACTCCTCACAACATTATTTTTCAAATATAGCTCAAATTAAGATTAATGATTAAATGCTGACTCTTGAGAGTTCCTCTTAAATGAAAGTTATTTTTATGAGATCTGTGAGCAGGAAGAAGCAAAACTTCAGGTCCAAGCTCTTAGCTATTTGTTGTCATCACTTTTTGGGTAAGTCCCAGCTCCATCCTGGCTACCTTATATATACTTATTATCAACTTACTTGCCTATAGTGCTGACATTGTTGATGGATTGAAACCAGTGAAACTGGCAATCGTATATCTAATGCTAGTGTCTTAGGAGCAATAAACCAAATTTCAAAAAGAATATGAGATTAAATAGTCCTATACCTCGATTATTATAAATCATGATATATATTTCGTTTTGTCTTATCTTTTACCTTGGAGAGGGGTTTCTTTACTGCCATTGACAATTATATTTATTAAATATATGGAAAGGTCATGACCTTCCTTAAATACTTGGCTTACCTTTAAAAATCAATCTTATCAAGAGTTTGTCTATTTTAAACTGATCTGAGTTAACCTGTGAGAACTATGCGGGAAAGACATTTTCTCTGTTGGGCACAGCAGGAAAATCAGTGTCCTAGAACTTACTGATGGCACCTTCAAAGGTGACTCAGCTGACCAGGAAGTGTTGATTTCCACTTGGTGATTTTAAGAGCATGTGACAATGAAAGGGCATTTCAAGACCCAGGGGGCAGTGGAAATACCAAATAAGGACGGTGATTGCAAAAGCTTACTAGAATGAGTAAAAGAAATATGCACTGCTGTCAGAAAAGTGAAATGTGTAATAGGCACACCATCTTCTCTGGCTCTCATGATAGCAATAAAAAAAAAAAAAAAAAAAAAAAAAAAAGGAAGATGCCGTGGCAGGACTCAGAACCCGGGTCAAGGAGGGCTAGCAAAAAAATTAGAAAAGCAAAAAGTACAAATCAAGTCTTTGGCTTTAGAGTCAAATGAATGAGTAATGTAGGCCCCATCTTTTATGAACTTAACAGTGGGAAAAGCCAGGGCACAGTTAACCTTACCACTTTATGTATTAAATGAGACGTTTTGGGCTCCTTCCAACTACAGGGACAAGAGCCGCAGTTGGGTGGCTGGTGGTTGGCTTTAAAGCCCCGTGGGAAACTGAGAGTGACAGGCAGTTGTGCTAGCAGCTTCCTGGTGAGACTGAGTAGAAAGTGGCGTGGGCGCCACGTATACTGCATCTGTTGCTTTTCCGTCATCTCCTCTCAGAGGGTGGCATCCCCTGACTTTTATGGTTCCAGTAAATGCATCACGCTTGCCTTCCCTCTAGTACTGTTACCACTGCTGACTAAATTCCCTCTTCTTTCCTCTCTACCTTTCTCCTTGCTCTTGTTCATGGCTTCAACTTCCTGAAGGGTTATAGCATCCGTTTCCTGCTCTTCTGTTATTTGTTGACCCTTCTGTTTGTCCCACTGTCAGGCTGTCCAAGAGAGGATTTCCAAGGTCAATTAATAACTATTCAGGACAAGGTGTTCCTTTTGGACTGGGCTATGCCATCCCAAGTGTGGCTGCCTTTGGCAAAGGGTCCAATCGCAGCAGCCACACTTTGGCTGAGAAATATTGATTTGTTCACTCAATGTACATTAATTAAACTCCTCTTTTGTGCCATGTGGAGCACAAGATGCTAGGGTCACACCAGTGAGCAAGTAAGAACCATTAGTTATGAATTTTAATTTTTAATAAGGAGAGAACAACAACAATGAAACAAACTCAACTAAAATGAATGTGCATATGAAAGAACATAGGTTTGAAAGGAGCCGCTCAGAATGAGCGGTTGCCATGACATTCTTGATGAGACTCTTCTAGAGACAACTTATAGTCTAGCAGGTGCCTTGTTTGACCTGCTCAAGTAATTTCAGTTAAGATGATCCACACATGAGTGATATGGAATTCAAATGATAGGAACTGAAAGCAGAAGGTGAAAAGCATATCTAACCCATATATTTTCCTGATGATAGCTTCAAACAAATGAGTACTAGTTACATGCCATCAGGAATCAGATAATTTAACATAGGTAGCTTTAGATGACATGTTATTCTATAGTTGACTAAATAGTTTGGGTGTCATTACTCAGGTGTTGAGAACCTTGAGAAACAAATATTTTGACCATCATATCAGAAGGTCTTCCCACAAGATGGCACTCATAATCTCTTTTGTTTTTAAATTCTTTTTTGTTAAAACAGTGTTTTATTATTATTTTTTTATAAAAGTGAGGAAAATCTAAAACAGTAATATGTTTGAAAATGCAGGTAGCTCATTTAATTTAATTTTGATTGACTTATCTTATTTCTGATGAGTGCAACGTATCTCTTCAGAGAAATCAAGATATGATACTGGATTTGAGGGCTACATGAGGGTCTATAAGCCCTGCTCCCTGATTTAATATACATTAGACAGTGATATCCCTGGATTCTTATACTAACCCAGATTTGCAATATATCAGATTACCAAAATTTTAATATTCTGATGACTTGGTTTATAATTCTGTTCTACAAGTCCTATTTCCCTGTAATGCTTGGCCTGAACAATGAGTACATATTTTATGCTAAACAGATTTTTCATTTGGATGTATTTTAAAGTTGTAATATGTTTATACAAACTTTGAAATGGGAGATTTTCAGATTAAATTCCTACTTTCCCATTTCATCTTTTATTTAGTCACTCCTGAATCTAGATGCCCTCTGGAATAACAACCATAGTAAACAAACTCACCAAATAGGGAGGAGACTAGAGAGTTCAAGATGTTGCTACTTCTGCATGTTCTCTGCATTCTCCTTACTCCACAGTCTAAGTGGAGGAAAAATCAAAATCTTATCTTTAGAAGGTTTTGTGTGTAAGACAGGAAGAACCAGGAATAGAGGGGAGCATAAAAGCAGGAGGGGAAAGGACCTGAAATTATAAATGTGTGTATTGATTGCTGTTAGAACAATGGGGCAGCCTCAAGCATTACTTTACAAAACTGTCTTCACCAAAAAGTCAACGTTATCATTATTGTTCTCACAGCAATGATAGATAAATTATAAAAATACATAAAAGACATATCACAAGAAAGTAAACATTTCCAGACCGAGTACAAAGCAGAAACAAAATGTACACAGTGTGGCATACAGATCTGAGGGCATAGCATGCTGGGATCAAGGTCTGGAAGTAGGAAGACATATCCTGAAATTTATATTCTTTGGGTGTATACGCCTAACATTGTCCTTTTTGAGGGCTGTAACTGGAACTAGGCTTGCTGTACAAACTAGTGAGTGAGGTGGAGACTGACTGAAGAGAGCTTCTATTGGCAGGCTGTAACTCTTAAGAGGCTGTATCTGGGTAAGCTACTGTGTTAGTTTCCTATTGTTGCTGTAATAAATTATCACAACTAAGTGACTTAAAACAATACAGACACATTATCTCATATTGTATAGGTCAGAAGCCCAACATGCTGTCTCTCTAGGCTAAATCAAGGTACAGGCAGGCCTGCAACCCTTCTGGAGGTTTCAAGAGACAGTCTTTCCTTGCCTTTTCCAACTTCTACAAACCACCTGCATTTCTTGGCTCATGGCCCCTGCTTCAAAGCAGCCATGCAGTATCATCACATCTCCTTCACTGAATCTGCTACCTTTGCCACACTGCCTTGTCTCCTGTGTGACCCTGATCCTTCTTTTTTCATTTATTGAAAGAGCAGTGGCTGTAGCATGACTGAATGAAAATATTTGATCGTATTCCTTAAAATAATAGTTACTTCGATTTATCAGAAATGAAAACAAGTTAAAAATTTAAAAAGAAAACAGACAGTCTTTATCTTATTGTTTACTGTTAGTGGATATCTGCTCTGATATAAGCTTATGCAAGGAGAAATGTTTCTCATTACTTATATTAGCATCGGTGCTTCTATTGTTCAATAGATTAACCCAGTGTTAAATGAGGAGTTGGTTGCATACTTTGCCATTAAGATGGCTTTATTGTCAAGCTTGAACGCTTTCTTAATTGATGGCTGCTTTTAGGTCAACTATGGTTTTGTTTATGTTTCCTCTCTAAACAAGGTTGTATCCTTTTTCTAAAAAGCTGTACCTTTTTAGATTATATTTTAAACTTACATTAGAATTTTTTGGTTTTTTTAGGTAAGTTTAAAGTTGACCTGAGATTCTGTTCTGGGTAACCAGGTGTCACCAGACTTGTTAGGCTTTTCACCTCTACCCACACATCAGCACAAGGTATAAAATTACTCCAGATGGACTGAACATAGTAGGTAAAATTACCAAAATAACTATATATATGATTGTCAAAGGTGAAGATATAGCAGTTGCCCAAAAGGAACAATTACTAAGTAATTATAATTTCTAACAATTTACAAAAGGAGGTCCTAAAAATAACCAAAAGAACAAAACTAGTGGACATATAAAATAAATTTCATTATTGGAGAAATTTTTTGTAATATATATATAACAAAGGATCACTATTCTGAATATGCAAATAACTCCTACTTAAACAAAAAGCGACCCAATTAACAAATAGTGAAAATATGTAAACAGATAATCAAAGAAGCCAATAAACACACAGAGAGTTTTCAGCTTCATTAAACAACATATATGTACTACTTTCTACAGATCAGATTGGTAACATTTTTAAATACTATTTAACACTTGTAAGGTTGATGAAATGGCTACACCTATGCAAATTGATTAAATAAATCTAAAACCTTATCACCCAGAAATTTGACTTTTGGTATTTCCCCTAGAAAATACTCATACACATATATAAAAGACATGTACAAGGATATTGTTTATTTTTAGTGCTGTTTATAATAGAGAAAAATTGACACCAAAACAAAACCTATCAAAAGAAGAATGAAGAATGAATGAGTAAATTGTGGCAAAACATATTATGAAATAGTATACTGAAATTAAATAAAATGCATTAACTATATTTGTATGTTTCAATATGTGGGGAAATTAAAAAACGTTAGTAATAATATGACTGGCATAATGGGAAATATTTATGTATATTAACACATGGCTGGCTCAGTTGGTAGAGTGAGTGACTCTTGGTCTTGGTGTTATAAATTCAAGCCCCATGTTGGGTGTGGAGATTTTTTTTTTATTTTTTTATTTTATTTTTTTTTCAATATATGAAGTTTATTGTCAAATTGGTTTCCATACAACACCCAGTGCTCATCCCAAAAGGTGCCCTCCTCAATACCCATCACCCACCCTTCCCTCCCTCCCACCCCCCATCAACCCTCAGTTTGTTCTCAGTTTTTAACAGTCTCTTATGCTTTGACTCTCTTCCACTCTAACCTCTTTTTTTTCCTTCCGCTCCCCCATGGGTTTCTGTTAAGTTTCTCAGGATCCACATAAGAGTGAAAACATATGGTATCTGTCTTTCTCTGTATGGCTTATTTCACTTAGCATCACACTCTCCAGTTCCATCCACGTTGCTACAAAGGGCCATATTTCATTCTTTCTCATTGCCACGTAGTACTCCATTGTGTATATAAACCACAATTTCTTTATCCATTCGTCAGTTGATGGACATTTAGGCTCTTTCCATAATTTGGCTATTGTTGAGAGTGCTGCTATAAACATTGGGGTACAAGTGCCCCTATGCATCAGTACTCCTGTATCCCTTGGGTAAATTCCTAGCAGTGCTATTGCTGGGTCATAGGGTAGGTCTATTTTTAATTTTTTGAGGAGCCTCCACACTGTTTTCCAGAGCGGCTGCACCAATTTTCATTCCCACCAACAGTGCAAGAGGGTTCCCCTTTCTCCATCTCCTCTCCAGTATCAATAGTCTCCTGATTTGTTCATTTTGGCCACTCTGACTGGCATGAGGTGATATCTGAGTGTGGTTTTGATTTGTATTTCCCTGATGAGGAACGACGTTGAGCATTTTTTCATGTGCCTGTTGGCCATCCGGATGTCTTCTTCTTTTTTTTTTTTTATTTATTTTTGAGACAGAGAGAGACAGAGCATGAATGGGGAGGGGCAGAGAGAGAGGGAGACACAGAATGGGAAGCAGGCTCCAGGCTCTGAGCCATCAGCCCAGAGCCTGACGCGGGGCTCAAACTCACGGACCGCGAGATCGTGACCTGAGCCGATGTCGGACGCTCAACCGACTGAGCCACCCAGGCGCCCCCAGATGTCTTCTTTAGAGAAGTGTCTATTCATGTTTTCTGCCCGTTTCTTCACTGGGTTATTTGTTTTTCGCGTGTGGAGTTTGGTGAGCTCTTTATAGATTTTGGACACTAGCCCTTTGTCCGATATGTCATTTGCAAATATCTTTTCTCATTCCGTTGGTTGCCTTTTAGTTTTGTTGGTTGTTTCCTTTCCTGTGCAGAAGCTTTTAATCTTCATAAGGTCCCAGTAGTTCATTTTTGCTTTTAATTCCCTTGCCTTGGGGGATGTGTCAAGTAAGAAATTGCTGAGGCTGAGGTCAGAGAGGTCTTTTCCTGCTTTCTCCTCTAGGGTCTGGATGGTTTCCTGTCTCACATTCAGGTTCTTTATCCATTTTGAGTTTATTTTTGTGAATGGTGTGAGAAGGTGGTCTAGTTTCAATCTTCTGCATGTTGCTGTCCAGTTCTCCCATCACCATTTGTTAAAGAGACTGTCTTTTTTCCATTGGATGCTCTTTACTGCTTTGTCAAAGATGAGTTGGCCATACGTTTGTGGGTCTAGTTCTGGGGTTTCTATTCTATTCCATTGGTCTATGTGTCTGTTTTTGTGCCAATACCATGCTGTCTTGATGATGACAGCTTTGTAGTAGAGGCTAAACTCTGGGATTGTGATGCCTCCTGTTTTGGTCTTCTTCTTCAAAATTACTTTGGCTATTCGGGGCCTTTGCTGAATTTTGTCAAAGGCCTTTTCTGCATCGATTGACAGGATCATATGGTTCTTATCTTTTCTTTTATTAATGTGATGTATCATTTTGATTGATTTGCAAATGTTGAACCAGCCCTGCATCCCAGGAATGAATCCCACTTGATCATGGTGAATAATTCTTTTTGTATGCTGTTGCATTCGATTTGCTAGTATCTTATTGAGAATTTTTGTATCCATATTCATCAGGGATATTGGCCTGTAGTTCTCTTTTTTTACTGGGTCTCTGTCTGGTTTAGGAATCAAAGTAATACTGGCTTCATAGAATGGGTCTGGAAGTTTTCCTTCCCTTTCAATTTTTTGGAATAGCTTCAGAAGGATAGGTATTATCTCTGCTTTAAACGTCTGGTAGAACTCCCCTGGGAAGCCATCTGGTCCTGGATTCTTATTTGTTGGGAGATTTTTGATGACTGATTCAATTTCTTCACTGGTTATGGGTCTGTTCAAGCTTTCTATTTCCTCCTGATTGAGTTTTGGAAGCGTGTGGGTGTTTAGGAATTTGTCCATTTCTTCCAGGTTGTCCAGTTTGTTGGCATATAAGTTTTCATAGTATTCCCTAATAATTGTTTGTATCTCTGAGGGATTGGTTGTAATAATTCTATTTTCATTCATGATTTTATCTATTTGGTTCATCTCCCTTTTCTTTTTGAGAAGCCTGGCTAGAGGTTTATCAATTTTGTTTATTTTTTCAAAAAACCAACTCTTGGTTTCGTTGCTCTGCTCTACAGTTTTTTTAGATTCTATATTGTTTATTTCTGCTCTGATCTTTATTATTTCTCTTCTTCTGCTGGGTTTGGGGTGTCTTTGGTGTTCTGCTTCTATTTCCTTTAAGTGTGCTGTTAGATTTTGTATTTGGGATTTTTCTTGTTTCTGGAGATAGGCCTGGATTGCAATGTATTTTCCTCTCAGGACTGCCTTCGCTGCATCCCAAAGCATTTGGATTGTTGTATTTTCATTTTCATTTGTTTCCATATATTGTTTAATTTCTTCTCTAATTGCCTGGTTGACCCATTCATTCTTTAGTAGGTGTTCTTTAACCTCCATGCTTTTGGAGGTTTTCCAGACTTTTTCCTGTGGTTGATTTCAAGCTTCATCGCATTGTGGTCTGAAAGTATGCGTGGTATGATCTCAGTTCTTGTATTCTTATGAAGGGCTGTTTTGTGGCCCAGTATGTGATCTATCTTGGAGAATTTTCTATGTGCACTCGAGAAGAAAGTATATTCTGTTGCTTTGGGATGCAGAGTTCTAAATATATCTGTCAAGTCCATCTGATCCAATGTATTATTCAGGGCCCTTGTTTCTTTATTGACCGTGTGTCTAGATGATCTATACATTTCTGTAAGTGGAGTGTTAAAGTCCCCTGCAATTACCACATTCTTATCAATAAGGTTGCTTATATTTGTGAGTAATTGTTTTGAGATTTTTTTTAAAGCATAAAATAACACTGGAGAATTTGCATGGCTACTTATTAATAGTATTTACCTGAGTATACTAGAGGAGTGGATCAACAGTGGAGGTGGTGATTTAAGAAGACCTTAGCTTTACAAGTGATGTTTCTAATTATTTTTGTTAAAAGCCTACCTATATTCATATTTTCAGTAGTTTGTAAAGTATGTACAGAGGGGCAAAGGTATTCAAGAGTAAATTCAATCATAAAAAGTGGTTAATTCTTGAGCTTGCACTGTAGATACATGTTTTTTTTTATGTATTTTGTGTGCTTTGCAAATTTATAAATATTTTTTCAGGATAATTTTAGCAGAAAAAAATATTTTAAAAAAGCTCAACAGATGAACGTTAGAAAGCACAGAGCATATATGAAAAGTGGCAGAGGAATTTATATCAAAAGCAAAATAAAAAGGCAAAGAGATTCCAAAAAGACATAAAAAGGAATAATTAGGAGACAAGGAGCAATAGCTTGCAGAGTTCCAACATCATTCATCTCGTAGGAAATGAATAAAGAAAATATGCAAGAATCAATATTTGAAGTGATGATGTCAGAGAATTTTCAAGAACTGGAAATGAGTCCACTGATTAAAAGTGCACATTGAATGTCCAATGAGACCAATAGAAATGAATCCACACCTAGACATGTTTGGTCAATGAGAATATCTGAGCTACCAGAAACAAAAGTTAGAATACCTAGCAGAAACAGAAGGAAACACAGTTAGGATGACAGCAAGCTTCTCATCTACAAGGATAAATGCCAGATAACAATAGATTTCATGTAAGTGCCAAGATAAAAATCAGTCAACCTCAAATTCTATGCCTAGCTAAACTATTGCTAAGAAGGTAAAATAAAGATATTTTCTGACACTGAAAGACTTTGGCATTGAATTTTCTGCCCATAAAGTCACTGAAGGGGTGGGAGGCTTCTGAAGCAACAAATAAAAAGACGGCAAATGGACAGAATGAATTCAAGTAACAATGTGTTTTTTTCCTTTCTTTTCTCTCAAAAAAAAAGATAAAGCTTCTACTTAACAGTCAATCAAATTTTCATTATTTTTCCTTTGAAAACAATTGAAGTAAGGGAAAACTTCCTATTCTGCATCTAAAAGTTTATTCTTGATAAAACTCTGTGAAAAGTTAAGAGTAAGTCAAATATTTGGCCGATGAATTGGTGCATTTCATGGCAGTACAAAGTAATCGGCAGTCTTTGACCCTAATGCAGGCTGCCGTAGAAAACAATGTAAAAATGACATGTAGCTTTTCCTTCATAAGTAGAAAGTAAAAGCTGGACATTTAGATAAGTATACAGCTCCTCTGTGCACAAGATACCAAGATTGCCTTTTATTTGAAGTTTTGTTTGGCAAACATCTCCCATGTTTTGATGATGGGAGAGTTGTGGAGGTTTTGAAAGGAGTTGGGGGGGGGAAGTAGTGCACAGAACCAGCAACTGGCCACACTGACACTTGTTATTATTGTATACAAATGCGTACTGAAGGGGAATGGAATCGCCCTAATTCCATGATGATTTCCTTCAAATCATTAAAGGAACTACATAGTACATGGTACATGATAAGCATTAAGTGATTGTACGTTGCGCTAATAATAATTACCTTGTCTTTCTGATGTATTAAACTTATTTTAAAGATCAGGAATAATGGATTATCTATTCAATTATTAACCTAATAGACAAGGCAGATGAATATAAGTATATGAAATAGAATAAAACAGCCATGCATGGATCAGCGATGTTAAAATGTCATGAACCAAGAATTATGAGTATACCAATTTTGTACTCAGGAGCTTCTTGAGGAACAAATAATGGATTTTATGTTCCTTTGAACACTGTAAAATTCTATATAAATGTAAGGTATTTTATTGTAATTTCAGCAGCATTAAAATGATGATTTTCTAGGTAAACGCCCCATGCTGTTTCAAACTAAATTACGGAAATTAAGTGAACTCTCCATTGGGCCTATTTATTTTGAACCATGGAATATATATAATGTAGAATGGGTTATTAAGACAAACAGCATTTAGTACTAGGCCTCACTACTATTTTCAACTAGGATGATTTCATAGGTTTGAAAAGAGAAGAATAGGAGTTGCTGTAACCAAATTTAGTATAACAAAGACCAACAGTTTTCTGGCCCTTCAGAAATAAGATTTCAATTTTACAAAAAAATAAAAAGAAAAGAGAGTTAGGGAAGTCTTAAACAGAGTATGCATTCGGGCCTATATCACTTTTAAAATAGACGTGTGGTGGTCCTTGGTAATGTCCATGGATACAACTTGCAACTGACTTTGAGAAGCTATCCACCATAGATTTTGTTGTCACTGAGCCTTGAGTCACTTTAAATCTCTTCTGATGCAATGTCTGTCCTCCCTTCTTCATCAGAACCAAAAATAATTGTTTAGGAGCACCTAGGTGGTTCATTCAGTTAAGCATCCGACTCTTGATTTTGGCTCAGGTCATGATCTCGCAGTTTATGAGATCAAGCCCCACATCGGACTCTGTGCTGACAGCATGGAGCCTGCTTGAGATTCTCTTTCTCCCCCTCTCTCTTCCTCTCCCCTGCTCATGTACGTGCATTCTCTCTCTCTCTCCCTCTCCCTCCCTCTCTCTCTCACACACAATGGATAAACTTAAAAAAATAATTGTTCACTAGATAATGTAGAAATATGCCTTATTCCTCTACGTTTTCTAGTAGTTAAATACCTTATATTTTCTAGTTAGCTGGTCTCAACCTTTGAAGCTTTCTTCATTATGGACTTTGGGATGGAGCCATGAAAATGATACATGAATGATATAAATGTTCTGACCACAGTTTGAAAAAAAAATGTAACTGAGTTGTTTTTCTCTTATTTGTAGCCTATTCTGTTCATGCACCTCTTTTAATAAGATCATGACTCCAATCTCAGAACATCTGAGGAACATACCCAAGGCCACAGGGCTAGAACATGACCCATCCAGGATGTATTAACATCAAGGCTCGTTTTCAGGTTGTAAGCAAGAATTCCTTACATTTTGAGTATATTCGTATAAAGTTCAAAATGGAAAAAAATACTTTATACATTCAAAACCTAATTCTCCTCACTTTATCATATTACTTCAATACTACACTGCTAGGTCAGTGTGAAGATATGGGATAATTAGTTTTCTTGTTATTTTGTCCTGACTATAAATAAAGTACAAATCCATCATGACAAATGCCATCTTTTCCCATTTTGTATTTAATAATTAGAAAGAACATTGTCTAAAGAGAAAATCCACAATTATCTTGCAACACCTTACAGTCATGTTAAAATGTTTATGAATATAGGATCAATGAAAATATGTTAAAATTTGAAAATTAACATATGCCTAATTCACAGAGTGCCTAGAAATTATCAAACTACTGATCTGGGCTAGAAATAGCACCACCATACACAGATTTCTAATTTAGAACCTGTTATTATGATAAGCCCATGTGTGTTACTATAGATATGTGAGGACCTTAAAGTGATGTTTCAGGATGATCCATTTTATGGAAATGTGTGAAGGCATTTTCAGTCTTTAGTGGGGACATAACATTGTCACTATCCTATCAAACAATGGAATGGCTATAATTTGCCCCATCAGACAGATGTATTCTTGATAAGATATAAATTACATTGGACCTTCCAAAAGGATAGTGGTTATCTTGAACTGTGAGATTGATGTTTTAGAAAGTTTCCATAGACACATAATGGAAAAATTCATTATCAAATGGATTTTTGTCCAAAAATAGCTAAGTATTGTGTGTACATATACATATGCTCATGTTTCTTAATTCCAAATTCGCTTCTAAAACAGCAGTAAGTAATCTAAATGATAAACAAAACAAAAATATTTCCAGCACATACAAAAACTAATTTTTTAATATCCACGGACAGTAGATGCTTTTGTAGAAAAAACATCTGAAGGTGAGAAGATAACAATTGAACTCCATTCAGCTCTGCTATTACTTATTCTACTGCTGACTTAACCATGTTTTCTCTGCCCACACATTACTACTTGAACATAAGGGGTTTTTGAGGATTTGGACACAAGTTGTTAAGACTTTCGTTGTAGCCTCAGGTGGTTTCCTTCATCCTAGCTCTCAGTTACAAAAGGGGCATTAATGAGTATGAAACTATCTAAAATTTCCTCTTAATTTACTAAATGCTGGACTGGTTTAAATACTAAGTCTGCCTAAGATCACAGCCATGGACAAAAAAGATAGATTAGTATCACATGGTACCAGAAGGGGATTCCATTCCTGAGCCACTTAAGTCTCTCCTGACACATGACAACTGAATTGTACTACATTGCACTGAAACATATGCCCAAAAACAGTTAAGAGCTTCTAAAATTCTTGTTTTTATTTATTTTTAAGAGAGAGAGAAAGAGAGTGCATACGCAAGTGGGGGAGGAGCAGAGAGAGAGGGAGGGAGAGAATCCCAAGCAAGCTCCTTACTGTCAGCACAGAGCCCAACGCAGGACTTGATCTCACAAACCATGAGATCATGACCTGAGCCAAAGTCAGGAGTGGGACACTTAACCAACTAAGCCACTCAGCGGCCCCAAGAGCTTCTAATCTTATACTTGGATTGCTTTATTGTATAAATGAAAGTAGAAGAAAATATATCAAAACAGGTTGTATATCTTGTTTGTCTTTCATCTAAAAGATACATTTTAAATCATTTGTCTAATAATTGTTGAAAGTTCTGGTCACATTGTAATGTTGGTTTTAAGTCCCTCACAGTTCTAAAATTAGTATGTGAGGACTGTGCTGTAAGACAGGTATCCTTAAATTATATTGAATTATGTGAGGGCTTAACCCTGCCCTCTTACTAAGCCAAAAATCCATCAATATAAGATCAGTTCCTAGTAGTTACTGTTTATCAATTAACTATTTAAGAGACCCAAGAACACTTGATATTAAGGAAAATATCGTAGTTTACTTCCAGTTAGATTGCTGTGTCCTTGTTCTTCTAATAGGTGCCTTTCCAATTTCATTTTTCCAGTCTCTCGGTATTGTCCCTTCTCTTTATTCTCATGTATATCCCTTTCCCATATATGCAGTATGTAATGTACAGAGAGGCATAGATATAACTGCAAGGTAGGCTCTCCCAATTTCATTTCAGTACCTGTTTTGTGGCCCACAAGGTTTCTGGGAGAGGGTGAAGGAAAAGAAGAGTGAAAGTATGTGTATTTCACTGTCAAATGATCCTAGCAGTTTTGTCTCTTCTTCCTGTGATGCCACCACCCTGTGTAATGCTTGTCTCAGAATTAAGAGCCCCTGGAGGTCTTAGAGTTTAATGATGCCCTTTTTGTTCCCCGGTTTAGGTCAGTGAATAATTATTGAGCAACTATGTGCCAAGTAATGTCCTTGATAATAAAATCTGGCAAGGTCCTTTACGTCCCCTCGTCGAGATTTCTCTTTTAAGTAGACTGAAAAAAAAAAAAACCCTCTCAGTGATAATTATTTTCTTTGATGTCAAAGATTTTCAGTTCACAGAAGGATATTACAGGGTTAAGAATTGTATCATGACAAAGGTTTTTTTATTTTGTTTTTGGTACTTCTGATTTATTTTATTTATATTCTTAAACCAGTCTCAGACCAAGAGTTTTTGTTTTTTGTCCAATATGTAGCTTTTCATCTCAAGACTTTTGTAATTTCTTACAGTCCTTACACTCATGAATGAAAATGGTAATCGTTCAACCCAAATGTGTAGCTGTTCACCCTAAAACCTGTTCTAGGAAGTAAAGCATATTTATTGGAAGGCGAAGTCAACAGTGTTTCACATAGTTTGTTTTAGATACTCTCCAAAGTCTTTCTGATTCATGGAGACCATTTTAATATAAAAAACTAATGTAGAATGAATAGTTCTGGCCATTATTGTTTAAGTTCACAGTAGGAGAATTGGTTTTGTGTGAGGATTGTTGGCATTTTTTTAAACTCAGAAATACTCGGCACATTCACACAATTAAATTGAAACAAACCCTTTTTCAAAAGTACTCAATGTTTAGAGGCCCTGCAAGAAAAAGCCCTTTCTAGTATTTTTCACATTGCCAAGTGAATGTTCTGTTCAAAAAGTATTCCATGTTCAAGCAGGTTTAGAGAACACTGCATGCTTAATCCCCACCTTAGAAATTTACAATGCACATTTATATATCAGAAGAATCTTAAAGTGATGGATCTTGGTTATCTTTATTTGAAAAGAAAAATTATTTGAAACTTTTTTCATTCATATTTAGAGAAAACTACTCAGAAGTATTTTACATGGTCTTCAGATTTTTAGCAAATGATAATACATTGCACCTGTATGCATATATAAATACCTTCTCTTTAGTTACTTGAAACCAACACATCAAAACACCAAACAAAACAGATGGGCACCAGAGTGGCTCAGTTGGTTAAGCCGTTAAGTGGCTGACTCTTGGTTTTGGCTCAAGTAATGATCTCATGGTTTGTGGGATTGAGCCCTGCCTCAGGCTCTGTGCTATCAGCACAGAGCCTGCTTGGGATTCTCTCTCTCTCCATCTCTCTTTGCCCGTGCTCCCCTCCTATGCTTTCTCAAAATAAATAAATAAACTTAAAAAAAAGAGGTAGTAGAGGTGTGAATTTAGGGAAAATTTGAAAAGGAAACTAGGAAATACAAATGACTTGCCCAAGTTCACAGTGAAAAGAATGAACAATAATCAAGGTGCCTTTGTTCCTATCTTTTCCAACTCAAATAAATTTATGAATGAGAAACTGTTTCTTATTAGTTATATTGCATATATCTGTTTCTTAAAAACTTGTTTTTTCTTGTGGGGTGAGACCTCTATTTCATAAGATGAGGGAAAGGTCAGCCAAATATCCTGACACACCTTCTAGACCACATAGGGACTTGCACTGGGTTTTATGAAAGCTACCTCTTAAAAAAATAAGTGCTTTTTTGTACTTCCTCATTCTCCCATCCCTGGAATTTCTCTGTAAAAGTGAGGTGATATCAGCGATAGCCCTTGAGGTAGATTCACATAAAAATTATCATTTTGGGAATTGTACTCATGATTATGGGTGTGTTAATGACACCTATGTTGCAGGAGAAAGTGACTTATGGCTAAGTTTGCTATGCTAGAAGCCAGATAAGATGGTTATATGTCAACTGTTTTACTAGGTAAAAATGCCTCCTAATGAGTAAACTTGATCTAAGCTTGGAAGAACCATAATAGATGATCAAAAGTAATAGCTTTTGGCTTACTTGGGTACAGGGACTCTTGATATGGGGCATGTCCCTTTGAGGACATCGAAAGCTATGCCAGTAGAGTTGTTTCAAGTGACATTGGTGTCTGTGAGGAGTGAGACTTGTTCTAATTCAGGGCAGTTACCCAACTGCCTGTTGTAGAATGTCTCCTTGAACCTGAACTGTATCACCTGGGGAGGGCATAGCTCCCAGAGCAGTGTGAAGTGTCAGTTACATGAACTGCTACACAGATTCTCTCGGAAAGGACCTCTGTCACCTTACCTGTATGTGCTGAGTAGCCTCATGGCAGATGAGAATTGTCATAGTCGTGAAAGTCTGTATATTTAGTTGAATCTGAGAGGAACCCCTAGAAGGTATTACAATGATATTTCTCTACTCTCCAAATATACAGCTTCATTCTTACCCTCTGTGTTATCATTTATAAAATGCAAAGAAGAGAGAAGGGTATCTCAAAGTGTGGACCTCAGATAACGCTCAACAGAACCACCTAGAGTACAGATTCCCACGCAATTAAATCAGAATCAAATTCCCATACAATTAAATCAGGATCTTTGGGGTTGTGGCCCTGTGATCTTCACTTAACTCCTTCTACCTATAATATGTTGGTACCTAGCTGGACAAGACAGTCTTTACATTATTTTCCAATTCCAGCCCTATACGATCTTTTAAGTATAATGGTTCATTCCTCTCAGTCTGTGTAGTGTTTTAGTGCAATTCTTAAGAAGATCATCAAAGGAGTAAGTAACTAAAAGTGTCAGAAATGTCAACAGACTGGAAAGGGTGATCTTTTTAGTTCATTCAGGTTTTGAGGAACCTCTCGACAGTTTGCTATAATTGTCCACCTTTTTCAAATTCTTCTTGGTCCTCTCTGATCCTCATGATTATTAAGATATATAGCTTCTTTATACTATATGATAATTCTTTTCAAACTATTGATTTGTCATTTTCAACATGCTATCACTGCTGTCACTGTTGCCTTAATTGTAAGGTAGTGACTCTTGTGCTGGAAGGTCAGAGATATATTAGGTCTTACCAAACAAGTGAAAATCAATACTTTCACTCTCTTTAGGAGAATTAGTTTCATATATACTTGAGATAAAAGAAAAAGTCCCTTTGTTCTGCTGAAGTTGTCAAGTTTTCCATTAGTCTAGGTTAAGTTTCTGGAGCTTTGAATTTAATTTTGGCTTCTAATATTGATTTATATTTCATAAAGACTTTGTTGGTTACAAAAAAAAGAAGCCTTCAGTAAATTCTTCTACTTCTAGGGCCCTGCTTTAGTTCAAAATTAGAAGTGTTTCTCGATGATTTGGTTTCCATTTCAAGACTTAAAATTATCAGTAAAAAGAAAATTACTATGAATTACAAAAGATTATTAGACAATGATGCAGGCCACCCAAAGTTATATATTTATTATAGGCTCTTGAACTTAAGAAAAATGAATGAGTTCCAATCTTATTTTCTCTGTTTTATCACAGTGTTATTGAAAGTTGTTTAAGATTTTATACTCCTGGAGGGCATATGTCTTTGACATCTTTGTATCTTCATTTGCATTTTTTACACTGCAGATACTTTATGCACATTTCAAAATGAGTGAACAAATAGATGTTATGAGAAAAAAATGAAAAAGACAAATAAATACTGACTTCAAACTGCAGGCTCAAGTAAAAACAACACTTAGCAGTCCTCCATATACTATTACACCTCCCCCCCAACTGCTAGCTCCACACATTCCCTTCTCTCTCTCACGCACGTTGTCAGAAGTCCTCAGATTTTTTCCCTCTGTTCCCTAGCTTGGCCAAAACCCCCAAGAGTAGTGACCCATGATCCAAAAGCAAGTATCTCTTTCTCTAACAATCAAACTTCCTATTCCCTCAGTACCCCAATCCATACTTGCTGTCCTAAGAAGAATGAACTGGGCAATGAGGAGACATAGCTATAAGAATTACATTAGCAAGTTTATCCTCACTGTGGGGATTTTGTATTTTAAAAGATAATGGTGGAAAAATACAATGATAGAAGCCTTAACTCTTTCCCATGGTAGAATTTCAGGTACTATGGCATAGAAAAAGGCATTTTGTGCCAGGATCATAAAATCATGTAAGGAAGGTGGCCTCCTTTTCTACCCCCAAGTACTGCTGGTTCTACTATAATCTAATGTGATTTTTTTTTTAATCTGTACAGTACTTCTTTATAAGTACCCTTCTTCAGTAGAGGTAAGAGAGTGGATTGGGAAGGATGAATAATTTATCATTCCTTTGTACCAGTTATTCTCAACCTTGGCTGTACATTAGAATAATGTGGGAGATTTTAAAGATTCTGATGTCCAGGCCATACTTTAAACCAATTAAATTGGGTTCTCTGGGGGTGGAGTGTAGGCACCAGTGTCTTTAAAGCTCCCAGAACCACTGCTCTGCAATGAGCAGTGTATGAGGAACGCAGTGTATGTCAGATGCCTGTAGAGGACAAATAGTTATCTTAAGAAGCCACATAATAAAAATTGGAAAGGGTCGAGACTGTGAGAACTGAAAACCAAAGATAGTGGCTCCTTAGCTCCAACCAAGTGTTGAAGGGAGAGAAGCAGGTTGATGAAGAGGGTGGGCTGCAGTGACCTATCCCCTGGGGGCAAAGCACTTTTATGCCCTTTACTTTGTGAGCTGGAGCGAGTGACTTCTTTGTGCTTTGGTTTTCTTATTGGTAAAATGAAGATAATAATTATACTATCTCTTAAGGTTGTTGTGAGGAGTAAATGAAGTCATAAAGTATAAAGCACTTAGCCTTATGTCGGGCACATAACAAACACATTCTACACATGTGTCATGTGTGCTAATTTTGACGATGAGCTCAGAAATACCAGACCAATACATTGTCGTCTTTTCAATAAACAGTTGTTTTCCGTTCTATGGAGAAGAAAGGAAGAACATGCCAGAGCTAGGGAGATGAGAATCAAACGTTTCTGAGCACGATCTTGTTTTTTTCCAACTGTTTTCCTTATTTTTTTATGACCTTGTTTCCACTCTCAGCCCCCAAGAATTTCTCGCTATCTTTGTATCCTGCTATTTCTTCCTTTTTTAGATTCTTGGACCTTCAGTTTCATGATACTTTCAACAGATTGGAAATAATGTGCTAATACGAGTGGATGAATTAGTAGCTATATCAGTTTAGAACTTGCTGTGCAGCAAACTGCTTGAGAACAAACAGTAACTATTTTGCAGCTGAACACAACAACCATTTTGTGTTTGCTTCCTTTATACTTGAAGTTGGCAATTTGGCCTGTGGTCTGTCGGCCAGGTGGTTGTTTTGCTGGCCTTGCTCATGCATCTATGTCAGCTGTTGGTCATCAGGGCGGTTCTTTATTTTGGGGTTGGCCGGCTGTGGCTGGGGTGATAGGGATGACAGAGCCACGTGTCTCTCATCATCTAACACATTAGCCTGGGCATATTTACATGCTGGTGAAAGTTTCCAGGAATGGAAGAGTGGAAGTTCTTGAGATCAGGGTTCAGAATCGACACTACGCCATTTCTGCCACATTCTTTTGGTCAGAGGAGATCCCTTGGTTAGCCCATATTCAAGGGATATGGAAAAGCCCTCCACCTTTGGTGAGACTTACTGCAAAGGATTGTGGCCATTTTTTGTAATCTTTCCCATTAGCCTGTTGTGACAGAGCCAGTAGGAAGAAATGAGGTCAGAATGAGAGTGAAGGCATGGGGCATATAAATGGCATATTAGAGGTAGGATTTGGCGAATGATCAGGCATGCATGGTGAGGGACAGAGGATTTAAGTGAAATGTGAGACCTCAGTTATTAAGAGAACTGAACTTTGATTAACTGAGATAGGAAAGCCAGAAGGTGGCAAAGGAGCACAGAAAGTTATCTGTGTTCTCTTGCAGCAGGCCCTGGACTGCGTTCCCTTTCTGAAGTTGAACTCTTTTTTTCTATAACAATTTTCTCACAGGGACAGGGCATATTTTAAAACTCATTAGGGACTGAAATGACCAGTTAGATATTCTCTTTCTCAGTTGATTCCTTCATGAACTTTTAGAATGTTAATAAAACGTATAAATAATGTATGTAGTTTGTAGTTCAAAAGGATGTTCCTCTAATTTCAACTCCAAAGCAGGTTATTCAGTTTCATAACCAAAATATGTACCAAAGTCTATGTAAGATCTTAAGAGAATCTGAGAGAAATTTATGAGAATAAAAAAGATACAGTGGCACTTAGCCATTTTCTTTATTTGTGTATTGAATCTGTATAGAATTCTTCTCCAAAATTTATAGACATATTTGTTATAGATTCTCTTCAATGAATATGGTTTTAAATTACGTTGCTCTTATATAACCATTTTATATAGGCCACTAGACTGTGAAATAAAATCAGACAAAGGTAGATGTTGTTTTTTTCCTACCCTGATTTAGTACTCGCAATCATTTTACGATAGCAATATGGTCTCCCTTTTTTCCTTTGTGGTGTTTTGCCCCAGAAGTCTTTCTTTGCGTTTTGATGTACCATAATTCAAGTACTTTTAAAATAGCATGTTTTCCTGAATTAAAATTATTTAATATTAGCTTAGAAACATCCAGTACCAGAAAAAAAATAAATATCCAGTACCACTTATACTAGTGTTTTTTGATTGACTGTTGTTATTACTTACCATCATTATGTAAAATGTGGTTTTAAATAATTAAAAAAGAAATTACTTTTTCCTCTTTTTTTTCCTCCGTAAAATTTAGGCACATTTTACTAGCCCTGTTTGTATGTAGGTATGTATGTATGTATGTATGTATGTATGTATGTATGTATGTGTGTGTTTGTGTGTATGTATTTATGTAAGTATGTATTTATGTTTGTGTGTATTTATGTATGTATTTATGTTTGTGTGCATGTGTTTCCACATGAAGAGCTAACTTTGCAGGATGGGATCGTCTGTGTTACTGGCTCAGGCAGAAGAACGATTTATTTTTATTCCCTTATAGCCTTCCCTTCATCTGTTACTTAGTCACTTCCCCATTACTTCAAACTCTCTGAAAACTCAATAGCTTCCAACAACAATCCGTACTTCTCATTCAAGCATCTGTGGATCTGTGGGGATTGGGTAATCTAGACTGGGCACTGCTACATTTAGACTCCAAGAAACAGGTTGGATTTAGGTCACTGCCACGTGTCTCTTCTCCTCCTTGGACCCATTCAAGGTTTTTGAGCGTGGTATGTTTTAGGGGGATGGCTCTGACATCACAGTTTCTCTCTTTGCCAGTATGAACAAAGGCACCTAGAGGTCTCAAGTATATAAGATGCGAAGACAGAATACAGCATGCAAGTATGCCTTACTTACTTAAACAACAAGCAATCCCATTTTCCTTTGCTATTGAATTCTCCACTCTCTTTGTGAATTAGAGCCTTCATCAAATTAATGGAATTCACATATGACTCATTTCGTCTTAATCTAAGTCTGAAATAACTTCATATTATGGAAATAAAACATCTTCTATTTCAGTATCGTCCAAAATAGGTTCAATGAGATGGCTTCCCCTGAGCAAGCAGAGCAGGTCTGCAATATAGCTTTCTGCACATATATTATGTCACGTCTTCTTTTAGCATTTATATGAGTTGTATACATCACACAGTATGCATCTGTCAATGCAAAAACAGCAAAGATACTGACACAATATACACTTTCAAACTGCTTTATTGTTTTTGGATTTTGCTGATTTAAAAAGCAATCTACAAATATTTTTCATGTAAGTGAGGGCTGTGAGCTAGAATTCTAAACTTGTTGACACTAAAAGTGATTTTGGAGATTATGTAATCCAACTCCCACACTTGTCAGATTAAGGAGTACAACTCACACGTGTCAAGAGGCTTCTCATAAGTTACATTGTGAGTTAGTGGAAGAACTGGAAATGAAATCCAGCTCTCCTGACTACTTGATACGCTTTTCTCTGCCTTGCTTCCATACCTCCCAGACTCTTGCTGGGACAAAATGCCAACTGAGTTTGTAGAGAGAAAAATGAGATGCAGTTGTGTCCTTGACTCTATTATTGTAGAGGCTCTGGAACATGTGTTGTAAATCCTAACCTATTCTTGAAGGCACCTCACTGCTAAGAGCATGTCCTTTTGAAACCTTCCCGGAAATCCCATAGTTGACCCTGATGTTTCTTATCTTTGAATTCTTGGAGCACTTATATATTTTTGTCATGGGGATAAAGTTCTTAAGGATAGGAAATATATCTCTTGTTCCTTTATACCCTGTCACAGAGATTAGGGCAGTTCTGGCTATTTAATGTTATTGACTTTCAACTTCCCCAAAAGACAACCAGAATAACCTGTTGATTGAGCAAAGCTATGTTTATCAGATCTACTGTGGTAAAGGGAGTACACCATCTGGATGGAGTCTTGGTAGTATGTCAAAAGGGGATGTTTTAGGGATTTTGAGCTCAGACTGGATAATTTTATGGCGGGTCTTGCAAAATGGAGAGATGTTGATGACTGGGTTGAGTTTTTGTCTTAATAGTTTTAGATGAGTGGACACCCAGTATAAGGATCTTTATATGATTATTAATGAGTAAGGTGTTGGTCTTGTTAAATAAAGTATTTGCTTGGTTCACAGTCTTCATGTCCAAGAGAAAATATTTCTAGGAACAAGAAGTTAAGTGATAGTGATCTGACAAAACAATTTTTAGTGCAAAACCAGGAAAGTATATATCATCCCATAATTGCTTAGCACAAGAAAATATGTTGGTATCAGTTTTCAGTATTTATTAACTGATCATCATTTCATCATCCAAAATATGATACTGGGCCAACCCCAAGTTACATGTGAGGGACATTTCTCAATAACACTCTGAAATTTGCAACCACGTGATTTAGTCTACAGGCATTCATGCACTAAAGTGGAGGTAGGTCTTAAGTGGAGCTGGTTCTGACAACAGGTGCCATTTGAGTTGTAAGGAGCAAAGGAGGAGTTTACTCAGTTCATCTTCCACGTGTTCTTGAAACTCATATCTTGAGTGCCTGTCTCATAACTAAAGCAGTGAAAGGAATGTGGGAGAGTTCTGTCTAGACCCAGTTCCAGTTTTCCCCCCTTCCTGAAAAATGACACTTGGCAAAAACCTTTGTTTTTATAAGTTGGCCCAAAAGAGAGAAACCACTGGTATTCCCCCTTTGCTGTCACTCTTCCCTGGAATAACTGCTCTGAAAGGCAAAATAAGAAGCCACATGTTCCAAATGCGTAAATGTTACCAGTTGGCCTCTGCTCACAAATATCTTCTGTTTACATTCTGCCAATTGCAACAGCATTCTTGAGTCATGAAACTGTACACCATTAAAGGCCAAATACAACATTGTCCCTCTGATTTTCTGTATTCAAACTATTGCAGAAACTTTACTTGCACATTTTTGTTTCGTTTTAGCTATCCAATGCTAGTATTTGTCTCTGATTCCACCATACACACAGATACATCTCCAGCACTGAAATCTTGTAGAAAAGCTTACTTATATGGTAGTTAATTTTTTTGGATTATCTCCAAAATGAAAATACATTATTTTTAAATCTGTCATGACCTCTTAAAATTCAGTTTAAGAAATACTGTCTTAAGATCTACTAGCATAAGTATCTATATCTTCTCTTTTAATATGCAGACATTTATTCAGTAAATCTTTATTGAGCACCTATTATGTGTCAGACTCTGTGGTTGGTATTGGGGAGCCAATGGTAAGCAACAATAGATAAGTCATCTGTCCCTGTGAATTTACTGTATGGTGGATAAGGCTTTTTTTTTGGAGTGAACCAAAATGATAATGAACTGGGTAGCAAGGAGCATGGCCATATTTGTATGTAGTATGGGGAGATGAGTTACTGAGAGTGAATGGCAGCTGTGAGTCATAGGCAACTTAGAGTGAAATTGCTTGAGTTGTTGAGGGTACCAAGAAATGGAAGAGAAGAATAAGGAGAAAATGGGTAGAGCAATAAATACAGGCTTGGCCTCTGAGTTTTTTCTAGTAGTAGGTGCCTGGGCATCATCTGGGTGAAGTTCTGGCAGATGGTCAAAAGTTGCTGATGTTTGGTGAATTATGTTTAAGTAAAACTACACACCAGCTGAGTTAAAACAAATTATTCAGTAGAATGCTCGTATATGTTAATAACATCAGGTCTGATTGTTCATGTTAATTACATTCAGTGTTGTTCTGTGCAAGCCATGGTGCCTGTTCTCCAGATCCTAAGGGAGAAGTAGCCCAAGAATAATTTATACCATCCAGAAGAGCCCATCCTTGCTACTCAAAGTATAATCCTTGAATCAGCAGCATGGACATCATCTGCACGCTTGCTAAGGATGTAGGTTTCTATGCCCCACCCATACGGAACCAAAATCTGCATTATTTCAAGATCTCCAGGTGATTTGGAAGAACATTAAAGTTTCAGAAGCACAGGTCTGGTAAATTGGCTCTCTCTTAGCTCTCCTATTGCATTTTCCAAGCGATTGGTTCTATACCAAATAGTCCCTTTCTTCTTAACTCAGTGTATAGAGTTCCCAGGATTTATTGTGTTTCCTGGGTTCACAGGAAGTCTTTAAGTTGATTCACGTATCCTTTCACTCATTCATTCAATGTTCTCATAGTTTTTCAACATCTTCTGTGTCCATCACTGCTCCAGGTGCTGGGGACAGAGGAGGGATCCCAAAAGCCATGTCCCTGACTTCATGAAGTTTTTATATTAGTGTATTTTCTGTGGCAGTCCTATTTTCAGATATACTCTTTGGCTTCAGACCATTGGTCCTGATTGTTGGTATAAAAGGTTATACAGCATGGCAATACAAAGTTTATTAAAGAGAGCTTGAAAGAGGAGAATGTTGTGAGTCTGACAGACCTCTGTTACATTCCTGAATGCACTGTGGCTTACTAGCTATGTGCTCTTTGGAAAGTTACTTAATCTCCTTGATTCAGTTTCCTCAACTGTAGTATTAAGAGTTAGTTCATAGGATGAAACAAAATTACATATATTAAATGTCTAGTAGAGCACCTGGCCTAAGAGACTCAATAAATTGGAAGAAGAGTAACTTTAGCTGTTACTATTAGAGCTTTTATGAGAAACAGCATGAAGTTCTTTGAGACTAGTTCATTAAATCCAATGAAGCCTCTATTACATATAATGAAATTACACACCTTTTAGAAATGCACAAAAAGGTCTTAGCTTGGGTGGGTTGATGCTTTCCTAAGGGCAGTGATTCTCACTCTCTACCTGCCTTCCTCCCCTCGGTGGAGGATTCCTGTGCACGTGTAGGAGGGGGATTTGGCAGGGGCTGCATTTACACCCATGCTGTGCTGGCCATGGCCCCCGTGTTTCCTGTGAAATCCTCAAGCACAGCTGGAGCACAGTTCTTAAAGGGATGGCAGTAGTGCTCTGCCCGATTGTCCAAAGCCCCTGTGACTCAAGATGGCTTGCCAACACGAAGTCACTGAAGCTCCACCTCCAAATTCCACCTTGGACGCTTGATAGTCTGAGGGAGCTCACAAAGCTTGGCTCCCTCCAGGTGTCACAGTGATCATTATTTGTTGGTTCCTGCATGGACTGTAGGGTTTGATGACCTGATGACACATACCTACTAACCCGACATGGTTTACCTACCTATTATGCCTTCTCCTGTCTTTAATAAATTCCTCTGGTGTGTTTTCCTGTGAAATATCCAGGAGACTATGTTTTGTGCTTACAACAATCACAGCTATAAGCCAAAATAAATAGTTTTTAAAAATCAGACAGCTGTTTAACATGTCGAGATCTGAGTATAATGATTAGTTTTCTGGCATTACACACCCTAGAAGCCTTCACTATAGGCTGAAGGACATTGGACTCTGAGAAACCAATAGCCTGGACATACAAATATGTTTACTTTGGGGCAGGGGAGGGGAAGGGAGGTGATAATTTTTCTCTCCTGTGATTAGCTAAAGGTGATCTCAACCTGCAGTTGCTGGGAAAAGGCCTTCTTGCTACTCAGTGAACAGAAGAGTAAGGGCTGAGCTTGGCTAAGGGTAGGAGGGCTTCATGGCTCTCTATAACAAATCTCAAATTTGTCGGGTGAACATTTTGACAGCGAAGTTACTTTAAAGATGAGGTTTAATGGGCATGACATGGCAAGAAACTTTTCTTGGATTCTATACACACACATATTCCGCCAAGCTGTAAGTACAACCTCAACAGTATTTCCTTCATTCTTAGGGCACTCCTGTGAATTGGCTGAAGGCCAAATCATATCCTTGTGCTTACACAGATGGTGGAAGGAAGCACAGAGAGAGTGAATCCCCAGGCACAGGAAGCAGAGAGGAAACCAGGCTGAGGCCTGTCTGTTTCCTGGGTGTACCTCTGGCTTCTTCCTCTGCATGGCACTCTTCTGTTTCTCCCTAGGGTTCACCGGTACCTGGCCCAGGCACACAGCCATCACATGAGAACCAAGCCAGGGGCACCTGGGGAAGCACAACTAAGCATCTGGTCTACAGGAGGGAGAGACATGACCCTATTTATTATGGGTGTACTCTTTGCTGGGCGCTGTGTTACGTAGCAGTTTGCACCCATATGTTGATTTAATCTTTGAGAAAACCCAAAGACGAGAGGAACTCTTATTATCCCCATTTCACACATGAGGAAAATGCTGTTTCGAGGGAATAGAGGAATGTCCAAGATCACGTGACCAGAAAGCGATGAACTGAAGATGCTGAACTCAGGTCGTTTGATCCCATTGTTCCAGCTGGCTAGGGAGCCTCTAAGCAGCTCTCTATGATAGGCCAGGGGCCTGTGGGGGGCAGGGCGGCTTGCACATATGGTGAACAGTAGAAAATGTCAAATGTTGACAGTCACAGGGGAGGGGTTAGTTTTCTACAATGTTTCAAGCGACACCTTTTATTCTTTTAACAATTGCACACAGAATGTAAGAGCCTTTATTAAATTGCATGTTCTTTTCAGTCCAGCACTTGAGACAGAACTTACATAGAATATACTATACCTCTCGAAACCTATATTCAGCCATTGATAATTCTGTGCTGCTTCATCAAATATGTGATTTTTGGATAGATTAGGTGTCTTGTCTGAGTATGAGATTGATAATTGTGTTTGCAGTGATGTGCATTTATAAATAACTCCCTTCATAAATAATTGATAACAGTTGAGAACTGCTTGAATTGCATGGCTTATGCCAGATAATACCTTATATACAATATTACTGTTTTATTTACCACTGTCTATGAAGAAAGCAGAACAATGTATTCCTCGGGAAGAATCACTAGCTAATAATCCCTGCCTCAAGTCCTTTTCTGTAATGAGACAGAGGAAAAACAAATAATGCATGAAACTAACTTGGCTGTAATTCCTGGTTTTGTATATTTCTTTGTGGTTTCCTCCATCATTCTTCAGTCTTCCTATAAAAGCTCCTGCTCTTTTAAGTTCATGTCAGCTGTTCTGACACCGTCTCCTCTCCCACCCTCATTGCTACCACCTTCTGATCTTTAGACATCATGAATAAAGTCTTTGGCACTTCATTCATGATATTCAGTTCCACCCCATCTACCATCACCAGGCCAAGAAATCTCAACAGGCCAAGAGGACCCCAGGCCAACATCCTGGCCTCACAAGGACTTGAGTCCCTCAGAGCTAATGAGGAAGTCTTCTCTACCCGCCACCCTAGCCAACTCCTCCTACCATGGCCACTCCCTGAACTGTCACCATTAGAAACTGCTCCTCTCTGAAATCGATAAATCCAGGACCCCACAGTGGCCATAATTCTTTTCCCTCATGGATACTGGACATAGTGTTCTTCCTGTAGAAGATGGTCCACACAGCTTAGAGGGAACTCCTTGCCTCTTGAAGACTGTAAACAAGTCAGCTTCTTATGACTAGAGGAGCTCCCATTGTTCCTTTCCCAGGCATAGTGTTTGTTAGAGTTTGCTCTTATAGGCCCCTGCTTGGTTTTCCTGTTGCCAAGCGCATCTGAACATACCAGTGCTCATTCCCATCCACTTAACCCCATTCTCCAGCCCCTCGGGGAGCTGCGTTTGTGACTCCTAAACTTAGTGATGTCGTTGGTGTCACTGATCCCTGACCAGGCAGGGGCATATAAGTATCTCAGGTAGGAACATGGTCACCCTAATGACTGGACCATCATCATGAGGGAATGTTAACTTTCTATTCGACTTTAACATTATAGAAAAATTAATAAGAGTTTTAATACAAAACATTACCTTGTCTAGGGGACAGTGCTCTAGGTTCTCTGATTCTAGCCTTACATTTTCTTTGAGCTCATTTACATGGCTTTGTTAGTTGTAGGTCACTGGTAGACATGCTCAGTGTTCAGGAGAGGTTCAAGTATCCCCTCTCATGTCGTAATAAAACCAGATTTACATCATCTCTTTACCTAATCATTTCAGTACTCTTGATCAACATTCCAGTCTATATTCTTTGGATTCCTTTTTTAACCTGTTATGATACCTCTCCATTCAGTCATGAGTTGAATTAGAATCTTGTAACAGGTGTTCATTTCATATCTGTGTGAGTGTCATGACTCTATCCTGTTTGAAAAATATCTTTTAACTGTTTGGAAGTTGCAACAAGAAGTCCAATAGATTCACTTGACAGAGCCAGGTAAACTTCCATGACAGAGAGGTGCACTTTATATGTGGTTGAAGCCCAGATGTGCTTTTCTGGGCTCTCATTAGGTGAATCCAAAGCACCAAGAGAATATTGTTGACTCCGTTTTTCTGGTTTTAATTTTCCTCTCTACTAGTTTTGTGTCTTTGTTTCGTGTGGTTCATTTACAGCCAATAAGTTATTACCCACTGTTGGCAGCAGTGATTGGGAACTTGATTTTAAGGTCTGACAATTTGGAGATTCCTTTAAATGGATTAATGGTATATAGAAATCTAATCTCTGTTGAGTGAGATACAACAAAAAATCTGGTTTGTTAGTCTTTTTGTTTGTCGCTTTTTGAGCTGAAATGAGTGGAGAAAGTCACGCTGTCTGGGAGGAGAATATCTCTTTCATTTGGACCAGTTTTTCTGTTCTGCTGTTGACTCTTGTCCCATTGTTGAAATTGTGGAATTGAAGTTATAAGCTATGTTTTACTGTCTATGCATCTGTTGCTCAGAAATATCTTCACCTGTGGTTGTGTGAGTGGATTATGTTGTCCTACTTCCAGGTGATATTAATCTATTTGTAAAGTCCTATAAGTTAGGGGAGCCAATTCTGATTGGCATGTTGAAATACTTGCTTATATCAATTGAATTTTCCTAAAATTCCCTGAAAATAAGGAAATTGAACCACTGATCCTTTAAGTATACTGATTTAAAAAACATGTTCTCCAAAAAACCAACTCAGAACCATTTTGAGAATTCAAATTAATATGACTTAGGTAAAGTAGTTGGAAAATAAGTTTAGTCTTTAGCATTTAATAAAAACAGCTATACCTTCGCCAATTTGTCGGTGTTAGCATAGTATCAGTATCATACAAGCATACTTTTTTTCCCCTACTTGGGTATGTTTTTCCTAAAAGTATACAGCTTAACTGATCACATAAATTAGTTATTACTTCTAGGTATTGTTTAACATTATGAAAAACGTAAATATTTGGCCCACCTGAGTCATTTGTCTGACAATCTTTTACTTCCACGGTAATTATGTTTAGGAATATGTCAGCTTGAAGAGAATTTCCAAGATGTTTAGATAATTCTTGACAGATACTATATTGAGTTAACTGATGGACATTCTTTGGATAACTAGGTCATTTATATGTCAGAATACTGAAGAATTGAATGTTTAGCATACTTTTGAGTTTATATACTTTTGCTCCTTGTATATGCTACAGGAAACTACATATTTGGGTTTGTCATTGAACATGTCCTTGCCATGTCCAAAATTGTATGAGAGAACTGTGCTGCTGTGCAAAGCTGGATTATGTGTATTCTGAGTTGTGCTAGTCCAGCAGAAATGATGGACTATTCACATTTATCACCATCTTGTTTTCCTTGTGAAAGAAAAGTGACTTTGCATAAAAGTTATAATTAATAGATGACTGTGAGGGGTGCCTGGGTGGCCCATTCGGTTAAGTGCCCGACTTGGGCTCAGGTCATGATCTCACACTTCGTGGGTTCGAGCCACATGTCAGGCTCTGTGCTGACAGTGCAGAGCCTGGAGCCTGCTTCTGGTTCTGTGTCTCCCTCTCTACCCTTCCCCACTCACACTCTTCCTCTCTCTGTCTCAAAAATCAATAAATGTTAAAAAAAGTTTTTTTGGGGGCGCCTGGGTGGCTCAGTTGGTTAAGCGGCCGACTTCAGCTCAGGTCATGATCTCGCGGTCCGTGAGTTCGAGCCCCGCGTCGGGTTCTGTGCTGACAGCTCAGAGCCTGGAGCCTGTTTCAGATTCTGTGTCTCCCTCTCTCTGACCCTCCCCCGTTCATGCTCTGTCTCTCTCTGTCTCAAAAATAAATAAATGTTAAAAAAAATTTAAGAAAAAAAAAAGTTTTTTTTAATTAAAGACAAAATAGATGACTGTGAGACTACTCATGTGAGAGTACTAGGAGTGTCAAGATAATAAGGCATGTTTTGGTTAAGGAAAAAGAGGGAATGCTTCTGTCTTGAAATAAAATGACTTTTGTTCCAGAACAAGAAAGAGCATGGTAAAGGACTACACTGGGCATATTGATAGATCTGTAGAACATTCATGGAAATAGAATCTGAAAAGGAGAATAAATTTTTGTTAAAATTTTACCAAAGCTGGCCCAGTTTGTGATGGATCTTTTCACAAGATTATAAAAAAAAGCTGTGGCTCCTTTGAATCAAATGTTTTAGTCATGCACACTCAGAATTTGGTTTCCTCTCTATGAAAATCACAAAGTTTCCTTATTTTTCTGCTCTTAGTTGTAAAAGTTGTAAAAGGTTGTAAAAGTTTGTTCTTCACCTTAGAGGCTAATTTACCCAATAGTGGAGTTTCTGTATCCCACGAGAATGACTTTTCCATGCCCTTGATTATTCTCCTTAAAGTAAAAGAAGTAACAAATGTTCTTCATTTCTGAAAGTGTTAAGGATTTTTATGTAAATATTGTGTTGTCACTTTAATAAGCAGCTAAGTCACAGCCATTCATGTTCTCAACTACCCATGATGATTCCTGTCTGAAGTGCTCAAATCTCCTGTCAAACTTTGATTTTTGCCTTCCTCAAATCAAATTCTGATTGAAAAAATGCAATAAAAAATATGAAACTTCCACATAGGTTTATTTGTTATGTTACTATTGATGAGCTTCATAATTGTCAGGTCAAAAGAGGTGCTACTTAGTACATCTAAGGACCAGTCTGAATTCATATGTGTCATGAAATCATCATTTGCGAATGAATGAGAATGGACAGTATCTAAAAATATGCTAAAGGTATACAAATGATTGAACGTGGCACTGTCAACCCTTTCCCTCTTTCAGACTTCTTCAGGTAGCTGACGTAATGTGTCTTGTAAGTGTCTCTTATGGACTGAGGATCAAGGTCAATCAAGGTCAATCTATATTTGAAATGTTAGTAAAGCTTTAATTTAAAAAAAATTTAATGTTTATTTTTGAGAGAGAGAGAGAGAGAGCGCCAGAGCTTGAGCAGGGGAGGGACAGAGAGAGAGGGAGATATAAAATCCAAAGCGGACTCCAGGCTCCAAGCTGTCAGCACAGAGCCAAACACGGGGCTTGAACTCACGAACTGTGAGATCATGACCTGAGCCGAAGTTGAATGCTTAACCAACTGAGCCACCCAGGTGCCCCTAAAGCTTTAATTTTTTTAAATAAAAATGAATGAAATAAAAATATTTCTAATACTTTTTTTCTTATATTCCAATAGATTGGCTTGCATGCCTCATTTTCATAAGTTACTGGAATAAATTGCTAGTTTTGTATACTCACTTTTCACTTTATGGTGGTAGCAAATTATTAAGAGTTGCCATTGTAATAGAAGTGCATAGCATGTAAGTCATTTTTTAATATTCCAGCAACCCAAACACGCCAGACCATAAAATGAAACTGAAAATGAAAATGGAATGTGGCTTTTGAACATTCAAAGTCACAAGCCTTCCTTTCAAAGATGTCACTGGTTACCTATCATATTCCCCAACTTTGTTTTTCTTACACAACCCTTCGTTTATTCAAGATCCACCTTCTTTTTCTTCTCTTTTCCTCTCCTCCTCTTCCTCCCTCCTCTTCCCCTCCTCCTTTTTCTTCTTCCTCTTCTCCTTTTTCTCCCTCTTCTCCTCTTCATCCCCTTGCTCTTCTTCCTCTTCCTCATCCTCCTCCTTCTGCTGCTGCTTCTTCTTCTTCTTCTTCTTCTTCTTCTTCTTCTTCTTCTTCTTTTTTAAGATTCACTGTCTTCTGATTGACCAGGTGCTGTGAGGACAAACTGACTCATCTTCCCACCTAGGCCAAAATGTCTAAGTTAACCATGACAGACTCATTCCCCATGTCTGTGATTCATTTTGGAATGGGTACATATTACAAGGTGGCTGATGAGTTGAGAGACATAGACTTTTGGGGAAGGATGCATCTGTGAAAAACGTTATTAAATCTTGAAAAACATATACATTAAAGAAAGAGAAAGGTATCTTTTCCTCTTTTGTACATTGTCCAAAGGATATGATGCACGGAGATGCAGTAGCCATCTGGGAGGCAAGCTAACAGGTGAATAAGGCCAAAGATAGCAGACTGGACTTAGAGTTATGCATGTTAATAGCTCCCCCTTATTTTTTTAGTGGTTGAGTTAAAGTTTTCTTATTCTTATAATTTATAACCTGCTAACAGATAACAGACAAGTTTGCTTGTCTAGTTTTCCCACACATAGAACTTTCAAACCATGAAATGTTAAGATTAATGTCAGGTAAGAGACTATAAAAAAGCAGCAGATGACAGCAGGAGATGTCAAAGCTGACAGGCTACCTATAAAGGAAGGTGAGGCTAAACAGGCAAAGAGCTGGGAGACATAGAATTCTATCAAAATACACAAAATTATGTATTTTAATTATGATGACTTTGAGACATCAAGAGAAAAGTTAAATTATCCTTTCTATGTACAAACTGGGAAGTTTATATGTTTAAAAGACTTTCATCAAAAAAAATCTTAAAACATAATAAATGCTGTTTGAACGGGAAGGTTATGTAGAATGTTGATTGACAAGATATTCTTCATTTCCCAACATTTAGCACAGAGAAAGGCATGGAAGGGATAGTTAAACATTTGTTAAATGAATAAATAAATGGATATAGAGGACAGATGATATATAATTACAGCCCAATCGCATTTTGTGTGTTTCCATAACTCATCTGACATATAAATGATCACTTCTTTCCCCTCTTAATTTTCCATGAAGTTTATCCCCTCAATCTATCTTTTTTGGGTATTTAAGAAAAAAATATTGCAAAAGACTTTTGAAGGTTTTCCACTATGCATTATACATAGAAACGCACCTACAAAATTCTGAATTTCTTGTCAAATTTCATTCATGTAGCAAGATGGGATTTCAGGGTCAAAATGAAAGGCTAACAATGGGAAAAAGGTGTTGGTAAGTCAATTCGTATCACTGGTGCACAGAATGAGAAATAATGGGGAGCAATTCTAATGGGCAGGCATTAAGAGGGTAAAATGTCCGTAGAATGATTTACCAGCAATAAAAAAATTGACTAGAATTTGGTTTGCTTTTTACTGTCACCATGCACCAGCAAGTCTAAACAATGTGATAAAATATTTCTTCACCCCAAAATATTTTGCTGGTCTAATTTTAAACAATTGATGTGCCTATTTATGAGTTTATAAGCTTCAAGTTAACACATTTTTATTACTTATCCTTGAATAAACATTTAATTCTGCATAGCAGTTAACTCAAAGCCCTCCGAATTACACATTAGGTCCCCAGCATACGGTCTCAGCTGCAATGCAGTTATTTCTAGAGTAAACTGATAATAGTTTGGAGTCATTTGAGTTGACTTTGGAAAAAGTCGGTGCCTCCACCCCAAGTGGTGCTTGATATTTCTTTATTTAAACAGATGATTTGATATAAACAATGATGGCACAGTGACTGTAAAGATGAATAAATAGAACTTGAGTTACTTCAGTGTTGACATTGTATGTGACCCCTTAGGGTTTTTATTTGTGTTTAAAATTTAAAACAATGAAGGGTGAACTACAGGGAATAATATTTTTGTCTGCGTTTTACACATGAGCTATGTTACTAAATTTGAAAAATACCTTTAAAATCGAAATTTACTTTTCCTTATTGTTTTGAAACTAAGGAATAAGCCCAGAGTTTAAGGAGTGTTACTGATTATTACATGATTTTTACTAACATGAATCTTATCAAATAAAAGAAGGGGATGTTAAAATATGAGCCACTTCAGGAATCAAATACCTTACTTACTCTACCTTCTATGTAACATACACACTGCTACGGCATGAATTATTCCTAATTATCATGGAAGTCATGATAATGAAACATCAAATAAGCCACTGCTACAATTTTCCAGTCTCCACAGATCAGTTTGGGAACCAGCAAAAAGGTCGCAACGAGCCTCACCAAATATAGAAAATCTTTCAATTAGTCATGCCCCTGCAATTAAATTGAAACTATAAGTCTCTCTGCTTGTTCATTTTCTGTCTTGAAATGATTGTATTCAAGATCAAATATGCATAAGCATTTACTTGGTGGAAGACAACATGGATAGGTTAATGACATGACATCAAATATGTGTTCCCTGAAGAAATTAATTCTCTGGGTGATGTTATTAATGTTAAGCTTCTTGGAGGCATTTTTTATTCTGCTTGTAAACTGTACCCTGTCATCATACTTCCTGGCAACATCTCACAGGAGTCCATGTTTCTCCTTCGTGAGACATTTCTCTGGGCCTTAGTGAATCCACACTTTTTCTGTTTTTCTGGCTTTTCTGTTTCCTTTGCTGCCTCCTATTTCTCTTACTATTCTTTCCATGTGAAAGTTTGTTGTGGCTGTAACCTAGACTCTTTCCTCATCTAATTTTATATTCTTGTCATAGATATTCCCACACATGTTCTTGACTTCAGTCACCATTGATGAGTGAATAGCTTCAAAATCTGTATCTCCAGTTTTTCTGTGAGTTCTATGTAGCCACTCCCAGCTGGAGATCTATGTCTGACTGTGTCAGGGACACCTCAAACTCAACCTTTCTATTTCAGTTTCTATTGTTTCATAAATATAGTAGCCAGAACAGTAAAGATCTGTAATATTTTAGAATTCTGTGCATTAACTGGGTGGATTTTCTGTTCCACTTGGTGTCGGCTGTAGGGTTGTATAGCTGCTTTTAGCTGGAGGCTAGGCTGGCCTAGAAGGCCTAAGATGGCTCCCCTCCCACTTTGTGCCTCTTCCTCCGGGACCCCTCCATGTGGCCTCTCTCTTCAAGAGAGAGATTCAACTTCCTTATAGCGTGGCTGTTGGGTTCCATGAAGGCAAGGTAGAAGTTGCCAGGCCTCCTAAGTGCTGGGCCCAGAACTAGCACAAATCAGAGAAGCCTATTGCTTTAGCCAAATGCAAGTACCTATAAAAACATTCTTACTGTTTTAGAGATAGAGTAGCCATTGCCATGGTCAACCAAAGTTTCCAAAGAAAGGAAGGAAGGAAAATAATCTTCAGTCCACGTCTCAAAATAAGAGGAACAAATATTCGGCAACAGGAATCATTGATACACTATGGTATATTAACTTTATTAGTGTTGGGAGTGAGAGCTGCTTGTCAGTAATCACACTGCTACGGATCACAAAAGGCACAGTGGGAAAAAAAATTACATACACATTATAATTACCCAAATAGTTTTTTTCCTTGGGCTGCCAAGTTCAAAGTATTATTGGTTTTCCATAATTTCTGCTAATACCTTTGAAATCATGGTTTGGTTGATTTAACCCTCTCCCTCCACATGAATTCAGTCATTTATCAGGTCTTACAGAGTCTCCATTTGTGTGATTTCTCCCATCAAGTAGTCCACTGACATTTTCTCCATCATTATCCTGCTCTATTTGCTTTCTACCTCAACTCTTAGGTATTATGGAAATCTCATAACTGCCTACCCTGGCATAATCTTGCCCTGAGTCAAGCCATTTTATACATTAAAGTAATTACATGGATCCCATTGCCTGCCCGATACAGTCCAAACATTTTAGCGTGGCACTGAGTGTCCTCTTCAAGTTGTTGCTGCCACATTATTCCTAGCTTTCTCATACGTAAACTCTCCTTGCTAGCCAGCTGGATAGGTTTCCTCCTTGTAATTTGCCAAGCTGTCCCTCACCTGAATTGTTCCTCCTGCCTATCAATTTTCTCAAAATCTCCCCCCTTTTTTTTTTTTTTTTTTTGAGTTTTGGTGTAAGTCCCATCTTACATCTCTCTGGACTACTCCAGCCCTTGATCTTCTCAGCCATCAGTGTTCCTCTTGAAATCAGAGCCAGTTGACCTTTCGTCTAAATCAACTTACTATTTTTTAGTTTCACATACCTCAAATTAGATAATATTGTCTTCTGAGACAGAACAATATTTTGAGCCCTCAGTAACTGATGGAGAATAGATGCTCAACTTTTTTGAACTTTTGAGGAATAAATAAATTAGTAGTCTCAGATTATGTATCCACTTTATAAAGATCCACTCTCTGCCACTGAATTTATTGTAAATCAAAGAAACAGCGTAAGAACCTGATTTAAGGAAGATTCAGGGACAGAGCAACTCTGGGATCTCCAGTCTCCTCAGGGACTGACTACCAGGATGGATGAAATCCTAATTTTTCATTTTTCTATTACACTCTGTTTATAAGAGTTAAATTGGAAGAAAGAGTCTGATTGTCACAGCAGGAACCATGTATTCTCTTGTCTTGAAGTGTATGGGTGGCGAATCCAAAGTGAACTTGATTGACCTCACGTTAAGACTTTATGGAGTGAGTGAGAGTTAATTTTCCAAAGCACACTTGGGGAGCTGTTACCAGAAAAGAGGGGAGCAAATTTTGGGCAAGCATCTAATTCTTCCTTTATATCAAATCATATGAGGTATCTATATTAAATACATTCAGAGCCAAAAGTGATAGAGCTGACCTTAGAAAGCAAGGGCGTTTAATGATTTGGTTAGGATGATTGGAGGTGGGGGCAGAGGAACAATTTAAAAGACCGTTGGGACCTCTTTTAAAATTTTGATCATGGCCAGAATTACTTCCCCAAATACATTATTTCTGATAAATAAGAAATTGGCATTTCAAACATTTTGTGTGTTAAATTATTTTTTATCTTTATGTGAAATCTCTAAGAAAGTTCTAGAAAGTCAAACATTAGTTAAGATGTGGAAAACAGAAAAGGATCCAATGCTTTCCAGCCAAAGGATAGCTCCCCATCATGTTGAAATCAGAGCAAGAGGTCATTATTTTACTGTCACCCCAATCTACTTAATGTTGCAATAGAACAGTGGCTAAGTAATATGTTTTAGTCAGTGGGTCACTTTGAGATACTGATGACAGCCACAGTATTCTTTCCCTAAAACATACATTTGCACAGATACACACAATATTAGAGGATTTATATGTCCCTGAAGCCCATCTATGGATGTCAAATTTAGGACCTTTTTGTTATTGTGTACACACACACACACACAATACAAGGGCACAGAAAAGAGATACCTTTCTTTGATGAGAATACATACTTTTTACTTTTGGTCAGATTTCTCTAAGTTATCTCCTAGCCAATACTTGGTTCCATCCCTATGTTATATAGCAGCAAATGTCACTAACATGGAACTGGAATGCAGATTCCAGACTCTGTCACTTCTCTATCCAACTCCCTTCTGTGGTATATATTTTTAAAAAAACATCTCTAGTAAGTTTCTGAGACTTCTTCATAATTCAGTTGTGCACTTTACCAACAGTGATCTTTAATTACTACTTAAGAATTCATTTTTGAATCAGAAATATTTAGGGAACTTAATATATATACCTTAGTATAATTGACACACAGCATTTTATTAATTTCAGGTGTCCAACATGATGATATGACATTTGTATACCTTGTGATAGAATCATACTAAGTATTTTCTGTCTGTCAATATACAAAGTTATAAAATTTTTTCTTGTGCTGAGAACTTTCAGTTTTTGCTTTCTTAGCAACTTTCAAGTTTGCAATACAGTATTATTGACTATAGTCCCCATGCTGTGCATTACATCCCCATGACTTATTTATTTTATAACTGGAAGTTTGTATGTCTTGACTCCCTTAACCTGTTTTGCTTACCCCCCAATACCTCTCCCCTCTGGCAACCACCAATCTGTTTTCCGTATCTATGAGTTTGGTTTTGTTTTGTTTATTTTGTTACATTATACATATAAATGAAATCATACAGTATTTGTCTTTCTCTGTCTGGCTTATTTCACTTAACATAATATTATCAAGATCCATTCTTGTTGCAAATGGCAAGGTTTCATTCTTTTTTATGGCTGAGTAGTATTCCATTGTGTGTATGTACCACATATTCTTTATCCATTCATCCATTGATGGACACTTAGGTTGTCCCCTTGTCTTGGCTACTGTCAATAATGCTACCATGAACATAGGGGTGCATGTATCTTTTTGAATTAGTGTTTTTGTTTTCTTTGGATAAATATACAGAAGTGAAATGTGGTGGTTCTGTTTTTCATTTTTTGAAGAACCTCCATACATTTTTTCCTAGTGGGTGCACCCATTTACATTCCCATCAACAGTGCACAAGGGTTCCATTTCTCCACATTTTCGCCAACACTTGTTGTTTCTTGTCTTTTTGGTAATAGCCATTCTGACAGGTATGAGACGATAACTCACTGTGGTTTTGATTTGCATTTCCCTCATGATTAGTGATATTCAGCATTTTTTTCGTATGCCTATTGGCCATCTGTACGTATTCTTTGGAAAAAATGTTTATTTACATCCTCTTCCTGGTTTTTAATCAGATTGGTTTTTTTGATATTGAGTTGTATGAGTTTCTAATATACTTTGGATATTAACCCCTTAGTGGATATATAATATACAATTGTCTTCTTTCATTCATTAGATTGCCTTTTCACTTTGTTGATGGTTTCCTTCACTGTGCACAAGCTTTTTAGCTTGATGTAGTCCCATTTGTTTATTCTTCCTGTTGTTGCCCTTGCCTTTGGAGTCAGATCCAAAAACCATCGCCAAGGGCAATGTCAAGGAGCTTGCTGCCTATGTTTTCTTCTAGGATTTTTGCGGTTTTTGGTCTTACATTCACGTTTCATCCATCTTGAATTAATTTTTGTGTATGGCATAAGATAGTGGTCCAGTTTCATTCTTTTGCATGTGGCTGTTCAGTATCCCAGGATTGTTTATTGAACAGACTTTAATATAGTGTTTAAAAAATTTTTTGGTTGACATACAACCAAATACTTTTTCTCTCTGCTTACTTCATAATTCTAGTTTGAGTGATTCATTATTCATTAGTCATATATTTATTTACTGAGAACTTAGTGTATGTCAGAAACTGCGCTTGGTGCTGAGAATATGCAGATGAATAAGACACACTAGGTTCCTGCCTTCAGTGAATGGGTATTCTTAATATACTGGCTTTTCAATTCACCATATACCTCTGTTAATTTGACCATCTTAAACCTAAAGTTAACCGGCTTAAAATTTCTGTTACTCATTCCTTCTGAACTGGATCTTCTAAATCAGCAGTATCAAATAGAAATATAATGCTAGCCATAATATGTGATTTTAAATATACTAGTAGTCACATTAAAATAAAAGTAAAAAGAAATATGTGAAATTAATTTTAGTAATATGTTTTGTCCAGCCAAGTAGTTCCAAAATATTGTCTTTTCAATACGTAATCATCATGAAAATTTATTCACGAGATATTTTTATAGTCCTATTTGTACTGAGCCTTCAAAATCCAGCCACATTTCAAGGGCTCAATAGCCACATGTGGCTAATAACTACCCTGTTGGATAGGCCACAGTGTTCGACGCTACCTACGTGCTCTTCCTCTGAGGCCTTCAGTTTCTCAGCATTTCTTATGCAGGTCTGTTTGGTTCTTTGCATTGTGTCTTAAAATTTCAATACCTATTCTCTCTTTTCTTTCTCTCTCCAAACTGCTTAATCATATCCTTATGTGTAACAAAAGAAGAAAGAAAGAAAGGGAAGGGAAGGGAAGGGAAGGGAAGGGAAGGGAAGGGAAGGGAAGGGAAAGGAAGGAAAACAAAGACCATTACCATGAACTGTCTGCCAGGGAAGGCATTGAAGGTTCATAAATTCAACAATGACAAACAAAAAAGCTTGCTATAAATGATAGAGCTGAAAGGGATCATGAGCTTCAGTCAGGGAAACTTTGGCTATGGAAGGACCTGAACAGTCATCAGTGACTGATTTTTAAAATACTATGTTAGTGTGTTACTGACCACTTATTTGTCATCTGCTGTACTCAGAATTAGGGCCAAGGATCTTTTAAGAGATTTAACTCACATGGAATAATTACACCAGCTACCAAATTCACACATACAGTTCCAATGGTCTACTTACCTTATTTGCTCAACTTCCAGCTCTTAGGCAAACTGTCAGATTCTCAAGGTAATATCTGTGAACCAGATGAAAGTCTGGTGTGCACAAATCCCTATTGTGACAGCTCCCTTTGGTGCTTATATGGCCTAATGAAGTGGAAATAAGGATGAAAGATTTCACGATTTTGAAAAGTCGTTTTGACTATTTAAAAAGTCATTATTCCAAAATGATTTATTTTATAGCATTTAGAGTTTAAAGAACTAAATAAAATTCTAGAAACTAGCTCACTTAGAGTTCTTCTGCAGATTCTGAATAGGAAATACTTGTTAACTGAGATAAAGAGAGACAGTGAGTCACATTTTCTTTCTTTAGTAAAAAAAAAAAGTCAAACATAAAATAGACTCACCTCTCTTATTTACACATGAAGTTAATATTACTGTATGGTATAGTTTTCCATGCAACTAGGAAAGGAACAAAAAAAATGCATTGTTTGCTTTGAAAGCTGTCTGAACAAATATGTGGTATTCTTCAGAGCAGAGAATGATGTCTGCACAGCAAAAAGAGCTATTCTAAGCAAGAATAAATGAGAATAGATTATGTCTATTATTTAAGTTGATGGGAAATTTTTTTAGAAAACAAATGAAATATTTTCTCAAGAATATTCTGTACAACAACCTCATTTTCAAAGTTCTCAGAATTCCAATGTACTTGGTGGAGTATGCACATACAGATGGGCACAAACACACAAAAGTGGCATGGACTGAGTTAATCAGTACCTCCAAACATCTGTAGACTGACTGTGTGGTTATTTTTTTTTTAATGAGTGGTAAAAAAATAGAAGCATGTTTACAAAAAGCACATATTATATAACTGCTCTAAATGTGAGTATCTGCACAAGAGAGTAAATAGGAAAAGCCTTGTCAATGCAAATTTAATTCTCCTGCCAGAGAGGGGAAAAAATGTGGTATGGCTTTGCTTGATATTATGATTTTCCAAGGAGTTATGCTATATGGTTTAGTAGACCACCATTTCCAAAAATACATACTGTTTATAACTCTTATTTTCTGAGCTGTTTGCACAGAGCCCAATGTGGAGCCCGAACCCATGAACAGTGAGATCATGACCTGAGCTGAAGTCGGATGCTTAATCAACTGAGCCACCCAGGCGCCCCCGTACTACTTATAAATCTTAAGAATCAGAAAGTTTTTCAATCCAAATGAAGTTGAAGAACAACAAATTAATAAACCTAAATACTATATATACAAAGTGTTATGTAGCATAGCATTTTAATCATACAAAAATGACATGAATATACTTTTGTTTCTCCCTCATAGTGAAAGCACTGCTTGGGGATGGAAGTGTGGAGAGGGAGGTTCTGGGAGGGTTCTTCAAGTAGACATGGGGTGTGGGAGCCTAGGAATATATTGTTCCAACATCCTATTTCTGCGTTTGTTCTCACTGCTAGATTATAGGCAGTGCATGGTGTGCCTTGAATGGATGGGTGTTAAGGGGGGGCCCTCCAGTGAGTGAGGCTCATTGGAGTTTGCAGAGACCACCAAATCCTGGAGACCACACGCTCAGTTCTAGTAGGAACAGGAAACAGGGTCCCTACAAAAGTATCATTGTGGATACTAGAGCATGTGAGTAAACTCATTTTTGTAAGTGAGGCCATAGCGGTCAGGGTGTCAACATTGCTCTGGGACGGAGGCAAGTCAGAAATAAATTTTCTGGGATACTGCTTTTGGAGCAAAGAGGAGCAAAGAGTCTTCAAAATTTCTGGTCTGTTTCTAAACTCTAGTACAGCTAGCAGTGTTTGTGGTGCACTGTGTTGTTATGCCAATTGAGGATCCCTAGAGGCCCATCAAAGCCCTGATTTGGAGACAACAGAATGAATGGGCATAACTAGAGGATCCAAGACAGATTTTTCAGGGAAGCCTGGCACAGGGAGTGGATGTGCAGTAGGAAAATCCAGTCCAGACTCCCTGACAGGTGTGCTTGCCATAGGAGGTGATGCTGGGGAACTCTGTTTGAGGGTGGCAATATCCAAACTAGGCATTAGGTGGAAAATTACTTGAAAGGTTAAGAGACCCATTGCTTTTGTCACATATACCTGGACTGTTACAAGAGCTTCGTGTCTGATTTCTTCCTAGATCACCTGTGTCTCCCTTTGCAACTCTGTCCTATGAGATTACTCATTCACTGGATAACTATTTAGTGATCACCTATATATCAGGCACTATTCTATATTTTCCTAATACAACAGTAAGAATAAGTCTCTGTCCTCATAGAGCCGCCACTTTAAGCAATCCCATTAAAGTGGGAGAACTGTCATAGGGTAGATAGGTGCATGTAGCAGAGACTTTCTAGTATCTGATTATCATTTTTTTAGAGATGCCAGGATTGATCAGTGGCTTCAGGCAGTGACAACCTGATCTTTGCATTGCAAAAGCCTCCACCAGCCTAATGATCCCTAGGATTTAAAGGTTCTAGATAATGGTTGCTTAAGACTTACTCAGAGTTTCCTTCCATTCATGGATAGAGTAAACATGTATTCAGTTTATGTGAAATACTAGGGACTATGTGGGTGCTAGAGGCATAAAAGTAAATGAGTCAAGGTACATGTAGAAAAGACAGATAAATGAATGACTTCAGTGCAATATGAAACATGTGCGTGGGCCAGATATGGAGTCCTCTGGGAACACAGAACAAGTAAGGTCCCTAATGATGGAAATCTCTTGCAGTCAAGGTGGAATTCCTTTAGGTCAGGAGCTCTTAGTTGTTATACATTATCAATCAGTCACCATCCACCCAGGAAACTGAACTGGGCAGCTTGAATTCCTGCCTCAAAGCCAGCCCCCAAAGAAACTTTCATTAGAGGCCTGATACATCAGACCGTCCGGATTCATCTAGCTGGCTCTATCATTTTTTTTTAAACTAAAGTTCACATATCTGCAATGGACAACTGTGCTTTGCTCTTGTGAAAAACAGGTCAGGATGCTCCAAGATTATGGACTAGTGGCTTTATTTCTATAGACTTCCTAGAATTGTTTACATCAGTAATTTAAGGAAGAATATTCCAGGTAGTCCACTTTACCCCCTAGATCCTCCTAATATAGCATTTTCAGTTAATGAACTGTTGTTTCTTACCACTCCCAACATTGAGGTTTGACCAAAGGAAATGAGTTTTCATAGGAGAATTGTGTTGCCTGGAGCACCTGGGTGGCTTTGTCTGTTAGGCATTCGTTGGACTCTTAATTTTGACTCAGGTCATGGTCTCAGAGTTCTAGAGATCGAGCCCCGCATTGGGCTCTGTGCTGACAGTGTGGAGCCTGCTTGGGATTCTCTCTCTCCCTCTCTCTGTACCCATCCCCAGTGCCCTTTCTCTCTCTCTCAAAATAAATAAATGAACCTAAAAAAAAAAAAAGAATGTTATTGCCTGCTGTTGGTTCAGCTGCACTGCAAAGCACAGATTCTGCAAATTGCAAATAATATCCACTCTTTCAACCCAAAAAGAAGCCCTACTTTTCCATTGGATCTTATATTCTAGGGTCAGCCATTTACTTAATCTTTAAAAAAAACACTACAAGAGAATACTGAATGTTTTATCAGAAATACAGCAATACTGAAAATGTTACTTAAACTATAACAGGAAATGCCAAAAGAATTCATAACTATCCCTGAAATTATCTTCTTAGGGTTTTAACATTAAATTATTTTAAAATGCTGATTATCCATTAAGTTTCCACCCCTGCCCCAAGCAATCAGCAATTGATTTTGTTGCATGCCGGGTAGATTATAAACAACGGAAATTTGTTTCTCACGGTTCTGGAGCCTGGAAGTCCTAGATCAGGGCACCAGCGTGGTTGGGTGAGGCTTCTTCGCACTACAGACCTCTGGCTATGTCCTCACATGATGGAAGGGACAAGGGAATTTCCTCAAATATCTTTTTCATAAGGCCATTAATCTCATTCATGAGCATTCTGCCCTCACCACCTGATAGCCACCCAAAGCCCTATCTCCTACTACAATCCCATTAGGCATTAAGATTTTAATGTATGACTTCTGGAAGGACACAAACATTCAGACCATAGCACTGGGTCAGTATCCTATGTCACATGATACTTTAAAATATTTTACTTCTGGTAAAGATAATATTTTTTCCAAATATTGTAGGTGGATTAGTTTCTTGTGAGTGCTGTAACAAATTACCACAAACTTGATGGTGTAAAAAAAATACACGTTTATTCACTTTCAATTCTAGAGGGCAGAAGTTCAGAATCAGTTTCACTGGACCAAAGTCAAAGTGTCACCAGGGCTGTCCTTCATCTGGAGACTCTAGGGGAGAATCAGTTTCTTGCTTTATCTAAGTCTAGAGCTGCATTCCTTCATTCCATAGCCCTCTTTCATCTTCAAAAACACCAGTAGAGCATCTTGCTTCTCTAATCCCATTGGCTTCTGTCTCTTTTCCCATAGCTCTCTTAGCTTCCCTCTTCAAAGGAGACCTGTGATTAAATGTAGGGCCACCTGGATAATGCAGGATAACCTCCCCATCTCACAACCCTTCATTCAATCATATCTATAAAGTTCCTTTTGCCAAACAGAGTAATATTCACAAGGTACGGGGATTAGGACCTGAATATTTTTGAGGGTCATTATTCAGTTTACCACACTAGGTAATTAAGACATTATTCTAATCTGAAGTCCATCTTCTCATATAATACAGGACCTTTGGTCTACCAAGGTTATTTTAAACAATTTTCTTTTCTCAAGATATCTCTCAAACTTTGCAGATGGAGCTACAACAAAATGCCTTTTAGCTTCTTATTGCTGTTTGACATACAAAATGGTCAACTGAACCATGTTTCAGTGACTTCTCTAAAATCCAGTTGAATATTCAAAAAGCCATCCATTATGTCATTGAGTGTTCTTTACATCAAAATTCATGATCTTAAAAATCTTTGTCCCTTAGATTTAGAACTTGAATTTGTCTCCTGAAGAACTAAAGAACTGTGCAACTAGATCTATACAACCCATCCTGATTTTTTTTAAATTTGTCTTGGCTTCTGGGAAGTACAGGCTAAATTCAATATATAATTAAAGTAACTATTCTTAGCTAGTATTTTTACTAATTATGTGTTCTTTAACCCACTCCCAATAACCATTTTTCTACTCCTTACTATGATGCTTTTGGCAATTTATCTTCGTTTTAACAAGCCTATTTCATGGGCCTTTTATTATAATCTACCTCAAAATCCTTTTTGGAAGCAACAGACATACATAAAGCAAACAAAATAAACAAACTTGGAAAATATATAGACCCTATGAGTTATGGCCTGTCTGCATCTTTGTTGAGTACCAGAGGCATAAATTCAGCTACAGCTACATTTTGTTACTACAAAAGCATTTCAAAATTGTATTTCTGTGCATTACACAGCTTATTAGAGTAGTTAGATAGATAACTTTAGATGCCAAGGATATGCTAATTAATGCCACTATCGCCTATAGCTTTCTTGATTTCACACAATACCTTCCAATTTTAATAATTTACACCTGGTATCAATGGCAGTAATAAAATTTTAAATGAAAATGTATATGAGCTGTTTTTGTTAATAATTCCTGCAGCAAAGAGATCTAAACACAGTTTTGAAATCATGAGTATATTTTCTGAAAGGTTTACACAAGATAAGGGCTTCATTTTGGACCTATTTTATACAAGTTCCTCTCCCCACCCCTCAGCTCACATTTAGTTTATTAGAACTGAACATAATATATGTATAGGGCTAAATAATTTGTGTATATCAGAGGTCAAGCATATTGGCTATTATGGAAGGTTTAAAACCCTTTCCTAATAAGAAATTTTTAAATATAGGCCTTAAAAATCACAGTCTGCTTTCTCATTTATTCTGTTAATCTCGTTTCTGATAGTTCCTTATCATGTCAGGATTTCTCATTATATCTCCAACAAATGTACATGATGACTAACTTAAAAAAACGGGTATATAGGAAGACTTAATTCCAATACGGCAACCTAAACATGTTTGAATAGGACTTAAGATTAGCTCAGAAAAGAAATTTTGATCTTATAAAGAGCATTTTGACTCAGAGAAGTAAGCATTAACTTGTCATTCGGAGGCTCTGAGTTCAAATTCCATGTTCACGGACTCCTCTGTCCTTTTGAGGTATCAATATGTTGAAAAATATTTTTAACACTAAAAGTGTTTACATAGACCGAATTCTTTCTGTGATTTTAGAGTTATAGTTGTCTTAAAAAACTACAGTAATAATTCCCTATATTTTCAGTTAATTATCTCTTTTTTAACTTTAAGCATATGAAATATTCAAACAGATATAAATAGTAGAGAATAACACAATGCAGTATCTTTAAAACATTTTTACCCAAAATTCAGAGTAAGCAAAGATGGTTTAGATCATATTCACATACATACATAAGCATACAAATAACTGAAGCAAACTATCTGCAGAACACTGCTTAGATGTACTTCAGCTTACACTGGTATTTCCTATTTTGTCTTACTTTATTCTTCTTAAAAACATTAGCCACAGTCTTTTAAAGTGATTTCACACCCACTATTTGGGTGTCATTCCACACTTTGAAAAACAATGACATACTATGAACATTTTTATGTGCCCACTATTCATTCAACATTATAAGATGTTAACATTTTGCCATATTTGCTTCAAATTAAAAGAAAACATTAGATAAATTCCAAGTCTTCCTATGTACTCTTCCTTTTCCCTTTTCCTACTTTCACTTCAGAAGTAACTGTTCTTTTAAATTTGATGTTTGTTTTTATGTGTCTTTAATAGTTTTAACTTGTTACAGATATACCAATAAAAATGTATAGCATACTTTTGCATATTTTAAAGTTTACATAAAGGTATTATGCTCGTCTAATTTTCTGCAACCTGTCTCTTTTTTTTGGTTCGTCATTATGTGTTATAATTGATCAAGTTTGTCACCTACAGGTCAAGTGTACCCATTTTAAGTGCTCTGTATTGGGGGCTCCTGGGTGGCTCAGTCAGTTAAGTGTCCAACTTCGGCTCAGGTCATGATCTCACAGTTCGTGAGTTTGAGGCCCACGATGGGCTCTGTGCTGATGGCTCAGAGCCTGGAGCCTGCTTTGGATTCTGTGTTTCCCTCTCTCTGCACCTCCCCTGTTCACACGTGTGCACTCGCTTGCTCTCCCGCTCTCTGTCTCTCTCCTTCAAAAATAAATAAACATTACAAAAAATTGTAAGTGCTCTATAGTAGCACATTCAATGAATATTCCTCATTTTTTATTAATCAATCTACTGTGGTTGGTAATTTAGATTTTGTTGTTATTGTTTTGGCCTGATGATTAATACTGTAGTGGACAGGCATCTTATTGCTCAAGAATAAGTGTTTCACTAGCGTCTATAACAACAACTGGAAGCATGAAGCAATAAAACTTACACATCTTTGACCTTATATATGCTTCCAAATTGTTCTCGAAAATAGTTGTTCTGATTTCTATATGGACAAACATTGTATAAGAGTTACTGTTTTTCCATATCCTTGTCAATTCTAAGTATGATTAAAAAGTAATGTGAATTAAATCTTGTTTTATTTTATTTAATTTTTTTTTTAACATTTATTTATTTTTGAGACAGAGAGAGATAGAGCATGAACAGGGCGAGGGCCAGAGAGAGAGGGAGACACAGAATCTGAAGCAGGCTCCAGGCTCTGAGCTGTCAGCCCAGAGCCTGATGCGGGGCTCAAACTCACAGACCGTGAGATCGTGACCTGAGCGAAGTCGGACGCTCAACCGACTGAGCCACCCAGGCGCCCCTAAATCTTGTTTTATTTTAATTTGCATTTTATTAATTAGTAGTTAGGTTGAAATATTTCATGTTTTTTGGTCATTTGAATCCCCTCTTATATAAATATTTTCCATTTTCCATTTTTCAATGGGATTCATATTATATATATACATACATATATATATACGTATATATGCATTGAATATTTTTCGTCATTTTTCTATTTGTAAGAGTGAGGCCAATTCTATACTATCATTATGGTAGTAAAAATTAATTATGCAAATGAACAAAAGAAAGGTCTCAGACCTGCTATTTATGCTTACGACTTAAGTGTATTCTTCTGGTTTGTTTTGTTTTTCATAGTTGGTTCCTCTGCAAGAACACCATTAAAAGTGGGGTTTGAGGCCCAAGTTGACCTGAGTTAAGCTCATAATACCAGCTCTTCACGTGGGATAATATAATGCATACACTTAAATATGTTCTTGTATTTCTGAATCTTGAGTACTACATCTGTGGGTCAAATTTCTGTGGTTTGGATAATTTCCCTCTCCCAATTCATTGTTGCCTCTGAATTTAAGTGATTTGTTCTTTTTCTGTATTAGTTTCCCCCGGCTTTATTGAGATATAATTCACATATAACATTGTGTAAGTTTAGTGTATACAACATGGCGATAAGGTATTATATGCGTGATAATCATTGCAAAATTATTACCATAATAACGTTTCATTAACATATCCATCATTTCACATTATTACAATGTTTTGTGTCTGTGGTGAGAACATTTAAGATTACTCTCTTAGCAATACTCAAGTATATAATACCATATTGTTAACTGTAGTCACCATGCTGAGTATTAGATCCCCAGACCTTCTTCATTTTACAACTGGAAGTTTGTACCCTTTGACCAACATCTCCTTCATTTCCCCCAACCCCCAATCCCATGAAACCATTTTACTTAATGTTTCTGTGAGTTTGGTTTGTTCTTAACTTGCTCTCATTCCAAATTATTGTGGATGCCAATTATAACATGAATGAAGAAAACATACATCTAATATATACTTGCTATGTGTGGAATATTGTACTGGAATGGATACGTATAGATACACGATATAATATCTTACTTCAGCCACAGTATGATTTCAATCTAAGGCCAGTATGCATAAATGCAGGGACTGTGTTAGAATGAATCTGAATCTGAGGCTTTACCTTCTAGTCCCATTCTTTGATGGCCATGTCATCTTAGTTGTCATTTCCCCTATGGTTCCTCAATACTTACGTAACCCAAAACCACTTTTTTTTTTTTTTTTTTTTTTTTTTTTAGAATATAAGGAAAAATAATGATAGCCCAAATCAGGATCATGAATATCTCTTTTTTCCATTCTATCAATAGCTCTTTGAGTGACTGCATAAATTCAGTTGTAAATGATAGTAAGTATGAATTTAAATTATTCAATCTGAGGCATGAGCCAAGTTATATATTGCTCATATCCTTCTCCAAATACCATGGAATTGAGTCTGACCTTGCTTCAGTTGACTTACTGACTTGGAAGAGCCCATCCACATCTAGCATCCCGTGGTTTTAAAGATGTTCTCTTGTTGGTTATGTGCAGTGTTATCCACACATAGCATCATTTTCAAAAACCGTCTTATTTGACCTTGATGGGCCCTTTGACATACTTGAATATACAGCAACTCTTCTGCTCTGTTGTTTCTTGACAATAAAGTTTCAGAGAAAACAGATTCCCACATTTTCCCAAACTCTTCAGTATAGAGCTATCAATATTTTTAACTCTTCAGGAAGTTAAGATTTTTATGTGTTTTGGTGGCAGGATATAATTTTGTGATAAAATAAACATCTGGTTTGCTCAAACACATTGGCATCCTACAAACATGAATTCATTAGAGAGGGATTCCACATGCATTGCATCTGAGCTACGCTTCTGTGCACCAAAAGAACTATGTTCCTTAATGCCTCAGAAGTGTTTAAATGTGAAGTGTAAGAAATTGTCAGTGTTTTGAAAGCAGAAATAACATCTTATCTTTTGTTCTTCCTGAGCCCGACACAGGGCTCAATCCCATGACCCTGAGATCATAACCTGAGCCAAAATCAAGAGTCAGACACGCCAACGACTAAGCCACCCAGGTGTCCCTGTCTTGTCCTTTTTGTAGGCCCTATGGTTATCTGGAGCTTGCCTCACAGGAAGAGATCAGTAAAAATATTCATGCATTGGGGTGTAAGGCATTAATTTTCAAACCTGCATCCTTTGAATAATGAAGGATTTTATTCCATTTTTTCTCAACTAGATAGATATGTGGGCCTTTACCCTTGCTTTATGTTTCTTTAGAGCTGTGATACAAGATAAAGCATTTTTTAGGAAATGTGACTTCTAAAATATTTTTGTTAATGTTTCCAATATGCAGTTACAGTACTGAAGATTGTCACAACATAGGTAACTGCCTGTGACATCCGTATTTTACAGTGGTAACCATTGTCCACATGTTTCAAGTACTGCCTGCATGATTTTGTTCCCTTATGTGAGAAACACGAGTAAATCAACATTTAAAAAGGGATAGGAAGTGAGAACCTTCTATTCTCACTTGACTATTTTTATTACTAGATGCTTATAATCATGTCACATGCAATATCCCATTTGATTATGGAAGAATTTTAGAATGATTAAGGTACATTAATTGATATTTATGAAATAACCATGACTGATAAAAGATGGCTAGGACCATTTGGAAACATGCCCTAAGTCAGTGTTCTGCAAATTTTTTCAGGAGGGACCAGATAGTACATATTTTAGGCTTATGGGATATACGGTTTCAGTTGCAACTACTCACATTTGCCTTTGTATCCCCAAAGCAACCATAATCAGTGCATAAAAGTATGGGCGTGGCTATGTTCCAATAAAACTTTATTTATAAATACAGTCACAGGCCACAGATTGCTGACCCTTGCTCTAAAAATACACTGATCTAGTTCAATTTTAAGAATTAGAAAATTTTAGTAAAAATCTATTGTATTTTTGCATATACCTTTTAAGAGCAGTAAATTTTAAAAGAAAACATAAATATGGGGCGCCTGGGTGGCTCAGTCAGTTAAGCATCCAACTTCGGCTCAGGTCATGATCTCACAGTCCGCGAGTTCGAGCCCTGCATCAGGCTCTGTGCTGACAGCTGGGAGCCTGGAGCCTGCTTCGGATTCTGTGTCTCCCTTTCTCTGACCCTTCCGCATTCATGCTCTGTCTCTCTCTGTCTCAAAAATAGAGAAACATTTTTTAAAAATTAAAAAATAATAATAAAAAACATAAATAAATTAATCTGAAAATAATTGAATATAAACATATTGATCTAAATTTAGTTGCTGATATCACTAGACTAGCTGTTACTAAAGATATTTAGACAGTAATTTTTTATATTATTTTCTCTAGAATGTACTCTAACCTTGGACAAATGTCTCATCATTGAACTTTTGGTTTCATGTCCACTAAATAAAGGGTTGGTCATGATTTCTACAAGGTGTCTTCAAACTGTGCAATTCTGTACTTCTATGAGTGTCCTATCATTTGCCAGTAGGAAGGATGTCTTTGTTTATAGTTCTTTTTGAATTCTTTTATTGAAAATGTCATTTCTCCAAGAGATCTTTTTCTCTTTGAAAGTCACTTCTAGTTTCCATATGAAAAAAAGTCTTTTAAAATCAATACCAGTGAAAGCTAATCAGTGATAGAATGATTACAGGATTCCTTGCTTATCACTGCAAGGCTGAGATAGTTATCTCTGTGATTATCCTCATATCTGATTTGAGAGGACAGAGGGGCAGCTATTTCTGGCCATACCACTCCTAATTTGTGAAATGTCCCCTTCATAATGCTGTCGTAAGATGGCAGCCTGCCTTTATTGCCATATTCTAAAGAGATTAGTCAATATTATGCCCAAGTGCCCAGGATATCACCAGCCCTACTCCCATCTTAAATTTATCATAGAGTCAACATAGTCATAAAGGGAATAATCTGAAAATCCTCTCACATCCTATCTCATTATATTATTGTACAGAAGGAATAAATAGTTTTAAAGTATAAAGAAGAATGAATTGGGTCATGCAGCTGCTTCCCAAATGCTGAATTTCCATTTCCAATGCCTCCTTTATTCTTCCACACTGAAATGCAGAAATTACTCATATTGAGATACAACTGATTTCCCCCTAGCCAAGTCTTCAGTGCCTGCTATTCTGTTAGCTCATAATAAGAGGTAATTGAAAGAGGTAAATGCAAGTGGCAGGCAAAAATCACCAGGTCCACTCTTCCTAAACTGTTCTGCCGGGTTTTGCCCTCCAAGGACACCCTGTATCTCTGGGAACTCGCTTTTCCTTCTGCCTCCTCCTTTTGAATGGTTACAGAGAAAGCAGCCACAATTTTATAAGGTGACCCCACCTCATCTGTAGAGATGAAGCCAGAGGTTGGCTCCTAGCCAACACCGAGCTAATCGGAGTCCATTCTCAGATTTTTAGAGTTGAAACTGGGAAATGACCACCCAGGAAATTCTGAGATCTTAAATGGAAATGATGCAAACTCATAAGCACTAGGACAGTAGCTATTTTCTGACTTCTGCTTTTAGAAATAGAAAAAGCCATGTGGGGTGAATGAAACAAATATGCGAAGAGAGGCAGGGTTGAGATACTAAGAGCAAACTGCTGGTTTCTCTCCAGTTTTTGGATCAGGTTGCAGTTCACCCCATCACCCAGGTGAAACCCTGCCCATGGGTTGTGTGAGATAGCCACATATGTGTTTCATGAACTCTCTTTTGCTAAAACTAGTTCAAAAAGGTTTCCAACACTTAGAGCCAAAAGAACTGATTGTGAAGTTTATTTCATACTCCACATTCTATAAACTACAGAATTAAATACAATGCCTGCATAAATGGTTTTCTGGTTTAATAACTTATTAAACAAAATTAATTACCCAAGAGATACTACCCAGAGAAAGAGACCACAAAGTTTGTGTATATGTGTGTATATAATTTTGGGGTGTTGATATTTATTTATTTATTTATTTATTTATTTATTTATTTATTTGGAGGGAGGGAGGGAGTGCTAGCAGGGGAGGGAGGCAAAGAGAGAGGGTGAGAGAGAGAATCTCAAGCAGGCTCCGAACTGTCAGTGCAGAGCCTGATGTAGGGCTCAATCTCACAACCAAGAGATCATGACCTGAGCCGAAATCAAGAGTTCCTTAGCCAACTAAGCCACCTAGGTGTCCCTGTGTGTATATTTTCAAAAAATAGGTTTTGAGCGACTCCTATGAACCAGACAACAGTGTTAGGTAGGCAACAGTGAACAAATACAAAAGTGAGTGCCTAATCTATTGAGGGGAGAGATATATGAACCAAAGAATCACAAAAATTAGACTCTGGTAAATACTGTGAAGAATAAGGCACAGGGAGCCAGGTATAGGAAGCAGGCCATTTGAAGGCGCTATGGCTAATTCAACAAATTCTGGTGTTACTAATCAGAAAAGCCACTTTTTTTCCAGAAAGCCATTTATTAATTAAGGCCTAAAATCATCATTTCTATTTTCTAAACTGTATTCAGCTCTCATGTAGAAGAGCATTTTTGTTTGTGTTTCAAATTTATTTCTCAAATAATATAGAACCGCTATTTCCTTAACATTATTCAAGGCCGAAAAATCTATAAAGAACTCACCAAACTCCACACCTGAAAAACAAATAATCCAGTAAATAAATGGGCAGAAAACATGAATAGACACCTCTAAAGAAGACATCCAGATGGCCAACAGGCACATGAAACGATGCTCAACGTCGCTCCTCATCAGGGAAATACAAATCAAAACCACACTGAGATACCACCTCACGCCAGTCAGAGTGGCTAAAATGAACAAATCAGGAGAGTATAGATGCTGGAGAGGATGTGGAGAAACGGGAACCCTCTTGCACTGTTGGTGGGAATGCAAACTGGTGCAGACACTCTGGAAAACTGTGTGGAGGTTCCTCAAAAAATTAAAAATAGATCTACCCTATGACCCAGCAATAGCACTGCTAGGAATTTACCCAGGGGATACAGGAGTGCTGATACATAGGGGCACTTATACCCCAATGTTTATAGCAGCACTCTCAACAATAGCCAAATTATGGAAAGAGCCTAAGTGTGCATCAACTGATGAATGGATAAAGAAATTGTGGTTTATATCCACAATGGAATACTACGTGGCAATGAGAAAGAATGAATTCTGGCCTTTTGTAGCAACGTGGATGGAACTGGAGAGTGTTATGCTAAGTGAAATAAGTCATACAGAGAAAGACAGATACCATATGTTTTCACTCTTATGTGAATCCTGAGAAACTTAACAGAAGACTATGGGGGAGGGGAAGGGGAAAAAAAGTTACAGAGAGGGAAGGAGGCAAACCGTAGGAGACTCTTAAAAACTGAGAATAAACTAAGGGTTGATGGGGGATGGGAGGGTGGGGAGGGTGGGTGATGGGCATTGAGGAGGGCACCTGTTGGGAGGAGCACTGGGTGTTGTATGGAAACCCATTTGACAATAAATTTCATATTAAAAAATAAATAAATAAATAAAAATGTTAAGAGTGCATTGAAATTATACAGTGTAGGATTAAATAGTTGATTCATAGGTGGCCAGCTATTAAAAATATGTTCCTATGCTAATAATTTGTTTAGTGACAGGAATAATACAAGTAAATGGAAGCATTATATTGTGACCTTTAATTAAACAAGCCATTCTTGTAATTGTAAATTACCTTGGGGCTAGCATGTGTGACTACTAATTTGTTTCCACCACGACTTGACACCTAGTTGAAAAGACATGCCATATGTCACAGGTATTCAGTTAAAATAGTTCAGTGCGATTATCATTAACTAAATCACACACACAATCACAAAACTCTATTCAAGTAATATTTGGTACAAAACTAAAGCGTACCAAAAGGAATAAAGCGGAAAGGGTCAGAGAGCACTTCCCCTGATTTTCCCAACACACTCTAATCTCTGTCAATTGAATTTACAGGTACTAATTAATGTGACAAAAAAGTGAAGCCCTATCTCACCTTACTTCGACTGATTATATACTTATATGAGTTTTAAGCTCCTTCCATTCAACTTCAAAATGGTGCCTCAAGGTTATGAAGCCCCTCAGAAACTTACAGATAAGGCAGATATAGTTTTGTAATTCTTAATAAAATATTTATTTCATTGAATTCAATGCCTTAAAGGTATGTATTGTTAGTTTGTAGGCACTGGAAAAAATGTACTTAAAAATTAAGTTATTTGTGTCTGTGGGATCATCAGAATGCTAATACTCTGGTGATAATGACATCCAGTGGATTTGAAGTAGCATTCTTCATGTTTTGTCTCTAATGTCTGTATATTAGCTTTGTCATGTATGTAGACAAAGGGTTGCATCTTGGCCACTGCATAAAATCCGAGTTCTGTCTGAGTAAGAGTTCCAGCTGTGGAAAGGAATCATGTCATTTTTCAGCCTTTCCCAAACCTCTGTAGTGATGCAATATTGAATGGATATATAAAGCACTAATGATTTCATGTTCATCAAACCCATGCCACACATATTTGGCTGCTACATGCTGCCCATTCTTAATGATGGTACCAGCAAGATACCTAAACCTTTCTGAATAACTTGAATACTCATAATAGGATTGTATATTAACATGATAATTTTGTAAAACTGCTAGTATCTACTAAAGCTGAATACCTACAACCTGTCCTTTCCCCTCCTGTGTAATAATCCAACAGAAATATACAAAACAGGTACAAGAATGTTCATAGCAGCACTACTGGTGGTTGCCCCAAAGTTGAAAACTACACAAAGGTCTATGAACAACAGAAGGAATAAATAAATTGTGGTATGGTCACCTAATGAAATAATCTACATTAATAAAAGTGAATAAACTTTAGTTATACACAGTAATATGAATGAATCTAATAAATATAATATTATATGAATAATGCCAGACCAAAATAGTGCACAACATACGATTTCATTTATCTAAATTTTAAAAAGAACAAAATTAGTCAATGTTGTTAGAAATCAGAATAGTCATTGCTTTTGTTGAGGAGAGAAGCGATGGCAAGGGACCAGAGGAAGACTTCTGGGATGTTGACAAAATGTTCTATTTCTCTGTCTGGTTGCTGGTTACATGGGGATGTTCAGTTTGTAATGATTCATCAAGATATACACTTATGATTTGTGCACTCTTATACATATATGTATATATATGTATATGTATACACTTATGTATATACATATATATATATTATATTTCAATAAGACACTTAAATTCTGAAAAAGTTCTGAGCTTAATTATGATAAATTGAGCTAAGTGCCTCTTTGTGCTTATGTTAGTTTCCTAGGCCTACTGTAACAAATTACCACAAACTGGGTGGTGGCTTAAAACAATAGAAATTCACTGTCTCACAGTGCGGAAAGCCAGAAGTCTCAAATCAACATGTTGACAGAATTGTTTTCTTTTGGATAATCTAAGAGAGAATTTGTTCCAGTGTCTCTCCTAGCTTCTGGTGACTGTTGGCAATCTTTGCCATTCCTTGACGTATAGACACATCATCCCAATCTCTGCTTCCTCCTTCACAGGATTTTTCCCCTGTATTTCTTCTCTATGTTTCCAACAAGGATACTGGCCATTGGACTTTGGGCCCGCCTGGGTTATTGAAATTTTTAACTTAATTTCATCTACAAAGATCTTTCTTCCACATAAGTTCACATTTACAGGTTCTTGGTGGTCATATGTTTTTAATGGAGGCACCATTCAATCTACTACAATGTTCCCTCCCAAGTCTCCAGAGAAACTATAGTAATATAAATATAAAAATAATGGGGCGCCTGGGTGGCGCAGTCCGTTAAGCTTCCGACTTCAGCCAGGTCACGATCTCGCGGTCCGTGAGTTCGAGCCCCGCGTCAGGCTCTGGGCTGATGGCTCAGAGCCTGGAGCCTGTTTCCAATTCTGTGTCTCCCTCTCTCTCTGCCCCTCCCCCGTTCATGCTCTGTCTCTCTCTGTCCCAAAAATAAATAAACGTTGAAAAAAAAATTTAAAAAAAATATTACACAGACAGGAAAATATGAGAAAAGTAGGAAACCTAAGGCCTATTGCCAAGATTTTAGAAGATGGAAAGTGCGTATTTAGCAGAATGCAGGAAATTAAAATTGAAGTACCCCCAAGCAGGCTCAGGATTTGGAGATACCAAGTACTTCCAGAAGAGGGTAAGGAGTGGGGCTGAAAATAGTAACTTTGGTCAAAAGTGTATATAAGGAAGTTAAAGCCTCAGATAGCCTCTCCCACCCTGGGCATCCAACTGACCAGTCATCCCATACCTAAGCAGAAAGAAAATTAACAATAAGTACAAAAGAGAAGAATCAAAGTGGCTCTGGGCTTGTGGACATGAGGAATTGCTGAGGGAGGGGCTGAGGTGCTATATGGAAATAGGAGAATTAAGAAATAGTCTATATTTTGAATAGTGCAGACTCCCTCCCACTAGCCCTCTGTGCTCATCTACGAGGACACTGGCAGTTGGCCTGCTTCTCTAGTTAGGTGATTGGAAGATTCTTCTCTGGGGAAAACACTGCAGCCGAAGAGAAAAGACCTGCCTTTGTCAAGGTTGTCTCCAAATGAAAAGACTAATACTTCCCTGATCACATATACCCAGTTTTCAGTCATCCCAGTGTGCACACAGAGCTTTCATTCAGCTTTTCATTACCTCACTTTTACATAGCAATGGTCAGCCAAGGGTTACAAGATATTCAAGGAAAGCTCACAGTTTAAGAGAGATTGAAAAAAAGAAGAAGAAGAAGCATTCAAATAAAAAGAACTGTAACGAAACAAAGACTGTTCAGGGAGATGAACAGTTCAAAAAAATATAATGAATATTTGCAAATACATTAAAGAAGCAATTTATAGCATCCAGGATGCTATAAAAATGGACATTCAGGGAACTCGTAAGAACTCTTGAGAGATTAAAATATTATACCACAAATCTCCCAGAATGTAGAACAAATTATCAAAGAGATGAGAAGATTTTTTTTCAAAGGGGGATCAATAAGGAGGTCTAATTGGAATTTTAAAGAGCTAGGAAAAATGGAGAACACAGAGAAGAAGAAATTATCAAGTAATGCAAGAAAGTTTTCCTTAGCTGATGAACTTGATTTTCCATATTTAAAGGGTTCAACCCAGGTGGCCAGTAAAAGGAGTTGAAGAAGGTTCATATCAAGGCATGTCAGTCAGAAATTTTAGGACACCAAAGATAAACATTCTAAAAACTTTTCAAAAGGGGTGGAAGCAGGTCATACACAACATCACAGGAATCAGAATAGCATCAGACTTCTCAAGAGCAACATCTGAAGTCAAAAGTCAACAAAATCATGTTTTCAGAATTTTAAGGAAAAATCAGTGTTTGCTTTCTACCTCCAATTCTATATCCCGACAGTTAATCAGTTAACCTGTGGGAATGGATACATACAATTTTCAGAACTACAAGGTCTCAATAATATGTTTATAATATGCCCTTTCACAATAAGGTCCCAGAGGATGTAGTTTACCAAAATGGCTGAGTAAACCAACAATGAAGGAATGAGAACCAGAAAACAGGGTATACATTCATTACAAAGGGGAAGGGAAAGAAAACCTCTTCACAGAAATATATGTCTTATAAGCAGTAAAAGAGAAAAGTGAAAACATAGAATAAAATAGTTTTCAGTGAAAGAAGCCAATAGGGAATTTAGATGATATATATACAGATGCAACGCTCCCGGAAAAATGGACCACTCAAGTCTCTAAAAGCCTGCTATGTATTTTTGCCTTTCCTATTTCCACAGTTGATATGCCCTTTCTTGATCCTCATCGTTGATACCCTAGTCCTTAAAAGACCTGATTCGAGATATAGTACCCTCCAGCATGTAGGAAAATATCTATATGTCCTTGATTAAGGAACGCTTTCTTAACAGACACTAAATATAGCCACGAAAATGGAAGCTAACATCTGATCACATTATAATTCTAAACTCTTGCAAAGCAAAAGACATATCATAAACAAGCTTAGGAGGAAAATGATGGAGTGGATAATTGTATTTCCAGTGGATATCATGATTAAAAAATGTTATACACAAATCTGTAAAGAATTCCAAGGCAATAATATATAAAATACAATAAAACAAATTTGTTTTTCAAATGTTAGGAAAGTTATGGGGATAAAAACTATACCGTCAGATGGTGCTGGTGGAAGGTATAAATTGGTGCAACTATTTGGGGGAACTGTTGGCAATAGCCCATAAAACCGAAAAACTGTATGCCTTATTATTAAGATGAATATATGACTTACTGTTTAATCTCGTACACTTTTGAACATGAAATGGGCACTATTAAATTTTATGCCACAACAAAGGTGTAAATTATCCCAGGCCATCTGGTTGTCATGTCACCCTGGTGTAGACCCTTTGTGTATAGACCCTAGATAACCTCTTGCCTATGTGTACTATATGTGTGAGGTTTATAACAGCAAAAAATTAGTAACAACCTGTCAAAAGAGAACTCCATAGCTAAAATATGTAATGCAGAATCCTGAACAGCAAACTAAAGAGATGAACTGGATTTCTCTATATATCGATATCAGTAGATATGCAGAACATAAACTTCAGGTGTGAATAGAAAATTCCAGAATGTTATACACATAGATATGTAGATATATAATGTTAATTGATATATGCTCAGTTACAAAAATGGAATAGAAAAAGACACCCCAAAATTATAATAGCGGTTGCTTCTGGCAATTGGAAAGGGAGTTCTGGTCATGGTTTAAAGGGAACTAAGCTAGGGGAGCCTAGTTGGCTCAGTTGGTTGAGTGTTGGACTTCGGCTCAGGTCATGATCTCACACTTTGTGAGTTTGAGCCCCACATCAGGCTCGCTGCTGTCCGCATGGAGCCTGCTTCAGAGCCTCAACCCCCAACTTTTTCCCTTCCCCAACTTGTGCTCCCTCAAAAATAAAAATAGACATTAAAAAGGGGGATTTAAGCTATATTAGTAATATCTTATTACTGTTTTAAAATAATTTGAAGCAAATATGATAGATGTTAAAATCGATAGGTCTGGATCAGGAGAGGTATAAGCATATTTAAAAAGTATTTGGCTTTGTATTTTTAGTAACTTTTATTTCTCAAAATAAAAACAAAATGATACCTTCTCCATGAAGCCTTTCTTGATCTCTTTAAGCCAAACATTATGTCTCTCGTTCCAGAGGGCAAGAATAGTGCCTTATCCCTTTTTGTACCCGCCTCACACACCTGGCCAGATATCTGATACACAGGAAACACCCAATAAACTTTATTAAATGAAAACCAGAAAGAATAGGATGGTTTACATAGAAACCCTTGTCTCTCTTTCAGTGACTAGAAAATTTTTAAATTTTCAACTTTTTCAAGCTTTTCTTTGCATAATGGACCTATGTTTTGTGCCAAATTCTACCGACATACATCAGAATGAATGCAGGCTAGCATGGTCATTAAAAGGACCCACTCCACTTCCTCCTCTCTCATAAATACCAACTCTTTGTCCCAGTGCTGAGTTCTAGACTGTGGAATGAACTGCGGCATTTTTCTCCATTACTCCTTTGTATCAGTTTGGCCCTATCTGCCACTTCAGTAATGTTAACTTCTGCCTGTCAAAAACAATTAATATGTTTTTTTTTTTTTTAACATTTACTGGGTCCATAGCAGAATTTCAGTTACCTGTGGTTCATTTTTGAGTCGAGTTGTTAAGCAAGGCTTGAATACAATATGGCATTTGCTTTGCATTTTTTGTTTCAAGTTTCATCGTTTCAGTTTTACCATTCTCATAAATAAAACATATGCTTTTATTTTTTTCAAAGTTATCAGAGTTTGTTCAGTTGAACAATGCCCAACTCGCAAATGAATACTTTTGAAAATACATATGGTGGGTATATAAGTACATATGTGAATTCATTTGGCTCCAACGCGAATTTATTAAACGTGCTATGCTGGGTTATCTTTTATCAAAAGAACTGTTAGTAAGTGAAGACAAGGGCCTGTGCTCAGACATACATAAAATGCTAAATTTAGGTTTTAGTACTGGCTTTTAAAATGACTTCTTTCCCTGCCATTTATACTCAAAGGATGCCTTTATTCTTGAAAGTGAAATATGTTTTTAAGGAATACTTTGCTTAATTTCTTTGAGATTCTTTTTTTTGTTTCCAGTTCTCACTGCTGCTTCAGACATAGAACCAGACATGCCCGCCTGCATTTGGCTGCTTCATTCATTATCCGGCTTTCCTTTGAGACAGGACTTTGCTGGCAGTGTGTTTTCTTAGCCGATGGATTCCTGCGATTGCCAGACTCTATGCACTATGTGATGTGTCTCACAATTATAGGAGCCTAGTGACCCTGGCTCTTTGCAAGTGTTGTTTCCAGGTGCTTTTTCACACATACACACAAAAGATGTGCTGATGATGGCAATGACTTTTCACAGTGATCCTGCCATGATAATTACCATTTAAAAAATCCCTGAATTGAAATACATTGTTCCACATGGCTTTGATGCTTCTGTAGTATGAAGGGCAGGAACAGCCTTGGGAAACACTTGCTGATGTGGCAGCATGAAGCAAGGCACAGGACACGCACCTTGCTTGCACCGTCCCTGAATAGAAAAGCAAGCTGATTTCATTCACTTTACCCCCCACTATCCTACATGGACTGGCTGTTCAGTCACTTACTCATGTTGTCAGAGTTGACCCCTAAAGACAGCCCATCGATTATCTTATGCCTGAAGTATGAGATAATACATCTGAGGTGGTCAGGGTTTTAAGGCAGGAGCTCTATTACAGGTTGGTGGCATTTTGCAGGCTCTTATGAGCACACTGTTAGGCGTTCAGGTATCAGAAGGATTTTGAAAATTCTGCTCATCCCCTGGCATCTCTTCGGCCCTCTCTAGATGTCTAGTCCAGCTGTTCAATGAAAAGAAATGAAGCAAAAGAGGCATCAGCGTGGCTACAGCTACAGGAGGTTGGCGTTAATGCTACCAGCTAACGCACGCATTATTTTTACTCATGTGGAAGGCGGCCTTACTGTGTATTTCCAAGGCTGTCAGAAAGATTGATTCTTGAAACACTTTGAAAAAATGCTAAGTACTAGCTACTTTGGGTATTTACCCAGGGGCATTGCAGCTGCCTGGCATTGCTGGGTGGCAGCTGAGCAGTAATCGCGGGCTATTTCTCTCTTTGTCTCTTTGTCAGCAACAGAGAGGAGGGAGGTTCAAACCCAGAGTGGGGCCCTTGCCTCCCAGCATTCTCATCTAGCCCATGGCTTTAAACACTCTCTGAGTTGCTAATGACTCCCAAGTTTATGTTTCTGGTCCTCGTTTCATCCCTAAATCATGCAACCATTTATCCACCTGCCTACTCGATGGCTCAGATTTGATGTCTAAAAGGGATCTCGACCTTAAAATGAACAAAACCAAACTCCTAATCATCGATGCATATGCACCCCGGACTGCTTCTCCTGCCGTCTTCCCAGAGCAGGAAATGGCAATTCTCTTTCATGTGGTTGCTCCAGCCAAAACTTTGCAGTCATCCTTAACCCCTCCCTTCATCCTGTGTCCTAAAGCTCAGTGATCCACCTTGAAAGTAGATTTAGTCCATGAACACCTCTCTGCCACTGCCACTGCCGCCTTAATCCAAGCCAACAACGAATCTCCTCTGGATTGTTAGAATTGGCTTCTAACACACCAGCCTGCTTCCCCTATCCCAGCAGTGCACTTTCCCACAGCAGCAGAAGTGAATCCTAAAACACAACTTACGTCATGTCATTCTCGGTTCAGAAATCACCAATGGCTTTCAATCCCAAGCTCCAAACCAAATGTGCAAAGCCATAAGTGTTCTGGCGCTCTGATATTTCTTGCACTTCATACCTTTCTGCTTTTTCCTTAGCTCATTTCCTCAACTCATTCACCTCTACATACAATGGGCTCTTCACTGGCTCTCCTATACTCCAAGCTTGGCCCCACCTAAGTGTTTTTAAACTTGCCCTCCTCTTTGCCTGGGATGCTCTTCTCCTAGGTATTCGCATGTCCTATTTCCCCATTTCCTTTAGGTTTCCACTGAAAGGTCTACTTACCAGTAAGATCTTCCCTCACCAGCCTTTATAAAATAGAGCACTCTTTCCTCGCCATATTTTCTTATTGGCCTCTGTAACCTCACACTGTCTTCTTCCCCTGCACGCAGGCTTTGTCTTGTTCACTGCCAATTCTCTAGCACTACGAACAGTGCCTGGTGCATAGAGGTCTTCACTGAGTATTGCAGAAGGCACAGCCGCGTGACTCTCCTACCTCTATCACCACCAGTCATAACATGGCACTTAGAGGACCACCGGTTATAACTTGGCGCTTAGAGTACCTGATTCCTTTTTTACGTTCCTGAGAATAGCTCTGTGATACCTTTTGCTCTTCAGTAGAAAAGCCCATTAAAACCCAAGACCTCACAGAGCTCATTTCTCCATCTCTGATTTGACTTATCCGTGAAACACATGCTTCTGGAAACTGGGGATATGAAAAGCAGGTCTTGCATTTCTTGGATGTGCTGGCACTTAGTGCCATAGTGATAGTGCCTGGATACCAGAGATTTTTGCAATGATCTAAACTCATTATAAAGAAGAGACATGTCCTGTATCTTGGGGAGAAACCTGAATGTTCACACATACATTAGTGCTGAGAATTTCCTAGAGTTGCTATTCGCTCGTCAAACAACTGCAGTGTCTGTAACTCGTCTGTGTGTACCACAAACAATCCACCTTAGATTTTCTTCCTCATCTCTTTGTTTTAAATAGAAGACATCTTCTTCTTTTGTCTTAAAAACCTTTCCTAACATTTCCGAAATTCTATTTTATGATTTAGTTAGATTTCAGAAGTGAGAGGGCGGTTTTGTTCCACTTTGCCAGTGAGTTTTCTGGTTCTTTCTCGGGTGGGAAACATGAAATTCATTACCAGTGCTAGTCTTAACACTCAGCAAAGGCCTGGCCTGTGGTACAAAATCAGTGATATTTCTTACTGTGGGATTTAGCCTTCTTCAAAGATCTTTGACATGATGATTACGTGTTTTTAATTAGAAATACAAACGTGATTAGTAATTGTTTTTCAAGAGGACAAGCCACTGCACTTCTCTTATGATATTGGACTGGATTTTAACTAAAGCACAGGTTTCCATCTGTTATTTAGTGACACGTGCCTATACCTCAAACAGATTGCAGGTGTGCTAAGATAACAACTCTTCTATGCTCTCAAGGGCAGCTGGAGCCCCTAGACCAGTCAGTTCTTTTTGTTAGTTGATGTGCAGTTGACATATACTATTATATTAGTTTCGGGTACAATGCAGTGATTCAACAGTTACATGCATCACAAAATTCTCACCACAGTAAGTGTAGTTACCAACGACTCCTGACCATAAGACCATTTACCCCAGAATGCCCCACAAATATAATTTCCAAATGTCTCATGGACTAAGAATGGTTGAGGGTAACTCTAGTCCAGCCCTGCCTCATAGAACTTTTTGTATTAATTCTTAGGAACCAAAGATGAAAAATAAGCACAATTTAGCAGTTTATTAGGCTCAACAAATATTAATTTGAAGTGTTGGCAACTCATAGTGGGACCAGCAGGCACAAATGAATTAATAGAGCACTAACTTAAGAATACAGGCATCAAAGTAGACCTAGCTTTTGATGTGGCTAACATAGTTGGGTACTTGCTGGCTGACTCTGGCTGTGTTCTGTTTCTCTCTTGTCTTCTTTTTGTTTGATAATGTGGCAGACGACAGTGCCATCGCCTGAAAGTGGCTTCAAAGTCACACCTGCAGGCCTTACCTTATGGAGTTCGAGTGAACTGTGGTATCTCGCTGTTCTTCTAATGGGCCCTGAAGCAATCTAATAGTTTGCCTTTGGGTCCTACAGACCATGTTGTGTTTACCACCCACCTCTGCATCTAAAATGATGTGGCAGTCACTGATGAGGCCAGTGCTCTGTGTTTCCCGATGCTCCTAATGCTAGGTTAATCGGTATGGAATTAGCTTTTGTTTCCAGCCATTGTCTTTGAAGCCTGGTTTCATTCAAGCAAGAGCATTCTGGAATATGTAGATTTGTTCATCAAAATTTGCAACCTAATTCCAGTTTACAACAAAGAAAAGCAGGTTAGACAACCTTTTGTTTATTCGTAAATTAATAGTAGGAGGTGATTAGTGCCTGGCCTTCACCTCATGATTCATATGTTTGTTAATTCTTTTCAGTAAAATGTTGTCAAGGTGACTCTGATCCATTGTGTCCCACTGCCTCATTAACCTCTCTGTTTATATGAAGTCCAGCTCTCTTTCTTTATTCGTGTTGTTCCCTTTTTTGGAATGACCCATCCTTCCTTTCTTCTCAGGGACATTTTAGTCTTGTGTCTGAAGACATTTAAATCCGTAATACTGGTAATAATGCACACTAACACTTGTGGAGTGTATTTTTTGTTCTAGGCATAATACCAGATACCCTTATGTTCATTGAAACTTCACAACAAGCCTTTAAAAATCTATTTTTTCCAAGAAATATATTTAATCTCCTTTATGGAGGAGGAAACTGAGTTTCAAACCTGTGACTCAGTTAGCATGAAACAATTATGTAATGAAGCAGAGTCATCATTCGAAACTGACTTCCTGACTCTAAAGCTTTTGCTTTTTCTGTTGCAGATAAAGGAGGCAAAGAGGTCTATTAAAGGAGTCTAATAAAGAATTCTGCTAGCTATTAATCTCGTACTCATTTGGAATATACTTTGTGGCTTTATGGCTTGCTTGTTTGGCTTCTTGATTTCCAAGTCTTGTTTTCATTCTTACTTTCTACCTTATGACATATCTTCATACCAACAAAACCATTTATTTGCCAAGTGTGTGAGAGAGAGCATGGCAGACAGGGAAAGTCTTGGTCCTTCCTGGGCAACCTGATTCAGGTATAGTTACCCACTGTGCCTGCCTGTTACATGTCCCGCATTCTCGAATCTCTTTCCAATTCATATCCTGTCTTTTTCATCTATCCCTTAACTTTTAACTACAACATCACCCATAGCCAGGACCATGTAGTGCACCTTACTGTGAAAAAGTGTCTTTAATTTGTTGTTGAATTATTCATCATGTCTTTTCAACCAGAGTGTAAATTACTTGTGTGTGGGTATCTCGTTTTGCACTTATTTTGGCCTTGCCCTATGCCACCAGCCCAAATGCTAGGCTAATCACTAGCGGTTCTTACATATTGCTGATTGGGTGATTGATTATCTTCAGCTGTATGTTATAAGTAGACAAAAAGAGAAATGAAAAAATTAAAAGTTACTCAGCATAGTTTGTGGTCATAAATCACTTAAAAGATGACATATTTTTCATAAAACTATACGAATAGCTGGTACTTAATATTTTTGAAAGGATATTAATAGTTATTTTCTGGATTCATGTAGTCTATTTTCTAGATGGGGAAGTTTTTTAAAGTAACTGAAGCTTATCTCATTAACCAAAAAGGTATTTTTAATGAACAGTGTTTAATGCAAATCTTTAGGGAAAAGGAACATACAATTACTGTATTTTAAAATAGAATGCATGAAATATAATGAAGTCTTTCCTTGACTAGCCATTCAAAGAATTTTGGGGACATTCACTATGTTCTACCTGTTACGGAAAACACTAAACACATGAGTGGCATTAAGGTTAAAAAAATTTTTAACAACCATAATCCCTATTCTTAGTGAGTTCACAGTCTCAAAGGGAAGTCACATGTATAGAAGGCAAAGTTACATCCCAGCCTCTTCAAGGCTGGATAGAGGTAAGGAGGTTGTATTCGGGGCGCTCAGAGGTCAGGAAAGTTTTACCTAATAATTGATATCTTTAGTAGTTATGGAAGTTGAGTTAGGATATAGTGATGTGGCATTCCAGAAGGATCAATGGAGGCACGTTCCAAAAGAATCTGAGAGAATGGTAAACTAGGGAAAGAGCAGAATATTCAGTGTGCTTCATACAGAACAGCCCAAGGCTAGTTCTAGACTTTAAATGAGCATGTAAAAAATCACATTGGGAGGCACCTGGGTGGCTCAATCAGTTAAGCGTCCGTCTTTGGCTCAGGTCATAATCTCATGGTTTGTGAGCTTGAGCCCTGCATGGGCTCTGCACTGACAGTGCAGAGCCTGGTTGGGATTCTCTGTCTACCCTTACCTCTGCCCCCAAAATAAAAAATAAACTTAAAAAAAAAACTCTGCCTGTTCATAAAAAAAAATAAAAATAAGTCACATCGGATCATGTTATTTCCCTGCTTGCACTGATCTGCTATCAGTTACCGGATGACACTCTTAGATTGCTAAAGTGTAGGAAATTTAAGCAAGCCCAGACCAGATGAACAAAACCACATATTTGACCTGTAGTTGACCACAGATGCACCAGCAAAGTCTTTTCAGCTTGGGCCAGATCATTTGAACCTCCCAGCTGTCTTGTAGACTTAAAAATAATAAATGGCCTTGGGTGGGTCAGTCGGTTAAGCGTCCAACTTTGGCTCCAGTCATGATCGCACAGCTCGTGAGTTTGAGCCCCACATTGGGCTCTGTGCTGCCAGCTCAGAGCCTGGAGCCTGCTTCAGAATCTGTATCTCCCTCTCTCTGCCCCTCCCTCACTCATGCTCGCTCTCTCTCTCTCTCTCCCCTTCAAAATAAACATTAAAAAATAATAAATGGCCACTATTTTAAGCTACTAAGATTTAGGGTAATTTATAACTCAGTAATATTTAATCGATAGATTGTATTAGTGTTTTTCAATTTTTTTCCCTAAAGTAAAATGCTTTTGCTATATTTATTAGAAAGAAAAAAATGTGAAGATGTAACAGAAACAAATTTTGCTGAGCAAAGAGAGCTGTGATATTGCTTTGAGCTGGCAAAGATGCAATTTAATTTCATCTCATTTCTTGTTAGACACTTGGCTCGAAATTTATAATTTATACTTCACTATATGGACGTATGTAGATATATGCACATATTCATGGTATATGTAATGCTCAAACAATTTATGAAATCCTAAAGTTTTCGTATCCATGACATTTAAAAAAACATTTTTATTTTGGACAATTTCAAGCATAACAGACACAAAAATAGAGGGAATAAATAGAATTACAAAATTTCCGTTCACCCATCACTCAGCTTCAGTAATTATTAACATTTGGTGTATATTGTTGTTTGTAACACCCTTTTGTTTTCTTTTCTTTTGAGGATATGAGTGGCGTTCGATGCAACTAAGAACAAATTTGCAGTTTGTTCCTGCATTGCTGAAACAAAAATTCTTAAAATGACTAACCTTTGTTTGTTGCCAAGTAACTCTTGGCTATGCACCGATAGCAAAAGTAATATAACAGCGTTCGCAGCATAATTAGATTTGAATAGCAAGTTTTATTTAAAGAGTGCCTGATCTTATTGCTCATAGGCATGCTTTTCTTTCTTGTTTTGTGTTTTCGGCAGTAATCACGTTTTTAATGACTTGTGATAGACTTTTGTTTTATGAAACAATAGAAAACCGCCATAGGAACTGTTTAGTAGGCTTTTAGACGTTGTTGAAGCTGCTTAAAATCCATTTAGGTAGGAGGTTATTATTTGTTAAATACTCGTTTTTATACAATGACTTCTGCACAAAAGATTATTCTCAACAACATTACTTGGATGATAACAAATAATCTAAACAGGCAAACATGATGATGATGTAGTAAGTCACAGCTGCTCCATTTATTGAATGAGAGTTTAGGGTTCTGTTTTTGTCTCTACCCAGAATAGAGAAAATGAAATGCTATTTCTTCAGTCTGCCTTCCAGATATATTTGGAGGGAAGGACGAAGTATGAAATGAAAGGAGGGAGAGAGAGGAGAAGGCAGAAAGAAAGAAGGAGGGAAAGCAAGATGGGAGGAAGAGCAGGTGAACGGCCAGAAGAGAAGAAGGAAGGGAGGGAGGGAGACCAATTATTTGAAGGTATACTTCTTTAACCACTAATGCTGTTAAATATTACAGGTAGGCTTAATTTAACATGTAATATTTTTCTTACTTCTTATTGGAATTTCAGGGTTCCCGCTATGTATACAGAAGTTAGCTTAGATTCATAGAATATCCAATATCTAGTGTAGCCTCATCGTTGACGTGTGTCAAGAATCTTAAAGCAAGTGCAAAAGGTGAATGTATCAACATTGGACAAATCTACTCTTATTGTCCCATAAGAAGCTGACCACCAATGAAGCTTAATTCGTCTAGAATGCAGTGTAGAATTGTTCAATTTATGTATATACATTTTGGACCAAAATTTTATATTTTACAAGATTTGGGTTGTTATGAAATGTCACTCTTAAGGACAGTCCTAATATTATATACAATTACTGCAAAAATTTAAAAACTTTGATTCATATTCATAAACCTTGAATTTCAATGGAGAACATTCTTATTAAGGTTTCTTTTCTCTTTTGCAACAGTTTTAATGGGATTCTTAGAATGCTTAGGTTTTTTTTGGTCCACTGTCATAAGTAGATCCTCAAATTGTATGTCATCATCAAGTCCTATAACCAATAAAGGGTTTCTGCTCAGGAGAGTCAATGACAGATGTAATCCTCCCTTCCAATCTTAGGAAAGCAGTGTTAGACTTATTCAGATTCTGCAGTAAAAGCTTCACTCTTGTCCAAGACAGTTAAATCTTAATGAGGCCCATTAAATTCACACAGAACTTTTCATCTGTCTTTCCAACTACTATCAAAATAATGTTTTCCCCCAGTCTGCTCTGTATCATCAGAAATTCCACTGGAAACAAGGTGTCTAATAGAAACTGCATTAAAAAATCACAAATGTTGCAAGCAGTCTGTGGAAATGGAGAGCATGTGACCATTAAAACGAGATACTGTGGGTTCAGATCTTGGCTTCTATCCTTACTAGCTGTTCGTTTTGGCAGAAATTCTAGATCCTTTCATCGTGGCAAATTGATGGTCAAATGAAATAATGTAACTGCACACCCCAAAATACAGTGTTTGTTTTTTTTATATATACATACACTTATTTTCTACCTTATGTTTATGTTTTTATGGCTTAAAAGCCTTAAATTTATGCTGGAAGTTCCAGCTAATGGCAGGCCAACTTAATAGTTGGTGACTGAAATTAAACAAAGGGTGCTATTTTAACTTTACTGATAAATTGAGATATTACATGGGCTACTTTGTTCTTAATCCCTGAGTAGCTCCTTTGAATACTTATTGCCACTTACCAAAAAAGTTAGTTTCAGGCTCCTTCCTTTGGTAAATATGTGTTCGGTGGTTGCCAACAGCTTCCATATTAAATGAAGTATAATAGTATTAGGAAGCTTTTGCTATGAAATAGTTCTGTAATACCTCAACAGCTAAATGTTTTATAATACATTAGTATTATGTCTGCAGTTCTGCAATTTCTCTGCTATTCTGCATTAAATGTTTCATTCTTTGTCTTTAGAGAAGGACCTCTTAATTTTTAGGCGTTTGGGTGGGGGCAAGAGGCCTTGGCGCTGGTCATTCTTCCGGTGAGGGTTTAGAAGGAGAAAGAGGTTGTTATTCGTTCTTTACATGGAGTCTTTTTTTTTTAATATATGAAATTTATTGTCAAATTGGTTTCCATACAACACCCAGTGCTCATCCCAAAAGATGCCCTCTTCAATACCCATCACCTACCCTCCCCTCCCTTCCACCCTCCATCAACCCTCTGTTTGTTCTCAGTTTTTAAGAGTCTCTTATGCTTTGGCTCTCTTCCACTCTAACCTCTTTTTTTTCCTTCCCCTCCCCCATGGGTTTCTGTTAAGTTTCTCAGGATCCACATAAGAGTGAAAACATATGGTATCTGTCTTTCTCTGTATGGCTTATTTCACTTAGCATCACACTCTCCAGTTCCATCCACGTTGCTACAAAGGGCCAGATTTCATTCTTTCTCATTGCCACGTAGTACTCCATTGTGTATATAAACCACAATTTCTTTATCCATTCATCAGTTGATGGGCATTTAGGCTCTTTCCACAATTTGGCTATTGTTGAGAGTGCTGCTATAAACATTGGGGTACAAGTGCCCCTATGCATCAGCACTCCTGTATCCCTTGGGTAAATTCCTAGCAGTGCTATTGCTGGGTCATAGGGTAGGTCTATTTTTAATTTTTTGAGGAACCTCCACACTGTTTTCCAGAGTGTCTGCACCAGTTTGCATTCCCACCAACAGTGCAAGAGGGTTCCCATTTCTCCACATCCTCTCCAGCATCTATAGTCTCATGGAGTCTTAATTAATTCTTCTCAGGTGCCCTCTCATCTCTCCCCTGCACCCTGTCATACCTGACCTTTTTGGGTACTAAGCCCACACGGTTTTGTACACCCTCATGGCTTGCTTCTTGGCTGTGGTTTGCTCTATGATAGCCCAGACTACAGTGTCCTCCACTGTTTCATCAATCCCCATGTGTCCAGTAGCTTTTTGTCTTCCAAAAAGTTGAAACCTCTTGTCCAATTTGGGCTGAAAATATAGTTAATAAGATCACTTTTAATTTATGGTTATCACATAGCATGGTTTCTCAGCCTTAGCACTCTTGATATCTGGGATGGGATGATTCTCGTGGGGATCTTTCCTATAAATTGTAGGAAGCTAAGCAGCTTCCCTTGTCACATGGCACTCCCTCACACCAGTTGTGAAACCCCAGCTGAGAACCACTGTCGGAGAGCCATACCAGTGGGTAAATGTGCCAGATTCTGCATCATGAAGAAAAAGCCAAGAAATGCAAATACCTTTTGCATCGAAGTACAGTATAAATAAGCCAACCTAATATAATCTGGAAGGCCGTTAAATTGCATTACACTATACTATGGAGATGTAATGTCTTATTGTGATAGTCCAGGCCAAGCAGATAATTATAAATTTTCTGACTTTCAGTAATAACATGACGCCTTTTGTCTACTCCACAATTTTCCTTTAATAAGCATTTCCAAATATCCTGGGATTTATAATTTTCATTTCTTGTAGACCTTTTATCCACTAATAGAAAAAGAAAAAATGATATGCTATGATAGTTTTGTTTATTTCTCATTGCTAGGAAAGAGATACTTTCCCTCACAGGACATTGCAATTTTTTTTGAAAGCACTGTTGTTCCTAGAAGCTAATTGGTGACTGCTAATTTTTTCCTTGCCTGTCAACAGAAGTCAAAAGAGTAGTTGGCATGCTCACCTCCTTGATTATAGCTATTACATCAATCAGCATCCTTTTCTTGGTGTGCATCATAATTCCTGTAGATAATTATGTATTGTTTCAGTTTTCTCACCATTGTTTTCTGCTTTAGCTTCGACTACACACAAATTTATTTTAAATGGTTGAAATCAGTCATGCAATCAGTGAGAATTCATCCCCACAACATTTATGCAAAATCCACTGCAGCAATTGTTTTGAAAATAATAATTTTTAAAAATTTATTTATTTAGGGGCGCCTGGGTGGCGCAGTCGGTTAAGCATCTGACTTCAGCCAGGTCATGATCTCGCGGTCTGTGAGTTCGAGCCCCGCGTCAGGCTCTGGGCTGATGGCTCAGAGCCTGGAGCCTGTTTCCGATTCTGTGTCTCCCTCTCTCTCTGCCCCTCCCCCGTTCATGCTCTGTCTCTCTCTGTCCCAGAAGTAAATAAACGTTGAAAAAAAAATTAAAAAATAAATAAATAAATAAAATTTATTTATTTAAATTCAAGTTAGTTAACATACTGTATAGTATTGGTTTCAGGAGTAGAACCCAGTGATTCATCTCTCACACTGAACACCCAGTGCTCATCCCACCAAGTGCCCTCTTTAATGACCATCACCCATTTAACCCATCTCCCCACCTACCTTTCCTCCAGCAACTCTCAGTCTGTTCTCTGTATTTAAGAGTCTCTTTTGGTTTTCCTCCCTCTCTCATTTTATTTTATTTTTCCTTCCTTTCCCGTGTGTTCATTTGTTTTGTTGCTTAAATTCTACATATGAGTGAAATCATAGGACATTTGTCTTTCTCTGACTTATTTCGCTTAGCATAATATACTCTAGTTCCATCCACATTGTTACAAATGCAAAGATTTCATTCTTTTTGATCACTGGGTAATATTCCGCTGTATATATGTACCCCCTCTTCTTTATCCATTCATTATTTGATGAACATTTGGGCTATCTCCATAATTGGGCTATTGTTGATAACACTGCCAGAAATATTGGGGGTGCATGTGCCCCTTCGAATCATCATTTTTATATCCTTTGGATAAATACCTAATAATGCAATTGCTGGGTCATAGGGTAGTTCTAAAACACCTTTATTTATTCTGTCTACCCATGCTCTCTTTTGTTTGTCCCCCATATTTTTCTCAGCTCATTTGGTAGAATGAGGGTACAGTGAGTGACTGAGTGAGTTCTCAGATCAGCAGGAGTCTGGGTTTGACAAGCAGGGTGGCACACACTGGAAGCAGGGGCTCTAGAGACCATTGCAGAGGGTGGCAAATGAATGGGGAACCTGAGCCCTAATATTAGCGCCATAGAAAAATTAATGTTTTCTATGATATTCTTGACTGATTCTATTTTAAAAACAATTATTCAATGAATATAATCTCTTCACTGTTCATGTTACCTGAGAGGTTTATCAAGAGATTGGAAAGTGATTAAATATAAATTCTATCACTCCTATGTTAGAACAGTACTTCGGGGCGCCTGGGTGGCTCAGTCGGTTAAGCGTCCGACTTCGGCTCAGGTCATGATCTCACAGTCCGTGGGTTTGAGCCCCGCGTCAGGCTCTGTGCTGACAGCTCAGAGCCTGGAGCCTGCTTCGGATTCGGTGTCTCCCTCTCTCTCTGACCCTCCCCCATTCATGCTCTGTCTCTCTCTGTCTCAAAAATAAATAAACATTAAAAAAATTTAAAAAAAAAAAAGAACAGTACTTCATAATAGATATTTTTTTAAAGAAGTAAAACTAAATTAAATATGATGATATTAAATTTGCCAATTGAACATGTTCTACACATCATTGCACCAAGGGAGGACTGGAGAACTGTTCTTTGTTTTTAAATTATTTTAATGTTTATTATTCAGAATGAGAGACACAGGGCATGAGCAGGGGAGGGGCAAAGAGAGAGGTAGACACAGAATCAGAAGCAGACTCCAGGCTCCGAGCTATAGTAAGCACAGAGCCCAATGCAGGGCCTGAACCCACAAACTTTAAGACCATGACCTGAGCCAAAGTCAGGCAATCAACCAACTGAGGCACCCAGGTGCCCCTTGAAAACGGTTCTTAACATCTTGGCTAACCATGGCTCTGATTCTATTAGTCAAAACAAGTTTGGGGGTATATATTTTTTACCTTATGCATTATGTTAAAGCAAAAGATAGTAGAGATTAGCCAGAATTTATCTCATGATAAATTAATATGGAATTTTCCTGAAATATGAAACTCTTTTAGCCCATTTTCTCAGTCTTTTAGGGGGTCAGAAGGAAAATATGAGTTATCAGTCAGTGGCTTCATTTTTCAAAATTTAAATCAATGATCAATAGTAAAATTTTCTAGCCTCCTTGATTACAGGGAGGTAACTGAATTGATTTATAAAAGCTTGTTTCTTGATTCCTCTTACCCCTGTAAAGCTGCCCCCCATATCGTTAAATGACATTGCCCTTCATGTATTTGCTCAAGACCATAAGTGGGGATCCCTAGATTTTCATTCATATTCCACATTAAGTCCATCAGTAAACTTGGTGAATTCTACCTACCAAATAGATACTTAAAGGAAAAAATCCTACCATTTCTGTCACCATCACCAATGTTCCATCACCTCTTTGTGGACTACTTCAATGCCATTCTTACTGGTTTTCCTGCCTCCACTCGGCCTATTGCCTTCACACTACTCCCTTCTCCTGGACTTGAACACCAAGGTGCCACAGTCATACTTCTGGCATATAAATGCTTCCAGGTGCTCTCTCCGAAATTCTCCAGGGCATTCTCACTATGTTTAGAATAAAAGCCAACTCTTTTCCACATTCTACAAGGCTCTGCCTGGCCCATGGCTGTCTCTGAGCTCATTGCCACTCTTTCCATATGTCAGTATGGCTGTAATGACCTGGACTACCCCTTAAACATACTAGGCGCATTCCCGTCTCAGGGCCTTTGCACCTGCTCTTCCCTTTGCCCACCATAATCTTCCTTTTGGTATGCACATGGCTCATTTCCTCCCTTCACACAAATCTCTTTCAAGTGATCTTCAGAACAAACTTTACTGACATCCCTTTCTAAAATAGCACCTACATTAGTCTTTCTCCTCAGCTGCTTTATTTTTTTTAATAATACTTATAACTGCCTGATATTATATTATGCATATATTCATTTACATGTATATTTTCCATCTCCTTCTCTGGAATGCAAGCTCCATGAAAGCAAGGAATTTTGTCTGCCTGCTTCACTGTTATACCCCTCAGTAACTAGAAAAGTGTCTGGCAAACAGGAGATATCTTTAAAATATTTGTTGAATGAATGATTGAACATATTTGTTCTGTTTGCATTATAAGAAACATTGATCATACCATATGAATAAAATATTAAGTATCAAAGCTAGTCAAATGAATTTCTTGATTTTCCTGAATACATGCATTTTGATAGCTATAGTAAGAGTTACATCCTTGAAAGTATTTGCTCTATCACTTTGACATGACTCTTAGATCAAGGTTATCTTGTACATGGTATTCGTTTGTTCATAAACTGCTCTCCCTGCAGTTTTCTGCTCAGTTGCTTTGCCACTCCTCTCTCTTTGAGGCTTCTGAGGCTCCGTGACTCTGTTGTAAGCCACCATAATTGTTTGCAACAGAAAGTAGAAATTTTGCCAATCCCAGTGCATTAGAGATAAGTGAAAAAGAGAGCACCCGTTTGTCCCCAAATGGCTTTACCCAGTACATGTTAATATTTTCTCCTGTCCATTCATTTTTTTCTCACAAGAAACATGGGATTATGTCTGCTGGCCGTAACACTCATAGGCTCTATGCCCCACTGTTAGAAAATAACGTTAAAACATTCTAGGCCAAAGAAAGCAGAACTAAAACCCCATCCTGCATCTTTGAAGCTCTGTGGTTAATCCACATTACCTTGACTTGCTAGGAAAGTAGGCAATCCTTGGTCAACTCTTTTAAGTTAAAAAAATACATACAGGCAACCAAACAAACAAGACGCATTATAAAACGGGGTATGTTGGCAGGATTGCCACAAAGCATGTTTTATCATCAGCTGTATAAATCTGTGAATATTATTTTGTAACCAGTTCGGTTGATAGATTTAAATGGGGTCAAAAAGAAATTCCTTCTGAGTATAGCACTAAGCACAGTGTATCATATATATGCTCTCATCTCTCACATTCTTAAATACGATTCTGTCTCATTGATCTCTTTCTTTCTAATAGAGTCTTACCATTGAAAAGTACTTCATAAATGCTCTTGAAATTGACTTATAGAGTTATAGTATGATTATTTACCTGCTTGTAAGCTCTGTCAAGGTTAAAAGCTGTGTTTTGTTTACCTTTGAGGGTTTTTTTTTTTTTTTTTTTTGCAATCTTAGTACATTACTTGCATATTTAAAAGTCTTCAAAATGGTTTTGTTGAATTGTGTTTTTGAAGATAGGTCAGTTCTCCTGTTATGGAAGCTAATGTAGGAAATATTAATGGTGCTTAAATTCAGGATCTAAGGGCCTTTTTGAGTCATTAACTAAGCATCCAGTTCATCATTTTACAAATAAAAATATTTTTTTATCAGACTATAGCGAATGTCAAAAGCTGTTGTCCCAAACTTTGATGGGTATTATTAGAGCAGATTTATTTTCCATCTACTATAATCAGGCACTTAGGGCACCTGGATGTCTCAGTCAGTTAAGGGTCTAACTCTTGGTTTCAGCTCAGGTCATGATCTCACGTTTCATGGGTTCGAGTCCCATGTTGAGCTCTGCGCTGACAGTGTGGAGCCTGCTTGAGATTCTCTCTCCCCTGTCTCTCTGCCCCTACCCAACTCACGCTTTCTCTCTCTCAAAATAAGTAAACTTAAGAAAAATAAAATATAATCAGGCACTTAATCTGTTATCCTATTTAACCTTCACAACAAGCCATAAAGGAAAATTATTTATGTCACATTCTGTATATAAGGAGACTGAGACTCAGAGAGTTTAAATAACTTCTATAACTATCCAAATCAACAAGGCAGAGTCAGGAATTATTAGGCCCATATCTCCCTGAAAGGTAAGTGTATTATCTTTCTTACTCTACCATAATGCTTCTAAGAAACAAAGCAGTGAAGGCACCAATTAAAATACACTTTGAAAATTATGTGACTTTGAAAATTTTTGTGGTAGGATGATTACAGGTAGCCAGGAAGTATTGAGTATTCTCAGTAGTATTTGAGGGATTAATATTTGAGGTACTAAAATTAAATTTTGGATGAGTGATTGGTCAACAGAGAAAGACATGCTCATCTTAAATATCTTCACATTTCTCGGGGCGCCCAGGTGGCTCATTTGGTTGAGTGTCTGACTCCTGATTTCGGCTTAGGTCATGATCTCACAGTTCATGGGATGGAGCACAGAGCCTGCTTGAGATTCTCTCTCTCCCTCTCTCTCTGCCCCTTCCCCACTTGTGCATGCTCTCTCTTTCTCTCTAAAATAAATATTTTTTTTAAATTTTTTTTTTCAACGTTTATTTATTTTTGGGACAGAGAGAGACAGAGCATGAAAAGGGGAGGGGCAGAGAGAGAGGGAGACACAGAATTGGAAACAGGCTCCAGGCTCTGAGCCATCAGCCCAGAGCCCGATGCGGGGCTCGAACTCCCGGACCGCGAGATCGTGACCTGGCTGAAGTCGGACGCTTAACCGACTGCGCCACCCAGGCGCCCCTAAAATAAATATTTTTAATATCTTAACCTTTCTTTCCTGTAAGAACATTAAAATAACCATATTTTTTAATTGTTTTAATGTTTATTTGAGAGAGAGAGAGAGAGAGAGAGAGAGAGAACGAGTGGGGGAGGGTCAGAGAGAGAGGAAGACGCAGAATCCGAAGCAGGCTCCAGGCTCTGAGCTGCCAGCACAGAGTCCGACACGGGGCTCGAACTCACAAACCGCCAGATAGATCATGACCTGAGCCAAAGTCAGATGCTTAACCAACTGAGCCACCCAGGTGCCCCTCCTGTAAGAACATTAGAAAAACTCAAGAATAGTGGCCACATGAACCTGGTCTTTTGTTACTTTTCTTTTTGGAAGCCAGGATCCTATTTTTTACTATTTGATAACTCAAATATACATGAAATGGGAAAAAGGGGAGAGACTGAATCCCTTCATGATTAGTTAGGGAACCTTAACATAGATAAAGAATCAATCCTATGCACAATTTCATATATACTCACTTCTAGAAGTTTCTCTCTAACTGGCAGCAAAACAAATGTCCTTAAAATTCCTCTTTTCTCTGCAGAACAGTTTTGTCAATTGGGACATCTTAATAATTGGGAGAGACCTGTAAGAGAGGTTTGGTTTTATTTTATTTTATTTTTTTCAACGTTTATTTATTTTTGGGACAGAGAGAGACAGAGCATGAACGGGGGAGGGGCAGAGAGAGAGGGAGACACAGAATCGGAAACAGGCTCCAGGCTCTGAGCCATCAGCCCAGAGCCCGACGCGGGGCTCGAACTCACGGACCGCGAGATCGTGACCTGGCTGAAGTCGGACGCTTAACCGACTGCGCCACCCAGGCGCCCCAAGTTTGATTTTATTTTAAATAACTATATCAGCTTTACTGTTTTCCATTGATAGGGTGTTCTGAAGAATAAAATGAGGGCTTGAAAATACTTCTGGTGGTGGATACATAGAAATATTTTCATGCATAATTAGCAGAAAAACTTTCTACTGTAAGGTTGTAAGGTTTTATTTAGGTGGTAAAATATGATTAGGATTTAAAATCAACCTGTGCTTCATGTCACTACTGTCAGGCTTTCTGTGGTTTTTTTCTATGATGTCACTTTAGTGGGTGTGTCGTGTCTTTGGTGGGGGCAGGTAGAAAAAGAGAAGGAAAGAGAGTGTTCCGAGAGGCAAGTTGTTTTCTTGACAATAAAATGTCAGTTGGTCTAGTCATGGTCTGATGCTAATTAGTTTGGTTTTTTTTTATTGTGAGTAATTTGAATTTCCTTGCGGTCTCACCTTTACCTGTGAAGAAATTAAGAAGGCTTTGTGTTTGTGTGGGTTCGTTTTGTTTGGATATTAACATTCCTGCATTTGTTTGTGAGTTCTGTCTTCTCTCCATTCAATTCGACTAATATTCACCATAAGGTGTCAAAAACATTCTCGTAATGGATGATTCAGCCTATGTCCTTTATTGGTGGCAGCAAAATTGGTCACTCTCAAATGAATGCTGAGCTGAGCTACAGCTTCGCTGTAACAGTCACTTCTTTTCACAGTTATTTTGCCATTGTGTCAGACCTATAGTTCAGCTGTTGTACTATCTGGTAGTTTCCATTCACTTTTAACAAAGATAGGTGAATCATACTAGAAGCATGTGTAACTGATAAATAAACTGTCATAGCGTAATATCAAAACATGACACACCAGACTATACAGTAAGAGTGTTCTGCTCTCAGTTGAGGTTATTTAGCTGCACGTTTTTGCTCTCTTAACAGATTGCTCACACCTTGAGGCGAAACCTGCACAGAGCCATAGCACTCGCTTGACAGAATATTCCAGGAGCAGGTCACAAAGAATTGGGAGGCAGAGATCTAGCGAGGACTCTAGCTTCCATGTTCTTTTCACACCCCAGATCGTGCATCTCTAAAACAAGGGGATTGAGTCAGCCCAGATTTTTAATTACTTTTAACTTCTGATTATTGTAAAATACAAGGGCAGGAACCAGAGATATCCCAAAACCCCATCACAATGCCTACCACATTATAGTGTCCATATGTATCAGTTGAATTGAATTGATTTTTTTGGGGGGGGTGGGATGAAAACCTTAAGTGAAATACTGGTGTATATATAAGATGACTAAAAGCAAAACTACTTTTGGGGGAGAGGGGTACAGCAAGTCAAGCCACACAGAACACCCTTTATCTCAATCTTCACTTCTCCTGCCCGGAGGGGCACTATGGGAATCGCAGGGCTTTAGGGAACACAATTTAAAAATCAAAGGATTTAATAAGCATATGATTTTCTCTGGCTCCAACATTCTTTGATTCCTCTGGTAACTTGGAGTCATCACACAGGGAGTAATATGAAAGGTCTTAAAGATGTCACATTATGCCACAGGGTGGGTGGTGGGTTGAGGTAGAGAACCGCAAAGCCGTTTTACATTTCTGAAATAATGTGCTGCATTTTGATTTTTATTATCTTTCTCCACAGTTTTTTTCTCTTACTGGAAATCAGTGTGGGATGTGTTTGAACAGAGAACATTTCTCTCAGCTGCTTTCTGTAACAAACTGTTGGGTTGTCTACTTGTAACTGCATAATCACAAAATTTTATAAATTGACTTAACTTACTGAATAAGCCAGCTATTTTGATACCATAGTTGCTCTTGAAGTTCACTGAAATTATCTGATAACCCCGAGCCTAAGAAATGTGGCTTTTTGACCTATTAATGGTCATCTATTTTGCCAACATTTAGTGAATATCCTGCTTATTTAGCTGGTCATGGAATAAAAATTGGTTAATTTCACTTTAGGCAAGAAATAAGAGTAGGGTTAATCAGAGATGTCAAATCTTTGAGATGAATTTCAGAGTAATTTATGTCATCCCATTACCCCAACTTTCCTTTCCCCTTCATTCCCATTCCTGTGTTAAAGGCTAAGGAAGGTCAATGAATAATGCATTCAATTAGTTGCAAATAAAAGGTTATTGATCTTATATGAGGGTGGTCTCCCAAACCAAGACTCTTAAAACTCATCCCTGTTTTTCTGCGTTGGGGGGTTCATGATTCACTTGCACTGACTGTGTTTTCTGTTAAAGAGAGATGAAGGTGAGCTGCCAAAGCAGATTGAATTCTTGAATCCTCTGGCGATGAGGACACATAGCCAACTCCAGGCACCGCTGTCTAGATCAGCCTTCCTGTTATCACCCAAACTGGCATGTCCTCCTGGCAAGGAAGGAATAAAGCCCTCGAAGTGAAAACATTTTAGTTCAGCAACCCTTAATTGATCATTTCTGTACTTGTTACAGAGTGGAAGTTGCAGCGACAGGTTTCAAGGGACCTGGGAGATTCAATAAGAGAGGGTAGGGAGGGAGGCTTAATGAAGGAGAACTGCCTGTTTGTCTAAATTCCAGACAGTCTAGTTTAGCGAGGAATGAAGTCTGCAATGGGAAAACCTATCTTCAAGATGCTTAATAGTACACTCTTAAATCCATAGGCTGATAATTGATAAATCAATGAGAGTGCAGAGCAGAAATGTGTGGAAGCTGAAAAATCAAAGAGAGTATATCATGCAAATTAGCAACAAATACTACAAAATGTAATGGATAATAGTAATAAGGGGTTTTGAGTAAATGGAAGGTACCATTTCAAATATTATCTTGGTAAATGTTTATGTGCATGTTTGAGTGTGCAGCATGTACTTGTACTAATTGAAGGCCACATTGCTATCCCATTTAGAGACTGTATGTGTAAGAAATACTTAATCTAATTTGTAAGTTATGGGTATGAGGCAGTGTGATCCAGGGTATGGAAACTTGGAAAGGGATTAAGAAGAATAAGACATTATGCCCCCCAAATCGTTGAAATGCACAATACAGATATCATGTGTAGCTTTAATTAACACGGGGAAAACATGGGGTACCCTTTAAAACAGAAAACAAGGTGCAAGTTGAAAAAATTTGATGAAGCACAGTCATATGTTCTTAAGGACTGGCCAATCCTGATTTGGACTTCAACAGTCATGTGACTGTCAATTTGGAAATGTTATATTTGACTTGTGTACAATCTAATAGCTTTTCAGCTCGCCTGAAGGTACTACCTGCAATATGTAAGTCATTACCTGGTAGAATGCTTTGACACACTACTGTGAGAATGAAAAATATTTGGGAAAATAAATTGTGTTCTATCATTCAGTTCATGCAGCATAACTATAAGTCTGTATCGTTATTATTGTTTTTCAGCCCCTCTGACTGATAAGCCACCCAAGCTTTTGTATCCTGTGGAAAGTAAACTGACAATTCAGGAGACTCAGCTGGGTGAGTAATTCCTTAATTCCAGTTAATACACTTCTCTCAATACAGTCTGACAGTTAATAAGCCTAGATTGTACCCTGATGTAATACTCTAAGCTAAACTTATGTGTACTTAAAGGGAGCAAAATTAGAAAATACCAGCAAACGTGGCCCATTCCATCCCCCACAGTGTATGCATTAGGACCAAGCTGGACATATGGATATAAGAACTCATATGTTTTTTAGGTGCTTGTTAGGAAATGAGATGGGCTGAAGGTGTTACTGGTGGCATTATGTTGTTGTTTTATAAGGCTTGAATTGGTTTTACAATGGGCACTATGGAACTCTTTGACTTACAATATACCATTAAAACATTAAAATACAATTTTTGAAAATGGGGAGAAAAGGTACAGGTTCATTAAGATAAATGTGACTATCACAGTTAAAAATCATTTTTATCTAATCAAATGGAAAGGACATTACGCTACTTAAGTTATGGATAATATTTAATAAAATGTGAGCAAGTGGCTTTTGGGTAAAGGACCAACAGGTTTAAGACATAAGAACATGGACAAAATGCTTTGGTAAATATCCAGTTATCAACACATCGGAATCTGACATAATTATTTTAGGGTTCAGTCTAGAATTTCTAGTGGTTTATCTATGTTCAGTATAATTTTAACCATATATTTATGTTTTTTAAGGAACTTTTTCCTACACTAACCACTTGACAGTAGAAATGCTTTACTGTATACAACTAAAAAGGAATCGATAGCCCATCCCTTAAGTTATTAATGTTATTATTGTTTTTGGAGTGAGAATTTAGATTAAAATTGTAAATCATCTTTAAGATTACTGATGAATCTTGGCGAATAGCATATTCAAAGCTACAGTGCAAAAAAAGGTGTGATGGTTTTAGAACCTATAAAATTATTATAGTCAACAGATTTCTAACATTGGATATATTTAGTAACTTAAGGCATGAGCATGTATAGGATTTATACAAGTCAGGGTATCAATATGCTTTTTTGATGGTAAACCCAAGCCCTTGAATTGATACCATATACATGCAAGTAGTACTCTAATTATCATTAAGCACCATTAAGGCAATGTTTATGAAACAAACATATCTTAAAATTGCATCATGCTCTTTACTCATGTTATGGTATATTGAAGTATATTAGATTTTAGTGCTACTTTCTGAGGAGATTTTGAAATGTAGATTCTCCTGAGTGGCCACACTCATACAGACCTTTCAGTAACTCCAAGGACTATGTATTTGTCAGGAGTTATACGAAACATTCTTGGGAAAGAAGAAACGGTTTATGGTACCAGTTACCAAGTAGGAACATAGTGAAATTGAAATTAATTGTGGCTCTTTACTTGACAACATGATTAAAAGAATTGTATGATTGATGGTTGCCAATTGGGTTTCCCTATATTATCTAGTGTTCTCTCCGTTCTACTAATGTGTTCTACACAATGGAATCATTTGTAAAACTTTCTTTGTTAAAAAATACTTTTTATTGAACAAAAATTATAAAGACTAATCAAATAGTTGTGAAAGTATGAAAATTTCTTATGCAAATTGCAAGTTTCCACTGTATATTCATTTGAAGAAAGATGGGCATGTGTGTTAGCAAAATGCTCTGAGAAGTACCCTAACTCCTTTATTACCACTGCCAAAGGAACATGAGTTCTCTTTAAAAACCAAGTAACTAGAGACATCAACTTGGGATTTGAATTCTTTTAAACAACTTTTGTTTCATCGTACTTTCTGATTCCAGTTCTCAGTGTGTAGGATAAATTATTTACTAGTTAGAGAAATTTAACCAGAGTCCTTGAATTTTGGGACCAACAGTAGATTTGAAAAAACTACCTTTGCAAATAGCATATTCAAAAGTGTTGTTACTGCAATAGTATTGGAGTAGGTGAACAGCTGATCACAAAGGGTAAGTGAAAATAGGAAGTAATCTTAAGGACCAAAAACAACAACAACAACAACAACAAAACTCCAGGTGTCTAAAATATATTCATTTTCTACAATATGTACTTAGATTTTTCACCTCCTGGGGATTGAATTTTTGCCTTTCTAGATTTGAAAAAGCTGTCAATTTCAATAGGGCCAAATGTTTTATATCCTAAGAAACGGGGACTGAATGAAGTTTCATGGGGCAGAAGTAAGGAGGATGGCTGGGACCAGTGATGGAGATCTTGGTGGTGCCTACTCTTAGGAGAAGGTGAGAATCTCCAAGAGTTTCACTGGCCAGGAGCTCAGGGGTCTGACTCAACCTTGTCCTAAATTGAGGCTTGACCTCAGAGGATAATAAAACTACCATATGGACTACATTATAAGAACAATCATCAGTGACTACACAAAGCTGAGTTGGTATATGTCTGGTGACCTAACTTGAACGTCCTGGCAAACTTATGCACACATCCATCTGATCTTGATAACTATAAACCCATCAGTTCTCCAGTTTGTCTGTAAATATATAAAACTTAATAATAATAATGTTATAGATTAAATCATAAAATGCATGGTTTTGTTTTCATCACCAGGTTCTCCTTCCTCTGCCATTTGTGGGCTGTGCCCACCTTTCCCTTTCTGTGTCCCTTGTGGCTTCCTATTCCTCCCAATTCCTTCATCTTCTCAAAAACTGGAAAGATTATGATAGTGATCATTTAAACCATTCCAGTGTAGAAAGGAAAAGGCACAAAGAAGCAAAGAACAAATATATATAATATAAATATATAATAGTAACTCAGTTCATATAAAATATGTAAATTGGTGGGTTTGAATTTTAATCACTTTTAATGTGGTTGCAGCCTAGCATTTCCACTCTAAGTGGCATCAGTGTGTTACTTCACAATGTGAGAAAAGAACTTTGTCCTTTTTGAATAACTTTCAGACATCAGCAAACGTCTGGACAGCACTTTCTTGGGTAAAATCCCAGAAATCATGCTGTACAATTCTGAAGGTCAGTGTAGGAGGTGAGCCTGACTTGATCCTTTCAAGGCGCGGTAATCAAGGGAATCAAAAGACAGATGCCGTAATCTTGCTAAGGTTGAGCCTTGAGGATGTCAGTCAAAGATGTGGCCTTCTCGTTATGGCCAGGAACCCATTTTCAGAACCTCCCAGGACAGAGGATGTTCATCATTACCAGACTTTCAAACTTTCACTTTATTTAAAGTTTATTTTTTGCTTATAAAATCATTATACAGGTTACTGGTAGAAATTTTGAGAAATACAGGAAAAAAATCTTGTTTCTTTACGTTGTAATAACATTCTGCTGCTTTTTCTTATTCCAGGTTTTATTTAAATTGACGTTAGTTGACATATAGTGTAGTATTGGTTTCAGGAGTAGAATTTAGTGATTCACCACCTGCGTATAATACCCAGTGCTCATCCCAACAAATGCCCTCCTTAATTAATGCCCATCACCCATTTAGCCCTTCCCCCCACCCCTCGCCTCTAGCAACCCTTAGTTTGTTCTCTATAATTAAGTCTCTTATGGTTGTATTAAATATTAAATTAAATATTCTATTAAAAAATACTAAACAGAAAATATTTTTAATGGCCACATGATACCCGTGTGAAGGTCCTATAATTTTATATGTATTGCTGGAAATTTGGATTTTTCCAAATTTCATCATCCTAAATAATAATGTGGTGATCTTCACCTACACATTTTCCCTTAACTTTATAATTATTTCAACAGGTCACATTCCTAAAAGGAAAAATACTTGTAAAAGTAACTAATTTTATTAAAGTTTCTTGCTATATTTTCAGAATTCTTACCAAAGAAGTTGTATACACTCTCACCAGAAGTATATAATGGCTATATAAAATCTTTCAATTCAACTTGTTTAAAAAAAAAAAAAAAAAGGCTCACCCACTTCTCCCACTGTCTAGCCCCGCGCCTCTTGCAACTACCAGTCTGTTCTCTGAATCTTTGAACTTGTTTTTTGTTTCATTTTGGGTTTTGTTTTTTCTTTTTTTTTAGATTCCAAATGTAAGAGAGATCATACTTTTTCTCTGACTTATTTCACTTAGCTTAGTACCTTCACAGTCCATCCAGGCTGTCACAAATTGCAAGATTTCAATCTTTTTAATGGCTGAGTAGTATTGCATTGTATATTTATACCACATCTTCTTTATCCATTCATCCACTGACGGACACGGTTGTTTCCATATCTTGACTATTGAAAACAGTGCTGTAATGAACTTGCAGATGTATATATCTTTTCAAATTATTGTTTTCAATATCTTCATATGAATACCCTGAAGTGGAATTGCCAGCTCATATGGTAGTTTTTTTTTTAACTTTTAATTTTAACAAAAATTTAACAAAAATTTTTAATTTTTTGAGGAAACTCCGTACTGTTTTCCATAGTGGTTGCACCCATTTACATTCCCACCAGCACTGCACAAGGTTCCCTTTTTTCAACATCTTTGTCAACATTTATTATTTGTTGTCTTTGTGATAGTAGCCTTTCTGACAGGTGTGAGGTGATTTCTCATTGTGGTTTTGTTTGCATTTCCCTGATGATTAATAATGTGGAGCATCTTTTTATGTTCCTGTTGGCCATTTGTATGCCTTCTTTGAGCAATGTCTATTCAGATCTTCTGTCAACTTTTAAAATTACTTTGGGGGTGTTTTTATTGTTGGTATTATTAAGTTGTCTGAGTTCTTTGTATATTCTGAATATTAGCTCCTCAGAGACATGATTTGTAATTATTTTCTCTGATTCATTAGGTTTCCTTTTTGTTTTGTGAATGGCTTCCTTTGCCATGCAGAAGCTTTTTAGTTTGATGTTACCCACTTGTATCTTTTTGCCTTTGTTTCTTTTGCTTTTGGGGTCAGATCCAAAAATTCCATGTCAAAACCAGTATCAAGGAGCTTATGGCCTTTGTTTTCCTTTCGAAGTTTTATGGTTTCAAGTCTTACATTCAAGCTGGTAACCCATTTTGAGTTAATGTTTGTGTATGGTGTAAGATAGAGATCCAGTTTTCCCAATACCATTTATTAAAGAGATTGAGTTTTTTCCCATTGTATACTGCTTGGCTCCTTTTTCATAAATTAATAGAATATATACGTGGGGGGTCATTTCAGGGCTCTCTATTCTTTTCCATTGATCTGTGTCTGTTTTTATGCCAATACATACTTCTTAATTACTCTAATTCTGTAACATGGTTTGAAATCCGGCATGATGCCTCCAGCTTTGTTCTTCTTTATCAAGATGGCATTTGCTACTGGTAGTCTTTTGTGGTTCCATACAAATTTTAGAATTGACTGTTCTATTTTTGTGAAAAATCCAATTGGAATTTTATAGGGATTGCATTAAATCTGTATGTTGCTTTGGGAAGTTTGGAGATTTTAACAATATTAATTCTTCCAATCCATGAACACAGAGTATCTTTTTACTTATATATTTATTTATTTTTGTCTTCAATTTATTTCATTAATGTCTTACATTTTTCAATATACAGGTCTTTCACCTGCTGGGTTAAACTTATTCCTAGGTATTTCATTCTTTTTGATGTAGTTGTAAGTGGGATTGCTTTCTTAATACCTCTTTCGTAGAGTTAATTATTAGTGTTTAGAAAAGCAACAAATTTGTGCGTTGATTTTGTATCCTGCAACTTTACTCAATTCATTTATTAGTTCTAACAGGTTTTACAGTTTAGAGTTCTAATGAGTATAATAACTTTTTAACCTTTGATAAGATCAATAACATTATACATCTTTGTAATGTAGTGTTTTTGAAGGGAAAGTCAATTTCCTTTGATTTAGGAATTACTTCTTCCTCTCCCTTCTTACCTCTTTCTCTCACTCTCTACTCATTGCATACAAGTGGCCTCTCCTTTTTCAGAATTAGCCACATTTGGAGGATTTCAAATGAATCTAGTCTGTTTAGGCAAATGCCTATGGTTGATGAAATATGGAAACCTAATTGAATGTTTACATTCTCTGCTTTCTTCTCCTGCTTATACTAACACTCAACTGAGAACTTTCTCTAGATTCTATGTCTCTTAATAAAGCTCACAGTAATCTGATAATGTACTGTAGGCACAGGAAATGCCAATACATACTAATTGGTGACATGGTATGCATGCCACAAAAGGCACACATGTCCAAATTTTCTGTAAAAGAAAATAATGACACTGAATTGAGTAATCTGCCCAGTATTGCTCTTATTTTTCTTTAATATGTAATATGTTTGTTAACTTTGTTAAAAAAACAAACACTTCTATATCTGAGGAAATAAGAATTCCCCACATGTTAACCTGCAGAGGAAAGTGGTTGATGACAATATTGAAACTTCAGATTTTTCGTGATCTGTCCAAGTAAAGAGACACACATACATGTAACTATCCAATTTAGCTACAGGCTAATTAAAATAAAATGGCACACTGGAACTTAACTAGCACATCTTGCCCTATTTTACCATATTATAGTTTGCAAAATTTTAAATTTCAACTAGACTGAAGGAAAAATGTTCATATCTTATATAATAGATCCTGACTGATATCTTTATAGGAAAACTCCTTGTCATGCAAATTATACATTCAATTTACTGTGATGCTAAAATAATTAGTTATTGAAAACATGCTCAACTTCATTGCTTTTTCTTTAGTAGAGTTGACACACGATATTGCATTAGTTTCACGTATACGACATAGTGATTCATCAACTCAATACATTATGCTGGGCTCACTACAAGTGTAACTACCATCTGTCAGCATACAACACTATTACGATACAATTGACTATATTCCCTTGTACTGTATCTTTTATCCCCATGACTTATTCATTCCGTAACTCAGAGCCTTATATGTTCTGGAACTATGTACATAAATATATTGTGCCTGGAATGTGTTTTACTACAAATACACTAGTTGAATTTTTTAAGTTTATTTATTTTGAGAGAGAGAGAGAGAGAGGATCCTAAGCAGGCTGTGTGCCGCCAGCTCAGAGCCCAGTGTAGGACTCAATCTCATGAACCATGATATCATGACCTAAGCTGAAACCAAGAGCTGGACACTTAACCACTGGAGCCACCCATGAGCCCCACTAGTTGAGTTTTTAATCCAAGGAGACACGATAGGGAATTATCTAATATTTGCTAGCTAGGTGTGTATTTTGAAAACTTGAAGCAAAACATAGTTTTCTGAATAGTTACTACTCTGACTAAAATTGCAAAGCCTCTATGTTTCCTTTTTCAGGGAGGGAAATACAGTAAAACTTTGGATTGCAAGTAAGTTGTTCTGTGAGTGTTCCGTAAGACAAGCAAACATTTCTAATAAATTTTAACTTGGTAAATGAGCGATGTCTTGCAATACGAGCCGTCCATGATGCCAGATGTCACATGACCACAACTGAGCCAATGGTTCTTGAAATTCACTTTAATATACAAGTGTTTATGGATTACCAGCATGTTTCCAGAATGAATTATGCTTGCAAACCAAGATTTTACTGTACTTATTATCAGTAACTTAGAAACAAGGAACAATTCAGGTGTTCAATTTGATACGTAATTCTGAAAGTGGCATATAATACTGTTGATGCTCAAAAAATACTTTGTTGCTGAGTCATGAAAGTGATGCATATAGGACCTTCGTTTCCAAGAGGTAGGGAAGTTAGTGTTGACTGAGTTTGTCCATCCACATTTACTCTTCTGGTTGTTTTTGGCTTTGTTCTTATTGCCACATAGGGAATTTACAAGACATATTTTCACTGACAAACTCGTATAAAATAACCCATAAAACTTTCCTTTCACTCTGGATGAAAACATGTATATCCACGGTCCAAGTTTTAGATGAAAAATGATGTACTTGTTGCCGGCTTAAGAAAGATGGGCAGATCAACATGGCTCTATTGACTGACATAAAGCTTGTTAGGCATAAATTGGAGCTTCTGGACAAATAGGCATCATAATTAAAGCATGTAAAAGCAAATAAAGACTGGTATTATAATTATATAAAGTGATGGCATTCAGTTCTACTCAATCCAAATTTATCATGCCATGATAAATGAAAGTAATAACTTTTGACAGCTGTTGTGGTCTGATAGCTTACTTTTGCAAGCAAAAGCGCCTTAAAAATTATGATTCTAACCCGAGGAGAAATATTTCTCATATCAGTATTTAGTTACTATTTCATATCCTTAAGCAAATGAAAAATCAACAAATGGAACCTACTATTAGTATTCTAGGATCATTATATGCCGCAACTTATATGAATCTCACAGATTTCAAAATCAAAGTCTTCTTTTAACGCTAGAGAGGAGAAATAGGCTGGGTAAAAATGCAACTTGAATGTTTGCATTAAAAATTGCTATCTAAGCAGAAGTCACACTTCCTTTTTAAGTGTTAAATGCTCAAGGTCTAATGCTTGACAGGCTTGAAACCCAAAGAAAGATGGAGATGGAGGTTAGAACAGCTGCTATGGGTCATTGATATCTGAAAATTTGGAAGGCAGCTCAAGTGCTTGTTAAGATGCATTAAAAACTGGAATAGAGACCATGTAAGTGCGCCTGCTTTTTCTTACCTTGGAAAGGGGGCAGAAGGGGGAGAAGATGGGAAGAAAGAAAAGATCCAAGAGAAAGTGTTGCCACAAAACCAATACAGAGAGTTCATTGAAATTCCCAGATTTTGGTCTAGTTCCAGTCTAGTTTGTTGGACTTGGACACGAATCATGCAGATTACTCTTTTGTTATAAGACGGAGAGTACTATTTTATATGTTGTTGACTAGATATGTTTAATTCTTCACAACTCTAAATTTAGGAATTTTATGAAGTAGAGGGGCTTTGGTAGTTATCAAGTCAAATCATTCCTTTAACTGATGAGAAAACAGAGACCAAAAATTCCTATATGCTTTTATATCTCAAATTTTACAAAAAGAAAATTTAATATCATTGTTACGGTTTTATTATTGTTGTTGTTGTTCAATTGTTTTGGTTACGATAAAAAGGAGGCATGTGACACCAATTCCCATTTCAGCACATTCTGTCACACAGACCTAGATGACAGTCCAGCTCTGCCACTTACTACTAGAATAACCTTGAACAAGCAGCCCTCATTTACCTAAGTGATAAAAAAGGCACTATGATAACACACGTCTATGGAGTTAGTGTGGGTATATAATGAGATAATGCATGTAAAGATTAGTGCATTGCCTGGTATATATTAAGTAGTCAGTACCTCCTTGCTGCTAGTAGTTGAGTTTTTTTTTTTTAAGTTTACTTATTTATTTTGAGAGAGAGAGCAAGCATGAGCAGAGGAAGGGCAGAGAGAGGGAGAGAGAGAGAATCCCAAGCAGGCTTCCCACGGTCAACACAGAGCCCAACGCGGGGCTCGATCCCACAAACTGTAAGATCATAACCTGAGCTGAAATCAAGAGTCAGCCACTTAACGGACTGAATTACCCAGGCACCCAGTAGTTGAGATATTTTAATGCTGTATATCGAATGCAGTATATAGAAGATCCCTGAAATGCATTTTGCATGCCAATGATTACTTGATCATGTTTCTATTCTTACTAGCATAACATACTTTGGTAGCAGATGTGGGCTTCATTATAGGGTGGATAATATTTTAGAAAATTAATTTCTATCTCCCCTCTAAGAACAACATGTGCACTGTTTTTCTACTGAAATTAGATTTTATCTTAAAGACGTTACTGATTTTAGATTACTTACTTCTTCAACAAGTCTACCCACGTGCAGATAGTAAATACATAGTTCTTTTTTTTTAATTTTTTTTTAACATTTTATTTAATTTTGAGACAGGGAGAGACAAAGCATGAACAGGGGAGGGTCAGAGAGAGGGAGACACAGAATCTGAAACAGGCTCCAGGCTCTGAGCTGCCAGCACAGGGCCCGACGCGGGGCTCGAACTCACAGACCGCGAGATCATGACCTGAGCCTGAGTCAGCCGCTTAACCGACTGAGCCACCCAGGCGCCCCAGTAAATACATAGTTCTAACAGAAGAAAAGTATTCCCTTTTTTTTTTTTTTTAATGACCGTGTAATGGACCCTATGCCACACAAATATATAAATGACCATCAAGGAGAAAGTAAGATTGAAAAACATTATTTTTCTAAACTAAAGAAACTCAGATATAATATTCTTAAGACAAAGGACATGAGGATAATTTTATAAAACAGAGCATCAAACATTATGCCTGTCAAGTTCCTCCTGAAGGTTTTGGCGATAGTCATATTCATTTTACAGGAAAATACTGCTCTTCCTCTGACAAGCACCTTTATCACAAAGCTTTCCGAGTCATTCGTAATGATTGAAGTTTACTAGCATAGAAACATGCAGTGAGTATCCTATGTTAACAAGAGCTCCTTTTGAATTCGCAAAGTAAATGCCAATTTATCAGAAATAAACCTATCAAAAGACGTTGTGGTGCAGAATACTAAAAGAGGTTTCAGAATAAGAGTATGTACCACATGACTGACGTTCATTAAAACAGAAACTATAAAAAGACCCATATCATTTAAAATTTGAATATAAAGAGAGATGTTCATCTATAAATTTCCTCCTGAATTTTGGCTAAATAACTGAGCATTCCTAAATTATATGCAGACTCTTCATGAAAAATAACTTGTTCTTGAATATGATTATGAAAATAGGGTACCACTATTTTATGGTTTAATGTTAAAACACTTAGCATTCCAGTCATCTCGTACTCTACTAACTTAATATGTTCCTACAGATTTGTGGGTAAATTGAAACATCATAATTTCTGAGAAGTTGTTCCTTTCATTTTTGATTGATCTTTAATTAGTAGTGGCTTAACATGTCAGTTTTAAGAGGCTCTGTCCCCCAGTCTCTCTTAAGCAGCTAATGATCAATGAAAGATTTATATGCACAAGAGAAATACGCTATTTAAAGAAACTCTGTGATGAATCATTTTATATAAGAATCCTTTTGTAATTGGGGTGCCTGGGTGGCTCAGTCGGTTGAACGCCGGACTTCAGCTCCGGTCATGATCTCACACTCTGTGAGTTCGAGCTCCGCGTGGGGCTCTGTGCTGACAGCTCGGAGCCCGGAGCCTGCTTCGGGTTCTGTGTCTCCGTTTTTCTCTGCCCCTCCCCTGCTCATGCTCTGTCTTTCTCTGTCTCAAAAATAAATAAGAACATTAAAAAAAAATTTTTTTTAAAAAGAATCCTTTCATAATTGAAGAATCACCCCCATAACTTTTCTCTGTGGTAGCTCACAGTTTTACGTTTTTCGGAGATGAGGTTCATCCCTATGAAACTGCAAGCGGTATTTCTCACTAACCCTGGTAAAGGATCAGCCGCCCATCACTTCATATGACTTCCCCTTGTCTACCAGTGAAAACTCACGTCCCCATTGTGGCTTTTTGCCTTCTCACTGAGGAAATATTAAATTTTATTCACCGGCTTCAGAATGAACAATATTTTCTTTTCATCGAATTCTTTGAAAATTGCTGTGGTAGTGTAGACTATTTGACCGGAATATCTCAGGTTCACTTATGACAAAACACTCTATTGTCCTAAGGGAGACACTTTGAAGGCCATCATACTACCTTCTTTGCCTTGGTTTTGTGGAAATGTCCCCTAAAGAATGACTGTCAGTGGTGTCATTCGTTTTTCCACATCTATCATTGTGATGAGAGTTCTTATTTCCAAGTTTAAAGGGAGCATTTTGTATTTTGATTCTCCTGGAATTTTATATGGCCATTTACATTACATCCTTCAGCTGATCACTTAATTTTTTGTAAATGCATTCATATCTTTTAGGAATGATTTTCTTTTTAATAGGACAAAATATATATACAATGATGTATATATGATATATATATACAATGAAATTGTAGATTTGAAATTGTATATTCGATTTGATGAAATTGAAATTTGATGTGCTACTTTCTGAATACCTAAACATTCACCTTTTAAGATGTGCCTAAATGGTACACTCCAAAGATGCAAGATAAGCCCAAGGTATAGAATATCCAGAAGGCTTTAAAACCTGAGTCTCACAGTGAAGTCTCCTGAAGAGGCCTCTTTTCCAATTCACTGCACACAAGACCGGTGTTACTTTCTCAGAAACAGTAAGGATTTTTAAAAATTTTCTAGTTTAAATTTGTAAAAATCTAGTTATAGCGTATATTATCCAATTGAATAATTTTTAAAAAGAAAATTAAAAGCTTATCAGAGTTTTTACTTTCCAAAATTCAGCTGTATTTAAGAAGTCTTGCTTCATTGGTCTGGTCGGCAGGTACCTCCCGCTTCGCCTTCTGGTCCACAGTGAGCCTGAAAGAAAGGCTTCAAGCTCCTTAGGATTCCAGAAGAGTCAGCAATTCCCTCGCCCATTCAACTTCCTCGCAACGGTCTTATCAAGCTTATAGGCAGGGTGCAAGCTTTCTCAGTCTCCAAGAATTTTTGTTTCTAGTTTAATAAAAGCAGGACACCCACCTCAGGCTTGCTTGCTGAAGAATTGTGTTTACAGAAACTTGGCAGCTCTTTGAGTAGGAAGAGAACAAAGGGAAGTGCATTGCTTTTCTGGAAAAATTAAATCGAACACATCTTGTCACATCAAGCCATCACAAGAAATAGGAAACTTACGATATGATGAGTTTCAGGAAAATTTGAGATTATTACTACAAATATTCAGTAAGAAGCCATTATGTGAAATAGCTTTGGGAAAGTTCAGTAAGTCTTTCTGTGTTCTCTTCTTTAAAAAAACTTTTAGTGTTTCTGATGAATGCTGAATATCTGATTTGATAACGTCAATTATCTTGGCAACTTTAAGACTTTTAAGTCATCAATTAAAAATTTTAAATGCTTTCTGAATAATGTACCTCATTTTGGCTAAAATTACTTGAGATGCAATTAGACTATTATGCAGACGCAGTCTACTTATTATGTACAGCCTGTTTATAAGTAGTATGGATATTTGCTTCAGAATTATATGTCACATATTATATTTATAGAAAGACTTATACAAGGATTTTTTAAGATATAAATGTAATTTGTAGTGACTATTTTTCAGGGGAAAAAAACCCTTCTCTATTTCCCACGAACAATCTATTTTCCGTCCGATGCTATTTATTAGGATTTGCTACTAATTAGAGAGTGGGAGTAACATTTTTATATAATGAGGGATAAATAAAATAAATGAGTCTTATATTAGACGAATACATGAGCTGGTAGCTGCAGGTGAAGTTAAGTGTCACAGAGAACATCAGTTACTGTATGTGAAAGAAAGGTCAAACCAAGAGAGAATTATATCATTGACAGATTCGGGGTAGACAGGTCTTTATTTTCTTTCAGTCACTATTATATGTGCATGAAATAAAATAGAGAATTGAGCAAGCAGATAAACAATGTAGAAGGAAAATAATCCAAAAATGTTTCTTTTTTGTCTCAAATAGATGGCTATTTCAAGCAAGAGTTAATTTGCGGATTTTTTTTTTTTTTTGATCAGCTTCCTGTGCCAAGACAATTTATGTTTAAGGAATCACAGGTTCTGATAGTGCATCACCAGGGCTCTGATCACAAGTGACAGGAATGGGACTGGCCTCAAGGATGAGTGGAACAATGCGCGAATTTTCTCCGTTTTTCTTCTCTGCCTCTCTCTGCATGTCACCATTTTTAGAGGCGGAACGTGGCAGGGTGTGGGCGAGCCCACAGGGTGAAAGCAGTGCTCTGCTCAGTTCTACCCAGGAGGAAAAGTAGAGTCTGGAAGTCTAGCTGGAGTTGGAGATTCTCTGAGGGGGAATTCCGATGGGCCTAGCTTAGGTCACAGATCTAAATTTTGAACAGATTGCTATGGCGTCACAGTGAGGTGCGTTAGCTCAGCCCTATCTCCCATGGCATGGAATCCTGTATGTTTATGTGAGTACATGAATGTTGGGCGGGGGGAGTAATGGGGCTTGTGCCAAATGAAGGAGATGAAGCGATAGTTACTACAGGGGCCAAGTTTTCATATTCGGTATTCATTTTATGTAAAGTCCTTGGTTAGTCCACATCCTATTAATTTAGCTGCCATTTTTATTATGTCTCTTCATTAGCTTGGAGGGGCCAGAATTAGCCAGACTGATACCTTTGAGTGCAGTCTCTCTCACGCTGAAAACTCTTCCTTTCCTTGCCTCTCCTCTCAACCACTCCTGACATCCCCTCTGTGTCTGAGGTGCGTACTTAGCTCCACCTGCATTCACCTCACCGCTGTCTGTGTCTTATGTTGTCTCTCACCCTTGAGCCTAATGTCAACCCCAAACTAAATGTCAGCTTCCCGGCCGTTAAAGACATTTTCAGGTAAAAGGTATGGTTCCCAAAAAGATAGAAACGCTACATCTTGGCTTATACAGTAAAGTTCATGTAATATAAGTGAGTAGAGTAAGGTCAGGTATGATGTAATAAAGAGCATAGGTCCCACTTAAAGGAATCCACATTCATTTTTGTAGATTATATGGGTCTTGTAAAACACGTCTGGCACATGGTTTTAGTTTAATGGCCTCAATGTCTAGTCCCTTGGTTTGTAGATTTAGCGTTCGTATCAGCAAATACAGTTGCACTGTGGTGCCACCTTAAAAATCGTGTAGGTTTACAATAGGATCTGGATTCAGAATTGCTACCGTGTTCATGATCTATGAATGGGTTCTAATGTGCTATAGGTTGGAACGTGCTTCAGACTGATGTGTAACATGTTTGGAACAACTAACATAATAAGCTCCATCATCAGAGAATCAAGGAGTTAAGAGCAACACAGTTAGTTATAAAGGGAGAATCACCCCATCAGGTGATATAGGAATCATGGAGGTAGAATCAAGTGATAAATTCTCTTGAGCAATCAGGCCCCACAGAAAGGTAATCATGCCTATTTTGTTATCACAGACTTGCTAAGTTAACAAAAGTAAAAACACCTATCAACTATGCCAGCAGACATTTTTACTTCTTTCTCCGCAAATTTTTCCTGGATGTATCTTTGCTTCTCGGGTGCCATACTTAAGAATGGGCAATATCTAATTTACTAGCAAAGACATACCAAGAAAAGGATGGACTATAGGATCTGTGATTATCCTGGCCTTATTAATTAGAGCTTACGTGCAGTGGCCTTCATGAGTTTAATGCAATCGTCATTTCTATGTATAATCATCAGAGTCAAGAGTTGAAGCAACAGAGAGTAGAAATCCTATAATGGACATAAGAATTTTGAGTTCAAAATACCAACAATTAAAATAAAATCCGTTTGTCAGACTCTTAGTTTTATTTTGGTCAGAAAAATCATCTTTGTAAAATTGGAGTAATGCTAGATTCACTGCTTTAAAATATCATGTTTGCCTCTTGGCTCGAAGATAAAGGCCAGTCCCTTCACCATCTGATTCCGTTTTATCTTCATCATTTCATTTACCCTCCTACTAGGTTTATACTATGTGCCAGACACTCTTGACCGTACCGTGGATTTCCATGAATCTACCCTTTGCACATGTAATGCCTGCCATTTGGAATTCCCTCTCCTGCCTCTATGCCTTGTGCCTATTTACTCAAATTTTAAGATGCATGTCAGTGTCAACTTTAAGACTTCCCTGACTCTGCTCCTACTAGACAGAATTAAATAACACTTTTCAAGTACTAGCAAGTTTCTTTTTCACACTTTTGTTAGAGCATTTCTCTCATTTGGTGTATATATCATCATGCGTCAATTTCCCCTACCGCGCTTGGAACTCTTAAAGAAGGGGCTACCGTATTTTCATTTTCGCATCCTGAATGTATAGGTAAATACCTGATACGCAGAAATAAATGAATGAACAAATCATGTACCATTTACTCAGGTTTAGTACTCATAAATAAAATCCAACTTTATAACTCATCCTTTTCAGTAGCTATATACTACAGAGTAATAGAGCCACACTAAAACTGTTGGTTTTGATTTGATTGCCTGGTATGATTGAAGATCCTATTTTATGGATGAAGGAGACAGATAAAAAAAGGGCCCAGGAGTCTGGCTGAGCTATGAAGATCTAACTGGGAAGTCCAGCAATAAATCAAATCCAAATCAGACAGAGGAGGAAACATCCAGTGGCCATTAAAGGTCAACAGACCAGTAAATAGGGGTTAAAAAAATAGTTACTTATCACAGTTCAGCCAGGAAACTGGTCTGGGTTAGAGGGTTAACTGGCATCTTGAGTTTAACGCAGATCTGTAAAGTTTAGTCAAATAGACTTTATACTTTTAGGGGCCCAGAATAAGAGATGAGTTCACTGGTTCCATTTACTACTTTGTTATTGAGTGTCTACCAGGCACAAAGTCTGCTAAAACCTAGGTAGGTAGGTAGGTAGGTAGGTAGGTAGGTAGGTAGAAGCCTGTCCCCAAAGACTTGATATTACATTCTTGGTTAACCTCAGGGATGATCCTTGTTCCTCAAGAAGAGGCCAAGACTTTCTGTCCTTGTTTATAATTTCAGCCATGAGTGAATGACAGCTCCCATTCAAAAGAGTATTTTAATCAACCAGAAAGTCAAGATGCTGTAGGTGCAGCTTTCCTTGATTAATGGTCATAATTTCTCTTTTGCATTTGGAGTGTCTTGTATTTGCAAGGCATTTTCATATGGTGTCTCATTTCATCTCTTTAATAGTCTGTTACATCTGTATTATGCCTCCATTTTACAGATTGTGACTGAAGCTTATATGCTGCACTCTTGGGATATTTCTATACACTAGTGTATTGATTATTGTTTCCTTCTTCATTCCTTTGTTAAATTCTAATTGTGAGTGCTGCTCTCTTGAATCCATGACCCTTCTGTAATGTTTAGAATGGTCTCATCTTTATGGACCACTTCATTTCTATTTTATCCCACTGTTAATAGATCCTGTGTCCTATCAAACAGAACATCCGGTAATAATGCTTGAATATGAACTTGTCCTTGAAATGTTTCTCAGGGTTTTTTTTTTCCTATTCAATTGCTTGTCGTCTGGATCTGCTTCTGTTCATCTCTGCCTCCTGTTTTTTCATTCCCATTTTTTTGTACTTCTGCCCTCTCAAGTACATTTTAACAGACACTTTTCTTCTTCCACTGATCTTCAAGCATGAAATTTCTTTTCAAGGCACTTAAGAAAATGGAAGTGGTTAGAGCATTCATGAACAGAATGTCTTGTGAGCTGCAAAAGTTAACGTGAGAAAAGCAGATAGAAGAGTGGCTAGTTCATCAGAGTTTTTGCTCTGTAAAAAGCAGCAAATTATAGTCTTTTCTTAAATAGCAAGCAAAAAGCAAGTGGTCTCATTTCATTTCTTAAAATAGGCAAAGTGAAACTAATAATTGATTTGTCAATTTGCTGTGACTATTAATTCCCTGCACCCAAAGTTGGCTTTTGTTAATTTAGGATTTACACTTTCTTTCTGAATATAATTATCTGACTATATATAGATAAGTAATTTAAAGCCAGCTAATGATTATTTGAGCATTAAAGTTAAGAACTATCTAGGCATTAGTAAATTATCCATTTAGAAAACCTGTAATAATTGGATCAAAATTAATTTTAGCTCAGAAGTTAAATTGTACTTAAGGTAATTTTATGACATTTACAGTGTATCTTGTATGTGGCTTGTAAAACCATATGTTCACTTTAAAGAACTTGATAAAGTTTTTATAGAAATAAAAATGCTTTTATAATGTAAATGTATGCTTCATTAACCTAGTAAGGTAATTTGAGAGTTTTCCTTTGGGCTGACATTTACTAAGTCAAGGCCCCATAAGCATTCGTGTCACAAAACTTCCACCAATTGTGAAAATGATTATAAGAATGAAAGTAGCTTAGTAACTAAGTGAGCATTCTATTTTAAACTTCAATAAGTCAAAGAATCTAAGCATTAATTTATTGCATTTTCACAGTAGCATAATATTGAGAATAAGATAGAGATTGACTTCATTGTGGCTTATGAGACTAGTTTCTCAATGGAGAGATATGACTTAGATTCTCAAAGGTTATTGAAATAATGATCAATTCAATCCTTAAATATGGAAGAGCATTTTACCTTCAGTTTGGTAATTCAGAACAAATGTATTTTAATATGTTAACATTGTAAGTTGACATTTTCACTTTTAATTTATTTTCTTTTTTTCAATAATTTATTTATTTCTTATAATTTACATCCAAGTTAGCACATGCTGCAACCATGATTTCAGGAGTAGATTCCTTAAGCCCCTTACCCAATTAGCCCATCCCCCTTCCCACAACCCCTCCAGCAACTCTCTGTTCTCCATATTTATGAGTCTCTTATGTTTTGTCCCCTCCCTGTTTTTATATTATTTTTGCTTACTTTATTTTCTTCCTTCAAATGAATAGGTCCTTGGTATTGTCACCTACTGACACAAGCCGTTGGGTCAGTCTTACCACCGACTAATAAAGTGAGAATCTCAGTGGCCTGAACATCTTCATCTCCAGCTGTCTTTGGCAATGATTTATTTTATTTTATTTTTTTCTTTTATTTGAGAGAGAGAGCATGTGAGCAGCAAAGAGGGACACAGGGAGAAAGGCAGAGGGAGAGAGAGAGAATCTCAAGCAGGATCCATACCCAGTGCAGAGCCCAATGTGGGGCCCAATCCCATGACCCTGGCATCATGACCTGAGCCAAAATCAAGAGCCAGATGTTCTACTGACTGAGCCATCCATGCGCCTCTCTATGGTAATGATTTTTAAGAATGGACATCATAAATACCTGTAGAGTTTTTACAAAACATATGCACTCATTTTCTCAACTCCCTTGCCTCCCCCTAGACCTGAAATTTTACTCTATTAGTTCTGGAATAGAGGCTGGGAATCACTGTTACATGTTCTGCTGGGACTTTTACGGCCTACAAACAAAAATCTTACAGTCATATATCCATACTTATATATCTCTATCTATATATCTGTCTGTATTTGTTCTGAACTGATGGTTCTGATATTTTTTTAGTCGTAATCACGATCACTTTACTTTCTGGAGCTCTTTGCTGTGCACGCGAGGGATCTAACAGACACAGACACATCTGGGTTATCTCACCAGTCAGGCTGCTATTGTCAAGAAAGCAAGACTCTCACTCAGGCCCAGAGGGTACAAATAAGATCTGAATATCCTTCCAAGTGGAAACTAGCTACTGGGGAAAGAGGTGGGGATCACTTGGGTAAAGAAGCCACTTCTCAAAGTGTAGCAGAAATACAGCAACAGTTTGTGTCGCTTAGCTTACTAAAAACCCATCTTGGTATCTTTATTACTTCCTGTGGCTGCTGTAACAAATTACCATGATGCAGGTGCCTTAAAACAGTAAAACTGCACTCTCTTACAGTTCTGGAAACCAGTGGTCTGAAATCAAGGACTGCACTGCATCTGGAGATACTAGGGAAGGAATTTTGCTTCCTCTGGCATCTGGAGGTCGTCAGTATCCCTTGACTTGCAGCCACATCACTCCTGTGCTGCCTCTGTGGTCACCAATGCCCACCTTCTCTCCTTTGTGTTTTTTCTCTTCTGTCTGTTTCAGATCTCCCTCTGCCTTTTCTTTATAAGACATTTGTTGTAGGATTTAGGACCCACATGAGTGGGCCTGAATTTAATGGCATCTGCAAAAACCTTTTTTCCCAATAAAGTAACATTCACAGCTTCCAGAGATTAAGATGGGACGTATTTTAGGGGCCACCTTCCAACCCACTACAGTATCTGTCACATGTTCTACTACACTCACAAAAACTGTGATACTAAGTAAAGAAGCTCACAAGGTGAATGAACAGCAAAGTATCAACACAAGCCCCATTCAGTAATTATCAGGCCTGCTCACGTGTGGATGTGCACAGAGTATGCATGTGTGTATGTACACGTGTGTGTGTGTGTGTGTGTGTGTGTGTGTGTGTGTTGTGTTTTGTGGTCTTTTCTTTTTACCTGAAGGATCCCTCTTCTAGGTAGCCCTTGAGGTTACCGTTTGGGGAAGAAATCATTAGAGGTCATCCATAGCACAAGAGTTTTAAAATGCCCAATAAGGGGCGCCTGGGTGGCGCAGTCGGTTAAGCGTCCGACTTCAGCCAGGTCACGATCTCACGGTCCGGGAGTTCGAGCCCCGCGTCAGGCTCTGGGCTGATGGCTCAGAGCCTGGAGCCTTTTTCCAATTCTGTGTCTCCCTCTCTCTCTGCCCCTCCCCCATTCATGCTCTGTCTCTCTCTGTCCCAAAAATAAATAAACGTTGAAAAAAAAATTTTTTAATGCCCAATAAATGGCACAAAGAGAAGGATTCCTTTACCCCTTTCCAAGGAGAAAAAAAAACAAACAAACACATAATAGTCCTGCTAGTTCTGAGAGAGCAAAGAAAGTTCGATCTTAACTCTTCAGAGGTGAATCTGGCAATATTAAGTTGTTCTTTTATATTTGGCAAGAGTTAATCCACCTGCAGTGGAAAGAATGTCTGGTTATAAATGGATTGGTGGTTCTATCTACTAATAAGAAATGGTCTTCTGGACCTTGTTCTGGTCTCCTGGTCTTCACAAATAAAATGTTACAAATAATATGCCTTTCTTCATTAGCAGACACCCTGGTATCTAGTCATAACAGTTATAGGCAAAGCTTTTTAAAACTATGGAGATGGTCATTTACATTGTCCAGCATCCTAGGTCTTTTGATTCTCTAGCAGAGTTACAATATTAAAGTCTTTCAAGGTACTAGTAAGAAGCTATTCATTGAAACGAGCATTTGTTGAATGTTTGCCATATATGCAGCATAGCATTAGACAAAGTTGTACATGAAACCGAAAAGAATGCACTGTATGAATTTAGAGAAGAACTGATTTTATTTTACTTTACTTTTTAAAGTTTATTTATTTTGGCGGGGGGGGGGGGGATGAAAGCGAGGGAAGGACAGAGACAGAGAGAGAGAGAGAGAGAATACCAAGCAGGCTCTGTGCTGACATTGAGTTCACTAACATGAACCGTGAGACCATGACCTGTGCCAAAGTTGGATGCTTAATCGACTGAATCACCCACGTGCCCCAAGGAGAGCTGATTTTAAAAGCAGGATCAAGCAAGTCCTCACTGTGAATGTGTTATATGAGATACACCTTATTTAAGGGGTAGGATTTAGGCCAGTGAAGTAGAAGGGCATTGCTCAAAGACCAGTGTTAAGAGAGAGACAGAGATAAGAAGACATATGTTGACTTTGGAAGCTGGACAGTATGACAACCAACTGAAGCAATTCAGCCAAGTGACCTGATAGAAAATGTAGTGCCAGAAAAATGATAATAAAGATACATTTTCACTAAAGTGAAAGCACTCCAGTGAGGTGTAATTTTTTTTTAATGTTTTTATTTATTTTTGAGACAGAGAGAGACAGAGCATGAGCAAGGGTAGGGGCAGAGAGAGAGGGAGACACAGAATCCGAAGCAGGCTCCAGGCTCTGAGCTGTCAACACGGAGCCCAACACGGGGCTCGAACTCACAGACCGTGAGATCACGACCTGAGCTGAAGTCGGACGCTCAACCGACTGAGCCACCCAGGCGCCCCTGTAATTTTTTTTTTTTAAAGAGGAAGCAAGAGAGCCTGATTGGCAAGGTAGTCTCATAGTAGACTATAAGAGAATAAAGAAACCAATCAGGAGACTAATTGTCTAGGTGAAAAATAACAGATTAGAATCTGAAAAAGGCCAGATTTTGGTGGCGGTGGTTGTAGTGGTGGTAATCTTTCAGAGGAAGTCAGAGCTATAAATCTTATCGATGTATCAACTTTGAGGAAGTGAAGTTAACAGAAAGAGGAATCACAGGAAATAAGTGTTAACTATCACTGACTGGGAGGATGGTGATGCCAGTAAGGAGGATCCAAAAAGATAAGCAATATTCAGGGGAAATATGTTGAATCAGACTGTGGTTACAGGACTGTGGTGGCACATTTTGGCAAGGCTCTCTCTCAGTTGGAAACATGAACATACCTTGAGTGAGATGTTTGGGCCAGACAAGCATTTGAGACATCCTCCTGGAGAGGAAGCCGGATAATTATTGATTGGTCTGAGAGATAACTTACATTTTTTTTTTACTTTGTCTCAAACTATTATTGTAATAATTAAGTATACAAGATTCTGAAAGTCTTATTTTCCTCTTGAGGACAGAAGATGAGTTTCATTTATCTCTGAATGACCAATAGATAATGTTCAATAAATACTTGTTCAATGACTGAAGTTGAATGATAGTGTTTCTGAGATTATCTTGTTTTTCCAAGTACAGTGGAAACTCTTTCATATTTACTATCATGTCCTGTGAAAAGCACTTTTAGGAGTTTTGCTGCCATTATATTATCGTCTTTCAAGTTTCCAGGTATTTTTAAATTTATTGTAATTATTTAAAAACATGATTGTAAGATGTAACTAAGAAAACTGCCTGTTATTTCCACAACTGAGTTATTATATCCATTCAAACTCACTCATCCACAAATATATATTATCAGATTAATAGCTCGGTAGAGACTTTATGAATGATGCCTTTTCTTTTCCCTACTGCTTCATTTTCTTGTCTTTCTGTTCAGGAAAGAAAGGTATATATACATGTTGTTAAAATATTTAGTAACTGAATAATTTAGGCAAAACTTTAAATAAATGGGAATATGGTGGGAAATTCTTAAAAAGTTAATTAACTCAATTCTTTTCCATAATTTCTTTAAAAGAAATGGAGACAGACACATATTTGATTGGTATTGATTTGGAACTGTGTCTGTTTACATTTGAATTCCTGTGACCTGCTTATCACTTTTAAGTTTTGTATTGTTTTCTTCTTCTTTTCTCTATCTTTCTATGCTATATTGATTTCTGAGCTTTTGAGGGACTTCCATTTTCCAGCTCATTTAAGTACATTTCATCCTGCTGTGTTGGTCATCAGGAAGTCACAAAAATGGTACACAAATGGCCATATAATGCAATGTGATTTGAAACAAAGAGGAATTGCACTTGTGTGGACACACGGGGTTTTTGTCCTGAGTTGTTGTAGTTAGAAAGTAAAGAGTTATCAGATTTTTTTCATGAAAGTAATGACAATTTTGAGTGCCATTTAGAACAGTGGTTCTAAAACATTTAGATTTCAAGAACGAGTTGAACTATTTAAATGAATTATGAATGAATGGATGAAGTGGACGCCCAGAAAGTTGTCAATTTATCTAGTTTGCCAAATGATATTATTAAAACAAAATAAAAAAGTACCATCTGTCATCAGTGTAATTTGTAATTTCTTAAAAGAGCAATTTGAAATCCAAAACTTAGGTTTCTCAAAGAAAAGGGCAGTCCTTTGCATTGAACACATTCAGTTTTATATACATTTTTAAAAGCTCACGATCTCATCCTCTCCATTTCCCCAAATTTTGTTTCTAAGAGTATCTCAAGGCTGTTACTGATCATGCCCTGCTTCCGGGAAAGACTATAGTCATAATACCTTTTGTCTTTTCCACGCTAAGGTAAAACATTTGCCACTGGAAACTAATTAGAATTCACAATTACATTTCTCCTGTATTTCCGAATGGGATGTCCTCATTGATATGTGTGTTTGCGTATTTCATCTACAATGTATGTGCCACTACTTTTGTCATAGGTACATGTACATATGCTTACGGGACATGTTATAGAAGCCATCTTATATAAAACAGAAGCACCTTCTCTCCTCCCCCGCACACAGTGCTATCCCACTTGACAGAGGTAACCACCTGCATCTGTTACGGCTGACTGTTGTTATTTACTTCCATGTCTTTAATAACACGCTTGTACCACAACTTCCTTTTCCTGTTTATTGAAATTGATCTATTGATTTAATCTATTGACTTCAGGTTATTGTAGATAAAGATATAGTTCTCTTTTACATTCTCAATTTGTGCATGTCCTGCCTGCTCAGCCTCCTCTATGGTGATTTTCGCTCCATCATCCACCAGTTGTTTCTGAGTATGGAAACGCTAATCAAAGCCGAGCCATTCCATATAGTAATTTTCTATCTCTCTCTTCTGCTTTGATTTCTGGGAGACTTCCTGACTTTATCTTCCAACCCTCTGGCTGATTTTTTCACTTTCTGGTACATATTTTTGTTATTCAGTGTTTTTCTTGTTTTCTACAGTCATCATTCCTCTAGCAGTCTGTTCTTGTCACACAGAGGCGCTAGCATCTCCTCTCTGAGAGCATTTAAGTTAGTTTTTCTGTTTTGTTTCAGGAGGTTGCTTTTCTCTCTCTATACTCTTCATCCTCCCTAAGTCCCTATTGACTGTTTCTGTGTTTGGGTCTCCCTCATGCCCAAGACTTCCTACTATTGTTTGGTAGTCTTTGTCATTAAGTGTAAGGGAGTAAAAAGGTACTTGGGAACTTTCACATGGGGTTCATGGTTTGTTTGTCTGGCTAGCTGGGAACCCCCTGCTCTCAGTATCTTCGGGCCTTTAGTTTTGCACTGGTCACATTCACAGTATTCCTAGTATTCTGTTTTATCTCTTGGCTTCTGACAGGTAAATGAGAAAGGATGTTACATTCATCATAAAAACATGCCTAAACATGCCTTTGGCTGTGCAGAGATTCCCTTTCCTTCTCTCCAGGGAATAAACTTCTAGTCTCTGCCACAGTGGAGAAGGGAATCAATATCTCATTGATTCTTTAAAAGATTTTGAACAATTTCTCCTATTTTTGTCCCATTCTCATCCTCCCTTGCATAGATACCTAGTGTGATCAATTCCTTACCTTTTGAAGAGTTCTGCTATTGGTAATCGTGTTGTTTCTTGGCATCGTTGTCAGTTAGATTAGGGCTCAGCATTTTCAGGTCTTCTGAGTAAGTTACTACTTGTTCATTAACTATCTAGCTTTTAAAATTCTGCTTTGAGTCCTCTCCTGTTTCCTTTGTCATTGCGGGTTTGTGCCTAACTAAAACTCCCTTTATATTTCTTTCTTTTCACAGAAGGAAAAACGACTCTATTTCTGTGTTCGTTCCACCATCATTACCTGATAATTTGCATGTGACTTTAGGAAATTGGTTCTTGACATTTTATAAGATGATGGCATAAAAGTAAATTGTCAACAAGTCTTCATAGAGGATTTATGAACTTGAGCAATAATGGTGGTACTCTGTATTAGCTAATCTGACACAACTCTAAATTAAAGTGAACCTAGTAATGTTTGCTATTGTTGATATGCTCTGAACATTGTGAGTGGCAGTCATTTTAATTAGTCTGTGGATAGTTACAGTCATGTACCTAAATCCCTTTAGTGGTCGCTTTTTAACATCTATAACATGGCAGTACTGAAACCACTGTTTTCTCTTTGAGTTTGTTTTTTTTGTTGTTGTTTTTGTTTGTTTGTTTGTTTTTTACTGTGGTGGAGAAGGTCAACCATGCTTTGTGGGTTGGAATTATTGAGAGGGTGCTTTTATTTGGCTTAGCATTTTCATATCTTTTTAGCTTAACTGTCCACCGTGAGACTAAGCTTATTACGGTCATATAAGATTTGTTAAGCAGCACTAGTCATATCTAAAATCCACCACATGAGTGGTTTATTCTCATTTCAGGAAAACCCGTATACCAGATTTAACAAGCAGTGTTTCTTCTTGTTAAATTTTTAATACATGTTTTGGACAGTCGAATCAAACCAAAACCTGTTGTATCATCTGTTTAGAAGAACTCAGGCACTTTGTATACACTTGGAGAAAGTGTGTCCTCGAACTAGCTATAAATGGATCCTGCTGAATTCTGCTTTTTTCTCCATGATCTTATCCTGTCAAACATGAAACTTTCCTCTTCAGTTTCTCAACCATAAGAATTTAACTTCAGCTTGCCCATTCAATTTTATCCTTTATTCCTGGAGCAAGAGATGTCCCAGTACTGATTCAGGTTCCACATTTATGGAGGGCCCAGTATGCCTGCCATGTGTGTACAGGTGTCAATCAGGGAGCATGTCACTCCAGCCAGGGAGGCTGGTGTCTGTGTGTATATGTATATGTGAATAATAATTCAGTGTGAAGGATGTGAATAGAGATCTTTAGGTCTTGGTGTGGGTAAAGATCTTTAAGGACAGCATAGATGAGAAAGCTGTGTCTGCTCAGGGAGGCTACACAAGGCCCTTTCAGGGAGATAGTGTTGGCTTTGGGACTCAGGAGTTGAGTATAATTTCTCCAGGTAGAGAAACACACCCTAGACCAAAAAATAGTATCAGCAAAGGCTTGTGAGTGGCAATAAATCTGAGTGGCTGCAATAAAGAAATACCCTGGCATATGATTAATAAAAATTCACCATTAGGTCTAACTGTAACAGGAACTCACACTGAGTATTTCTTCTGTGTCAGACCCCATGCTAAGAGCTTTTCCTGAGTAATCTCATATAAAACATAAACTGTACCATCAACTACATTTTACAGATGCGGAGCTCGAGGCACAGATAAGTTTCCCAAGTTCACATAGTTACTGGTGAAAATGAGACTTGAACCCAAGTAGTCTGATGCTAAGACTCATGTTCTTCATTGCTGTGCTAACAGCAACTGACAGAAGTACTTACCTCTGTCAACTATAATTATTCTTTGGCCTCCAATTATGTAATTTGAGTATATGGGGCACCCAGGAACACATCCCATGTGGGATTGTGGTTGGTGATGGTGTCAAAGATGCTTAACCTCTTTTTCTGTTTGGGCTAACTAATAAGCATTCATGATATGTTAGTGGACAGCTTCACTATAGATAGCAATGTAGCTTTTCATAATAGAAATAAATAACATCTCTTTTGGTAAATTTGAATACCTCCTAATCAAGTGGGTGATTTATGAAATGCTTTTCCCTGTGAATAAAAATGTAAAGCAAGGAGAGACCTTAGAACACAGTTTCTCAACCTCAGCACTATTGACATTTTAGTGAAAATAATGATTTGTTGTGGAGGTAGGGGGGTGTCTACTAGGGGCACTGGGTGTTGTATGTAAGCGATCAATCACAGGAATCTACCCCCCAAAACCAAGGGCACATTGTGTACACTGTATGTTAGCCAACTTGACACTAAATTATATTTTAAAAAAGGATAATTAGGAATATTCACGGCCTCTACCCACTAGATGCCAGTAACACTCAGACAATTGCAATAACCAAAAATGCCTCCAGACATAGCCAAATATCCTCTGCAGGCTGAAAAAGCACCTACCACTCAGGTTGAGAAACCACTGCCTTAGAAAAATCCTTGTGATCCCCTTAGCTTTACACAAGAAGAGAATTGAAGTGCTGTAATGAAGGTCACACACTCAACATGGGCCGAATTTTGATAGATCTCAGGACTCCTAATCCCAAATCCATATTTCACATACAAGCTGCCTAAGGCTGTGTCTTCAATTTAAAGCAATACCTCCAGAAAGTATGGTTTAAAAAGGGTTCCTACACCATCCATAACAACTCAGGAAGATAGGTGGTATAAACCCAATTTTATCAGTGCAAATGCATAACAGAAAAGGTTATGATGTCTCCAAGGTCACATATCTAGTGGGGAAAAGAACCTGGACCCAAGATTTCAGATAACAATTCCATTGCTCTTTCCAAAATTGATGCTTGTCCCCCTTGGTCAGCATGGGCTTGATTTGAGAAAGGAACAACAGAAAAACTCTTGAGGGACATTTCTGCATAATGTTTTTTTATTTCCAGCACTCTGATTCTGAAATTTTTTTGCAGCAGAATAATAGCAGTAGCATATTTTAATTAGTGAGGAGAAGTGAGTCATAATACCGACGTGGATATTTCCTATTTACTAGCCTGTGTCTAGCTATAATTTTCTCTTATACCTAAACGATTAAGAACAAATCACCTCAAAAACATAAAAATTATTTAAATTATTTTTTAGTATGGATGCCTCAACTATACAGACCTAAATACTAGTGATTTCCAAAGACTTAGAGAAGAGCGTGAATGAAGTCATATTTCAAAGCTTTTGCTGTCTTGAATTGTATAATAGGTCTCTGTCACGTAGTGATAAGCAATCTAAATATTTAACTACCTACCTCTTTCCATCCATCAGTGGGCTCCCAAATGAAAGGCCTCTATGGAGATAATCTCTCTTTGGTCAAATCCTAGCAGGTCAACATGGTAAAGTGTCAACCCTTTCTGAGAAGTTAAGAGTAAGCAGTTCTGAACAGGCCTCCCAGCTATAACTGAGCACACAGGGCTATTTCTCTATTAAAAACAAATTTAGTCTCAAAGTTTAAATTCCATTTAGTTTGTGTAGTGGCTTACATGAAACTATACAAATGAGTAAAAGAAAAGACCAAGAACAAGGTTTTTATATATGCATAGTAATGTTTAAATTTTTAACGGCCCTAAGCTAACACAAGACCTGTCCACTGTGTTTGTAAATTATATATTGCCATGTCTGGGCAAAATATGTATGTGTTTGTGTGTGTGTGTGTGTGTGTGTGTGTGTGTGCATCATATATTACCTAAAACTAAAATCAGTGTAAGAAAATAAAATTAGTATCTGTAAATATCTGGAATAAATGAAAAAATGTTCTGTACATACTCCAGAAAATTTCAGAATAGAAAAGTCAAATGAAAGGATTTATTTGTTTGTTTTCAAAATAAAAGGGTTTTAAAACTCCTCCCTGCAGTGATCAATTCTGAAGCCGCTAGAAAAGGATGCACATCTGACTCCTCACATACAATGAATCACTAGGTTCTGTTGACCACATTTCCTCAATATATCACAAACCTGCTCACTCCTCTCCTTCACAGCGGACATGAGCACATCAGCCTGTCAGCATCTCATTAGGAGTATTCCACTTGCTTTTTAATTGTTCTTTCACATCTACTCTTGCCCCCTTCTAATTTGGCCCAAAGCAACCACCATGAGGTTTCCAAAATGTAAAATGGATCATGGCTTCATTCTTCTTAAATCCCTTCCATGGCTTTCCTTTGAACTTGAGATAAAATTCTTAATACAGATCATAAAGTCATATACCCTTGCTGTCCCCAGTGTCTTCTTTGGCCATTTTTTCCCTCGTCACTATTCTCCATGCACACCCCACCATGGATAAGATTCCTCCCAACTAGAGCCTTCATACTTGCTCTTTCCTATTCCTGAAATTTTCCTTTTTCATGCCTTCATTTGGCCCATTTTGACTCATTATTCAAGTCTAAGCTTAAATACCACAGCCTCTAGGAATTTTCCAAGACTATCCCAGAGTATCCTAGAATCTCCCAGATTGTCCCAGAATCCTGGGTATTCACTCTCTTAGTATCATGTTCCTCCTTATTGCAACAAAAATCTCATGTAAGTCTGGAATCATTTGTTAAATGTCTGTCTTTCTCAGTAAGCTTCAAGATGGCAAAGTTCTAAGTTTGTTTTTCCCACAGTATATTACTAGTAGCTAGCACAGTGCTCAACATATAGTAGGCATGCCATAAGAGATTGTTGGATGGATCCAGAAAAAACAAAGAAGGAAGGAAAGAAAGAAAGAAATAAGGAAGGAGAAAGGAAGGATGGAAAGAGGGAGGGGAGGGAAGGGAAGGAACTTATAAGTGGGAAGCTCCTGCCTTTAGTATTCTAACTCTAAACTTCTTTAATTTCTATTACTTTCTCCATGCAGATAGCAGTCCTGTATGCAATGAACATTCCTAACTTGATAACTGAAATAACTTTCAGAAATAGGCCAATAATTTTAACTTTTGAATATAGACTTAAAGAAAATATTATATGTACATGTAGGACCTATAAAAATAGTCAAATTTATTATGAAGTATAGAATTTCTGTTTGTATTTTATTTTGCAGAATTTAATTCATCTTTATGAATGGTAATTCTTTTGATAGAATGTAATTCAAAAGTTATGGAAGGATATATATATATAATCAAAAGTTTATGTCCTAACCCGAACTACCCATTTCTCTCCAAAAGCAACCGGGTCTCCAATTGCATGCCATAATTTGATTTTGATTTAATGATTTCTGAATTGGTTCACTGTTTGGTTTCCTTTTGTTTTGCTTTGTTATTCCCAGCCTTGGCTTTTGTCAGCACTGAAATAGTTGCTTTAATGGTAATTACTACTACATAACTCATGTGAGTGTAACAGGTATGGATATAAATATCTTCCAGTATGCTGGATTCTATTATACAGTCGTTTCATTTTCAAATATTTTTCTGTCTTGTAAAACAGTCATTTATCAAATGACCTTGCTTTTACAATCATACAGGGAGATAGTTATTGGACTTCAAAAACATTATTAAAATGATTGCTGAAGTTCTTTGCAGAAAATTTTTCAAGGTTTTATTCCAAAGACTCTATTCTTTAGAAACCCCAGCCAGAAATTCTACTTCATAAGTCTTGTCACAGCAAATTAGGTCTTAACTTTCTGTTCCCTGTAAAAAGTGACTAACTCCCTAATCAAGACATTTTTCTCATGTTTTGATTGGTCTGACCTTTTCAAGTTGACTAAATGTTAGTGATTTTTAAAATAGCTTTCAACAGATTCCTTGTGATTGGCCACATCTCGACTGGCCCAAAAGGAAGGGATGACTTCACTCTTTATGAAAGCAGAATACTGACAGCCTTTTTCTTCATAAGCTGAAATTTTAAAATAGAAATATGGTGCCACTGTTTGCTGCGTTGCCTCTTTCTACTGGGGGCTGTGGACATGGTAAAGAATATTCAAGATGGAAGAATCAAGAAATAAGCTTCTTGTCCCTCCTTGGTTTCTCTCTGTGTGATTTTGTGTTATCGGGTTAACCAGTTGGTACCTGTTTTTTCTCTTCTTTAAAAGGAGAGGCAGGGACTAGATTATCTCTAGAAATTCCCAAAGGGAACGAAAGGGAGATGAATGAAATAAAGGCAAAAAAATGTAGTAACTTAGATGGCAAAGACCACTTTGCTTTCTTGTTATTTGATATAAAATGCACATCACACAATTTGCACTTTTTTCTCACTAGGGTCTATTAGAAATCGTAGTATCACATCATGTAAAACATGAAATCTTGGTTTGACACTAATTCAGAAATTAGAGAACATTTTGTATATTTGTACATATGTGTGGCCCACTAAGTATTTTATATCGGAAGTCATTTATTTACACAAAGGGGGTTCACATTATAGATTTACTTTTCAGTCCAAAAGCTTCTCCCATTATAACCTATTTGCTTCACTTCTTTTTGCAGACACTAAATACCTTTTCTTGATATTATTAGTCTCTTCGGTTTTTTTTCCCTGTCTCATTATATGATCAATTGATGTGAAAAATGAAAGTGTCATGGAATGTTGCAATCTTTGAATAATCTTTAAAATTGTGAACTGTTGTTTCATTGAAGAAGTTTTTAACAGGCATTTTACTAAAATTGTATTTATTTGTTCACTCTCATCAGTGTAATAGTATTACAGCTTTGCAAAAAGTTTATATTGAAAGATAAATGACATAAATCGTCACATCGTTTATTTGTAAAGGAAGAATACGTTGACAATTTTTCTTTTTGTGACACATTGGGAGTTGCAAGGGACTGAGCCATATGCAATTATTGTTTGACTGCATAAAATTACCATTTGAAAAGTGTTCACTTAAAAATATTAAAGAGGGGCGCCTGGGTGGCGCAGTCGGTTAAGCGTCCGACTTCAGCCAGGTCACGATCTCGTGGTCCGTGAGTTCGAGCCCCGCGTCAGGCTCTGGGCTGATGGCTCAGAGCCTGGAGCCTGTTTCCGATTCTGTGTCTCCCTCTCTCTGCCCCTCCCCCGTTCATGCTCTGTCTCTCTCTGTCCCAAAAATAAAATAAAAATGTTGGAAAAAAAAATATTAAAAAAAAAAAAATATTAAAGAAAATTAATTTGTAGATACATATCAGAAGACATTGTATTTTAGTCTAAA